>NC_092381.1:108541900-109141900 GCF_030028105.1 Mobula birostris
CGAGAGACAGAGAGAGGGAGAGGGGGAGGGAGGGAGAGAGAGGGAGAGCGAGAGGGAGAGGGAGAGAGAGAGGGAGTGAGAGAGGGAGAGAGAGAGAGGGACCACCTATCTCCAGTAGTTCAGCCGTCTGCGGTTTGGAGAACTGTCTGTGTGTTGTGGATGCGTCGATGGGTGAGGAAGGTGTCAGTTATACAGCTCTCGTTACATGCACATGCAGTTGAACTGTTTGAGTGATTATACAGGAAGTTTGAAGTTAATAACTCATCTCCTTCTACCTTAGGCCATGAATTTATCAATCACCCCATGTGTTTTGTGTGTGTGTGTGTTTGTGTGTGTGTGCGTGTGTTGTGTGTGTGTGTGTGTGTTTGTGTGTATGTGTGTGTGCATGTGTTCTGTGTGTGTGTGTGTGTGTGTGTGTGTGTGTGTATCTATATATAATAAGTATGCAAAATAAAAATAAGGAAGTAGTGAGGTAGTTCATGGGTTCAGTGTCCATTCAGAAATCAGATGGCAGAGGGGAAGAAGCTGTTCCTGAATCACTGAGTGTGTGTCTTCAGGTTCCTGTACCTCCTCCCTGATGGTAGTAACGTGAAGAAGGCAGGACCAGTACATTGGGGGTCCATCACTGTATTTTTAAATGGATGTGTTAAGTAAGTCGGAATCTGTAAAGATCCAAGCAACAGACACAAAATGCTGGAGGAACTCAGCATCTTTGGAAGAGTGAACAGTTGATGTTTCAGGCTGAGACCCTTCATCAGGTCTGGAAAGGAAGAGAAGTCAGAGTAGGAAGGTTAGGGGAGTGGAGGAAGAAGTACAAGGCAGTAGGTGATAAGTCAAACCAGGAGACGGGGAGCTGGTGAAGTAAAGAGCTGGGAAGTTGATTGGTGAAAAGTTAAAGGGCTGGAGAAGGGGGGATCTGTCAGGAGAGGATGAAGAAAGGGAAGGAGCGTCAGAGGGAGGTGATGGGTAAGGAAGGAGAGAAGGTGAGAGAGGGATACAGGAATGGGGAGTGAAGGAGACGGGGAGGGGGAATTTTGAGAAATTGATATTTGTGCCATCAGGTTTGGAGGCTACCAGATGGAATGTAAGGTGTTGCTCATCCAACCTGAGTGTGACCTCATTGCAGCCGGAGAGGAGGCCATGGACTGACATGTGGGAATGGAAGTGGGAAGTAGAATTGAAATGGGTGGTCACTGGGACATCCCGCTTTTTGTGACGGACAGAGTGAAGGTGCGCGGCAAAGTGGGCTCCCATCTATGTTACGTCTCATTAATATACAGGAGGCCACCACCTGGGAGCCTGGATACAGTCGATGATCCCAACAGACTCGGATGTAAAGCAAAGATCCACTACTGATAAATTGATAGAAAGCCAGAAAATTATCTCTGTGTCCCGGGCCAATGCTTTAACCTCAGCCAACAGGATATTTGGCCTTAATCCCAATGTAGATTGCTGTGAGCAAATGGACCTATCATAATCTGCTCTAAACGGTGACAAACGATATTATTAAATAAATACACAGATAAATAAATCATCTGCGACTCATGTTCTCAGTACTTATTTATTATTTCTACATCTCATTCTGGTTAATTGGGACATCAGTTAATTGGGGCAGCCTCCTATTTGGGTTGTCTTAAAGAACAGAAGCTAATCAAGAAATTAGTGAGGATTTCCTCCATTTAGTTGGGGCACCAAGAAGAAGAAGAAGAAAGCCCTTAACTCCGCGTGGAGTCATCAGGATACCATCATGGCGGCACTTTTTTTAGCAGGCTTTCTTATTTTTACAAGGCTGAGTTGCTAGCTTGACGCTCAACCCAGCAAGGATGGAAGGCATGCAAAGGAGCCGGCTGGACCCGAACTTGGGAGCCTTCGCTCCGAAGTCCGGCGCTGATACCACCTCGCCACCAGCCGGCCAAGTTGGGGCACCAAGCTGCTTAGTTGTTAGAAACGGATTGGGCACGTGATGAGAAGAGAGGCCAACTCCATCATCATGACAGCACTTTGTTGGACACCCGACGGGCGAAGGAAACACGGGAGAATAAAGGCAATTTAGCACCGTACCATAGAGGCAGAAATGAGGACCCTGAACCACACCTGGGGCACAATAGAGAAGACGGCCAAGGACAGACAGAGATGGAGGACCTCCAATGCTGCCCGAAATGCCAGTGATGTAATGGGAAGTAAGTAAACATATAAAGTGGTAGAGAAACTCGGTGGGTCTGCAACATCTGTGGAGTCAGATTGATAGTAAACATTTTGAGATGTCTCAAAACTGAAGGGACTGTTTATTCCCTTCCAATGATTCCCTTCCTGGCCTGCTGAGTTCCTCCATCATTCTGTGCATAGCTGCACAGTAGTGGACTCAGCTCGATATATCACTGGCACATCACTCCCCACCATCAGTTCAGGAGTCTGTAATGTCCATCAAAATCCCCACCATCTGGGCCATGCCATCTTCTCAGGGCTACCATCAGGCAGGAGCAAGAGGAACGGAAGCCCGAAGCCCCACGCCACCAGGATCAGGACCAGCTGCATCTCTTCAACCATTCCGTTTCTGAACCAACGGGCACAACCCTAAGTACAACAACACTATTAGGTATATTTAAAGTGGAGGGTGATAGGTGCTTGATTAGTCAGGGCTTCAAACGTTACGAGGAAAAGGCAGAAGAAGAATGGGACTGAAAGGCATAATAAATCAGCCATGAAGAAATGGTAGAACAGACTAGATGGGCTGAATGGCCTAATTCTGCTTCTGTGTCTTATGATTCAAGAGGACCATGACTTTGTTGTAGGGTTTGGAGGCCTGCATGCCTTAATGACCTGCAATCTATGTTGGCCGGAGTCAGGGCCTTGTGCTTTGGCTCTTGGTAGGGTCACCCATGCCAAAGAGGTCAAAGGGTAGAGGCCAGACTAAGAGTGGCCCACCGGTCTTCCTGGTTCAGGGTTCAGCTCAGGGCTAACAACCCTGACTGGTCAATCAAAACTGTTACAGAAAAAGCAACGAAGAATCTGTTCATACAGACAGAGATGGAAGACCTTCATTGCTGCCCTAAACACCAGCGGCGTAACGGGCAGCAAGTAAGTCTAAACACGAGATAATCTACAGCTGCTGGAAATCCGAGCAACACACACAAAATGCTGAAGGAACTCACAAGGCTAAGCAGCATCTGTGAGAAAGAGTAAACAGTCAATGTTTCGGACCAACACCCTTTTTCAGGACCCTTCATAATTAAGTCTTATGGTCTAAGATTTCCAGCCTCTGCAAAATCTCTTCAGTTGATGATTTTCCCCTCAGATGGTGCTTGAACTGTTGAATACCCAGGTAAGCACAGGGTTTTGGGACAAATCAAAAAGACTCTTTCAAAAAGTTGGCAGCTAAGGTGCTTCCTCAGTTATATTTCAGGGCCACAGACTGAGTGTAATTAGGAAGTTATGTTTTTAGTTAACATCTTTTTTGAGATTTGGCCAAAGCCAATAACATACACTAAAGCTTATTACAATTAATCTGAATGTTCTCAATTTGTTCCCACCTCCTACACAATGTAGCATGTAGCCCCCACAATTTCCAAGGACAAGATCATGTTTAACTGCCTTTGGCTAGCGAGTGAAAAAATTTCTAGGCACATCTCCAATAAGATGAAAGTATTACAAGTCACAAACAGAAGTGACAGCAAATCAGGAAGAATTATGGACATGCTAGAAGAGAGACTAATATGCTTGTGGGACGTGTCAAGAACAGCTACATCTGCTGGGTGGGGGCTGAAGGAGAGATTTAAAGAGTTTATTTAAATTTATAGATACAACATGGTGACAGGTCCTTCGGGTGCAATGAACTCACACAGCGCAATTACACCCATTGGCCAATTAACCTACTAACCCGGAAGACTCAGGAATGAGGGAGGAAACCGGAACACCTTATTGGAGACCATATCTGTTCTAAAGAGATGTCCTTCTATTCTGAGGCTGTGCTTTCTGGTCCTACACACTGGAAACATCCCCTCCATATCAACTCTGTCTAGCCCTTTCAATATTCTAAACACAAGGAAGTCTGCTGCAGATGCTGGAAATCCAAAGCAACACACACAAAATGCTGGAGGAGCTCAGCAGGTCAGGCAGCATCTACGGGAGGGAATAAATGGTCAACACTTTGGGGTGAGATCACCTCTTTCAATCTTTGGTAGTTTTCAATTAAATCCACTCCCATTCCCCCACCCCCTCCATTCTTCCAAACTCCGGCAAGTACAGGCCAGGAGCCATCAAATGAGCCTCATGTGTTAACCCTTTCATTGCAGGGATCTTTCTCATGAACCTCCTCTGGATCCTCTCCAATGCCAGCACATCCTTTCTTCGATAAAGGACCCAAAACTATTCACAGTACTCCAGTTGGACTCTGGCTGTTGGTGCAACAGGTTTGGAACCAGTCCATGAGAGTCGGGAGAGGAATTGTCATGAACCCTTTGCATCAGCGGAAGGTGCCCGAGGGCCCAGACCTCATTGCTCTACTTCACTTGAGTCTCGTCAATTTACCTAATTGTGGCTTGCGTTGCCTGTTAATTACTTCCAGGAGCTTTTTTTGTGCTTTTTATTGGTAACCATGGGTTTCTCGTGGGACCATGTGAACTTTAATAGTTCAATAGTTCCATTTAATATTGGAAAATGTATGCATTATACAACCTGAAATTCTCGCTCTTTGCAGACATCTACAAAAACAGAAGGGTAGCCCAAAGAATGAATGACAGTAAAAATGTTAAAACCCCAAAGCCCCCTTCTCCCCTCCCACGCACAAGCAGCAGCAAGGCATCGACCCTCCCCCTCCCCCATTTATTTCAGCAAAAAGCGTCAGCACCCTCCACCCACCAAGCAAGCAATAACAAAGCCCCCAAAAGAGACCATGATCTGCTGTGCAGAAAAACTAACTGTTCGCCCGACCAATTTGACATGCCACAGGTTCTCTCCCTCTCCCTAATAAAGAGGCAGAGAGGTGTCACACAGCAAGAGGGGAGGCCAACAAAAACAAAACAACTCGCTGATTTACATGCATTGAGCACTTGCCTCTCGGTCTTGAACTATCCGTTCCGAGTGTCCTGTGATTCTTCTGTAAGTGTTTTATACTCGAGTCACCTGTTACTCTGCGCCTGGGTTCGCTAGCCTGAGTTCATTGTTGCAGGAACGTTGGCCTGAGTTTGCATTGGTCGTGGACAAGTGAACTCCACCTCTGCCACACACCAACCCTGTGCGTGTGATTAAAGGCATCTCGGTATTCAGAATCAGAATCAGTTTAGCATCAAAGGGGCATATGTCATTAAATTTGCTATCTTTGCGTCACAAAACTTTTCTTTCGATACACGTGATGGTAATAAACCAATGACTTACTTCTATAGCTTCCAGATCGGGGACTGATGTCGCCTCCTTTTCCCTGAGAGAAATGAATATTCATCGTCTTGAAAATGGTCTCTCATAAACTCATACAGACAAGTGTGAGTGTTACACTTTGGGAGGTTAAAACAGGACTTCACGCGGTCAGCGGAAGGGCATTGAGGAGTGCAGAAGAGAGTGATCTGGGAATACAGATCCATAATTCCTAGACAGTGGTGTTACAGGTAGACAGGGCATAAACTGAGCTTTTGGCACATTAGCCTTCATAAGTCAAAGTACTGAGTACTTTGGGATGTTATATTGAAATGGTATAAGATGTTGGTGAGGCCTAATTTGGAGGACAGTGAATTCTGGTTAATTGGGATACAATGGGACCAGTACATTCTGCCCCAATTAACCAAAGTCTAAACGAGGCCTTTGACAAAGGTTAAGACGTGGCATTCCAGACTTGGCATTGGTAGCGGACCAATCGATTCAAGGAGAGAGAGAGAGAGCTTTCTACAGGTCGGTTTAAAAAAGGAGTGTTTCACGGGGCTCGGCTCATGAGTGTCGACCAACAGATTCGAAGAGAGAGAGAGTTTCGCATAGGTCGGGGAGAAGAGTTTAAATAAGGAGCGTTTCATGGGGATCGGCACATTAGCGGCGGACCAATCAATTCGCAGTTAATTAGCAGGAGCAAATAAAAGTAAAACAGGGTCAAAGCGGAGCAGCCATTGTGCGAGGGGACCAGTGTAGGAGTGGGAACCTGAGGCTTCAGCGGGGAGGCACAGGTAAGTGGCAGGTGAGGCTTTTGTCGTGGTTGAATAAAAAGTCACTAAGTTACAGCTAATTAAATAAAGTAGGAATGATGGAGGATCAGATGATGTGCTGTAGCTGCGCGATGTGGTTCCTGGTGACCACATCTGCTGCAAGTTGTTGGCTGCTTGAGAAAGTCAGGCTCAAAGTTGATGACCTGGAATCTGAGCTTCAAACACTGAGGCACATCGGGGCGGGGGGGGGGGGCGGGGGGAGATTTACCTGGATTCTCTGTTTCAGGAGGGAGTCACACCCATTAGATTAGCTGCCTCAAATTCGGTCTGTGGTCAGGGACAAGAGGGTGTGACTGCGAGTGAGGCGGGTAGTGGGATCCAAGAGACAGTGCTGGAGGAGCCTCAGCCCTTGGGCTTGTCCAGGAGGTCTGAGATTCTTGCTCCCTGTGTGGATGAGAATGGGGGCTGTAGGAAGGATGAGCAACATAATTGTGGCACTGCAGTTCAGGGAGCCATTCAAGAGAGGGGAGAGAAGAGAAATGCAGCGGTAATTGGGGATAGTATAGTCAGGGGAATAGACAGAGTTCTCTGTCACGAGGATAAAGAATCCAAAAAGCTGCGTTGCCTGCCTGGTCCCTTTGTTCGGGACATCTTATCCGACCTGCTGAGGAATTTGCATTGGGAGGGGAAAGATCCAGTTGTCGTGGTCCATGTGGGTACCAACTACATAGGTAGAATGAGGAAAGAGGATCTGCTGAGGAAATTTGAGCAGCTAGGGACTAAATTAAAAAGCAAAACCAAAACGGTGGCAATCTCTGGATTACTAACTGAGCCACGTGCAAATTGGCATAGGGTCAAGAAGATTAGAGAGTTAAATGCGAGGCTCAAGGATCGGTGTGGGAGAAGTGGGTTTGAATTCATGGGAAATTGGTACCAGTATTGGGGAAGGAGGGAACTGAACCAATGGGATGGGCTTCACACGAACCACCTTATCTGGATCCTAGTGAATCACACAACTAGGCCTGTGGATAGGGCATTAAACTAAATAGTAAGGGGGTGGATTCAACAGATTGGAGAAATATGGATAAAGTTAAAAAAGAAAAGCGTGGATAAAGATAAAAAAAGAGCAAAAGATAAGAAAAAGAGAAAAGTAAGGGTGGAGTGAAGGAAAGTCTAGTGCAAAAGAGTAAAAGATTACAACATTTTTAAAAGCACAATGAGTGTAAGGGCACTTTATTTGAATGCCCGTAGTATTCAAAACAAGGTCAGTGAACTCGTGGCTCAAACCAGTACAAAGGGGTATGATTTAGTGGCTGCAGGGTGGAGAGAACTATCCAAGGCATGTAAGAATGGAACAACAGTTATCATGGGGGACTGTAACTCGCACATAGATTGGGTGAATTAAGTTGGTTGAGATGGTCTTGAGGAGGATTTCGTAGAATGCATCCATGATTACTTTCTTCAACAGCATGTTATTGAACCTACAAAGGAATGTGTTATCTTAGATCTGGTCCTGTGCAATGAGACAGATAAAATTAGTGATCTTGTAGTTAGGGATCCTCTTGGAAAGAGTGATCACAGTCTGAGTGAATTTCTCACACAAATCTAAAATCAGTGTATTATGCCTAATAGAGACTACAATGGGATGAGGGAGGATTTGGCTACTGTAGACTGGGAACACAGGGTATTTGGTGGGACAGTTGAAGAACAGTGGAAGACTTTCAAAGAGATTTTTCAAACTGCTCAACAAAATTATATTCCAGTTAAAAGCAAGGACAGTAAGGGTGGGGAGAGGCAGCCTTGGATAACTAAGGAAATAAAGAAGGCATCAAACTAAAAGCTTATGCATACATAGTTGCCAAGAGTAGTGGGAAACTGGAAGATTGGGAAAACTTTAAAAAGCAACAAATAACAACTAAGCAAGCAATAAAGGAATGGAGGCTAGATTATGAAAATAAACTAGCACAAAATATAAAAATAGATAGTAAAAGTTTTTATAACTATAAAAAGCAGAAAAGGGTGGCTAAAGAGAATGTAGGTCCTTTGGAGAACGAGAAGGGGGAACAGATATTGGGTAATGAGGAAATGGCCGAGGCTTCAAATGACCATTTTGTGTCCGTCTTCACGGTGCAGGACACATCTACCTTGCCAAAGAAAGATGTTAAGGGTGCAATGGGAGGTGAGGACCTCGATACAATAGCTATCACTAAAGAGGGAGGGCTGAGAACACTTGTGGGCCTTAAGATAGACAAGTCCCCTGGTCCTGATGGAATGCATCCCAGGGTACTGAAAGAAATGGCAGAAGTTATAGGGAAGGCTTTGGTGATGATTTAACGAAATTCTCTGGACTCTGGGCAGGTCCCGGTGGATTGGAAGACAGCAAATGTCATGCCACTGTTCAAAGAAGAATGTAGGCAGAAGGCAGGTAACTATAGGCCAGTTAGTTTAACCTCTGTAGTTGGGAAAATGCTTGAAGCTATCATTAAAGGAGAAATAGCGGGGCAACTAGAAAGAAATGGACCCATCAGGCAGTTGCAGCATGGATTCAGTAAGGGCAGGTCCTGTTTGACAAACTTACTGGAGTTCTTTGAGGATATAATGAGTGCAGTGGATAGAGGGGAACAGATGGACATTATTTACTTGGGATTTCCAGAAGGTGTTCGATAAGGTGCCGCATAAAAGACTTATCAATAAGATAAGGATTCATAGAGTTGGGGGTGACGTAGTAGCATGGATAGAGGATTAGTTAACAAATAGAAAGCAGAGAGTAACACATGGGTGTTACTCTGGACTGCAGTCAGTGGTGGGCAGTGAGCCACAGGTGTCAGTGCTGGGCCCGCAGCTGTTCATGATACACATTAACAATCTGGAAGAGGTTTGCGGATGATACTAAATTGAGTGGAAAAGCTAATTGTGCAGAAGATATGGAGAGTGTACAGAAAGATATAGATAGGTTAAGTGAGTGGGCAAGGGTCTGGCAGATGGAGTAGAATGTTAGTAAATGTGAGGTCATCCACTTTGGAAGGAAAAATGAAAGAGCGGATTATTATTTAAATGGTAAAGAACTGCTGTATGCTGCTGTGCAGAGGGACATGGGAGTGCTTGTGCATGAATCACAAAAGGTTGGTTTGCAGGTGCAGCAGGCTATCAAGAAGGCAAATGGGATGTTGGCCTTCATTGCTAGAGGGATTGAATTTAAGAGCAGGGAGATTATGCTGCAACTGTACAGGGTACTGGTGAGTCCACACCTAAAGTACTGCATACAGTTCTGGTTTCCTTTCTTGAAGAAGCATATACTGGCTTTGGAGGCGGTGCAGAGGAGATTCACCAGGTTAATTCCAGAGATGAGGGGGTTAGATTATGAGGAGAGATTGAGTCGTCTGGGACTGTACTCACTGGACAGAAGAATGAGAGGAGATCTTATAGGAACATATAAAATTATGAAAGGGGTAAATAAGATAGAGGCAGGAAAATTGATTCCACTGGTAGATGAGACTAGAACTAGGGGACATTGCCTCAAGGTTCGGGGGAGTAGATTTAGGACAGAGATTGAAGAGGAACTGCTTTTCCCAGAGAGTGGTGAATCCGTGAAATTCTCTGCCCAATGAAGCAGTGGAGGATTCCTCAGTAAATACATTTAAGACAAGGCTGGATAGATTTTTGCATAGTAGGGGAATTAAGGGTTATAGGGAAAAGGCAGGTCCATGGTCAGATCAGCCATAATCTTATTGAATGGCGGAGCAGGCTTGACAGGCCAGATGGCCTACTCCTGCTCCTATTTCTTATCTTCTTATGTTCAGAGGAGGTTGCGACGAAAAACCAAGTTATCAGAAGATTGATGCTAATGAGAGAGAGATAAGGGAGACAATGGAGAAATGTTCAAAATGTTAATGAGAGAGGAGAGAGAAATAACGAAAAGAGACACAATTCAGAATATTGACAGACCGGTTGCTTTGAACCTGAACTGTTTGAAGTTTGATGGACAGGCCATACCCCAGCAAGGGAATAAAAAGAAAAGGTTCGCTAAGGCAACGCACATCACGAGATCACGAGATAACAAGACCCTGGAAGAGCGGTGTGCCCCCACAAGTTGGTGGGACTTTGGAGGTCTGACTCGAGGGAACCAACCATAGACTGACAGGGTGAAAAGGTATGATCGGCGGGAACCTGGTGTGTATGTGCGCCCTTGCCTGGGTGCCGGGTTCACCGCAGAAGAACGGTCGTATCCGGAATGGAGGGGTCACAGTTAGTGACCGCAGCGGGATAGAAGACATAAAAGGGTCTGCCCAAAACCACCTGTGAACATCAAAGGTCTGTCTGAATCAAATTTGCATCTCTCTCTCTCTCTCCAACGGCACAACAGCAATTACTGCGAACTGTACTCAGCTGAACTGAACTCTGCGTCACTTGAGACTGATCATTTCACCCCTAGACTGCGATAGAGCTTGGTTGATTCCTATTACCCTGGTTCTGTGTAAATGTGTGTTTTATCATTGCTCACCTGTTGCATTTATATCCTTACGATTAGAGTACTGTGTTACTTATTTCTTTAATAAAACGTTATTAGTTTCCAGTAATCCAGACTCCAACTAGTGATCCATTTCTGCTGGTTTGGCAACCCAGTTACGGGGTACCTAACAAGGTAGTAACTTGAATTCAGCAATGAAAAGTGAAAAGTTTAAGGGGAACATGAGGGTAAATGTCTTCACTCAGAGGGTCATGAGAGTGTGGAATTTGCTCCCAGTGCAAGTGGTGCATGTGAGCTCGATTTTACTTTTACGCGAAGCTTGGGCAGGCACATGGACGGTAGAGATATGGAGGGCTACAGTCCCGGTGCAGGTCGATGGGAGTAGGTGGTTTAAATGGTTTGGCATGGACTAGATGGGCCAAAAGGCCTATTTCTGTGCTGTACTTTTCTGTGGCTATATGACCCTGTTCATTCTGTGTCTGTGACTCTCTCTCTACACTTCTGCCATCACTAAATTCCTGTCCTCAAAGGAGCGTCAAGATACTTTAGAGAATTTGCTAAATATCTGACAGAGGAATATCATGTAAATAAATGTGAAGTTATCTGGTAGGAATACAGACAGGCAGGATACCCCTTAAATGGTGATAGATTTGGAAATGTTTGTGTACAGATCTTGGTGTCCATGTCAGTTTGAAAGCAGCATCCCTAACAGGAACACCCACCCCGCATCTCTCTTCTCACTGCCGCCATCAGGAGGAAATCGCAGGACCCGCGAGACTCACAGCACAGGTTCAGGAACAGTTACCACCCCTCAACCATCAGGATCTCGACCGTACTTCACTTACCCCATCATTGAAATGTTCCCACAACCAATGAACTTACTTTCAAGGACTCTTCACCTCCTGTTCTCAGTTTTATTTATTTGTTTATTTATCTATCTTTCCGTCTGTCTATTTATTTATTTGTAATTTGCGGAGTTTGTTGTATTCTGCATTTGGGTTGAACACCCTAGCTGGGTGGTCTTCCTTTGATTCTGTTACGATTACGATTCTATGGATTTATTGAGTATGCCCACAAGAAAATGAATCTCAGGATTGTATATGGTGACATACATGTGAGGCCTTCGTCAGTCAGAGTTGACCATGAATGTTGCATCCTATCTCTCTAGATGCAGAAGCCTGGGCAGTACAATATGTAGAGCAAGCTGTTGCCCATGTAGCAGGCTCCCTCTCTCCATGCACCCCAAACCCTTCCCCATGAGTGGGTGTAGCCGCAAAGCAGCAGAGGTTTGAGATCACAGTTTTTCTTCTGCTAGGTGAGCTGCCAAGCTCCATTGACAAGCTCCGTCTGCCCGAAGCGACTGGTTTGAAGGGTGCTGGCAACCTGGCTTGCCCCTTCTCCTGTCGGCAGAAACGGCTCCGCCGGGCTCGTACTTAGGTAATAAATTTACTTTGAACTTAGAGGTGGTTAAGATGGCAAAAGGTACATTTTCCTTCATTGTAAGTTCAGGGCCAAAAATGTGCTGGAATTTAGACCAACGAACAAATTGCTGAAGGAATCACTGGGGCTGTGGTGGCAAATGGACCATAAATGTTTTGGGTCAAGACCTTTCACCTGATCTGAAAGATGGGGTGGAGGTGTGAGCTGAAGAGAGGAGCCAGCATGCAGAGCTGAGGGGATGGGGTGGAGTAAGAGCTGGGAGGCAATTAGTGGATCCAGGTAAGGAGGAACAAAAAGTCAACTGTCCATTTCCTCAGCAGAATCTGCCTGTCACGCTGGGTATTATGTATCTACAGTGCCTATAAAAAGTATTCACCCCTCCCCCTTGGAGGTTTTCATGTTTTATTGTTTTACAACATTGAATGGGTTTAATTTGGCTTTTTTGACACTGATCAACAGAAAAAAAACTCTTTCATGACAAAGTGAAAACATCTCTACACGGTGATGTAAATTAATTACAAATATAAATCACAAAATAATTGATTGCATAAGTATTCAACCCTTTCAAGTCAGTATTTAGTAGATGTACCTTTGGAGCAATTACAGCCCTGAGTCTGTGTGGATAGGTCCCTACCAGCTTTGCACATCTGGACACTGCAATCGTTCCCCATTCTTCTTTACAAAACCGCTCAAACTCTGTCAGACTGCATGGGGATCATGAGTGAACAGCTTTTTCCAAGTCCAGACACAAATTTTCAACTGGATTGAGGTCTGGACTCTCACTAGGCCACTCCAGGATTTTTACTTTGTTGTTTTTAAGCCATTCCTGTGTAGCTTTGGCTTTTTGATTGGGGTTATTGTCTTGCTGGAAAACAAGTCTTCTCCCACAATGCAGTTCTCTTGCAGACTGAATCAGGTTTTCCTCCAAAATTTCACTGTACTACATTCATTTTACCCTCTACCTTCACAAGCCTTCCAGGGCCTGCTGCAGTGAAGCATCCCCACAGCACAATGCAGCCACCACCATGCTTCATGGTAGGGATGGCATGCTTTTGATGATGTGCAGTAATTGGATTATGCCTAACATAGCACTTAGTCTGATGGCCCAAAAGCTCAATTCTTCCCAGCTGACTTCAGTTTCCCACGTGCCTTCTGACAAACTCTAGCCGAGATTTCATGTGAGTTTTTCTCAACAGTGGCTT
Organism: Mobula birostris; assembly: GCF_030028105.1. NCBI lineage: Eukaryota > Metazoa > Chordata > Chondrichthyes > Myliobatiformes > Myliobatidae > Mobula > Mobula birostris. The sequence continues at coordinate 108,555,136 of NC_092381.1, forward strand.
TCTCTTTGCCACTCCTTCATAAAACTGTGACTGGTGAAGCACCTGGACAACAGTTGTTGTCTGTGCAGTCTCTCCCATCTCAGCCACTGAAGCTTGTAACTCCTCCAGAGTTGTCATGGGTCTCTTGGTGGCCTCCCTCACTAGTCCCCTTCTTGCATGGTCACTCAGTTTTTGAGGACGGTCTGCTCTAGGCAGATTTACGGCTGTGCCATATTCTTTCCATTTCCTGATGATTGAACTGTACTCCAGGGGATATTCAGTGACTTGGAAATGTTCTAGTATCCATCTCCTGACTTGTGCATTTCAATAACCTTTTCACATGGGGCAAGGCAGAGTCATCTGCGTGCCCACCGTGCTCTAAGCGAGGAACTCTGGATCACATCCTCAGCGGCTGTGCAAGGGCACTTGGTGAGGGACGGTGCAGGTGGAGGCATGATCAGGTCCTGAAGACCATCACTGAAGCCGTCAGTGCAAGAGTTGAGTGGGCGAAGCGGTCCCGACCCTCCAGGCAGACCATTGCCTTTGTCAGAGCTGGGGAGCAGCCAATACCTGCCAAAAGAACATCTGCAGGCATTCTGACCTCTGCAAGGGACTGGCAGTTGTTGGTGGACCTCGAAGGGCAGCTGAAGTTCCCCAACCATATCGCAGCCACCACCCTGCGACCAGACATTGTCCTAGTGTCTGAGTCTACTAGCAAGTGGTGCTGCTGGAGCTGACAGTCCCATGGGAAGATAGCTTGGAGGAGGCCTTTGAAAGGAAGCTCTCCAAGTTCGCAGGGCTGGTCAGCAACTGTCAGCAGGCTGGATGGAGAGCCAGGTGTCTCCCAGTGGAGGTTGGTTGTTGGGGATTCGTAGCCCGTTCTTTAGTTAGGGCCTTCAGCATTTTGGGCATCGAGGGAGAGAGGAAGAGGAGAGCCATCCGCAGTACCACCGATGCGGCCGAGAGGGCCTCAAGATGGCCATGGCTCAAAAGAGGGGAGCCATGGAGTCATAAGTAGCTAGCCAGCTGGACACAAGCTGGGGTCTGATCAGCCCCGGCTGGGTCACCTAGAGGAGGTTGTATGATGTTGAAAGACCCGAAACACCCGATGATTCCAGGAACATCACTGAAGATATGTCCAGAAGCATCAATATATGTATGTACACAGCTTACACCCTGAGTTAATCAGTGACAACCAGGAAAAGAGTGATGACGACTGGAGAGTCAGTGACAGCCCGGAGAGACGGCAACCAGGGCAGAACGGGCTGGCAACCCAATCTGCGTCCTCTGAGAGGAGGACCCCCACAAAAGCCACAAAGAATCTAAGGGAAAGATACCCCCAGGGGTACCCGAGAGGGGGGGAGGATGAGCACCCCAGTCAGATGGACATAATGACATCAGACCCAGGCAATGAACAAACGACGATAAGGAAGCAGTGTGCATGTGGCAAAATCTGCAAGAACAATCGCGGCTTGAAGATCCACCAAGCGAGGATGAAGTGTTTGGCGGGAGCAGGAGCAGCACAACGCACAGGTGTCCAACCTGGTGAGTCGAAGGAGGGGCCAGGCCTGGAGTCACCCCATAGTGCTCGGAACCTCCAAGTGTTGCAAAATAATCCCTCGAACATGAAGTCTAACAGGAGGCGGATCAAATGACCTGCAGCTAACATGACTTCACTGTGGAAGCAGTTTGATGAAGATGTTAACCAAATTCTGGAGGCAACAGCGAAGGGAGGGGTTGATAGGAAGCTGCAAGCCATGATAACAATTATTGTCAGTATCGCAGCTGAACGGTTCGGAGAAGAGGAGAAGGAAGGCACCAAAACATCTTACTCGAAGAACCAAAGAGCATTGAGGATCCACAACATCAGGCAGGAGATGAAAGCGCTGAAGTCCCAATACAAGGAGGCAGGAGAAGAGGAGCACATTGGCTTGGCCCAGCTGATGTGCATACTACGAAAGAAGATCAGGGTCCTCCGTCGGGCAGAGTGGCATCGGAGGCGGCGTCGTGAAAGGGCTCGAAGACGTGCTGCCTTTATCGCCAACCCCTTCAAGTTCAGCAAGGAGTTGCTGGGGGAGAAGCGCAGTGGGAAACTGGCCTGTTCGCAAGAAGACATAGACCAACATCTGGAGAAGATATATAATGATCCTGAAAGAGAGCAGGTGTTGGGAGAGTGCGACATCCTAATAGACCCACCTGAACCGGATGTGCAGTTCGACATGTCAGAGCTGTAACTAAAGGAAGTCAGAGAGGTCGTCCGCAAAGCAAGGGCAAGCTCGGCTCCAGGACCAAGCAACACCTCGTACAAAGTGTACAAGAATTGCCCCAAACTCCTGCTGCGTCTGTGGAAGATTCTGAGAGCCTTTTGGAGAAGGGGGAAGATTCCAGAACAGTGGAGAGTGGCTGAAGGGGTGTGGATCCTGAAGGAGGAAAATGGACACCAGAGGGAAGGAAAGGTGTCGTCTAGTTCAGGAGGAGGTGAGAGCAGTAGTGGAGGAGATGAGAGCCTGCAAGGCGGTGGGAATGAAGCAACAGGGAGCTTGGACAAGATGGGAGAATGCGGTTGAGAGGAAAGTGACCTGGGCTGATCTTTGGAAAGCCGAACCACACCGCATCCAATTTCTCATCCAGGCAGTGTACGATGTGCTTCCAAGCCCATCAAACCTGCACACATGGGGCAAGGCAGAGTCACCTGCGTGCCCACTGTGCTCCAAGCGAGGAACCCTGGAGCACATCCTCAGCGGCTGTGCAAGGGCACTTGGTGAGGGACGATACAGGTGGAGGCATGATCAGGTCCTGAAGACCATCGCTGAAGCCGTCAGCGCAGGAGTTGAGTGGGCGAAGCAGTCCCGACCCTCCAAGCAGACCATTGCCTTTGTCAGAGCTGGGGAGAGGCCAATACCTGCCAAAAGAACATCTGCAGGCATTCTGACCTCTGCAAGGGACTGGCAGCTGTTGGTGGACCTCGAAGGGCAGCTGAAGTTCACCAACCATATCACAGCTACCACCCTGCGACCAGACATTGTCCTAGTGTCTGAGTCTACTAAGCAAGTGGTGCTGCTGGAGCTGACAGTCCTATGGGAAGATAGCTTGGAAGAGGCCTTTGAAAGGAAGCTCTCCAAGTTCGCAGGGCTGGTCAGCAACTGTCAGCAGGCTGGATGGAGAACGAGGTGTCTCACAGTGGAGGTTGGCTGTAGAGGATTCGTAGCCCGTTCTTTAGTTAGGGCCTTCAGCATTTTGGGCATCGAGGGAGAGAGGAAGAGGAGAGCCATCCGCAGTACCAGCGATGCGGTAGAGAGGGCCTCAAGATGGCTGTGGCTCAAAAGAGGGGAGCCATGGAGTCATAAGTAGCTAGCCATCTGGACACAAGCTGGGGTCTGATCAGCCCCGGCTGGGTCACCTGGAGGAGGTTGTATGATGTTGAAAGACCCGAAACACCTGATGATTCCAGGAACATCACTGAAGATGTGTCCGGAAGCATCAATAGATGGATGTACACAACAGGGTTGTTTTGAGTGTTCTTTTGTCTTTATAGTGTAGCTTCTGCCAGGATACTGACTCACCCAGCAATATTTTTACTACAATCAATTGAAACACCTTGAATGAACACAGTGATCTCCATTCAACTAATTATATGACTTCTGAAACCAAATGGCAACACTAATGACAATTTGGTCTGTCATATTAAGGGAGGGAGGAGGGCGAATACTTATGCAATCAATTATTTTGTGTTTTATATTTGTAATTAATTTAGATCACTTTGTAGAGATTTGTTTTCACTTTGACATGAAAGAGATTTTTTTCTGTTGATCAGTGTCAAAAAAAGCCAAATTAAATCCACTGTGATTCAATGTTGTAAAACAATAAAACACGAAAACTTCCAAGGGGGGGCCGGTAGGAGGGGATGAATACTTCTTATAGACGCTGCAATATTTAGGTAACATTTGAATAATCTTGTAAATATATTGTTGATTAACCATTCTTGTTTAAGTAATTAATTATGAGTTATATGTATAATTACATAAATTGCATACATTCATTATCCTTCTCAGCCCCACGCGATACGTGCGTGCCTCACTTAAAGTAAAAAACTGAAGTTTTTACTTTAGTGAGGAAGGTAAATGCGATGTTAGCATTCATTTCAAGAGGACTAGAATTATAAAAGCAAGGATGTAATGTTGAAGCTTTATAACGCACCGGTGAGTCCTCTCTTGGAATATTGCGAGCAGTTTTGGGCCCCTTATCTAAGAAAGGATGTGCTGACATTGGGGTGGGTTCAGGGGAGATAAATGAAAATGATTTCATAATTTAATGGGTTTAATATGAAGAACATTTGATGTCTCTAGCCTGTACTCACTGGAATTCAGAAGAATGAGGGGTGACCTAATTGAAACCTATTGAATACTTGATAGAGTGGATGTGGAGAGGATGTTTCCTATGGTGGGGGTGTCTAAGACCAGAGGACACAGCCTCAGAATAGAGGGGCATCCTTTCAGAACAAAGATGAGGGGGAGTTTAGTTAGCCAAAGAACGGTGAATCGGTGGAATTCATTGCCACAGGCCAAATCTTTATGAATATTTAAGGCAGACGTTCATATTTTCTTCATGAAGGGATACAGGGAGAAGGCAGGAGATTGAGGCCGAGAGGGAAAATGAATCAGCCATGATGAAATGGCGGAGCAGACTCGATGGGCCAAATGGCCTGATTCTGCTCCTATATCTTATGGTTTTATAAATACAAAGTTAGGCCTGCACGTTCAGACCCCTTTGAATTAGTTTATTGTTTTGAAGTTACACGACATAACACTGAATCCCTGTTTGTTGTATGGATATTCTGGATTCTAGCTACCGTAACCCCTTCAGTGTTCGTGGAGCTGCACTTACCCAGGTGGAGACATACAACATGAAAAACAGACACTTTGACACAAGCGATCGATGCCGACTATGATTCCAGTTGGTTTCCAATAAGATGGCGGTGCGCTCGATCGCAGTGGCTTCTATGGGGTCAACAAAAGGTGTAATTGTCCTTTTTAAATGTACTTTTTTTTATGATCGCAAGATCCTGCACTACATTAAGAAATTAAAGTACTGCAGGTCTACATCATCAGCGGGTTGCTTGTTGGTGGTGAAACTGAAGGAGCTGTGAGCCGTGCTGCCTCCTGTGTCGAGGGAGGTGTAGAGTCCAATAGCGAGTGATTGTCTTAGTCACTTCTCTTGTTATTGCAGGACCCTTTTGCACATTATTAACGTGGAATGCCACAAGTGCTATTCACTGGTATATTGGCTGAGAGCAGGAGTGGACGGCAGGGTGCTGCGTGGCCTTGGTCATAGCAAGGACTGGGCCTCAAGCTGCATTGTCACCTGTTGACAGCCACCAGGAGAGCGGCGTTAGAGTCAGCTCCCGGGGGTGGGGTGGTAGACCATCCAGTCTAGAGCTGGTGTTACCATTCCAGTGTTTGTTCAGCAGAAGATAAGCTGCATTGTGATTAACTACACATTTCCACGGCATTCATGGCTGGACCATCTCTTTTGCATTGCTGTATCTTATGTGCTTTCTATCTTGTATGTAAACACAAAGTACTCTGCAGATGCTGGGGTCAAAGCAACACTCACAACACACTGGAGGAACTCAGCAGGTCGGGCAGCATCCGTGGAAACGATCAGTCAACGTTTTGGACCGGAACCCTTCGTCAGGACTGTAAAGGGACCTAAAATTTCCAGTAATCTTTCTCATTCAGCCTGTAGAATGATTGCATTTCTTACTTTAATGGCGAAAAGATGTATCTTACAACATTGGAAAGAACTTAATGCTCCAACTACCTTTTTTTGGTTTTCTCAGATGATATTATGCTTGAATTTGGAGAAAATTAGAAGCAGTCTCTATGATTCCTCACTTAAATTTGAACAGACCTGGTGATCTTTTATTCAATATTTTCATATAATGTGATTTTTTTTTTCTTCTCTTTTTTGCTCCATATTTATATTCCCTTCTTGTTTTTTTTACTGTTTTTCATGGAGGTCGGGTTTGGGGACGTGATTTTAAGTTCTTTAACTCTACTTGGTTCCAAGTTAGCCCATTGCTTTGCTTTGCTTTTAGTTTAGTTGCACGGTGGGTTTTTTTGGGGGGGGGGTTTTGGGTTTTTTTTTCCTTTTCTCTATTGATATATATATATATATATATATATATATAAATTAGTATACTATTATGTTACCTTATTATATTATGTTTAAATTACATTGTTTGTATCATTTTTTTATCTGTATTAATATCTCCTGTAATTTTATTATATTCTAACAGTGTATTAGTGCCTGTATGGCTTACCTTTCTGTATACTTATTCCCTAAAAAGATTTAAAAAGAAAGAAAGGACTGTAGAGGGAAGGGGCAGAGGCCCTGTAAAGAAGGTGGGGGAGGGAGGGAAGGAGAAGGCTGGTAGGTTCCAGGTGAAAAACCAGTAAGGGGAAAGATAAAGGGGTGGGGGAGGGGAAGCAGGGAGGTGACAGGCAGGAAAGGTGAAGAAGGAATAGGGGAAAACACAATGGGTAGTAGAAGGAGGCAGAACCATGAGGGAGGTGATAGGCAGCTGGGGGAGGGGGCAGAGTGACATAGGGATAGGGGAAGGGAGGGGGAGGGAATTACTGGAAGTTGGAGAATTCTATGTTCATACCAAGGGGCTGGAGACTACCTAGACAGTATATGAGGTGTTGCTCCTCCAACTTGAGTTTAGCCTCACCATGGCAGTAGAGGAGGCCATGTATGGACACACCTGAATGGGAATAGGAAGCAGAGTTGAAGTGGGTGGCTACCGGGAGATCCTGTCTGTTGTGGTGGACGGAGCGGAGGTGCTCGACGAAGCAGTCCCCCAATCTGCATTGGGTTTCACCGATATAGAGGAGGCCGCGCCGGGAGCATCGGATGCATTAGATGACCCCAACAGACTCACAAGTGAAGTGTTGTATCTTGTATGTGCTAGTGAGCTTTGTGCTGTGTGTGACTATGTTTTGCTCCTAGACTCAGGAGTAACACTGTTACATTTGGTTGTGTTCATGGGTATTCATATATGGTTGAATGACAATAAAACTTGAATTGAATTGATTTCCATTTGCCTGTGATTGGCCCATATCCCTCAGAGGGATGTCCACGTACCCCTCAGGGCATGGCATAAAAAAAAGTTGGGAACCCCTGTTCTAAACCTTTCCAATCAAAATCAGAATCAGGTTTAATATCCTCAGTATACGTCGTGAAATTTATTGTTATGCAGCAGCAGTGCATTGCAATCCATAATAATAGAAACTGTAAATTACAGCAAGAAGTATAGTGAGGTAACATTCATGGGTTCAATGTCCTTTCTGTAATCAGATGGCAGAGGGGAAAAAGCTGTTCCTGAATCATTGAGTGTGTGCTTTCAGACTCCTGTACTTCCTTCCTGGTGTTGGCATTGAGAAGGGGGCATGTCCTGGGAGATGGGAGTCCTTGATGGATGTCCCCATTTTGAGGCATCGATCTTTGAAGATGTTCTGGATGTTGGGGAGGCCAGTGCCCGCGGTGGAGCTGGCTGAGTTCACAACTTTCTGCAGCTTACTTTGATCCTGTGTTGTGCGTCCCCCACCCCCCATACCGGATGGTAAAGTAGCCAGTTAGAATGCTCTCCATGGTAGTGTATCTACTGTGGCACCATTAGGAAGGTGACTTGTGTGAGCAGCTCCGATGGAAATATTCCAATCCATGTACATGTCCAGGTAGCTATCAAATGCTGCTAATATTGGGTGACTGGGTTGGGATATGTCTCTACCAAAGGAGGTGTAAGGCACTCCTTCCCTCTGCTAGACTGCAGTTCACCCTTGGGCAAGGCTCTTGATATTTATTGCTTATTTATTTATTATTTTTATTGTTTTTAAAAAATATTGGTATTTGCAGCACCTCTGCTACATCCACCACATCCACCAAAAGCAGAAGTACTTGGTGGCCAAACATTTTAATTTTGATTCCCATTCCCATTCCAACATGTCGGTCCATGGCCTCCTCTTGCGCCAAAGTGAGGCCTCCCCTCAGGGTGAAGGAAAAACACCTTATATTCCATTCCATCTGGGTAGCCTTCCTCCTGATGCCATGAATATCAATTTTTCCTTCTGGTAAAAGAAATCCACCCCTTCCCCTTCCCTCTTCTTCTATTCCCCACTCATACCTCTTACCTCTTCTCACCTGGCTATCACCTACCCCTGTGTCCCCTCCTCCCCTTTCTTCTATTGTCCGCTCTCCTCTCTTATCAGATTCCTTCTTCTCCAGCCTTTACCTTTCCCACCCACTTGGTTTCACCTATCACCTTCTAGCAATCCTCCTTCCCCTACTCACTACTTTTTTATTCTGGAATCTTACCCCTTCCTTTCCTCCTTGAAGAAAGATCTGTCAGTCTTCAACTGTCGACTGTTTATTCTGTTCCTCCGGCATCTTGTGTGTGTTGCTTGTCTGTCTTGTTGTGTGCAGCTTCTCACTGATTCAATTGTTTCTTTGTAATTACTGTGAATATCGCAAGAAGATGAGTCTCAGGGTTGTACATAGTGACCTATATGTACCTTGATAATGAATTCATTTCAGATTTGTAACTGAGGATCCGGGCAACATTCTCTGCACTGAAGGTCCCACTCCGACTGTAGGCAGTTGTCAGGTCAGGAGGGGCTGCTTGCTCTTGCCTCCATGTGTCTGCATGGGCCAATGCATTTCCAGTCAATGGGGACTTCTACAAACAGCAGTCATCTATGTGGTGGTGTACTGGGGCAATGGTATCAATAGTTATTTATTCAGCGGTTTGAACGGGGCACCACTGTGCAAGCGCGTAGAGCTCAGCCAGTGAGAGCAGCAGGAAGAGTTTAAAAGGAAGACAGATTACAGAGCGGACGTTGGAGGAGTGGGCCACAGATTAGTGGGAGACAGACTAGGAAGGCTTTGGCTCAACTGGACTCAGGCGATAAGGGGTCGAGGCCAGGCAGGTTATCTGTTTAAAATAAAGACAGAGAGTATGTGTGTGAGGCAGATTTTCTGTGCTCGGTGTCAGATGTGGGAGGTCCTGGAGACTCCCGGCCTCCCGGACGCCCACATCTGCACCAGGTGTGTTGAGCTGCAGCTCCATAGGGACCGCGTTAGGGAACTGGAGCTGCAGCTCGATGACCTTTGTCTGGTCAGGGAGAGTGAGGAGGTGATAGAGAGGAGCTATAGACAGGTAGTCACCCCGGGGCCACAGGAGATAGAGAAGTTGGTAACAGTCAGGAGAGGGAAGGGCAAGAAGCAGGTACTAGAGAGTACCCCAGTGGATGTCCCCCTTAACAATAAGTACTCCTGCTTGAGTACTGATGGGGGGGAACAGCCTACCTGGGGGAAGCAACAATGGCCATGCCTCTGGCACAGTGTCTGGCCCTGTGGCTCAGAAGGGTAGGAAAAGGAAGAGGATAGCAGCAGTGACAGGGGACCCCATAGATAAGGGGTCCGATAGGCGATTCTGTGGATGCAGGAAAGATGCTCGGATGGTAGTTTGCCTCCCAGGTGCCAGGGTCCAGGATGTTTCTGATTGCGTCCACGATATCTTGAAGTGGGAAGGAGAACAACCAGAGGTCGTGGTACATATTGGTACCAACGACATAGGTAGGAAAAGGGAGGAGGTCCTGAAAACAGACTACAGGGAAAGAAGTTGAGAAGCAGGACCACAAAGGTAGTCATCTCGGGATTACTGCCTGTGCCATGTGACAGAGAGTATAGGAATAGAGTGAGGTGGAGGATAAATGTGTGGCTGAGGGATTGGAGCAGGGGTCAGGGAATTCAGATTTCTGGATCATTGGGACGTCTTCTGGGGCAGGTGCGACCTGTACAAAAAAGATGGGTTGCACTTGAATCCTAGGGGACCAATATCCTGGCGGGAAGGTTTGCTAAGGCTATTGTGGAGAGTGTAAGCTAGAATTGCTGGGGGGTGGGAACCGAACCGAAGTGTCGGAGGAAAAGGAGGTTGGCTCACAAATAGAGAAAGCTTGGAGACAGTGCGAAAGGGAGGATAGGCAGGTGATAGAGAAGGGACGCGCTCAGACCGATGGTTTGAGATGTGTCTATTTTAAAGAGAGGAGTATTATGAATAAAGCGGATGAGCTTAGAGCGTGGATCAGTACTTGAAGCTATGATGTTGTGGCCATTACAGAGACTTGGCTGGTGCAGGGGCAGGAATGGTTACTTCAAGTGCCAGGCTTTAGATGTTTCAGAAAGGACAGGGAGGGAGGCAAAAGAGGTGGGGATGTGGCACTGTTGATCAGAAATAGTGTCACGGTTGCAGAAAAGGAGGAAGTCATGGAGGGGTTGTCTACTGAGTCTCTGCGGGTGGAAGTTCGAAACAGGAAGGGGTCAATAACTCTACTGGGTGTTTTTTATAGACCACCCAATAGTAACAGAGACAGTGAGGAGTAGCTAGGGAGACAGATTCTGGAAAGGAATAATAATAACAGGGCTGTTGTGGTGGGAGATTTTAATTTCCCAAATATTGATTGATATCTTCCTAGAGTGAGGGGTTTAGATGGGGTAGAGTTTGTTAGGTGTGTTCAGGAAGGTTTCTTGACACAATATGTAGATAATCCTACAAGAGGAGAGACTGAACTTGATCTGGTATTGGGAAATGAACCTGGTCATGTGTCAGGTCTCTCAGTGGGAGAGCATTTTGGAGTTAGTGATCACAATTCTATCTCCTTTACCATAGCATTGGAGAGGGATAGGAACAGACAAGTTAGGGAAACATTTAATTGGAGCAAGGGGAAATATGAGGCTATCAGGCAGGGACTTGGAAGCATAAATTGGAAACAGATGTTCTCAGGGAAACGTATGGAAGAAATGTGGCAAATGTTCAGGGGATATTTGCGTGGAGTTCTGCGTAGATACATTCCAATGAGACAAGGAAAGGATGGTAGGGCAGGGTACAGGAACCGTGGTGTACAAAGGCTGTTCTAAATCTAGTCAAGTAGAAAAGAAAAGCGTACGAAAGGTTCAAAAAACTAGGTAATGATAGGAATCTAGAAGATTATAAGGCTTGCAGGAAGGAGCTTCAGAATGAAATTAGGAGAGCCAGAAGGGGCCATGAGAAGGCCTTGGCAGGCAGGATTAAGGAAAACCCCAAGGCATTCTACAAGTATGTGAAGAGCAAGAGGATAAGACGTGAGAGAATAGGACCAATCAAGTGTGACAGTGGAAAAGTGTGCATGGAACCGGAGGAAATAGTGGAGGTACTTAATGAATACTTTGCTTCAGTATTCACTACGGAAAAGGATCTTGGTGATTGTAGGGATGACTCGCAGTGGACCGAAAAGCTTGAGCATGTAGATATTAAGGAAGAGGATGTGCTGGAGCTTTTGGAAAGCATCAAGTTAGATAAGTCACTGGGACCAGGTGGGATGTACCCCAGGCTACTGTGGGAAGCAAGTGAGGAGATTGCTGAGCCTCTGGTAATGATCTTTGCATCATCAATGAGGATGGGAGAGGTTCCAGAGGATTGGAGGGTTGTGGACATTGTTCCCTTATTCAAGAAAGGGAGTAGGGATAGCCCAGGAAATTATAGGCCAGTGAGTCTTCTTCAGTGGTTGGTAAGTTGATGGAGAAGATCCTGAGAGGCGGGATTTATGCACATTTGGAGAGGAATTTTTTGAGGATGCGACTAAACGCATTGATGAAGGTAGAGCAGTAGATGTAGTGTATATGGATTTTAGCAACGCATTTGATAAGTTACCTCATGCAGGGCTTATTGAGAAAGTAAGGAGGCATGGGATCCAAGGAGACATTGCTTTGTGGATCCAGAACTGGCTTGCTCACAGAAGGCAAAGAGTGGTTGTAGACCGGCCATATTCTGCACGGAGGTCGGTGACCAGTGGTGTGCCTCAGGGATCTGTTCTGGGACCCCTACTTTTTGTGATTTTTATTAATGACCTGGATAAGGAAGTGGAGGGCTGTCAGAGATTACAATGGGACATTGATAGGATGCAAAACTGGGTTGAGAAGTGGCAGATGGAGTTCAACCCAGATAAGTGTGAGGTGGTTCATTGTGGTAGGTCAAATATGATGGCAGATTATAGCATTAATGGTAAGCTGGCAGTGTGGAGGATCAGAGGGATCTTGGGGTCCGAGTCCATAGGACACTCAAAGCTGCTGCGCAGGTTGACTCTGTGGTTAAGAAGGCATACGGTGCATTGGCCTTCATCAATCATGGGATTGAGTTTAAGAGCCGGGAGGTAATGTTGCAGCTATAGAGGACCCTGGTCAGACCCCACTTGGAGTATTGTGCTCAATTCTGGTCGCCTCACTACAGGAAGGACATGGAAACCATAGAAAGGGTGCAGAGGAGATTTACAAGGCTGTTGCCTGGATTGGAGAGCATGTCTTATGAGAATAGGTTGAGTGAACTCGGCCTTTTCTCCTTGGAGCGACTGAGGATGAGAGGTGACCTGACAGAGGTGTACAAGATAATGAGAGGCATTGATCGTGTGGATTGTCAGAGACTTTTTCCCAGGGCTGAAATGACTAGCACGAGAGGGCATAGTTTTAAGGTGCTTGGAAGTAGGTATAGAGGAGATGTCAGGGATAAATTTTTATGCAGAGAGTGGTGAGTGCGTGGAATGGGCTGCTGGCGGCGGTGGTGGAGGTGGAAATTATAGTATCTTTTAAGAGACTCCTGGATGGCTACATGGAGCTTAGAAAAATAGAGGGCTATGGGTAAAGCCTAGGTAGTTCTAAGGTAGGGACATGTTTGGCACAGCTTTGTGGGCCGAAAGGCCTGTATTGTGCTGTAGGTTTTCTATGTTTCTAACACGCTGGCTGGTGGCATAGTGGCATCAGCGCTGGACTTTGGGGCAAGAGTTCCTGAGTTTGAATCCGGCCGGCTCCCTTGCTCTGTGCCTGGGTTGAGTGTCTGCCAGGTTTCAGATGCACAATAGCTTGTCATGACTGCGCCCCGACGACTCCACCACACAAACACACACATACGTTTCTAACATGGTGATGCCAACAGGCTCAATAAACTGATTAGAAAGGCTGGCTCCGTTAAACTGGACACCCTGGAGGCTTTTTTTTAGAGCAAAGGAACATGGAAAATCCTAGCAATTCTCAGCCTCTGCATGCCACCTTGGGTAAATGATTAGATTAGATTAGATTCAATTTTATTGTCATTGTGCCGAGTACAGATACAAAACCAATAAAATGCAGTTAGCATCTGAAGAGAAATGCAAAGAATAGAGTTGTTTACAAAATAACTGCGAATAAAAAGTAAGTGCTACAGCACACAAATACAAAAGTACTGAGACAGTACAATACAGATGCAACACTGCTTAGCGCTGTGATGTGAGGTTCAGGGTCACAGCCTCAGGGAAGAAGCTCTTCCTGTGCCTGCTGGTGCGGGAGCGGAGGCTCCTGTAGCACCTACCGGATGGGAGGAGAGTAAAAAGTCCATGGTTAGGGTGAGATGCATCCCTGATAATGCTTTTCGCCCTGCCCAGGCAGCGTTTATGGTAGATGTTCTCAATGGTGGGTAATTGGGTGCCGATAATCCACTGGGCAGTTTTCACCACACGCTGGAGTGCTTTGCGGTCCGATACGGGACAATTGCCAAACCACACTGAGATGCAGTTTGACACACTCCTGTTAGACTGTTTATACTAAATTATTTTTTATTCTGTCTACTTCTCTTCTGATATTTATAACTCTGCGCTTGTAATGCTACTGTGACACGAATTTCCTTTGGGAGCAATCTATTATTGAATGAATGAAAGACGTAACGTCCTCACGTGACTCCAAAGGTTGGCTCGTCCGTCGGCGCTCCTCCTCCCCGTGACGTCGCACGGGGGGGGGGAGGCGAGGGGACGTCTGACGCGATGACGCCGTGTACGCACGGAGTGCCGACGTAACGGGGCCGGTACGCGGGGTTGGAAAAGGGCGGGCTGACGGCGACATGGTGGAGAAGGAAGAACCGGTGATCAGTGAGGAGGAGGCGGCGCAGTATGACCGGCAGATCCGCCTGTGGGGGCTGGAGGCTCAGAAACGGTGAATACAGCGAAAGCGCTCGGTTAATTTTTTTTGGCGGCGAACAGCACCGGTGGTCCCACTGAAAGGGAGCAGGGGCGTCTTATTAAAGTGGCTGGCACGTTCGCCCGGCTAAAGAGATCGTAGTATTGCATTGCAATTTGATCAGTTACCGTACAGAGTTGCTCAGCGTTTAATATAAGTCCTAAGGTGCACATCTGCTTGCCCTCCTTTCACATTGTGGGATCTTGCTCTACGTTCCTACACTGGATAATTCACTTGGTAGTATGTCATGGTGCTCACACCTCGCCTCTTCTCCTCACCTGCCTGTAACCTCTTCCTCTCGCTCCCATCTTCCTTCCCTTTCTCCCATGGTCCACTCTCCTCTCCTATTAGGTTCCTTTGTCTTCAGCCCTTCCACCTATCACCTTCCAGCTTTTTACTTCCATTTCCCCCACCCACCTACCTTCACCCTCACCTCATCTCATTTGCACTCCTCCTCTCTCCCCTCATCTTAGTCTGGTTTCTGCCCCCTTCCTTTCCAATCTCTGATGGAAGGGCCTTTGATTCCCCTACAGCGGGGGTCCATGGACCCCTTGGTTAATGGTAAGGGTCTAAGGCATAAAGACTGTTGAGAACCCTTGTCTTAGAGACAAAAGTTGATTGTCTATTCCCCTCCATAGAAGCTGCCTGACCTACTGATTTCCTCCACAACTTTGTGTATTTTGCTCAAGATTTCCAGCATTTGCAGAACCTTGTGCTTTTTGAAAGTGCATCCCACCTTTGCCATTCTGCATTCTGTTTTCCCTTTTACTGCTTCAGTTCAAAGTAAGTTTTATTATCAGAGTACATATATGTCACCATATACAACCCTGAGATACATTTTCCTGTGGGCATACTCAGTAAAACTATAGAATAGTAACTATAACAGGATCAATGAAAAAGCAACCAGAGTGCAGAAAACAACAAACTCTGCAAATACAAATATAAGTAAATAGCAATAAATAATGAGAACATGAGATAAAGAGTACTTAAAGTGAGATCATTGTGGGAAACATCTCAATTGATGTGGCAAGTGAGTATAGTTCAGAATCTGGTTTAATATCACTGGCATATATCGTGAAATAAGCCAATTCTTCCATTCACATTTCCGGCGGATAGCTCACAGAACTGGATACTCTTCTAAATATGCCAGGTCTGGTAATGTAGGTCCATAATTCATTGAAAGGTGTTACAGGTAGAGAGGTTCATAAAGAAAGCTTTTAGCACATTGGCCTTCATAAACCTAAGTGTTGAGTACAGGAGATGGGATGTTATGTTGAAGTTATATAAGATGGTGAGCCCTTATTTGGAGTGTTCTGTGCAGTATTGTTCACTGACCTACAGGAAAGATGTCAGTAAGATTGAAAGAGTACAGAGAAAATTTACAAGGATGGTGTTGAATTATGTTGAAAGATTGAATAGGTTTAGGACTTTATTCCTTGGAATGTAGACAATTGAGGAGAGATTTGATAGAGGTATACAAAATTATGACAGGGTAAATGCAAGCAGGCTTTTTCCACTGAGGTTAGTTGGGACTTCAGCTAGAGGTCATAGGTTAAGGGTGAAAGGTGAACATGGGAGTGGTGAGAGTGTGGACTGAGTTGCCAGCGCAAATGATGCATGCAAGTTTGATTTCAATGTTTATAAGAATGATGGGACGTGGATGGCAGGCTATAGTTCTGATACAGGTTGATGGGAGTAGGCAGTATAAATGGTTTTGCATGGACTAGATGGGCTGAAGGGCCTGTTACTGGACTGTACTTTTCTGTGACTATGACTTCTTTTGAATTGGGATCAATTGCAGCCTGTAATTTCCTTCCTAAAGAACGTATTTTTGACCAACTGAACGATCTGGCGCTTCTGCGATCTCTTGGAGGATTTGGTGGGGAGTGCAGCTACACTCGTTGCTGGAGGTTGATTCCTAATGGCAGAACACGAGCTTGTGGTTGGCACTGTTGTTCCTGCCAATTAAAGTGTCGAGCAAGGTTAAAATCGACAAGGACGAGAGCAGGAAATGAATGAGTGTTCAGCACCGTCTGCCCATGTTTGACCGGTCTCTCTCGCTGCTGCCGGTGGAAGGTGCAGGACTCTTGGGCCTCGCACTGCAAGGTCTGATCATCTCAGAGGCTCGTGGCTGTGGACTCGCTTTTGGTTGCAGTTTAATGTAGAACGTCCTGAGGGCTGAACATGCTTTACTACTTGCGCAATTGGATGGAGGTGCTTCAGCATGGAACTGGATCTGTGGCTGTAGTCTGACGCCATCAACACAGCTCTGAACTGACTGACTCTGTGGCTGTGGCTGCGGCTGTCAGCCCCTGGACAGGCTTTACTTGCTTCAGCGGCTTGTGGATGTGAATTCATTTATCAGAATCAGATTCAGTATTACTGGCATAGGTCATGAAATTCATTGTCTTTGCAGTAGCTGTACGTTGCAATACATAATAGAAAAAATAATGTGAATTACAGTAGGTAAATATAATAGCTAAATTTAAATAAGTAATCCAAAAATGGAAATAAAAAAATAGTGAGCTAGTGTTCATGGGTTCAATGTCCATTCAGAATAATGGAAAGAAGCTGTTCCTGAGTCAATGAGTGTGTATCTTCAGGCTCCTGTACCTCCTCCCTGATGGTAGCAATGAGAAGAGGGCACGTCCTGGGTGATGGGGGTCCTTAATGGTGGACAGCAACTTTTTGAGGCATCGCTCCTTGAAGATGTCCTGGATACTACGGAGGCTAGTGCCCATGATGGAGCTGCCTAATTTTACAACTGTTTGCAGCTTATTTCAATCCTGTGCAGTAGCCCCTTTCTTCCCCCCTCCCCCCATACCAGATGGTGCTGCAGCCTGTTAGAATGCTGTCTGTGGTAGAAATTTGTGAATGTCTTTGGTGACATACTGAATGTCCTCAAACTCCTTATGAAATATAGCCACTGTTGTGCCCTCTTTGTAATTGCATTGATATGTTGGGCCCAGGACAGATCCTCAGAGATATTGACACCCAGGAGCTTGGTAATGGAGACTTCAGCATGTTTGTTGTCAATGCATCTTGTACATAACAGGATTATTGGAAGAAAGATTTGATTGAGCTATTTTTTCCCCTTTGTTCTGCACTCCTATATAAATGTATCATACCATGATTACAGATTCCCACCAGAAGCAATATGGCTTCATGGAGGCAGAGCAGAATCAGAACCTGGTTTAACATCACTGGCATATGTTGTGAAATTTGTTATGCAGCAGCAGTACATTGCAATCATCATCATCATGTGCTGTGTCGTATGATGTGGGCGATCATAGTATTTCCTTACCATGATTGTTCTTGGCAAATTTTTCTACAGAAGTGGTTTGCCATTGCCTTCTTGGCAGTGTCTTAAACAAGATGGGTGACCCCAGCCATTATCAACGCTCTTCAGAGATTGTCTGCCTGGTGTTAGTGGTCACGTAACCAAGACTTGTGATATGAACCAGCTGCTCGTACGACCATCCACCACTTGCTCCCATAGCTTCACGTGACCCTGACTGGGGGGGGGGGGGTCCCTAAGCAGGTGCTACATCTGGCCCAAGGGTGACCTGCAGGCTAGCGGAGGGAAGGAGCACCTCACACCTCCTTTAGCACCTCAGACCTTGCCACCCAAATATTGCAATACGTAATAATAAAACAGTTCTGATATGAAATTAAGTTAAATAAGTAGTGCAAAAAAGGAAAAGAAGTAGTGAGGTAGTGTTCATGGGTTCAATGTCCACTCAGAAACTGGATGGCAGAGGGGAAGAAGCTGTTCATGAATTATTGAGTGTGTGTCTTCAGCCTCCTGTACCTCCTTCCTGATGGTAACAATAAGAAAAGGGCATTTCCTGGGTGATGGAGGTCCTTAATGATGGCTGTCTACAAGAAGGGTCAGAGTTGTCTTTATTTCCTGAGGAGACTGAGACCCTTTAACATCTGCCGGACGATGCTGAGGATGTTCTATGAGTCTGTGGTGGCCAGTGCGATCATGTTTGCTGTTGTGTGCTGGGGCAGCAGGCTGAGTGTGGCAGACACCAACAGAATCAACAAACTCTTTTGTAAGGCCAGTGATGTTGTGGGAAGGGAACTGGACTCTCTGACGGTGGTGTCTGAAAAGAGGATGCTGTCCAAGTTGCATGCCATCTTGGACAATGTCTCCCATCCACTACATAATGTACTGGTTGGGCACAGGAGTACATTCAGCCAGAGACTCATTCCACCGAGATGCAACACAGAGCGTCATAGGAAGTCATTCCTGCCTGTGGCCATCAAACTTTACAACTCCTCCCTTGGAGGGTCAGACACCCTGAGCCAATAGGCTGGTCCTGGACTTATTTCCTGGCATAATTTACATATTACTATTTAATTATTTATGGTTTTATTACTATTTAGTTATTTATGATGCAACTGTAATGAAAACCAATTTCCTCCGGGATCAATAAAGTATGACTATGACTATACCACCTTTTTGAAGATGTCCTGGACACTACTGAGGCTAGTGCTCATGATAGAGCTGGCTGAGTTCACAACTCTGCAGCTTATTTCATAATTTTGTTTACCTTTATCAATTCTCCCCTCAATTTTCTACGTTGCAAGGAATAAAGTCCTAATCTATTCAATCTTTCCTTATAACCCAGGTCCTCCAGACCCGGCACCATCCTTGTAAATTTTCTCTGTACTCTTTCAAAGAATTATATTTGACATTTTAACTTTACCCAGTCCATAGTAAGTTAATTGAACAGAATAGTGGTTGAAGAGATTGCCTTTGACCTTGAATCAGGGGATGCCATGTGTCATTTTCTCATGTTTATAATACAAAATCCTGCAAATTTATTGTCATGCTAATAGCTTTACACTATCACAAAGTCTCTGACTGCCTTAAGTAAAGATGTAATTATGTGGAGACATCTGCACAGTATTGTTCTTCTACAGAATACATTTTTAATCTGTTTATATTGTCAATATTACTGTATGTGCTGTTTATGATACAGTTATTGTGTCTTACACCTTGGTCCCAGAGTAATATTGTTTCGCTTAGCTGTGTATACGTGTATGGTTGAATGACAATAACTTTGAACTTGTTTTCTAGGTTACGTGGCTCCCGTGTGCTGCTGGTAGGGATGAAGGGCCTTGGAGCTGAAGTGGCCAAAAATCTTATTCTGGCAGGCGTCAAAGCACTGACTCTACTCGATCATCAGCAGGTATTCCAGCAAAGTTCTATCACCTCAATGTTTGGTAGTACTTTGAGCTTTGGTATTCTATCAATAGGAACAACTTATATCAATACAACCTATAGGCATAGAACACTAAGCACAGTAGAGGCCTTTCGGCCTGTTGTAGCGTGGATGAAATCACCAGAGAGACGGAGTCACTGGTAGATACAAAGCAGCTTCTTTATTCAACACAACAAGATACAACAGGCATCATACGGATGGAGACGCTTTCGGTAGAAAAGTCTGCTAGTCCAATGTGGGCTGGATATTTATATGCTAAACACAAAGGGTAATTGCTATTTAAATAGTTATAGACAATGCTTCCTTTTGAAGCTACATACAAAACATAACACCTTCTGACTTCATCCTTTCCTTCTGACGCCAACATGTCTGGGTTGGTATCCACAGCCTTTAGGAATACAAGTTAAATCCACAATACATTTATTTGGTATTTTACTTGCTAACATAGAAGACAATTCATATCTATGAAGTATAGATAATGCTGTCTTCGAAGCTACCTGTAAACTTCATCCCAGAGGCGTCAGCAGCACCTGGTATTCACAGCTTTTAGGAAATGCAATGTTACAAATGAACTCAATCCACAGTACTTTGTCAAACAGGAGACTGGTGGCCAAGCCATTTAAGTGTAAATGAATCATCTACCCAAAAACTCAATCTAACACAGCCCACGATGCTATGCCAACCTTTATTCTAAGATCAATCTAATCCTTTCATCCCACATAGTCCTCCATTTTTCTATCATCCATATGCCCAAGAGTTTTGTAGGAGCCATAAATCTATTTTCTATCTATGTTGTATTTTGTGTTGCGCAGTTGAGCTAAAGGAATGGGCTAGGGTTGATATCTTTTGTGCTGACTGCTTATTTATGCTTAAAATTGCTTACGTTAGCTTAATTACATTGAAGAAAGCTTGAGTATGTTTAATATGCTAAGGCTGTTTTGGAAATAACTGGGAAGGTGCGTAGCTTGGGTGGTTGATGGCTGGATTGAGTCATTCTCTGATCTTGGCAAATGACTTGCAGACGTTTCATCACTTTGTGAGGAGACATCGTCTGAGGGCTGTTGATTGTGGTGTGTCCTCCGAATACTTGGCCTTTGTATAATTGTCATTCAATTAAGTCCCATCAAAGATTGGTTGTGTGGTGAACATGGTGCATTGCAGTCATTGTGGTGGAGACTAGGGAGATTGGTCATGCCGCTTTATAGTCGGTTAATGTTCATGGATCCTTGTGGATAGTTTTCTCCCAGTTGGCCGACGCAACATTTGCTGCAGACTCCGCATTGGATTTTGCAGACCACATCAGGCAAAATTCCTGACCACAATGCACGAAGTTTGCCACACAGCCAATCAACACAGATTCCATCCCTACATCACAATTTGTGTTTTAAAATGACAACCAATCAGCTGATTGATAAGTATATAAAGACCAGGCATTCGGAGGACACACCCCAATCAGCAGCACACTGTTGATGTGTCCTCACATGGTGATGAAACATTTGCAAGAAAATTGCTAAGATCAGAAAACAACTCAATCCAACCACGTTAGGGACATTTAGATAGGCCCATAGATGTAAGTAAAATGAAAAGTTGCAGGCTGAGTAGGAGGAAAGGGTTAGGTTGATCATTGAGTAGAATTATATTGGTCAGCACTACATTGTGGGCCGAAGAGCCTGCAGTGTGCTATATTCTTCTGTGCTTTTCATTGTAGAACAAACACACCATTCCACAAATCAGTTTGATGAGCCATCTATCGTAATATTTTCCTTAACTGCAAGAGCAGACCTATGCACAGTATTCCAGAATGTGGGCAAGATGTCTCCTGTATTCAAATACTTTTGCAATGAAGACAAACGTACCATTACTTCTTCAATTGCTTGTTGTGATTGTTGCTAACTTCCATACTCTGAACAGCAGTAACTTTCAAATTTTCACCACTTAAAAAGAAACACTGCACTGGTATTTCTGCCAAGGTGTCATAGAGTCATAGCTAAATACAACACAGAAAAAGGCCCTTTGTCCATGCCCAGCCATTAAGCTGCCTACTCCCATCAACCTGCACCGGGATCAGAGCCCTGCATATCCGTACTATCCATGTACCTATCCAAACTCCTCTTAAACATTGAAATCGAGCTTGCATGGACCACTGTGCTAGCATTTCATTCCACACTATCACAAATCTCTGTGTGAAGAAGTTTCTGCTCATGTTCCCATTAAACCTTTCACCCATGACCTCCTGTTGTAGTCCCAACCTCTGGAAAAAGCTTGCTTCCATTTACCCTATCAATACCCCTCATAATTTTGTATTCCTCTATCAAATCTCCTCTAAATCTTCTACGTTGCAAGGAATAAATTCCTAACCTATTCAATCTTTCCTTATAACTTAAGTCCTCCAGTCCCAGCAGCATCCTTGTAAGTTTTCTCTGTACTCTTTCAACCTTATTTATATCTTTCCTGTAGATAGGTGACCAAAACTGCACACAATACTCCAAATTAGGGCTCACTAATGTCTTGTCCAACTTCAACGTAACATCCCAACTCCTGCACTCAATACATTGATTTATGAAGACCAATGTACCAAAAGCTTTCTTTACGAACCTGTCTAACGCCATTTTCAATGAATTATAAGCCTGTATTCCCAGATCCCTTTGTTCTACCACATTCCTCGGTGCCCTGCTGTTCACTGTGACCTACCCTGATGGTCCTTCCAATGTGCAACACCTCGCACTTGTCTGCATTAAATTCCATTTTCCCTTTTTTTTCTCCAGCCCATTTTTCCAGCTGGCCCCGAATCTGCTGCAGCCGTGATGATCTTGCTTGCTTCCCACTACACCCCCAATCTTGGTGTCACCTGCAAATATTCTGATCCAGATAACCACATTCTCATTATATGTGATGATTTCACATTTACTTTATTGTCGCTAAACAATTGATACTAGAGCGTACAATCATCACAGCGATATTTGATTCTGCACTTCCCGCTCCCTGAATTACAAATCGATAGTAAATATTAAAAATTTAAATTATAAATCATAAATAGAAAATAGAAAAGGGAAAGTAAGGTAGTACGAAAAAAACGAGGGGCAGGTCCGGATATTTGGAGGGTACGGCCCAGATCCGGGTCAGGATCTGTTCAGCAGTCTTATCACGGTTGGAAAGAAGCTGTTCCCAAATCTGGCTGTACGAGTCTTCAAGCTCCTGAGCCTTCTCCCGGAGGGAAGAGGGACGGAAAGTGTGTTTGGCTGGGTGGGTCATGTCCTTGATTATCCTGGCAGCACTGGCTCCGACAGCGTGCGGTGTAAAGTGAGTCCAAGGATGGAAGATTGGTTTGTGTGATGTGCTGCGCCGTGTTCACAATCTTCTGCAGCTTCTTCCGGTCTTGGACAGTACAACTTCCATACCAGGTTGTGATGCACCCTGGAAGAATGCTTTCTACGGTGCATCTATAAAAATTAGTGAGGGTTTTAGGGGACAGGTCAAATTTCTTTAGCTTTCTCAGGAAGTAAAGGCACTGGTGGGCCTTCTTGGCAGTGAACTCTGCTTGGTTGGACCAAGTCAGGTCATTTGTGATATTAAAGCTTTTGATCTGTTCCACTTGCGCACCACCGATGTAAATTGAGTCGAATTAAAGAATTAAATCTCTTCATTGGAGCTGAGACATAAACATTGTTTCTCTAACTTCAAGTAATTTTTTTCCCCCTCCACATTCCCTCTTCCATGCCCCACTGTGGTTCCCTTTTTAGTCCTTTTCTTCTCCTCAGCTGCCTATCACCTCCCCATGGTGCCTCTTTTATCTCTTTCTCCAATGGGCCACTTCCTCTCCAATCAGATTCCTTCAGCCGTTTACCTTTTCTACCTATCACCTTTCAGCTTCTCATTTCATCCACCTATCACTTTCTAGCTGGTGCTCCTTCCCATCCCTCCACCTTATTCTGGCTTCTTCCTCTTCATTTTCAGTCCTGATGAAGGGTCTTGGCCTGAAACATTAACTGTGTATTCCCCTGCCTGACCTGCTGAGTTCCTCCAGCATTTTAGACCGTAAGATATAAGAGCAGAATTAGGTCATTTGGCCCATTGAGTCTGCTCCACCATTTCATCATGGCTAATCCAATTCTCCCCTCAACCCCAATCTCCTGACTTCCCCCCATATCCCTTCATGTCTTGACCAATCACGTATCTATCAACCTCTGCTTTAAATATATTCTTTGCCTGTGGCAATGAATTCCACAGATTCTCCACTCTCTGGCTAAAGAAATTCCTCCCCATTTCAGTTCTAAAAAGGCGCCCCTCTATTCTAAGACTGTGTCCTCTGGTCTTAGGAAGCATCCTCTTCATCAAGGCCTTTCACCGTTTGATATGTTTCAGTGAGGTCACCCCCTCATTCTTCTGAATTCTAGTAAATCTAGGCCCAGAGCCATCAAACACTCTTCATATGACAAGCCGTTCAATCCTGGAATCATTTTCGTGAACCTCCTTTGAACCCTCTCCAATATCAGTACATCCTTTCTAAGATAAGGGACTAAAACTACTCGCAATACTCCAAGTGAGGCCTTACCAGTACTTTATAAAGCCTCAATATCATATCTTTGCTTTTGTATTCTAGTCCTCTTAAAATGAACGTTAACACGGACTTCCGGGTTGAGCATGGAGTGAGTGTGGCTCCCGATTTTTATTGAAAATCTACCTGTTTATCTTTGCCGTATGCTCGAGATAACTGAATATTTAACATTGTGAACAACCCGGGACGTGCTGGACACTGAGATGGCAAATAAAATGTACCTTCGAAGTAAAACTGGGGAAAAAGATAGCGAAGCCTCAAGCAAGAAAGCTGATGTTACAGTAATGGCGCCGTTGCACACTGCTGGACCTGACCTGGACCTGCGCTACCCGATGACCTGGAGAGGCTTCGTTTAGTACTTATTACTGACATGATGCAAGTGGTACATTCTGCCCTAAAAAGAGAACTTGAGGATGCTTTGTCACCAGTGAATGCTACCATAGAACAAATTATGTCTGCTTACGAGTCGCATGACGAATGCATTCGTGAGGTTGAGGACGGCCTGAATGATTACAGTGACCGACTGGTGAGCGCCGAAGCCGCCATTGCAGCGTTGCAGAGCGAAAACGCATTTCTGAAGGGAAAGCTAGATGACCTCAAATCGGAATTTGGAAGGTTCGGACCCTGTTAAATTTATGACTGAGTTTTTTGACGAAGTGCTGGGGACAAATTTCTTCCCAAGGCCTCTCGTACTTTCGTGTGCTTACCGAGTCAGGCCTAAACCGTCCGGTGTCTCTGGAGCCAATCAAACGAGACCAAGAACGTTCTTGGTTCTTTTTCACTCCTTTCAAGATAAGCAATGCATCATCAATAGACGGAAGCAGGAGCTGTATTTCCACAGACATCGCGTGTTCTTTCGTGAAGATTTTAGTGCAGAGCTGGGTAAAAAACGGCCAGCTTTCAAGGAGATGAAATCCCTGCTCTACGGGAAAGGGGTCTGGTTTGGCCTCTTGTATCCTGCCCAGCCGGGTCCGGGTCGTGCATGACGGTAAAAAGCATTATTTCCATACACCAGAGGCGGCCAAAGAGTTTCACCATTCGCACTGGGGAGAAGAAAACGAGAAGAACAGTGACTTTTTTTTAGGTTATTCGTGCAGCATTGAAGGGGCCTCCTGCCGAGGCAAACTTAATTTTCGCAATCCACTTCTTTTTCATTTTTTCCAGTTTATTTTCTGGAATGCGATCGGGTCGAACTGCTATGCTGCGGAATCTGATTAACAAAAACTTTCAACCAGCAAAATGTAAATATTTGGAATTTGTGTCTTGGGCATTTAGTTTCCTAGTTTTTTTTTGTTTTTAATGCTTTGCTTGACCTGTGTTATCTTTAGCCTATATATATTAAAGGTAGAATAAGTGATGGTGTAAATTTTAAGGAGGGGAGCCACCCTAGATAGATTGAAAGTTTAGTTGTGTGGGGAATGCTTTGGAAGTTCTTTGTTTGGTACTGCCTGCGATCATCCTCAGTTGGGGAGGTAGATCTAGGTTTCGGGAGTTAATTGGGTTTTTTTGTTGTTTGTGTAAAGGGGTGAGGGGAGTGTTTTGGGGGATTACCATGGCAGTTTATTCTTTTGTGTGTTACAGATTGATCAGACTTCCTTGTCATTGTGCGTTGTTGTGTGCAACTTATGCCCTCTCACTGTTTTGGATTGTAGGCCCTGCGTGTCTTTTGATATGGTTAACATGGGTGATGCTGATGGAGGCCACCCTGTGAGGTTTATTTCTTGGAATGTAAAGGGGCTCAATGGTCCTGTTAAAAGAGCTAAAGTTTTCTCTCACCTGAAACAATTAAAAGCAGATATACTATGTCTACAAGAGACACATTTAAGAGTGGAAGATAATAACAGACTTTGTAAAGCATGGATTAGTCAGGTTTTTCATTCCAGATTTAATAGTAGGTCCAGGGGGGTGGCAATATTAATCACCAAAAGAATGCAGTTCACACCATCTGATGTAGTCGGTGACCCTAATGGTCGCTTTATTATAGTCTCTGGATCTCTCTTTCAGATACCTGTCATTTTGGTAAATGTTTATGCCCTTAATTGGGACAACATCCACTTTTGTAAATAAGCTTTTGTCATTAATACCTAACCTGAATACGCACCAGCTAATCTTTTCAGGAGATTTGAACTGTGCTATTGACCCACTGCTTGATAGATCTAGCTCTCAGGGTACATTTTTTGGTATGGCAAAGGCCTCCTTGATGTCTATGCAACAAAATGGTTATATGAATCCTTGGAGATTTTTGAATCCATCAGTTAGGCAATTCTCTTTCTTTTCTCATGTTCACCACTCCTATTCCAGGCTAGACTATTTCTTTATAGATAGCTCCTTGATACCAATGATTAGACAAATTGAGTACACTGCTATAGTTATATCTGATCACTCGCCCATGAAACTGGACCTACGTTTTCCTTTAAACATTAAAGAACGACCTCTGTGGTGGCTTAACCCACTTGCTTTCCAATGAGAAATTTTGTAGTTATATATCAGCTAACATTGACACATTCAAGAGAAGATGGCGGCGCAATGCAGCACGCAGCTGCCATTCTGGAATGAATATCTGTTATTTGTTAAGTAGGATGCTGTGCACAATCCTGATTTGATGGAGACGGACGTGAGAAGCACAGAGGAACATCTGGAGAAACTTCTGAAATGCCTGTTTCGCTGCCGCTGCTACTGTGCGATCGAGAATCTCCGGAGGGGAAGGCCCCGAATCCTTGGCTTTGCCTGTTGCTTGGCGGCCGGGGTCGAAGCGCTCAGCAGAGATGGTGCTCAGTGTTGGAGGGCTGGTCGGAGGCTCGAAGTTTTCAGACGGACTCTGAGTCGGCTGTGGTCGGGTGCTGTATCAGCAAGTTTGGGGTGCTGGAGGTTCATGGCAGAGAGAGTTTTTCTTCCTTCTACCATCTGCTATCAATGGGGCTATTGAGACTTTGAGACTTTTTTTTTTACCGTGCCCATGGTCTGCTCTTTATCAAATTACGGTATTGCTTTGCACTGTTGTAACTATATGTTATAATTATGTGGTTTTTGTCAGTTTTAGTCTTGGTATGTCTTGTGTTTCTGTGATATCATACTGGAAGAATATTGTATCGTTTCTTAATGCATGCATTACTAAATGACAATAAACGAGGACTGAGTGTCCTCATAATCTAATCTAATTCTTCAAGACTAACAAAACTGAGTCGGTATCATACTCTTTACTTTGGGAAACTTTAAAAGCTTACTTGAGGGGTCAAATAATATCTTATACTTCACATGCCAATAAAGAGCGTAGGAAGGAAACACAAGTGTTACTGCAATCTATTTTGGACCTGGATAAGCAATATTCTGAGGCACCCACCGTGGAATTATATAAAAGCCGGGCTGATTTGCAAGCGATGTTTAATCTTCTATCTACAAACCTATCGGAACAAATAATTCTTAAGACACGTGGCCTCTATTATGAATATGGTGACAAGGCGAGCCGGCTTACAGCTCATCAGTTGAAGCGTCAAGCTGCATCACGACTTATTCCTCAGATAAGAGACACGCACCAAAACTTGACAAGCAATCCAAAGGAGATTAATAACATCTTTGCAGCTTTTTATTCCTCTCTGTATACCTCAGAGTTTCCCTCAGATAAAACAAATATGGAACGTTTTTTAGATATTTTGGAAATACCAACTCTTGAACCAGAGGAGGTGGAGAATTTAGATCGGGCTCTTGGGCAGGAAGAGATTAATAATGCCATTATGGCTGTGCAGAGTGGTAAGACCCCAGGTCCTGATGGCTATCTGATAGAATTTTATAAGAAATTTAAGGATAAGCTCTTATCGGTCCTTCTAGAAGTGTTTCAGTAACCTTTGGAGAATGGTTCCTTAACCCTACTCTTTCACAGGCATCTATTTCACTTCATAAAAAAGGACAAGGACCCGACTTAATGTAGATCATATCGACCCATCTCACTTTTGAGTGTGGACGTGAAAATTTTGGCTAAAGTGCTTGCATGCTGTTTAGAACACCCCCTTCCCAAGATAATTTCAGATGATCAAACAGGTTTTACTAAAAATCGCCATTCTTTTTTTAATATCCGTTGACTGGCAGATGTGGTTTATTCACCCAGTGATTCTCCGAGTCCGAAAGTTGTTATCTCCTTGGACGCGGAGAAGGCGTTTGATAGAGTGGAGTGGGTATACTCGTTTAGTGTTTTGGAGAAATTTGGATTTGGCAGAATATTTGTAGCCTGGGTTAAGCTATTATATCACTCGCCTTTAGCGTGTATGCAGACAAATTATTTTCGATCTGACTATTTCCCATTAACACATGGCACTCACCAAGGCTGCCCATTGTCCCCTCTTCTTTTCACAATTGCAATTGAGCTTCTTTCTATTGCACTTAAGTCAACTACATTATTTCAAGGTGTTAGGAGAGGGGACATGGAACACCGTGTATCCCTATATGCTGATGACCTCTTACTTTATGTTAGCGACCCTACAGGTAGCAGTCCTGCTATTGTGCCATTATTAGGTCAAATTGGAGCCTTCTCTGGCTATAAACTGAACTTTCAAAAAAGCAAATGCTTTCCCATTAATAACTTAGCCCTACAGATCCAATAGGAATCTTTGCCTTTTCCTTTATCTCAAGATGGTTTTGTATACCTAGGAATTCACATTACTCGCTCTTTTACATCTTTGTTTGAAGCTAATTATAGGCCTCAGATTAGCCAAATGAAGGCTGATTTTGAGAGATGGCGCAGTTTACCCCTTACTATAGCTGGGAGAATTCAATCAGTGAAAATGACTATACTCCCCAGATTTCTTTATTTGTTCCAGTGCTTGCCAGCTTTCTTATCTAAGTTATTTTTCAAATCAGTTGACCAAGCTATAACCTCCTTTATTTGGGAAAATAAAGTCCCAAGGGTTATTAAGCGCACTCTCCAAAGAAGTCGTGACGTAGGTGGAATGGGTCTTCCCAGCTTTATTCATTATTACTGGGCATCGAACGTTCAAAAGGTATTATTTTGGCTTCACCGGCCAGATATAAACTGGTGCCTGCTTGAGACACGGTCTTGCCACTCCTCATCTCTCCCAGCTTTAGTGTATTCTTCCTTACCATTGAAATCCTCTCAATTCACATCTAACCTGGCCATGCTGTCCACCCTCAAAATTTTTAATCATTTTCGCTGCCATTATAAGTTCACATCAGTTTAATTTTGTGTCCCATTTGTAGAGAGCATCTATTTCTTCCCTCCACACTTGATTCAGTTTTTAGACAATGGCGTTTGAACGGTCTTATGCGCATTAAGGATTTGTACACTGATAACATATTTGATAGTTTTGATAACCTGTGCAGTAAATATGGCCTTCCGCATAATCATATTTTAAAATACCTGCAGATACGCCGCTTTGTCAAGGAAAAATTTCCCTCTTTTCCTGATCTACCACCTGCTATGTTGTGGGGGAAAAACTCACTCTTAGCTTTAATAATAAAGGGCTGATATCTGTACTATGCTCTCAGCTGATGTCTTTGGAAGTTCAAGATCTAAACAAAACTAAGACTAGGTGGGAGGATGACCTTGGTATGGATCTGGCTGAGAAATACTGGGCAAAAGGATTGATTAGGGTTCATTCCTTGTCATCATGTGCTAGACTGGGGCTCATACAATTTAAAGTTTTACACAGGGTACATTTAAGTAAAGCCAGGCTTGCTGACATATACCCTGGGACAGACGCTGGCTGTGACAGGTGTTCCTTCTCCTCGGCTGGTTTGGTGCCTGCATTTTGGTCATGCCCTCGGCTTGATGACTATTGGGCACTGGTTTTTAAAATTATCAGTGAGATTTTGGGGGTGACACTGAGACCTTGCCTGCTTATAGCTGTATTTGGTGTGGTAGATAATGTTTTGGCTTTAAATGCAAGCCAGTCGGATATCATTGCATTTACATCACTATTGGCCCGTAGGAGAATCTTGCTGGTCTGGAAATCTGCCAGTTCCCCATCTGCTGCTGCTTGGTTAGAGGACCTAATGTTTTTTCTGAAATTAGAAAAGATTAAATACGCTTTGAGGGGGTATGTGAAAAAGTTCTATTCGAAATGGGGACCTTTCTTGTCATATCTTGGGAGTCTTAATTACCTACTAGTTGAGGGCATTTGATTGTACTTGTGAAGTTGCCTCCGTTTTAACATGCTTATAATTTACCTCACAGGGTGGGTGATGAATTGTAATGAGTGTATTTTGAATCATCTGACATGTTGTCCATGTGTCTGGGCCTTCGTCTTGAAGTAGTGTGGGGGTATGGCTGTGAAATGTCCGTACTTATATTTGTGAATTGTATTGTAAATACATTAGCTGCCATGGTATGTTTGGGGAGGTTAGTTTAGGGGTAAGATATAAAAGCAAAGTGAAGGAAAATGTAATCCATTATGTATTCTGTATTGTGTCATTCCTTCAATAAAAATGTTTAATAATAAAATGAATGCTAACATCGTATTTACCTTCCTCATCACCGACTCAACCTGAAAATTAACCTTTAGGGAATCCTGCACAAGGGCTCCCAAGTCCCTTTGTGCCTCGGGTTTTTGAATTTTCTCTCTATTTAGAAAATAGTCAACCATTTTATTTCTTCAACCAAAGTGCATAACCGTACACTTCCCTACACTGTGTTCCATTTACAATTTCTTTGCCCATTGTCCTAATCTGTTTAAGTCCTTCCGTAGCCTCTCTACTTCCTCAAAACTACCTGTCCCTCCACCTCCCTCCATATCGTCGGCAAACGTTTCTACAAAGCCACCAATTCCATCATCCAAATAATTGACGTATAATGTGAAAAGAATCTGTCCCAGTGCAGACCCTTTTGGAACATCACTGGTCAGCAGCCAACCTGAAAAGGCTCTTTCCCACTCTTTGCTTTCTGGCAATCAGCCACAGCTTTATTCTTGCTAGTATCTTAACTGTAATAATGTGTGTTGCTCTGGAAAAAAAATAGCTTTGGGTTGAGAGTAGACAATTGAGAGAAAAGCGAATATCATCCAAAAGCTGCTGTTTGACATGCTGAATACATGCTACTTGTTTTCCTTCCTGTTTCTTACTCAACTCCCTCCCCCATCAGGCACCCACCTTTCCCCTCACCTGTCATCTGTCAGCTTGTACTTCTCCCTCTTTAGCTCCCCCCCCCCCCCAAAATCTTCTAATTCTGGCTTCTGCCCCCTTCCTTTCCAGTCCTGATGAAGAGTCTCGGTCTGAAACTTCAACTATTTATTCCTGTCCATGGATGCTGCTGGACCTGTTGAGTTCCACTGACATTTTGTGTGTTCATTGCTCTGGATTTCCAGTATCTACAGTATCTCTTAGGTTTAGGAGTATTTCCAACATTTAATTTAAAAAAAAAATCCTCTTTGCATCTACTTCACAGACCACACTACCACTTTGCTTTGAATTGTTAGTTAACATACTCAAATATATTACATGTTATCCTCACAGCGAAATAAACAGTATTGTTTGTAAACAGCTAGGTCAGTAGCACAATCCCTACCGGTGGGGCTAAGCAGGTGCTACACCTTGCTCAAGAGTGACCTGCAGGCGAACGGAGGGAAGGAGCACCTTTCACCTACTAGAGACAAATCTCCACCCTTCTGACCTGAAGATCACCAGCTTATTCCTATTGCTTTCTGATAGAGTAAAGGTCTGCTCCCCTTGAGGGTCTTTCTAGTGTCAAATCTGGGATTGTCATTGTCATATGTAATTATCAAGGATTGGGCATGAACTTCATGATGAAACAGGGCTGATGGGCTGAATGGCCAACTGCTGTTTCATCGTAAACTGACGATTACTTGAATTAGGGTTTAGAACATAGAAATTTACAGCACATTACAGGCCCTTTGGCCCACAATGTTGAGCTGACCATGTAACCTATTCTAGAGACTACCTAGAATTTCCCTAGCACGTAGCCCTCTATTTTTCCTAAGCTCCATGTACCTACCTGAGGGGCTCTTAAAAAGCCGAGTTGTATCTGCTTCTACTACTGCTGCTGGTAGTACATTCCATGCACCCACCACTCTCTGTGTAATTTAAAAAAAAACTTACCCCTGACGTCCCCTCAGTACCTATTTCCAAGCACCTTAAAAACTATGCCCCCTCGTGTTAGCCATTTCGGCCCTGGGGAAAAGCCTCTGGCTATCTGCACGATTAATGCTTCTCATCATCTTATACACCTTTATCAGGTCACCTGTCATCCTCCTTTGCTCCAAGGAGAAAAAACCAAGTATACTCAACCTATACTCTTAAGTTACGTCCTCCAATCCAGGCAACATCCTTGTAAATCTCCTCTGCACTCACTCTATAGTATCTATATGCTTCTTGTAGTGAGGTGACCTGCAGGCGAACAGAAATGAATACATTTCTGAGGTGACCAGAAATGAATACAGTACTCCAAGTGGGGTCTGACCAAGGGATTATGTATAGTTTTTTGTAACATTCCTTTGTATTCCTTTATTTCCTGGAAAATGCCTGCTAGAAAATGAATCTCAAGGTAGTATTTGGTAACAAATACATTCTTTACTAGTAAATTTGGTAGAATAGTTTACAGTGCCAGTAACCTGGATCCAATTTCTGCTGCTGCCTGTAAGGAGTTTTTATGTTCTCCCCGTGCAGCCTGGATTTCTTCTGGGTGCTCTGGTTTCCTCCAATAGTTCAAAGACAAACCGGTTGGTAGATTAATTGGCCATTGTAAATTGTCCTCTGATTAGGCTTGGTTATAATTGGGAGTTGCTGGGTGTCGCGGCTCAGAGGGCCGGAAGGGCCTATTCTGCGCTATCTCAATAAATAGATTTTTAAAAGATACAAAAAAACTTAAAATAGATAGAAATATAGAAAGAAAGAAAAAATTTACTTTGAACTTTGGTTGTCCTTGAAAGATAATTAGAAGTTCTGCTGACTGAACGTGATGTCGAAAAGAAATCTGTAATCAACCAATATGGTTTACGTGAGCTTAATAGCTTCCTTAATTTTTGATTGATCACTTTTAAATTGTTGTTCTCAGTTACTGAAACTTTCTTTTTAAATCTTTTTATCAATTTTCAAAATTATAGACATAGTAACAATGTTGATACAAAGATTGGAATAATCTTAATAAGCATATACAAAAAGGATTTTAAGTAACATAGGTATGATAGACTTCCAAACTCATAATGAAATTAGTCATAAAAAAGAAATAAAAAGAAATATATATAAACAAAGAAAAATCCCCAAAAGAAAAAGAAAATAAACCCAAAAAAAAGAGCAAAACAGGGCTAGACCAATATCTTGAATCAGACACGTTCAGTAATATCGTCAGCTCCACTCCTCTATTCATATAATTTAAGTTAATAAAAAATTCAGAAAGGTCAAATTACATCATATGAAAATGTTGCATAAAAGGTTTCAAAGTTTCTTCAAATTTAACCGAAGGATCGAAAATATCACTTTTAAACTTAAACTTAATATAGTTTGAGAAAACCATTGGAATGTAGTAGGAGGATTGGTTTCCTTCCAGTTCAATAAAATAGATCTTCTAGCCACTAAAGTAACAAATGCTATCATCTGACAGGCTGAAAAAGACAAAGGTATATGTTCTGCCATTGGCAATCCAAAAACTGTCGTAATGGGATGGGGTTGTAAATCAAAACATAGAACTGTTGAAATAATATCAAAAATATCTTTCCAATATTTTTCCAAGAGAGGACAGGACCAAAACATATGAGTTAAAGAAGCCACCTCAGAGTGACATCTATCACAAATAGGGTTTATATGGGAGTAAAATCGGGCTAATTTATCTTTGGACATAGGGGCTCTATGCACTACTTTAAATTGTATTAATGTATGTTTAGCACATATAGAAGTAGTACTAACTAATTGAAAAGTTTTAATTTTATCCCATTTCTCTATAGGCAGACAAAGTTGAAGTTCCCTTTCCCATTCATTTTTAATTTCCAGATATACCTGGCTGTTATTTCATAATTATATCATCTTTCCGGCAGGGAACCCATGGAGTGAGCTGTACTTTGGCCTCGCTCCATACCCTTTACTTTTTTACATGTAGCCACTCTTATTTACTTCACCTATACCTACACTAAACAATTTATATTACAATTATATAATTGAACTACAACTTTTACTTACTGAAAATGAATACTAGAGCACAAGAAGTTAAAGAAGGGGAAAGGTCCCAGCGGGAACGGGAAAAAAAATGGGGATCCTGGAACATCGAAGGAAGCTCTGATAACTATGGAACTAATGAAGAAACTTCTAGATGAAACAGTTAATCAAAGACTCACCGCAATTGAAGGAGTGTTGAAGTCGATGCAAGAAGATTCAAGATTATTCAGATGTGAAATCGATCAACAACAAGTTAGAATCTCGGAACTAGATGAAGATGGCTGCAAAACGGATCGAAAAATTGAAGCTCTTGAAAAAAAGTTTAACTTCGGTAACTCAGCAGCTGGAACGTTAGCAAGCTAAGACTAGTGATCTTGAAAATCGCTCTCGACGACGGAATTTGCGAATAATTGGTTTTCCTGAAGATGTTGAGAAGGGAGATCCTACCAAATATTTCTCTAAATTGCTAATGGATGTGTTCGGTCCTGATATATTGGAGGAGCCCCCACTATTAGATCGTGGGCACTGTACTTTCCATTTTAATCCGGAGAAATTGACTAGACCGAGATCAATCATCATTCGGTTTCATTATGTCCATGACAAGGAATGAATTATTTGAGCTGCTCGGAAGAAAGGTATGATCCAATTTGAAGATTTCAAGTTCAGGATTGTCGAAGACTACAGCTAAGACGTACTGAAAAAACAGATGGCTTTTAAACCACAGATGGCAGAACTTCATCGTCGGGGCTATAAAATAACGTTACTGTTTCCAACCTGTTAGAGAGTGGTTATGCTGGACAACTCACGTAGCCTGTTTAAAAATCCTATGGAAGCCCAAAGTTTTCTCGACAATCTGCCTCCCTCTGCGGAGGATTAATGAATGTATTTTTTTTCTCTCTCTCGTCTTTGATTTGTATAGTTCGAGGGTTTTTCCCTTGATCTTGCAGTGTAGGTACGCTTTATACTGTTAAATGACATTATGCCTTTCTGTTAGTGATCTTGTATACCTTACTCTTTTTTGAAAGTTATGTAGTTACAATTTTAATGCTTGTTTTCTTTTTGAAATGTTACTGCAGTATTATATTTTAAGATGGTGGATTGTTTTCTTCTTCTTCCCAGAATCCTTTCTGTTTCTAACGTCACTTCTGATTATTTATATATGAAAAATTAATATAGTAATATGATCTAACATTTGATGTTCTTTGAAATATGAGTAAGAAGGAACTATTCAATGCTTGTAATCGTTGTAAGCTTTTTCTTACCATTATAGCTACTTTTTTTTTACTTTTTTTGAATATGAGTGGTATTTCTTTTGATAAACATATTCCTTTTGGGTTGCCTTCTGGAAAGATGGGGTTAGGATTAGCTTTAGATTTAGCATTGACCACTTTCTGGCTTTTTTCGGGGTTTTTGTGGGAGGAGGGTGGTATTCTTGTTCTTATTTTTAATTCACTTTTGCTTTTTAAACCGGCTGACCTGAAACTACCAAAATGTCGTAACTTCCGGTTCCTCTTTGGACCATTTTTCCTCTTCTGGGGTCATGAGTCTGTACTCTGGTTAACTATTTACATACCTTATGCTTGAGCTCATTACGATGGATAAGATTATTAATTTGGTTTCTTGGAATACAAATGGTTTAAACCACTCGATTAAACGGAAGAAAATTTTTAAAGTATTCCATAGGATGAATGCTCATATTATTTTTGTACAAGAAACTCATGTCCAGAAAGAGGATAGTCAGCGTTTTTTTTTTTTTTTTAGGTTCTGGAAGGAGCAACAATACCACTCGAATTCACAGGCTAAAGTGAAAGGCGTTTCTATTTTTATTGATCTGTCAATTTCATTTCTGCACTATGCGATGATTTCAGATCCGAATGGCAGAGTTTTGTTAATTACTGGTTTGTTATTTAACAAAAAAGTTGTTATGCTTAATGTTTATGCCCCAAATGTTGACTGTCCTGATTTTTTAAAGAACCCCTTCACATCTCTTCCTAACTTAAATGACTATATGTTGATTATGGGTGGAGATTTCAATTGTTGTTTAAACCCTTTGATGGATAGATCCAAGTCCAATCAAGTACTTCTGAACAATTCGGCTACCCTTATTAACTCTTTTATGACCAACTCTGGAATCTCAGAAATTTGGAGATTCTTACATCCAAATGAGAAAGAGTTCTCATTTTTTTCACATGTATATCAGCACTATTCAAGAATTTACTATTTTTTTTATTGACTCTTGACTGTTTCCTCTTGTTACTGGTTGTGAATATGATTCTATTGCTGTTTCTGACCATGCACCGTTGAAATTATTTATTAACTTAAGGGATACATTTACTAATTCTAGACAGTGGCAATTTAATACAACTTTGCTTCAAGACTCGGATTTTGTCAGGTTTATTGAGGAACAGATTAATTTTTTCTTTACAATGAATTCTACAGAGGATATTTCCAGTGGGACATTATGGGATACTCTTAAAGCATATATTCGTGGACAAATTATTTCATATACTGCTGGAATAAAAAAGCAAACTAATAATGAAATACTTAAACTGGTTGACAAAATTAAAGAAATTGACAAGAAATATTCTATAGCCCCTAATCAGGAACTTTATAAACAGAGAGTTGAACTTCAAATGGAACATAATCTCTTATTATCATCTTCGATTGAAAGGCAATTAATCAAAACTAAGAGTCAGTTCAATACACATGGTGATAAAACTGGGAAACTATTGGCTAATCAATTGAAATCGGCCTCGGTTAAACGACAGATTCTTAAGATTCGTAAACAAGATGGCACTTTGACAGTTGACCATGACGAGATTAATAAATCCTTTACAAGAGTTTTATACCTCATTATATCAATCAGAATTTCCTGATGACTCCACTATAATGCATGAATTTTTTAAGAAATTGAATATTCCAAAATTATCATCTAATGAACGTTCAAAACTAGATGTACCTATTGCAGTAGAGGAAATAACGCTATTTTTTCGATGAACTCAGGTAAAGCACCTGGCCCAGACAGATATACAGTAGAGTTTTTAAAATTATTCTTTACTACACTGACTCCTTGGCTATGTAGAGTTTTTAGAGATGCAGTATATATAGGTAAATGACCACAATCTTTTTATCGAGCTTCTATTTCCCTAATTCTCAGAAAAGATAAGGATCCTACTGAGTGTGCATCTTATAGGCCTATATCTTTGCTGAATGTGGATTCTAAGATTTTTTCTAAAATATTGGCAATGAGATTGGAGAATGTATTACCTCAAATTATTTCTGCTGATCAGACTGGATTTATTAAAAATCATTACTCTTCTGTTAATATTAGGAGATTAATTAATATTGTTTATACGCCTTCACCCAGAATTCCAAAATGTGTTATTTCATTGGACACTGAGAAAGCTTTTGACAGAGTTGAATGGACATATTTATTTAACACCCTTGAGAAATTTAATTTTAGTTCGATATTTATATCTTGGATTAAACTGATATATCTCACCCCTTTGGCTTCGGTATTTACTAACAATCAAAGATCCCCTGTATTTCATCTATTCCGTGGTACTAGGCAGGGTTGTCCTCTTAGTCCACTACTATTTGATATTACTTTGGAACCGCTAGCTATTGCTATTCGTGACTCCCCTAATATATTTGGCATTACCCGTGGAAATGAGACTCATAAATTATCACTATATGCAGATGATCTACTACTATATATTTCTAACCCAGGGAAATCTATTCCGGCCGTATTAACTTTGCTTGCTCAGTTTAGTAGGTTTTCTGGTTATAAACTGAACCTAGGTAAGAGTGAACTTTTACCATTAAATATGCAGGTTCCCATTTATAGAAATTCTCCATTCAGAGTGACTACTGACTATTTTACTTATCTAGGAGTTAAAATTACTAAGAAACATAAGGATCTATTCAATTTCAACCTTTTACCGTTAATTAATCAGGTTAAACAACTGATTACTAAGTGGTCCCCATTGTCTCTATTATTGATTGGCTGAATTAATGCTATTAAAATGATTATTTTACCTAAATTATTGTATTTATTTCAAACGATACCAATTTTTATTCCTAAATCCTTTTTTGATATTATTGATTCTAAATTTTCTTCTTATATATGGCAAAACAAAAATCCCAGATTAAGTAAAAAATTCAGAAATCCAAGAAAGATGGTGTTTTGGCATTGCCTAACCTAAGATTTTATTATTGGGCAATTAATATTCTATATTTAATATTTTGGACGCAAGATTGGACTATAACTCTAAGCCCATATTGGGTAAACCTTGAAGGCCACTCTGTACAAGGGTTTTCTTTAGCTTCCATTTTAGGAACTTCACTTCCTTTTGTACTATCTAAATTGAATAAACAAATGTTTAACACTCTAGTTAAACATACATTGTGAATGTGGTTTCAATTTCGTAAATTTTTTGGCCTGAATGAATTCATGTTATTAAGTCCTATTATATCTAATTTCTTTTTTCAACCCTCGGTTATGGACCAAGCCTTTTTGATATGGAAAACGAAAGGTGTAATATGTTTTCGTGACTTATTTCTGGATAACTGTTTTATCTCTTTTGAGCAGTTATCTAAGAAGTTTGATTTGCCTAGATCCCATTTTTTTAGATACTTACAAATAAGAAATTTTTTAAATACTATTTTGCCTACCTTTCTGACTTCATATCCTTTTGATATTATTGATAAAATTTTAGGTTTAAGTCCTTTTCAGAAGGGATTAATAGCAATTATCTATGATATAATTATGAAGTTACTGAAATTCATCTTGATTGCAGACTACCCCAGAGGATGCACAATCTCAGTTCCTCATTCCGGCCGGCACTTTGGGAAGAAATCGGGCTGAAGCATCTCTGGAACGTGCACAGAACCTAAACCCAATGGTGGAGGTGAAAGTTGACACAGATAACATTAAAGACAAGCCTCTGGAGTTCCTAGCCCAGTATGATGCCGTGAGTATCCTAATATTTTCTGTTTGATAGAGAGCCATTTTATACCAAACTGTCTTGTTCCAATTTAATTCTTGCTTTATTATTAAGGTGTATAGTCAGAAGTCAAAGGACAAATTTGGTGGGTTTTCATCTTGACACTGTGTTCCTTCAGATAGTACTCCCCTTTTTTCTTCCGACAATCCTTTCCTGAGCTTGTTATGATTTTGTTGAGAAAGGATTCTGTTCTCTGCATCCTGCCCTTCTTGTCATAGAGTCATAGAAAAGTACAGTACAGAAACACTCTTCGGTCCATCTAGTCCATGCCGAAACCATCTAGACTGCCTACTCTTATTGGTTTGCACTGGGACCATAGCCCTCCATACTCCTATCATTCATGTACCTATCCAAACTATTCTTATAAGTTCAAATCGAACTTGCATGTACCACTTGCGCTGGCAGTTCATTCTACACTCTCACAACCCTCTGAGTGAAGAAGTTTCTCCTTAAACTTTTCACCTTTCACCCTTAACCTACCCAACCTCAGTGGAAAAAGCCTGCTTGCATTTACCCTATCTATACCCCACATAATTTTGTATACCTCTATCAAATCTTCTCTTAGTCTTCTACATTCCTAGAAATAAAGTCCTAACCTATTTAGTCTTTCCTTCTAACTCAGGTCCTCCAGACCTGGCAACATCCTTATAAATTTTCTTTGTACTCTTTCAATATTACTTGTATCTTTCCTGTAGGTAGGTATCTTCACTCTTCTGTGAATCCCCTCAGTGATGCTGGTATACTATCTGCCTGCATGGGTATAACATTCAAACTTGACTATTTTCAAGATTATTTCCATTACTGATGTGATTATAACATGGTTAACTCGATCAGCAAGTTTGCGGATAAAACCAGGATAGGGGATGTAATGGACGGTGAGGAAGACTATTAGAGCTTGCAATGGGATATGGACCAGCTGGAAAAGTACTGGATGGAATTTAATGCAGACAAGTGTGATGTGTTGCATTTCGCTAGGACCAACCAGGGTAGGTTTTACCCAGTGAACCTTAGGCACGGAGGAGTGTGGTAGAACAAAGGGATCTGAGAATACAGGTCCATAACTCATTGAAAGTGGTGTTGTGGGGGACTTCTGGGTCATCAAGGGAATGGCGGCGTAAGGAAAAGGTCTCTCGGCCAAAAAGAAGGTAAACTGCCCCAAAATCGAATTTAGAGGAATACTTAATATTGTATAACTATATTAATAAAAGGGGCAAGGATGATGTCTAAGAACAAGATTAAAAAGTCCGCTCTGAAGGCTGATAAACGCAAAGAGTCGCAGCAAGGCGACGGGCCTAGCTCCCCCACGGCAAGCCAGAACGGAGATAATGAGGAGGAATCGGTGACTCTGTCTCTGATTCTCGGAGAGATTCGCGAGTTCCGACAAGATAACAACAAACAGCTGGAGGATATTAAAGGAGAAATAGTAAAAACTAACTCGAGGATAGATGAAGCCGAAGCGAGGACTGTTGGAATTGAAGAGAAGCTACAAAACGCAGAGGAAGTGATAGCAGAAATGCTAAAGCTGCAAGAGCAGCTCCAGTGGAAGCTCATAGACCAAGAAGGCCGCTCAAGAAGGGAAAATGTGAGGATCTACGGAGTTCCCGAAGGAACTGAAGGTAAACCCGGATTGATGATTCCCTTTGTGGAGAAGCTGCTTAGAGAGAACCTTGATATACCAGCTGCAAAAGACCTACAGATAGAAAGGACTCACCGCGCGTTGGCGCCATAGCCTCCGGCAGGCGCCCAGCCCAGATCGATTCTGGTCAGACTTCTCAGTTACAGAACGAAGGAAGAGGTGCTTAAATGGGCATGGCAAAAGAAAGGTTTCATGTGGAGCAACTGTAAAATCAGTTTAGACCACGATTACGCACCAGGGATCCTTGCCAGACGGAAGGAATATGCGGAAACACGGAGAGTCCTGAAGGAAAACAACATCAGATTTCAGACCCTGTATCCAGTTCAACTGAAAGTCTTTTATGACGAAGGGACAAAAACTTACGCTACGGTGGAGGAGGTAATGTTGGACCTGGCGGACCGGGGACTACCTATTAAAGTTATCACCCAACCGGAGTCGCTACTGGAGAGGATTCGGCAGAAGTCG
The DNA here is from genome assembly GCF_030028105.1 of Mobula birostris. Classification (NCBI taxonomy): domain Eukaryota; kingdom Metazoa; phylum Chordata; class Chondrichthyes; order Myliobatiformes; family Myliobatidae; genus Mobula; species Mobula birostris. Next base: position 108,596,197 of record NC_092381.1, read on the forward strand.
TGGCAGTTAGTGGGGCGAGGATGCTCCACACGAACCAGAGTGTCAAACTACAAGGAAAAGCTGCAAATATTCAGATGCGAATGTACAGAGAATACAGACTAATTAAGAGAAATGACTGAAAAGAGTAAATCGGACTTAAAGGTAAAATGAAAGCTGGTATCTGAAAATAAACTAGAGGGAATAACTTGAATGATAGCAATATGGTCGAGACATAAATAGGAGAAAATTCTCTATGATTATTCACACTGCGGAGGGCCCTCTAACACAGAGTGAAGATAGAGGTTATCCCTCTGAACTGAGGCGGGTCAGTGCTCAGGCCTCACTGTGGGAAGTCGGGAAAAATTTTCAAATGTTATACATTCAAAAATGTCTAGCTGTGGTTATATGTTTCGGTTTACTGTTGAGAAGGGATTGCTTACTGTTTGGTTAGAAATGGAGAGTTTTTTACCAGAGAAAAATGCAAATTGAATTTGTAAAAATAATTTCCTATAATGTTAATGGGGTTTTGAATCCAATTAAAAGAAATAAGATTATGTCTAAATTGAAAAAAGAGAGGGCACAAATAGCTTTCCTCCAGGAAACACATATGAGCCAATCTGAACATGGAAAATTAAAAAGAATGGGCTTTAAGCATGTATTTTATTCATCATATAAATTGAGCCACAAAAGAGGGGTAGCTACTTTAATATCAAGTACTCTTAGTTATGAACATATTTCAGAGACTAAAGACAAAGATGGAAGATTTGTAAAAAATTACAGGAAGAATAGAAGGTACAGATATAACATTGCTGAATGTTTATGCTTCTCCAGGTTGTGAATGCTCATTTTATAGACATACTTTTGACCTAATGGTCAGTTCTGAAGGGGTAGTAATTTGTGGAGGGGATTTTAATATTCGATTAAATCCTATATTAGATTCTTCAAGAATAGTTACTCAGAATAAACCTCTGACTCGGAAAATGAATTTATTGATGGAGGAGTTGGGAATTATAGATGTGTGGAGGGAATTACACCCCACTAGTAAAGATTATACACATTATTCTTTCCCTCATTCAGCCTATTCAAGGATAGACTATTTCTTTACCTTTAATACAGATAGACTCAGGATAAAAAACTGTAATATTGCAACAATTGATCTGTCAGATCATAACCCAGTCTCTATGTCTCTAATCCTGGAAAGGAAAATGAGGAAAACACTATGGAGGCTAAACTCACATATACTCAATAACCTGAAAGTAATGGAGAGATTAAGGGGAGAAATCAAAGAATACCTAGACCTTAATGACACGGGAGAAACATCACCAGTGATCTTATGGGATACATTGAAAGCTGTACTGAGAGGGAAAATTATTTCCATTACCACTCACATGAAAAAAATCAATGCACAAAAATTAGCAGACCTTCAAGGAAAATTAAAACAACTTCAAGTTGTAGATAGCAACAAAAGTAATTCAAATTTAAGACAGGAAATTAGGAAATTGCAAAGAGAAATTGAAGATATTTATACGTTGGAAACTCAAAGATATTTTCTTTACCTGAGACAAAAGAATTATGAAGTAGGAGGTAAATCAGCTAGATTATTAGCATATAAGTTACGAAAACAACAAGCAGACAATACAATTCATAAAATAAAGAATCCAAAGACAAAGCTTGTGGAGAGTACAATAGGGAAAGTTCAAGAGATTTTTGAAACATATTATCGAGAGCTGTACTCCCAACCCCGGGCCTCCAATGAGCCCTATATAGACAGTTTATTGAATTCTTTAGATCTACCTAAACTTACAGATTTACAAAATGTAAGTCTATTAGAACCAGTAACTGCCAAAGAACTGAATGTGGCCATCTCTAGGTTAAAGGCTGGAAAGTACCCGGGTACAGATGGGTTTACCTCAGAGTGGTACAAATCCCTGAAGTCACAGTTAGCCCCATTACTACTTAACACCTTTAATTGGATCTTGCAGAGAAGAGAAACTCCACCTTCCTGGAGAGAAGCGATTATTTCAGTTATTCCTAAAGAGGGTAAAGATAAACTAGAATATGGCAATTATCGGCCAATTAGTGTTCTTAATTTAGATTACAAACTATTTACATCTATATTAGCGCGCAGATTGGAAAAGCTCTTACCTGGCCTAATCCACTTAGACCAGACTGGATTTATTCAACAAAGACAAACACAGGACAACATAAGGAGAACTCTACACATATTAGAACAGGTTAATAAGAACGAGACAGAGACAATGGTAGTAGGATCAGACGCTGAGAAAGCTTTTGATTCGGTTAGTTGAGCATTCCTATACAGAGTGTTAGGAAGATTCGACTTTCGAGAAAAGTTTATTAAAGTAATTCAGACTCTATATGACAGCCCTACAGCTCGAATTAAGATAAATGGGGACCTCTCTGACTCCTTTATTTTAGAGAGAGGCACTAGACAGAGATGCCCAATTTCTCCTCTCCTTTTCGCGCTATATATTGAACCGCTTGCCCAACTAATAAGACAGAGCGAAATCGTAAGAGGTATCAAGGTGGCAGGGATTGAACAGAAAGTGGCGTTATTCGCAGATGATGTTTTAGTCTATCTGAGTGAACCAGAAAAATCATTTATAGGATTGTTTACACTGTTGGATGACTTTGGAAAAATATCAGGTTATAAAATAAATGTAAAGAAAACGCAGGTTATGTCCCTAAATTATACACCATCCAAAAAATTTACAGGATACATATGATCTTGTGGGAAGCTAAATCATTAAAATATTTAGGAATAACCCTGCTGAAGGATCTTTCAACGCTGTCACAGGTAAATTATGGGCCATTAATCTCAGAGATAAAAGCAGATATGCATAGATGGAATCTTCTCCCCTTTTTAAGTTTAAATTCAAGGATAAAGACTATAAAAATGAATATTTTTCCTTGGTTACTGTATCTTTTCCGTACTTTACCTGTGGAGGTGGATGATAATCAATTCAGGTAATGGGACAAATGGATTTCCCGCTTCATTTGGCAAGGAAAGAAACCTAGAATTCGATATAACACCTTACAGTTAGGGAAGGAAGGAGGAGGTATGGTTCTTCCTTGCCTGAGAAATTATTTTTATGCCTCACAGATAACCCCTCTGTTATATTGGTGTAATAGGGAATATAAGGCTAGATGGAAGGAAATAGAATTTGGATTGGTTGACAGTTTTCCTCTACAGGCCTCAATAGCTGACAAAGGATTGATGGCCCAATTGGAAAAATTTAAAAACAGTTGGATAAATCTTACATTAAAAATATGGCAGAAGATGGTTAATTCATGTGGAATTAATAACATGTTAAAACTCTTCAGATGGTGTGCATATGATACCGAATTCCTTCCCAACAGAGGAGATAAAAGATTTGAACTATGGATAGAGAAAGGTCTTACAACCTACCTCTCATTTATACATAAAAGAGTATTACAAAGTTTCCAAATCCTGCAGGACAAACATGGCCTAGAACACAATGACTTTTTTAGGTACCTTCAAGTATGAAATTATGTTAACCAGAGTTGTAGATATACAGACCTATCAACAGTAGAATTAGAATTTTTCAAGATTCTTAATTCGTCTTGTGATTCAATACCTAGTAAATCAGTTTCTCGATTATATAATGCACTCTCCCATGCTAAAAATGTAAACACATTGTATATTAAAGAGAAGTGGGAGAAAGAAGCGGGGTTGGTACTTTCAGAGGAGGCTTGGGGGAAAATATGCAGCTTTCAGTGGTCTTCGACTAATTCTTTGACTTGGAGAGAACATTGTTGGAAAAATACTATAAGATACTTTAAGACCCCATATCAGTAAAAATATAAAGATACAAACGTGACGTGTTGGAGAAGGTGCGGCTCCAAGGAGGCAAATCATTTCCATATTTTCTGGGATTGTCCTAAATTAAGTCTATATTGGGAAGGTATTCATAGAACATTAGTTAAGGTACTTAGGACCCAGATACCTCTGAACTTTGAGACGCTCTATTTGGGGCATGTATTGTTTCTTGAACCGAAGGAAGATATAAAGCTGCTGCAGGCCCTTTTAGCGGCAAGTAAGAAATCAATCACTAGAAAGTGGCTAAATCCAATACCACCTACATTAGAAGATTGGCACAAAATTATCTTGGAACTATTCAGAATGGGAAAGTTGACTTACTCCCTGAGAATTCAAAAAGAAAAATTTTATCGAATCTGGAATAAATGGATTGAATATATAACCCCAATGCGAGCAGACTTTTAGATGACTCTCCTAATGATTTATACTGCTCTTCTCATCAACACAGTAATATTGTTAACGTAAGCACCCCTAGTCTAAATGTTTACTGTTTTTGTTTTTTTTTGGAAAATAGAGAATTATTACAAGTAAAGGAAAAGATTTGGGTAAGGGATAAGAAAATGATAAAATTAAGTAAGTGATTACATAGGGATTGGATAATTATGTTTGGGGGCAGGAGCAAGCATGAACAAGTTAGGATATAAACACCTACAATGGTTGCTACATAGGCTTACATACAACATTTTGGACCAGAAGAAATGATCCAGAAGAGATATATGGAAACTACTATTAATCCACTATTATTATTATTTTTCTTAACAATTAATACCATTACTTAGCCTAATAGATTAGAATTTCCACTGTACATAATTATCTATTTTAAGTGTCTAATTTCTTTTTATATCATCTCAATGTGTACTTAAGAATGTATAAATAATTATAGTTTTATACATATAAAAAAATGGAAAAGGTTATACATGTGAAAAAAGTACATGATACTTGTGAATTCCTTATCCAAACAAAAATAAAATTTAAAAAAAAAGGAAGTGGTGTTGCAGGTAGATGGCAAAAAGAAAGCTTTGGCACGTTGGCCTTCATAAATCAAAAGTGTTGAATACTGAAGGTGAGATGTTATGTTGAAGTTGTATAAGTCGTTGGTGAGGCCTAATTTGGAGTATTGTGTGCAGTTTTGGCTACCTACCTACAGGAAAGATGTAAATGAGGTTGAAAGAATACAGAAAATTTACAAGGATGTTGCTGGGTCTGCAGGACCTGAATTGTAAGGAAAGATAGACTATAGACCTTGAAACATTGAAGATGGAGAGGAGGTTTAATAGAAGTATTCAAAATTACGATGGCAGGGATACGGATGGATACAGTGTAGGTGCAGGTTATTGGACTAGACAGCTTAAATGGTTTGGCACAGATTAGATGGGCTGAAGGGCCTATTTCTCTGCTGTATTTTTCTGTGACTCTATGCCTCTCGTTATACTCAGTGGCCACTTCATTAGGTACAGGAATGGGACCCGGTGTGCTCTTCTGCTGTAGCCCGTCCACTTCAAGGTTTGACGTGTAGTGCATTAGGAGATTCTCTTCTGCACACCACTATTGTAACGTGTGGTTACTTGAGTTACTGTCAGCTTGAGCTAGTCTGCCATTCTCCTCTGACCTGTCTTGTTAACAAGGCATTTTCATCCACAGAATCATCGCTCACTGAAATGCTTTTTGCTTTTCATACCACTCTCTCTAAACTCTGGAGCAGGGGGTGCCAACCTTCTTTATGCCGTGGACTTCTACAATTAACCTAGAGGTCTGTGGACCCCAGGGTCTGAATCTCTGCTTTAGAGACTTTTGTACATGAAAATCCCAGGAGATCAGTAGTTTCTGAGATACTCAAACCACCCCGTCTGGCACCAGCAATTATTCCACAGTCAAAGTCATTTAGATCACATTTCTTCCCCATTCTGATGTTTGATCTGAACAACAACTGAACCTCTTGACCATACCTGCATGCTTTTATGCATTGAGTTGCTGCCACATGATTGGCTGATTAGAAATTTGCATTATTGAGCTGGTGTACCTAATAACAGTGGCCACTGAGTGTATATATGACTCTGAGAGTTGTGTGGGGGCCAGGGTCAGTGGCTCAGAAACAGTCTTTCCATGTAGAAATCAGGACTAGGGATTGGGGGGAAGGGAATAGTTTGTGCTATATTGCACAGGGTGACAGGAACTAAACAACTGGCTGTTCCAGGGAGGGAGCATTAGGGTTAGGAGATGTTCCAGAGATTTGGACTGTTTATTCCTCTCCATATGTGTTGCCTGGAGATGGTCTATATAAGTGAGATAAAATGACATTAACTTCATGGACCCTATGTAGATTACAGAGGAGGAGGTATTTACTGTCTTGAATAAAATTATAGTGGATAAATTGCAGGGCCTGACAAGGTGTTCCCTTGGACCCTGCAGAAGCAAGTGGCCCTAGCAGAGATAGTTAAATCATCCTTTGCGACAGGAGAGGTAGCAGAGGATTGGAAGATAGCCAATGTTGTTTCGCTGTTTAAGAAAGGCTCTAAAAATAAGCCAGGAAATTATAGTCTGGTGAGCCTGACATCAGTAGTGGGAAAATTATTGGAGGGTATTCTAAAGGACTAGATATAAAAGTATTTGGATAGACATGGACTGATTAAGGTTAGTCAGCATGGCTTTGTGCCTGGTAGGTCATGTCTAACCAAACTTACAGGGTTTTTCTGAGGAAGTTACTACGAAAGTTGATGAAGGCAAAACAGTGGATGTTGTTTATGTGGACTTCAGCAAAGCATTTGCCAAGGCCCCGCATTGGAGGAAGGTCAAGCAGAGTGCCGCAGGGATCGGTGCTGGGTCCAGCTATATCAATGATCTGGGTAACTGCATCAGCAAATTTGCAGATGACACCAGGATTGGGAATGTAGTGGATACAGCTTTCTGCAGGATCTGGACCAGCTGGAAAAATTGGCTGATAAACAGCAGATGAAACTTAATGCAGGCAAGTGTGAGATGTTGCGCGTGGGTAGGTTCCACCAGAGTAGGTCTTACACAGTGAACGGTAGGGCACTAAGGAGTGTGGTAAAACAAAAGGATCTGGGATACAGGTCCCTAAATCATTGAAAGTGGTGGCTCAGGTTGATAGGGTTGTAAAGAAAGCTTTTGGCACACTGACCTTCATAAATAGAAGTACTGAGTACAGGAGATAGGATGTTATGTTATTATTTACATCTTTCCTGTGCACATTAATAATTGCTGAGTCCTAATCACCATTAATGTGCGCAAGAAAGATGTAAATATTGTTGAAAGAGTACAGATAAAATTTTCAAGAATGATGCTGGGTCTGGAGGACTTGACTTGTAAGGAAAGATTGAATAGGCTAGGGCTATATTCCTTGGATCATAGAAGATTAAAGAGAGATTTGATAGCGATATACAAAATTATGAGACCTATAGATAGGGTATTTGCAAGCAGGCCTTTTCCACTGATGTTAGGTGGGACTTCAATTAGAGGTCATAGGTTAAGGGTGAAAGGTGAACAGTTTGAGGGAAGGTGGTGAGAGTATGGAATGAGCTACAAATGCAAGTGGCTCATGTGAGCTCAATTTCAGCGTTTAAGAGAAGTTCGCATAGGTACATGGATGGTGGGGGTATGGAGGGCTGGGTCTGGGTGCAGGTCGATGGGAGTCAGCAGTTTTAGTGGGCCTGTTTTTATGCTGCACTTTTCTAAGGCTCAATGACTGTATGAGCTGAAGAGTCCTTGAAAGTGAGTCCATTGGTTGTGGGGTGAGTTGTTATCCCCTCTGTTCAAGAACCTGATGGTTGAGGTGTAATAACTGTTCCTGAACCTGGAGGTGTGGTTCCTAAGGTTCCTGTACCTCCTTCCTGATGGCAACAAGAAGAGGGCATGGCCTGTATGGTGGGGTCTTTGATAAAGATGCTGCTTTCCTGTACCAGCGCTTCATGTAGATGTACTCAATAGTGGGGAGGGCTTTACCCATGATGGACTTGGCTGTACCCACTACCTTTTGTTCCTCCTGTATTGTGTGTGTGTGTGTGTGTGTGTGTTGATAGAAATTTCCAGTAACTGCAGAAACTCTTGTGCTTAAACCTTTGTATCAAAACCAGAACCTTTCACCTAAGTGAACAGAAATGGTTCAAAGAAAAGAAGTTCAAGGTTACCTTTATTATCAAAGTATGTACACAGAATACAACTCTGGGATTTGCCTTCTCCAGATAGCCATAAAAGACAGAAAACCCATGGAAATTGTTGCTCAGCCCCCCCCCCCGCACATGAAAAAGCAAAAGAAACAAACTCACATTAAAAACTAACAGATCGCCCACCAGGATACAGCAGCTAAAACATCAAACCCCTAATTTCCCCCCACCGCTCCAACCTCTTCCTTGCACAAAAACTAACAGAACGTCCACCGGGACACAGCAGCTAAGATATCAGACCCCTAATCCCCAGGCTGCTCCTACACAAAAACAGCAATAAAAACATGAAACACCCAACCCCTCCCCCACTCACCCAAATAAAATAACATGTCACCCACCCACCATCGGCAGCAAGAATGAAAACAGAAAAAAACTGAAGGAGACCAATATAAGCTACAGTCCACACCAATAATCAGGTCTTGGAATTTCGAAAACATCTTCCCGTCAGCATCGAGGAGAGCGACAACTCGAACTCAGTCCTTCTGTGGGGCTTTCATCCGCTGAGAAGTGTTAATTGGCCAACACTGAAAGTGTTGTTAATTGAACGCAGCAGGCCAGGCAGCATCCATAGGAAGAGGCACGGTTGACGTTTCAGGCCAAGACCCTTTGTCAGGACTAACTGAAGGAAGAGATAGTAAGAGATTTAAGAGGGGAGGGGGAGATCCGAAATGATAGGAGAAGACAGGAGGGGGAGGGAGGGAGCCAAGAGCTGGACAGGTGATTGGCAAAAGGGATACAAGGCTGGAGAAGGGAGAGGATTATGGGACAGGAGGCCTAGGCAGAAAGAAAGGGGGAGGGGAGCCCAGAAGATGGAGAACAGGCAAGGAGTTATAGTGAGAGGGACAGAGGGAGAAAAAAGAGAGAGAGAAAAGAGGGGGGGAATATATAAATAAATAAGGGATGGGGTACGAGGGGGAGGTGGGGCATTAGCGGAAGTTAGAGAAGTCAATGTTCATGCCATCAGGTTGGAGGCTACCCAGACGGAATATAAGGTGTTGTCCCTCCAACCTGAGTGTGGCTTCATCTTTACAGTAGAGGAGGCCGTGGATAGACATATCAGAATGGGAATGGGACGTGGAATTAAAATGTGTGACCACTGGAAGATCCTGCTTTCTCTGGCGGACAGAGCGTCTGCGTCGGGTCTCGCCAATATATAGAAGGCCACACCGGGAGCACTGGACACAGTATATCACACCAGCTAACTCACAGGTGAAGTGTCGCCTCACCTGGAAGGACTGTCTGGGGTCCTGAATGGTGAGAGGGAGGAAGTGTAAAGTCATGTGTAGTACTTGTTCCGCTTACAAGGATAAGTGCCAGGAGGGAGATCATTTGTCAGGACTATGTCCTTTGTACCCCATCCCTTATTTATTTATTTATTATCTCTCTCCCCACCCCCCCACGTCTCTTTTTTTTCCTCCCTCTGTCCCTCTCACTATAACTCCTTGCCTGGTCTCCATCCTCTGGGCAACCCTCCTCCTTTCTTTCTCCCTGGGCCTGCTGTCCCATAATCCTCTCGTATCCCTTTTGCCAATCAACTTTCCATCTCTTGGCTCCATCCCTCTCCCTCCTGTCTTCTCCTATCATTTTGGATCTCCTCCTCCCCCTCCCACTTTCAAATCTCTTACTAGCTCTGCTTTCAGTTAGATCTGACGAAGGGTCTCAGCCGGAAACATCGACTGTACCTCTTCCTATGGATGCTACCTGGCCTGCTGCGTTCATCAGCATTTTTTGTGTGTGTTGCTTGAATTTCCAGCATCTGCAGATTTCCTTGTGTTTGCATGGTGTTAATTGGCTGTTTTACTGGATGTATGTAAAAGAGGTGTTCTGAGAATATATGAACTCAATGTCTGACAGCTGTTTCTTGTGTACATTAATTTTTTTTGCATAAAGTGGCTGCAGCTGTTATATTGATGTAATTGAAAAGCACTGACTCATTCTTCAAAATGCATCACGCGAAATTTACCACACTATATCATAGGAATAGTTGAAGTGCTCAAAGCATTTGTCAGAGAGAGAGCAAGAGATAGAGCAATTGCAAGTTTCTGGGTGTCAGTATCTCTGGGGACCTAACCTGCAGCCATCATATGGATGCAGCTATAAAGAAGACATGACAGCGGCTGTATTTCATTTAGGAGTTCGAGGATATTTGGCATGTCACCAAAGATGCTTGCAAGTTTCTACAGGTGTACTGTGGAAAGCATTCTAACTGGCTGCATCGCTGTCTCATATGGGGATGGGGGGGCAGGTTCCTACTGCACAAGATCGAAGTAGGCTGCAGAGTTGTAAAATTAGTTGGCTCCGTCATGGGCACCAGCCTCCGTAGTATCCAGGTCTTTAAGGAGCAATGTCTCAAAAAGGCAGCGTCCATCATTAAGGACCCCCATCACCCAGGTCATGCCCTCTTCTCATTGCTACCATCAGGAAGGAGGTACAGAAGCCTCAAAGATCCAGGAACAGCTTCTTCCTCTGTGCCATTCGATTTCTGAATGGACAATGAACCCATGAACCCTACCTCACTACTTTGTTAATTTCCTTTCTTTTGCACTATTTATTTAACTATTTTAAATATATATATTTACAGTAATTCAGTTCTTCTCTCTTATTATTATGTATTGCCTTGTACTGCTGCCACAAAGTTAACAAATTTCATGACATATGCCAATGATATATGTTGACGTGTGGCCAAGTGGTTAAGGCGTTCGATTAGTGATTTGAAGGTCGCTAGTTCGAGCCTTGGCTGAGGCAGTGTGTGTGTCCTTGAGCAAGGCACTTAACCGCACATTGCTCTGTGACGACACTGGTGCCAAGCTGTATGGGTCCTAATGCCCTTCCCTTGGAAAACATGGATGGCGTGGAGAGGGGAGACTTGCCACTTGCAACTGCTGGTCTTCCATACAACCTTGCCCAGGCCTGCGCCCTGGAAACCTTCGAAGGCGCAAATCCATGAGACTAACGGATGCCTATTATTATGCCAGTGATACTAAACCTGGTTCTGATTCTGATTCCAAGTTAGGCAGATAGTTTGTTGATATGGAGCATCATGCCTCTGAAATAGCACAGCACTCCCAGCTGGTGTTTTCAAAGATGGTGTGCATGTTTTAAAAATATCTGGTTTGCAGGTTTATTGGTATGACTGGAATATAGGGTAATAAGTTTACAGAAGAGTGGCAGGGTGGAAATATGTCCCTACCAAAGGAAGTGCAAGGCAATCCTTCCCTCTGCTAGCCTGCAGGTCACTCTTGGGCAAGGTATAGCACCTTCTTAGACCCCACCCACCTCCCCCCATCAGGGTCATGTAAAGCCATGGGAGCAGGTGGTGGATGGTCGTATGAGCAGCTGGTGCAGATCACAAGTCCTGGTGATGCGACCACTGATGCCAGGGAGACAATCTGTAAAGAGTCTTGAAATGGGTTGAGGGTAGAAACATAGAAAACCTACAGCATGATACAGGCCCTTCGGCCCACAAAGTTGTGCCAAACATTACCCATAGCCCTCTAGTTTTCTAAGCTCCGTGTACCGATCCAAAAGTCTCTTAGTCATAGTTATACTTTATTAATCCCGGGGGAAATTGGTTTTTGTTACAGTTGCTCCATAAATAATAAAAAGTAATAGAACCATAAATAGTTAAATAGTAATATGTAAATTATGCCAGTAAATTATGAAATAAGTCCAGGACCAGCCTATTGGCTTAGGATGTCTGACCCTCCAAAGGAGGAGTTGGCCACAGGCAGGAATGACTTCCTATGACGCTCAGTGCTGCATCTTGGTGGAATGAGTCTCTGGCTGAATGTACTCCTGTGCCCACCCAGTACATTATGTAGTGGATGGGAGACATTGACCAAGATGGCATGCGACTTAGACAGCATCCTCTTTTCAGACACCACCGTGAGAGAGTCCAGTTCCATCCCCACAACATCACTGGCCTTATGAATGAGTTTGTTGATTCTGTTGGTGTCTGCTACCCTCAACCTGCTGCCCCAGCACACAACAGCAAACATGATCGCACTGGCCACCACAGACTCGTAGAACATCCTCAGCATCGTCCGGCAGATGTTAAAGGACCTCAGTCTCCTCAGGAAATAGAGACGGCTCTGACCCTTCTTGTAGACAGCCTCAGTGTTCTTCGACCAGTCCAGTTTATTGTCAATTCGTATCTCCAGCTATTTGTAATCCTCCACCATGTCCACACTGACCCCCTGGATGGAAACAGGGGTCACCGGTACCATAGCTCTCCTCAGGTCTACCACCAGCTCCTTAGTCTTTTTTACATTAAGCTGCAGATAATTCTGCTCACACCATGTGACAAAGTTTCCTACTGTAGCCCTGTACTCAGCCTCATCTCCCTTGCTGATGCATCCAACTATGGCAGAGTCATCGGAAAACTTCTGAAAATGACAAGACTCTGTGCAGTAGTTGAAGTCCGAGGTGTAAATGGTGAAGAGAAAGGGAGACGAGAGTCCCCTGTGGAGCCCCAGTGCTGCTGATCACTCTGTCAGACACACAGTGTTGCAAGCACACGTACTGTGGTCTGCCAGTCAGGTAATCAAGAATCCATGATACCAGGGAAGCATCCACCTGCATCGCTGTCAGCTTCTCCCCCTGCAGAGCAGGGCGGATGGTGCTGAACGCACTGGGGAAGTCAAAAAACATGACCCTCACAATGCTCGCTGGCTTGTCCAGGTGGGCGTAGACACAGTTCAGCAGGTAGACGATGGCATCCTCAACTCCTAGTCGGGGCTGGTAGGTGAACTGGAGGGGATCTAAGTGTGGTCTGACCCTTAAAAGACCCTATCATATCCGCCCCTACTGCCGTTGCCAGCAGCCCATTCCATGCATTCACCACTCTCTGTGTAAAAAAAAAAAAACTTAACCCTGATATCTCCTCTGTACCTACTCCCCAGCACCTTAAATGTATGTCCTCTTGTGGCAACCATTTCAGCCCTGGGAAAAAGCCTCTGACTATCCACACGATCAGTGCCTCTCATCATCTTGTACACCTCTATCAGGTCACCTACAAGGATCACCCGACTTGTAAAGGCACTGCCCAGAAGATTGCAATGGCAAACCACTTCTGTAGAAAAAATTTTTTACCAGGAGCAATCATGGATAAGACCATGATCACTCATGTCATATGACATGGCACATAAGGAACAAAGTATACAGAGGGAACCCATTCAGCTCTGGAGCCTTTATACCTCATCTTTGTTTTAACTCCATCATGGGGAGGTACAGCAGTGGCCATTTCATGCACCAAGTCCATGCCAGCTATCAAAGCTCCCACTTACAGTGCTGGATCTTAATACTTTTCGATCCCTGTGTTTGTTTTTTTAAGGAGTTCAGGAATGAGTAAGAAATTTTGATTCATTGATTCTTCACAATTGTTTATTTTTAAAGATTAAACAAAAATGCAGAGCATTTGAAACTAAATAAGGAGCTGAGACGTAAAGCAGAGATTCAGTAGATTCAATGAATAGAAGAAAGGATGGCATCTCAGAAAAATCCATTACATTTATAATCCAGTTAACAGAAATTGTTATGACCAAAGTGCATGACCATACACTTTCCAACATTGTATTTCATTTGCCACTTTGCCCATTTCCCTAAACTATCTAAGTCTCTCTGCAGGCTCCCTATTTCCTCAATACTACCCGCTCCTCCACCTATCTTTGTATCATCAGCAAATATAGCCACAAATCCATTAATCCCATGGTCCAAATCATTGACATACATCATGAAAAGCAGCAGTCCCAACACCGACCCCTGTGGACTCCACTGGTAACCAGCAGCCAGCCAGAATAGGATTCCTTTATTCCCACTCTATGTGTTCTGCCGATCAGCCAATGTTCCATCAATGCTAGTAATTCCATGGGCTCTTATTTTTCTAAGCAGCCTCATGTGCAGCACCTTGTAAAAGGCTTTCTGAAAATCCAAGTACAGCACATGTACTACATCTCCTTTGTCTACCCTGCTTGCAATTTCCTCAAAAAATTGTAGTAGGTTAGTCAGGCAGGATTTTCCTTTCAGGAAACCATGCTGGCTTTGGCCTATCTTGTCATGTGCCTCCAGGTATTCCATAATCTCACCCCTAACAATCAATTCCACCAACTTCCCAACCACTGGTGTCAGGCTAACAGGTCTATAGTTTCCTTTCTGCTGCCTCCCACTGTTCTTAAATAGTGGAGTAACATTTGCAATTTCCCAGTCATCCGGTACAATGCCAGAATCTATTGATTCTTGAAAGATCATTGTTAATACCTCTGCAATCTCTCCAGCTACTTCCTTCAGAACTCAAGGGTGCATTCCATCAGGTCCAGGAGATTTATCCACCCTCAGACCATTAAGCTTCCTGAGCACCTTTTCAGTTGTAATTTTCACTGCACATATTTCACTTCCCTGACACTCTTGAATGTCCGGTATACTGCAGGTGTCTTCCACTGTGAAGACTGATACAAAATACGCATTCAGTTCCTCTGCCTTCTCTGTGTCTCTCATTACAATATCTCCAACGTCATTTTCTATTGGTCGTATATCTACCTTCAACTCTCTTTTACCCTTTATATACTTAAAAAAGCTTTTAGTATCTTCTTTGATATTAGCTGCCAGCTTCCTTTCATAATTCATCTTTTGTCTTCCTCTCTCTCCTTTTTGAAACATCTGAAGCCTGACACTCTAAGTAGCCATTCCTGCCCTGAGCCATCCAAGTCTCTGTAATGGCCACAATGTCATTGCTGCAAGTACTGATCCATGCTCTAAGCTCATCCGCTTTGTTCATGATACTCCTTACATTAAAATTGACACACCTCAAACCATCAGTCTGAGCGTATCCCTTCTTTATCACCTGTCTATTCTCCCTCTCACACTGTCTACAAGCTTTCGCGATTTGTGAGCCAACCACCCCTTCTTCCGTCTCTTCAGTTCTGTTCCCACCCTCTAGCGATTCTAGTTTAAACTCTCCCCAGTAGCCTTAGCAAACCTCTCTGCCGGGATATTGGTCCCCCTGGGATTCAAGTGCAACCTGTACAGGTCACTCCTGCCCCAAAAGAGGTCCCAATGATCCAGAAATCTAAATCCCTGCCCTCTGCGCCAATCCCTCAGCCACGCATTTATCCTCCATCTCACTCTATTCCTATACTCACTGTCACGTGGCACAGGCAATAATCCCGAGATTACTGCCTTTGAGTTCCTGCTTCTCAACTTCCTTCCTAACTTCCTGTAGTCGGTTTTCAGGACCTTCTCCCTTTACCTACCTATGTCGTTGGTACCAATATTTGCCATGACCTCTAGCTGTTCACCTTTCCACTTCAGGACATCTTGAACGCCATCAGAAACATCCTGGACCCTGGCACCTGGGAGGCAAACTGCCATCTGTGTTTTTTCCCTGCATCCACAGAATGGCCTGTCTGACGTCTAACTGTAGAGTCCCCTATTACTGCTGCCATCCTCTTCCTTTCCCTACCCTTCTGAGCCACAGAGCCAGACTCTGTGCCAGAGGTGCGGCCACTGTTGCTTCCCCCAGGTAGGCTGTTCCACCCCCCCCCCCCCCAACAGTACTCAAACAAGAGTACTTATTGTTCAGGGGGACAGCCATAGAGGTACTCTCTAATATCTGACTCTTACCCTTCCCTCTTCTGACTATTAGCCACTATCTGTCTCCTGAGGCCCTGGTGTGACTACCTGCCTATAGCTCCTCTCCATCACCTCCTCACTTTCCCTGACCAGACAAAGGTCATCGAGCTACAACTCCAGTTCCCTAACCTGGTCCCTAAGGAGCTGCAGCTCAACACACCTGGCGCAGATGTGGCCGTCCAAGAGGCTGGGAGTCTCCTGGATATCCCACATCTGACACCCAGTACAGAACACCGGCCTCACAGACATACAAACGTACTTCCTGTTTGTATCCTTCACAAGTAACTTACCTGGCCTCGACCTGTTATCACCAAAGCTGTCCTACTCTATCGCCCGCTCCTCCGACACCCGCCTGTCTTCTTTTTAAACTCTTCCTGCCAGTCTAACTCACTGGCATCCATGCGCCTACGCAGTCGTTCCTCGATTTTGCCCTGCTGTGTGATGAATTGAGGCTGAGCCTATGGGCTTGCTTCGGTTGTTCTGGGCTTCGTGTCTGTGAACTTCAGAATAGAGACATGTCCTTTTAGAACAGAGTTTCTTTAGCTAGAGAGTGGTAATAGGGAGTCTGTGGAATTTGTTGTCACAAGCAGCTGTGGAGGCCAAATCAATATGAATATTTAGGTAAGAGGTTGATAAGTTCTTGAATAGTTGTGGCACCAGTTGGAATGCTCATCACAGTACATGTGGAAATTTCTGAGTGTTTATGATGAAGGGCTTGGAGCATACTATTTGATAATGTTGCTCCACCATGCTGCTGCAGTGACACTAGGTGGCAGAAATAGTCCACTGCATTAACCTCACATAACACTGGTCCTTCAAGTTCCTGTCATTGTCAAGTGAAAGTCAAGTTTATTGTCATATGCACAAATAACGTTGTATACACGAGCTCAATGGGAAGCTTACTTGCAGCAGCATTCATGGGAAAATCTAAATTTAAAATTTATGCAGAAGTTATCATAGTCATACTTTATTGATCCCGGGGGAAATTGGTTTTCATTACAGTTGCACCATAAATAATAAATAGTAATAAAACCATAAATAGTTAAATAGTAATATGTAAATTATGCCAGTAAATTATGAAATAAGTCCAGGACCAGCCTATTGGCGCAGGGTGTCTGACCCTCCAAGGGAGGAGTTGTAAAGTTTGATGGCCACAGGCAGGAATGACTTCCTATGACACTCTGTGCTGCATCTCGGTGGAATGAGTCTCTGGCTGAATGTACTCCTGTGCCCACCCAGTACATTATGTAGTGGATGGGAGACATTGACCAAGATGGCGTGCAACTTGGACAGCATCCTCTTTTCAGACACCACCGTGAGAGAGTCCAGTTCCATCCCCACAACATCTCTGGCCTTACGGATGAGTTTGTTGATTCTGTTGGTGTCTGCTACCCTCAACCTGCTGCCCCAGCACACAACAGCAAACATGATCGCACTGGCCGCCACAGACTCGTAGAACATCCTCAGCATCGTCCGGCAGATGTTAAAGGACCTCAGTCTCCTCAGGAAATAGAGATGGCTCTGACCCTTCTTGTAGACAGCCTCAGTGTTCTTTGACCAGTTCAGTTTATTGTCAATTCGTATCCCCAGGTATTTATAATCCTCCGCCATGTCCACACTGACCCCCTGGATGGAAACAGGGGTCACCGGTACCTTAGCTCTCCCTAGGTCTACCACCAGCTCCTTAGTCTTTTTCACATTAAGCTGCAGATAATTCTGCTCACACCATGTGACAAAGTTTCCTACCGCAGCCCTGTACTCAGCCTTATCTCCCTTGCTGATGCATCCAACCATGGCAGAGTCATCAGAAAACTTCTGAAGATGACAAGCCTCTGTGCAGTAGTTGAAGTCCAAGGTGTAAATGGTGAAGAGAAAGGGAGACAAGAGAGTCCCCTGTGGAGCCCCAGTGCTGCTGATCACTCTGTCGGACACACAGTGTTGCAAGCACACGTACTGTGGTCTGCCAGTCAGGTAATCAAGAATCCATGACACCAGGGAAGCATCCACCTGCATCGCTGTCAACTTATACAGGTGTCCCCGCTTTTCGAACATTCGCTTTACGAAACTTCACTGTTACGAAAGACCTACATTAGTACCGTTTTCACTTTCAGAAGGTGTTTTCACTGTTACGAAAAAATTCAGCGCGCGAAAAAAATCAGCGCACGCCCCAAGCAACCGTTTGCAAGATGAGTTCTATGGGTGTTGGAAAAGCCTGAAAGAGCTCGTAAGGGTGTTACACTTAGCGTAAAACTAGACATAATTAAGCGTTTCGATCGTGGTGAACGAAGTAAGGACAAAGTGAGTTTGGCTTGTGGAAGCTGACGAACATGATGTTGAAAAGGTTTTGGCATCTCATGACCAAGAACTGATAGATGAAGAGCTGATGCAATTGGAAGAGGAAAGGATAACAATCGAAACCGAATGCAGTAGCAAAATGAACATGAAGCAATTGCGTGAGATTTTCGCTGCAATGATAAGTACGACTTTAATTTTGAAAGGATACGTAGGTTTAGGAGATATTTGCAGCATGGTTTGAGTCCTTGCAAACAACTGTATGATAGAAAAATACATGAGGCTCAGCAGTCAAGCAAGCCTTCCATATCAGCCACAGCAGACGACAAAACTTGACCTTCGACATCGAGGTGGGCAGTCATTGGAGAAGATGAGCTGCCTGCTCTAATGGAAATAGATGACGAGATGACACCCCAGTGTCCCACCACCCCAACACCCAGGCCGCGGACAGGTACCGTACCGATTCGCGGAGAATGCAGCAGTAGCCGGGAGGCACACAGCACATCTTTAAGAAAAAAGCCAAAATAAACATGCTAATTAATTAGGTGCTGCCCCACACTTAAATGTCGTCCCAGATCAAAGGCGATGCAATCGGCACTGACCTGGGCCGACAATTACGTGCCGGGCAGCACCTAATTAATTAGCATGTTTATTTCGGCTTTTTTCTTAATGACGTGCTGTGTGCCTCCTGGCTACCGCTGGACCCCTGCATGCTTCGCGGTTCGGTATCTGTTGGCGGCCTGGAGGGTGGGGGTCATGGCACCACCCCAACCTGCGACGACTCAGTCTAACACACCATCTTCAGTGTGCTCTGTGCTGTCTTCCCAATTCTAGTAAGTGATACTACACTGTACATACATTATTTCTACTTTATATCGGCTGTGTATTTTTACGCGTTATTTGATATGATTTGGCAGCTTCATAGCTTAAAGGTTACTGGAGAGCACTTGCGCCGGGTTTTTGCCAACAGCGCTTGCGTGAAATTTTCTGCCGACGGCGCTTGCGTGAGATTTTCGCTACGGAGAACAGTTCAGTAATGATTGTGGAAAAGTATTTCTACTTTATATAGGCTGTGTATTTATCATATCATTTCCTACTTTTACTATATGTTACTGTTATTTTAGGTTTTATGTGTTATTTGGCATGATTTGGTAGGTTATTTTTGGGTCTGCGAACGCTCACAAAATTTTCCCATATAAATAAATGGTAATTGCTTCTTCGCTTTACGACATTTTGGCTTACGAACCGTTTCATAGGAACGCTCTACCTACGGATGGCGGGGGAAACCTGTACTGGAAAAATACAATTAGAACAGAAAAATCTACAAAGTCCATTTTCATGCTAAGAGATCATAGTGTTGCTAAGCTGTAGTGATTAGAGTTGTGACAATTTTTTCAAGAAATTAATGTTTGAGGGTAAATAGCTGTTCCTGAACCTAGTGGAGTGGGATTTCAGGCTTCTAAGCCTCCTGGCCGATTGGTAGCTGTGAGAAGCTGCCCATTAGGAGTTTGCACGTCCTCCCCATGGTTGCGTGGATTTCTTCCAGATGTTCTGGTTTCCTCCCACGGTCCAAAGATGTATCTGTTAGTAGGTTAATTGATCAAAGGTTCATTTTCAACTCTGAAATTCTTCAATTCTCTGTGTAGGCATGAAACCAAGAAAGAAAGAAAAGAGAGGCAGCACAATGATCAACCCCAAAAGCCCTCCACCCACATGAAAAAAATGAACAAAATAGATCAAGTACATCAACTCCCAAATTCCATCCCCCACACAAAAAAAAAACGAACTAGAATAGAACAGGCACACCAACCGCGAAATCCCTCCACCTGCACAAAAAACAAACAAAATGGATCAGACACATCAACCCCCAAATCCCCCTCCCCCACAAAAAGTACTGAGAAGATCAGGTGAAAAAAAACACAATATAAGAACTATAAAACTGAAAATAGAGTTTATAGTCCAAAATCCAAAAAGCAGAAAAAAAACTGGATAATACCCTCTCGGCCTGGCCGTAGCGGAAGGCTGTGCCCTCTTCGGTACAGAGCAATCGATCAAAAGACAGGCAGCCATGTTCACCCTCTGCACTCACTTCAATGCTTCAATCTCCCTCGTTCCTTTAAACGGTGTGAACAATGGGAGCTTAATCAGTGTAATGGAGTCAAATATCGGCTTGTACCCCATCCTGCAGCCTGCCCGTTACGAGGTTCATGCACAATGCCTCTTGGAATCCCCTCAGAGACTGTAGAGCGCTGGAACACCCAAATCATCTCCAAACTTCTGCCCTCGCCTCGCTGTTTCAATCTCCCTTGTTGCTTTAATCGGCGAACAATGGAAGCTATAATTGGCGAAATGGGGTCAAATATGGTCTTGCACGCTGTCCTGTAGGCTTCTCACCACGAGGTTTGCTCATGCTGCCTTTGCTCCTGGAATCCTCTCAGAGACTGCAGAGTGCTGAGGCACCCAAACGATCCCCAAACAGCAAAACATGACAGTTCAGAATCACATTCAAGACAAGAAACAAACTCAAAGACATAAAGGAAGTGGGGGAAAAAACTGGTTTCATGATCTATCCAGAAGCTACCGACCAAAGAAACATTGTACGCAGATGCCATCTCGATTGGATTCAAGAGCTTATATTGTCCAGCATTAAACTGGGGGATTGCTCGGCGACCTGGCTTGAATGACCAGAAGGTGACAGGAGGAACGTATAGGAGGGCTGTCAGTTATATGCTTCACACAGGGAGTGATGGGTGTATGCAACACCCTGCCAGGGCTGGTGGTATAGTCAGATACACTCATTAGAGCTGCTAATGAAACTACAGGACACCCAAGTTTATTCAGTCATCAGTCACGGTTGTTCGTTCATTGTATTAAGTACATCGTACAGCGCGGGACAGGCACTTCAGCCCACGATGTTGTGCTGACCTTTTAACCTACTCTAAGGTCATTCTAACCCATCCTTCCTACATAGTCCTCCATTTTTCTTTCATCCATTTGCCATGTATTATCAAAGAGTTTCTTAAATGCTCCTAATGTATCTGCATAATGCATCGGGTGGCGGAGTGGAGTTACGTCTCTGCCACTGGACAGGGTGTAGCACCTGCTTAGCCCAACTGGCAGCCCCTCCCAATCAGCATCACGTGAAGCCATGGAGCGGGGGTGGATGGTCTTATGAACAGCTGATGCATATCACAAGTCCTAGTTATATGACCACTGATGCCAGGCAGACAATCTCTGAAGAGGATTGATAATGGTTGGGGTCACCAGTCTTGTAAAGACACTGCCCAAAAGAAGGCAATGGAAAACCACTTCTGTAGGAAAATTTGCCAAGAAATCATGGTCATGGAAAGACCATGATCGTCCATGTCATAGACATGACACATCAGGGTTATGTGACTCCATAACATGTTGTCTATTCCTGATGTTCTTGTTGGGTTTTGGGTCCTACTGGTAACAGTTGTCTCTTGCTATGCAGAACATTAGATCTGATTACAGTCACAGAATATTTGGGGGACAGAGACCAATTATCTTACTTTCCCATAAAGTATCATGCAAGGAGATTTCCAACTTTTCAGTTGAGGGAGTGATAAGATCAAAGAAAAAAATTGTTGCTGGGTTTGAAAGGATGTGAGGAAACACAATCTAAGTTAATTTATTATCAGAGTACATACATGTCTCCATATACAACCCTTGGATTCACTTTCCTGCGGGTAATCATAGCAAATACAAGAAACACAGTAGAATCAATGAGAGACCACATCTTACAGAACAGATGACAACCATCTGTCATCTGGGAATAAATTGTGCAAATATAAAAGAGTATGAAGAAAAATGAAATAATAATACTATGATCAAGGACATAAGATGAAGATCCTTGATGATGAGTCCATAGGTTTCGGGAACAATTCAGGATTAGGGTGAGTGAAGTTATCCTCTTTGATTCAAGAGCCTAATGATTGTGTGGTAGTAACTGTCCCTGAAGCTGGTGGTGTGAGTTCTGAGGCTCCTGTACCACCTTCCTAATGGCAGCAGTAAGAAGAGAGTATAGTTTGGATGGTGGGTTCCCTAGATGACAGATGGTGCTTTCCTGCGACAATGCTCCATTTAGATCTGCTCAGTGTTGGGGAGGGCTTTACCTGTGATGGAGTGAGCCGTATCCACTAACTTTTGTAGGCTTTGCCATTCAAGGGCATTGGTGCTTCCATACTAGGCTGTGATGTAGCCAGACAACACACCTCCAGAAGTTTGTCAAAGTTTTAGATGCCATATTGAATCTCCACATGGCAGAAAGTAGAGGTAGTAGTAGATGTACTGCTGTGCTTTCTTCATAATTGCAGTTGCATGCTGGGCCCAGGACAGGTCCTCTGAAATAATAACACCTAGGAATTTTAAGTTGCTGACCCTCCCCACCTCTTATTCTCCAGTGAAGACTGGCTCATGGACCTCTGGTTCCCTTCTCCTGAAGTCAACAATTAGCTCCTTGGTCTTGTTGACACTGAGTGAGAGGTTGTTGTTATGACACCACTCAGCTACATTTTCAAACTCCCTCTTATTTGCTGATTCATCACCACCTTTGATTTGGCCTACGACAGTGGTGCCGTCAGCAAACTTAAATATGGCATTGGAGCTGTGCTTAGCCACACAGGCATACGTGCAAAGCAAATAGTGTGAAGGGGTGGGGGCTCTAACCGCACAGCCTTGTTTGTTGGATTTATTAATACCAACATATGACATATGTTGGTTTGTGGTAGCAGTACAGTGCAAGACATTTAAAAACAAGAGATAATAAAAACAAATAAGTCATGTGAAAGAGATGTAGTGAATTCAACAGTTCATGGACAATTTAGAAATCTGATGGTGGAGGGGAAGAAGTTATTCCTAAAATGTTGAATGTAGTTCCATAATGGTAGCAATACATCTTCAGAATCCTGTAGCATCTGCATGATGGTAGCAGTGGGAAGAGGGCACGTCCTGGGTGGTGAGGATTCTAATACATTGGGTCTCATTGATTTCACTACTTAGAGGACACAGAAGAAGCCGCCTGGAATAGAGAGTATTAGCTTTCGTGAGAGACTGGACAAACAGGTGGTTTAGTCTGGAGCATTGAGAATGCATGGATAGTGAGGGTGCTTAATGGTAACCGTGCGGCCGCAAGTCGGGCCATTCTCAGGTTGATGGAGCAATACATAGAAGGGTGCAGAGAAGACTTACAAGGATGTTGCCTGGATTGGGGAGCATGCCTTACGTGAATAGGTTGAGTGAACTCAGCCTTTTCTCCTTGGAGCGACGGAGGATGAGAGGTGACCTGATAGAGGTGTATAAGATAATGAGAGGCATTGATCGTGTGGATAGTCAGAAGCTTTTTCCCAGGGCTGAAATGGCTAGCACAAGAGGGCATAGTTTTAAGGTACTTGGAAGCAGGTACAGAGGAGATGTCAGGGGTAAGTTTTTTACTCAGAGAGTGGTGAGTGCGTGGAATGGGCTGCCGGCGATGGTGGTGGAAGCAGAAACGATGGGGTCTTTTAAGAGACTCCTGGATAGGTGCATGGAGCTTAGAAAAATAGAGGGCTATAGGTAAGCCTTGGTAGTTCTAAGGTAAGGACATGTTCGGCACAGCTTTGTGGGGCAAAGGGCCTGTATTATGCTGTAGGTTTACTATGTTTCTATACCACGTGCTCTGTCTCGGTAGCCTCCAACTGGATGGCATAAGCATCGATTCCTCATGGTATCTCCTTTTCAGAAAGGTTCCTTCTTCTCCATCCCTTTACTTTTTCAATACTTTTTCCATTAATCACCCCCCAGCATTTTACTTCATCCCCTCTACCCCACCCATGTGGCTTCACCTATCACTTTCTAGCTTGCCCTCTTTCCCCTCTTTCCCCCTTCCACCTCACTCTGGTATTTCCCTCCCCCCCCCCCCCGCCAGCCCTGAAGCTCAAAACGGCAACTGTTTATCTATTTCCAGAGATGCTGCCTGACCTACTGCGTTCCTCCAGCATTTTGTGCATGTTGCTCTGGATTGGCCTTTCTGTTTGATGAACATGTGGTATCAGAAAGATATAAATACATGCACAGTCTTATTAATACGTAATACTCTATCTGTCATTTGAGCCTGTGATTTGTTTCTGTCTGAATTCAATGATTAGTCATAGTTGGAATTTGAGTTGCAGGGGTTTGTTCTACATAGCTATTGAGTAAGGCAGCAAATAATTATTTCATCACCAAATCTCAGGCATCAAATATATTTTTTAAAGATTAGCTTTGTTTATTATGATTATTATTATTATTTCTGATGTATTTGCACAGTTTATTGTCTTCTGCACTCTGGTTGAACACCCTAGTTGGGTGGTCTTTCATTGATTCTGTTATGGCTATTATTCCATAGATTTACTGAGTTTGTACACAAGAAAATGGACCTCAGGATACTTCGATAATAAAAGTACTTTGTCATATGTATATCAAAACATACAGTGAAGTGTGTCGTTATGTGTCAACGGCCAACAGAGTCCGAGGATGTGCGTGGGGGCAACCTAATGTCGTCCCACCAATATAGCATGCCCATAACTCACTCACCCTAACCTGTAACAAACGAGAAAATCTGCAGATGCTGGAAGTCCAAACAACACACACAAAGTGCTGGAGGAACTCAGCAAGCCAGGTAGCATCTATGGAAAAGAGTATAGTCAATGTTTCAGACCAAGATCCTTCGTCAGGAGTCCTGATGAAGAGTCTTGGCCGGAAGCATCAACTGTACTCTTTTCCATAGGCGCTGCCTGGCCTGCTGAGTTCCTCCAGCATTTTGTGTGTGTTTGACCCTAAATAACCTATATGTCTTTGGAATGTGGGAGGAAACTGGAACACCCGGAGGAAACCTGTGTGGTTATGGGGAAATGTACAAACTCCTTACAGACAGCAGCTGGAATTGAATTTTGATCGGTGGCCCTGTGAAGCTTTATATGGTCCACTATATGCTATCAAGTCAGGTTAAATTTATTGTCATTTAACTATATACAGTGGCATGCAAAAGTTTGGGCACCCCGGTCAAAATTTCTGTTACTGTGAATAGCTAAGCAAGTAAAAGATGAACTGATTTCCAAAAGGCATAAAGTTAAAGATGACATATTTCTTTAATATTTTAAGCAAGAAAACTTCTTTATTTCTATCTTTTACAGTTTGAAAATAACAAAAAAGTAAAAGGGCCCGAAGCAAAAGTTTGGGCACCCTGCATGGCAGTACCTAGTGACACCCCCCTTGGCAAGTATCACAGCTTGTAAATGCTTTTTGTAGCCAGCTAAGAGTCTTTCAATTCTTGTTTGGGGGATCTTCGCCCATTCTTCCTTGCAAAAGGCTTCTAGTTCTGTGAGATTCTTGGGCACTACTCTTTTGTGCAAGCGAGCTAGCTGGAGTGTTTGCTGACATCTTCAACTGCTCCTTGCTTCAGTCTAAGATCCCCTCGTGTTTTAAGAAGGCAACGATAATCCCGGTGCCGAAGAAGAGCAAGGTGGCATGCCTGAATGACTATCGACCTGTGGCTCTGACATCAATTGCTATGAAGTGCTTCGAGCGATTGGTTATGGCACACATTAACCACAGCCCCTACCGGTCAACCTCGATGTTTTGCAGTTCGCCTACTGGAGCAACAGGTCAACTGCAGATGCCATCTCTGTGGCCCTACATTCCTCCTTAGAACACCTGGAGAATAAGGATGCATATGTAAGGCTCCTTTTCATTGACTACAGCTCTGCCTTTAATACCATCATTCCAAATAAACTGATTCCTAAGCTCCGGAACCTGGGCCTTGGCATTCAGATCTGCAGCTGGATCTTCAACTTCCTCACAGACAGGACTCAGGCTGTAAAAATAGGGGAAAAGCTCTCCTCTACAATCATTCTGAGCACCGGTGCCCCACAAGGCTGTGTACTCAGCCCCCTCCTGTACTCACTGTTCACCCATGATTGTGTAGCCAAATTTCCATCATACTCAATATATAAGTTTGCTGATGACACCACAATTGTAGGCCGTATCTTGGGTAATGATGAGTTTGAGTACAGAGAGGAAATTAAGAACCTGGTGGCATGGTGCGAAGACAATAACCTATCCCTTAACGTCAGCAAGGTGAAAGAATTGGTTGTTGACTTCAGAAGGAGTAGTGGACCGCACGACCCAATTTACATTGGTGGTGCGCAAGTGGAACAGGTAAAAAGCTTTAAGTTCCTCGGGGTCAATATCACAAGTGACCTGACTTGGTCCAACCAAGCAGAGTCCACTGCCAAGAAGGCCTACCAGCGCCTTTACTTAGGAAGCTGAAGAAATTTGGCCTAAAACCCTCACTAATTTTTATAGATGCACCGTAGAAAACATTCTTCTAGGGTGCGTCACAACGTGGTATGGAAGTTGTCCTGTCCAAGACCGGAAGAAGCTGCAGAAGATCGTGAACACGGCACAGCATATCGCACAAACCAATCTTCCATCCTTGGACTCACTTTACACCACATGCTGTCAGAGCAGTGCTGCCGGGATAATCAAGGGCACGACCCACCCAGCCAACACACTTTTCGTCCCTCTTCCCTCCGGGAGAAGGCCCAGGAGCTTGAAGACTCGTACGGCCAGATTTGGGAACAGCTTCTCTCCAACTGTGATAAGAGTGCTGAACGGATCCTGACCCAGATCTGGGCCGTACCCTCCAAATATCCAGACCTGCCTCTCGGTTTTTTTGCACTACCTTACTTTCCCTTTTCTATTTTCTATTTAGATCTATAATTTAAATTTTTAATATTTACTATCAATTTGTACTCCAGGGAGCATGAAGCACAGAATCAAATATCGCTGTGATGATTCTACGCTCTAGTATCAATTGTTTGGCGACAATAAATTATAAAGTATCCACAGATTTTTGATGCTGTTTAGGTCGGGGGACTGTGAGGGCCATGGCAAAACCTTCAGCTTGCACCTCTTGAGGTAGTCTATTGTGGATTTTGAGGTGTGTTTAAGATCATTATCCTGTTGTAGAAGCCATCCTCTTCTTACCTTCAGCTTTTTTACAGATGGTGTGATGTTTGCTTCCAGAATTTGCTGGTATTTAATTGAATTCATTCTTCCCTGTACCAGTGAAATGTTCCCTGTGTCACTGGCTGCAACACAAGCCCAAAGCATGATTGATCCACCCCTGTGATTAACAGTTGGAGAGGGATTCTTTTCATGAAATTCTGCACCCTTTTTTCTCCAAGCATACCTTTGCTCATTGCGGCCAAAAAGTTCCATTCAAAAGGTTCAAAGGAACATCTAAACAAGCCTGACGCATTTTGGAAACAAGTCCTGTGAACTGATGAAGTTAAAATAGAACTTTTTGGCTGCAATGAGCAAAGCTATGTTTGGAGGAAAAAAGGGTGCAGAATTTCATGAAAAGAACACCTCTCCTGCTGTGTCTTCTTATTCAGGGAGGTAATATTGCTGGACCAGGTGAGGTCACCTGTGATGTGAACTCTCAGGTACTTGGTGCACCTAATTGTCTCTGTGGAGGAGCCATGTGTCCCAGTACGCTACCATGCCACATAGACCTTTCTATTGGACAGTGATAGTGGTAGTTACTTCCATATTAAGCAGACAGTACAGTACATAACATAACATGCATCACTTGAGGTTCAGTGGTATTTCAGATTTCTGGAGCCTGGCTGTGGTGTTGATTGAGGACGTTTCTGGCAGCTTTCTGTATAAGGGCCAGTAACATCACGAAGGATCCCACCCACCGTGCTCATGGACTCTTTGTCCCACTCCCATCAGGGAGGAGGCTATGTAGTATCCATGCCAGGTCCACCAGACTCAAAAACAGTTCCTTTCCCCAAGCAGTAAGGCTGATCAACACCTCCATCCATTAACCCACCCCTCCACACACCTAACCACCACGACTTTATCATTCCCTATCAGTCACCTTATGAACAGACACTCCTGAGCCTACCGTCACTTTATAAACGTACAATCAATCTTCCTATATGGAATTCAATCAGTTCAATACAGCCAAACGAGACAGTGTTCCTCCGGAGCCAAGCTGCAAAACACAGTACCAACAGTCACACACAGCACAAAGCACATAGAGCACATACAAGAAAGCAAGCACTTGTAAGATATCAGTAAAATACAGCCACACAAAAAAGGTCCAGATCCTGAGGCCATGTATGCAACCGAAATCTGCAGTCGACCTCAATACATCTTGTCTTCTGCCGAGAGAACACTGGGGGGCAGCACTGGCTCCAAAGCGCCTCTCCTGGTGGTTGTAAACAGGGGACACCGTGGCTTGAGGCCAGACAAAAGCTGTCCTGGGTATTTATATTAAATGCATTTTTAAAAATTGTGTTCTTTATCTTACTGAGTTTTTATTTGTGCTACATCAGGTCCGGAGTAATTATTTTGTTCTCCTTTACACTTGTCTTATTAAACAGTCTTGAATCTTGGTTCCTTGTGCTGCGACTTGTTTTCCACCTTCCAGTGCTGCGAGTCCCAAAATATTGGCACTCTTCCCATTGTGTATTTGTTTTAGATTTCCGGCCATTGTGTAAACAGTGCAGCCAAAGGAACAGCCGATCTTGTCCCAGTTGTGATCAGAGACGGCTAATTTTCATTAGGAAGGCGCCTAAAAGCATTAACCCCTGGAGCACCATTTTATTTCGGTGAGCTCCTTTTGTAGCTTTCAGTCACCACATATTACCTTTCTGTTGTCTCGGGTGACCAATTTGATATCCACAGTTGGGTATCAATCCAAGAAGAATGTCAGAAACCAAGTTATTCAAGCTCCCCTTTAGTTTGCAGGATGGACCAAAGAATTTTATTCAGAAAATATAGATTAATGTTTGAAATTAGAACTGTGGATAGGAAGCAGATGACAGTTTAGCAAAGGATTTACTGACTGTTTTCTCTTTTTGAGAGGACCAGAATATAAAAGCAATGATGTGTTGCTGAGGCTTTATAAGGCATTGGTCAGACTGCATTTGGAGTATTGTGAGCAGTTTACCTAAGGAAAAATGTGCTGCCATTTGAGAGGGTCTGGAGGAGGTTCACAAGAAATGATCCCAGAAATGAAAGGGTTAGTGTGTGAGGGGTGTTTGATGGCTCTGGGTCCCGTACTTGCTGGTGTTTAGAAGAATGAGGGGGGATCTCTTTGAAACCTACAGAATATTTAAGTCCTGGAGAGA
The DNA here is from genome assembly GCF_030028105.1 of Mobula birostris. Taxonomy (NCBI): domain Eukaryota; kingdom Metazoa; phylum Chordata; class Chondrichthyes; order Myliobatiformes; family Myliobatidae; genus Mobula; species Mobula birostris. The sequence goes on from NC_092381.1 coordinate 108,625,320, forward strand.
GTGGACGTGGAGCAGATGTTTCCAATTGTAGAGAGTCAGAGTAAGGGGATGTTCATTTAAAACAAGGATGAGGAAGAGGGCACTGAATCTGTGGTAATCATTGCCACAGGTGTCTGTGGAGGCCAGGTCATTGGCTATATTTAAAGCACAGGTTGATAGGTTCTTGATTAGATAGGGCATCAAAGGTTACGTGGAGAAGGCAAGAATGGGTTTGAGAGGGATAATAAATCAGCCTTGATGGAATGACAAAGCAGACTTGATGGACTGAATAGTCTTATTTCTGCTCCTATGTCTTATGGTCTTCCCATATTATAAATATTTTGTGTTATCCATTTTAGTGTACTTGGAACTTTGGGGGCAGTCTGTGTTACGGGTGAAGGCAGGTGTATAGACTTTGTTAAAATGGTAATTGAATCTGGAAGGCTTCGTTCTTTGTAGTGTGTCACAACACAGCCGCCTGCCGCAAGGCGGTGCTATTGCAGAGTTGATCTGCTGTTATGCTATCTTGAATTCTTTGAACATAGAACTTAGTACAGACCCTTTGGCCTTCAGTGTTGTGCTGACCTGTTAACTGAGTCTACGATCAATCTAACCTTTCCCTCTCACATAGCCCTCAATTTTTCTATCCTCCATGTGCCTAGTTAGCAGTTTCAAATGTATCAACGTGCACAACAACGAATACTGCCTAATCTGTAAAAACAAGAATAAATGATCATTTCTAAGCTTAATTTAAAACTGTTTGAACTAGACATTAAATCTTAACAGCTTTTGCCAGATCTGGGATCGGGGAGCATGCCTTATGAGAATAGGTTGAGTGAACTCAGCCTTTTCTCCTTGGAGCGGCGGAGGATGAGAGGTGACCTGATAGAGGTGTATAAGATGATGAGAGACATTGAGCTTGTGGATAGTCAGAGGCTTTTTCCCAGGGCTGAAATGGCTAACACGACGGGCACAGTTTTATGGTGCTTAGAAGTGGGCACAGAGGAGATGTCAGAGGTAAGCTTTTTTTACGCAGAGAGTGGTGGGTGCGTGGAATGGGCTGCTGGTGACGGTGGTGGAGGCAGATACGATAGGGTCTTTTAAGAGACTCCTGGATAGGTACATGGGGCTTAGAAAAATAGAGGTCTATGGGTAACACTAGGTAATTTCTAAAGTAAGTACATGTTCGGCACAGCGTTGTAGGCCAAAGTGCCTGTATTATGCTGTAGATTTTCTATGTTTCGAGATCTGTTTTTAGACAATAGACAATGGGTGCAGGAGTAGGCCATTCAGCCCTTCGAGCCAGCACCGACACTCACTGTGATCATGGCTGAACATCCACAATCAGTACCCCTTTCCTGCCTTCTCCGCATATCCCTTGACTCCACTATCATTAAGAGCTCTATCTAACTCTTTCTTGAAAGCATCCAGAGAATTGGCCTCCACTGCCTTCTGAGGCAGAGCATTCCACAGATCCACAACTCTCTGAGTGAAAAAGTTTTTCAACTCTGTTCTAAATGGCCTACCCCTTATTCTCAAATTGTGGCCTCTGGTTCTGAACTCCCCCAACATTGGGAACATGTTTTCTGCCTCTAGCATGTCCAATCCCTTAATAATCTTATATGTTTCAATCAGATCCCCTCTCATCCTTCTAAATTCCAGTGTATACAAGCCCAGTCGCTCCAATCTTTCAACATGTGACAGCCCCACCATCCCGGGAATTAACCTCGTGAACTTCCGCTGCACTCCCTCAATAGCAAGAATGTCCTTCCTCAAATTTGGAGACCAAAACTGTACACAATACTCCAGGTGTGATCTCACCAGGGCCCTGTACAACTGCAGAAGGACCTCTTTGCTCCTATACTCAACTCCCCTTGTTATGAAGGCCAGCATGCCATTAGCTTTCTTCACTGCCTGCTGTACCTGCATACTTGCTTTCAGTGACTGATGTACAAGGACACCAAGATCTTGTTATACTTCCCCTTTTCCTAACTTGACATCATTCAAATAGTAATCTACTTTCCTGTTCTTGCCACCAAAGTGGATAACCTTACATTTATCCACATTAAACTGCATCTGCCATGCATCTGCCCGCTCACCCAACCTGTCCAAGTCATCCTGCATTATCTCAACATCCTCCACACATTTCACACTGCCACCCAGCTTTGTGTCATCTGCAAATTTGCTAATCTTACTTTTAATCCCTTCATCTAAATCATTAATGTATATTGTAAATAGCTGCGGTCCCAGCACCGAGCCTTGTGGTACCCCACTAGTCACCGCCTGCCATTCCGAAAGGGACCCGTTAATCCCTGCTCTTTGTTTCCTGTCTGCCAACCAATTTACGATCCATGTCAGTACTCTACCCCCAATACCATGTGCTTTAATTTTGCCCACTAATCTCCTATGTGGGACCCTATCAAAGGCTTTCTGAAAGTCCAGGTACACTACATCCACTGGCTCTCCCTTGTCCATTTTCATAGTTACAGCCTCAAAAAATTTTAATATTTGGAAGAGATTTAAATCAGAGTGTCAGAGGTTCAATAGTTCCATTTAATATCAGAGAATGTATATAATATACAACGTGAAATTCTTACTCTTTGCAGACATCCACAAAACAGAAAAAAACCCCAAAGAATGAATGACAGGGCATTGTTAGAACCCCACTGCCCCCTTCCCCTACCCACACACACAAGCAGCAGCAAAGTATCAACTCTCTTTCCCCCCACCCCCCCATTTGTTCCAGCAGGAAGCACCCACCAAGCAAGCAATTGCAAAGCCCCGAAAGAAAGACCATGATCTGCAGTCCAGCAAAAACCATTGTTCATCCAACAGTTCAACATTCCACAGGCTCTCGCTCTCTCTCTCTCTCTCGCGCTCCCTCGCTCACTCACTAGCAAAGGCGAGAGAGGTGTCACGCCTTCCACAACGAGAACGGAGACCAACAGATCGCTGTTTTGATGTTGGAGTCTGAATTGACACTGAAGGGCTTGTACTGTGTTCTTTACCTCAATAGGTACATTTAATGTAAGAGAAATGTATACAATATACATCCTGAAATTCCTTATCTTTGCAAACATCCATGAAAACAGAGGAGTGCCCCAAAGAATGAATGACAGTTAAATGTTAGAACCCCAAAGCCGCCCTCCAGCTCCCCCTTCCCATGCACAAGCAGCAGCAAAGCAGTGACTTCTCTCCCCCACCAACAAAAAAAAGCATTCCCCCCCCCCCCAGCAAGCATGCAGGAAAGCATCAATAAAGACACAGACTTGCAGTACCCCAAAGACTACTCATTCACCAGGTACTTGACATACCACAGGTATCCCCCTCCTTCCCCCCCCCACCTCCCCCCCTCTCTCCCTTCCCTAATAGGGAAAAAGAGGTGTTTCAGTTTCACAGCAAGGGGGGGAGTCATAAGAAAACAACCCGCTGATCTATGGTGTTATAAGTCTGTTGTATCGCTTTTCCCGAGCTCTGTGCCGCTGGGCACAGAGCCAGCAGCAAGCCCACTGCTTCCCATCTTCCTTGTTCTCCCGTGGCACATCAGTCGACGGCAGCGGCACCAGCCTTGAATCAGCCCACTTCCAGAGCCATGAAAATCTGGCATCCTGAAGACACGCTAGTCGTCTAGGCCAAGTCCTTGGCATATCGAAAAGCGGCCAGTCGTGGGGCCCTGAGAGTGGGTCCTATTCCTGTAAAGAACCGAAGTCAGAGTGCAACTCCAGGTCAGGGTCTTCAAAAGAATCTTGGAAGGGGAAAAAAGAGATATCAAAGATAGAAATAAAGCTGCTTCTGAAGATAAAAGCAAAGGGGTCATCATATAGGGCCATTATCACTCAGTTCCACCTTCCATTCCATTGCTCCATGTAAAAGAAAATTGTGAGCAGTGCTTTTTCGCCTCAATTTAATTCAAAGTTCAAAGTAAATTTTATTATCAAAGTATGTATATTTCACCATATACAACCTTGAGATTTATCTTCTTCTGCGCCTGAATCTATAGAATAGCAGCCATAAAAGAATCAGTGGAACCACCCAGCTGGGGTGTTCAACTGGAATGCAGAAGGCAACAGATTGTGCAAATACGAAAAGAAAGAAAGAATGATAATAAATAAATTAACAATAAATATTGAGAACATGAGATGAAAGGTCCTTGAAAGTGAGTCCATTGGTTGTAGGAAAATTTCAGTGATGGGGCAAGTGAAGTTATCCCCTCTGATTCAAGAGCCTGAATTCAAATGAAGCAGTTTTGTTAATAAGGGTAAGTTTCTTGGGAATAAAGATGTTATAACTGAAAAGTGAATCTAAGGCATACCAAGCTTGTAAGATGTTGCAAAGGCTGAAGCCTTTAGTGTAATAACCAATGGCACAACTGTTTAATGTTTTGTTATTGTTTGTCAGTGTTCTGTTCTAATTAACAGCACATGGATGATTCCTTCGCTCAAATTGCGTGACTTGGGGTTGTATAATTTTTTAAAAATAGCCTCAAGCAGTTTCAAGAATCTTATGCTTGAATTGACTGTTTAAAAACTGCACTATTTCCCTCTTGGGGTTTGACATTATCTAATCACCCTAACACAAATAATGTTTTGTACCTGTGTGCACATGTGAACTCTATTCTCACTGAAATAGAGTCCTTGTGATTTTTTGGTTCTCTTTCTTGCCAACACAATACCTTTTGCTCATGACTCAGCACGAGGGTGCACCATAATATCCTTGGGCTAAGGGAGATGAAATAACCAGGATTTCTCACCAAGCAACTTGTAATTCCCTTTGCCTGTCTCTCAAGTATCCCTTACCAGCCAGGCCACGTTCTCTTCTTGCTGCTGTCATCAGGAAGAAGGTACAGGAGCTTTGGGTCCCACACCACCAGTTTCAGGAAAAGTTATTACCCTTCAAAGAGCAGGCTCCTGAACCGGTATGGATAACTTCACTCACATTAGCTCTGAACTGCTTTCACAACCAGTGGACTCTACAACTCATGTTCTCAGCTCTCTCCCTCCCCACCTCCTCTCTCCCTTCCCCACCCCCCGGCCCACCTATTGTTTTTGGCAGATCTTTCTACAGAAGTGGTTTGCCATTGCCTTTTTCTGGGCAGTGTCTTTACAGGACGGGTGATCCCAACCATTATCAATCCTCTTCAGAGATTGTCTGCCTGGCATCAGTGGTCATATAACCAGGACTTGTGATATGCATCAGCTGTTCATACGACCATCCACCATCTCCAACCGTGGCTTCACGTGATGCTGATTGGGAGGGGCTGCCAGTTGGGCTAAGCAGGTGCTACACCCTGTCCAGTGGCAGAGACGTAACTCCACCCCACCACCCGATACATTATGCAGATACGTTAGGAGCATTTAAGGAACTCTTTGATAATACATGGCACACAGATGAAAGGAAAATAGAGGATTATTTAGGAGGGATGCTCCCATGGCTTCATGTGACCCTGATCGGGGGGGGAGGGGCCTAAGCGGGTGCTACACCTTTCCCAAGGGTGATCCGCAGGCTAGCGGAGGGGAAGTGTGCCTTACATCTCCTTTGGTAGAGACGTCTCCACACTGCCACCTGACATCTGCGTACTTAGATAAATTTGCTTTGTAGTTTGATATATTTGGTATATGTACTTTGGAATAGAGCCACTATTATGACAGAAATATGAGTGAGAGATGGTATGGATCTAGAAAACATGATCAAACTTTCCTTTGACTGAAAACAAAGTTCATGAGGCTGTGGGATGTGCTATTGGAGCAGACAGGAAGGTCTTACCCAAAAGATAGATTCCTAATAATGAGGTACTGCCTCTGTACAGCACTGATTGCTGGCTTGGGTTTTCTTGTCAAGTCTCTAGTTCTTCGTCTTCGTCATTGGGATTCAGTTTGGCTGTGATGCCTTCTGAGGTTAAATAGCCTTTCAGCACTGATTATAGATGTATACGAAAACCTGTAGCATGCAGTTCACTCGGTGTCAGCTGTACCTAATAAAGTAGTCACGGAGACCATCTTTGTGATCTTCCACTGCAATAGCCCATTCACTTCAAGGTTGGACATTATGTGCATTCAGAGATGCTCTTCTATACACCACTTTTATAATGTGATTATTGAGTTACTGTCACCTTCCTGTTAGCTTGAACCAATCTGGCCATTCTCTGACGTCTCTCATTAACAAGATGCTTTCATTCACAGAACTGGATTTTTTTGTTTTTCACACCATTCTCTGTAAGTTCTAGAGACTGTTGTGCTTGAAATTCCCAGATCAGCAGAGCCTGAGATACTCAAACAACCCCATTTGACACCACCGTGGCCAAGATCACTTCCCCAATCTGATGTTTGGTCTGAACGACAACTGAACCTCTTGACCATGTCTACATGCTTTTATGCAGTGAGTTACTGCCAGATGGTTGGCTGATTAGATATTTGTATTAATGAGCAGGTGTACACGAATAAAGTGGCCACTGAGTGTATATTCCAGCAATGGTCCTTTGCAGTATACAGCTGCAATTTTGTCCTGCGATGCCTTGGGTGTGCGCAAGTGCATCACTAAAAAACCTACATCTCCAAAGCAATCTTACCTCTAAACATATCTTTACCCGCCCCCCCCCCCACCCAGGTTTATCACAGGATCACTCCCTCTGCGATTCCCTTGTCATTCGTCTCTTCGTCTCTCCCACTAACCTCCTGCCCAACCACAGAAGTCAGGCTAACTGGTTTATAATTTCCTTTCTGCTACCTTCCTCCTTTCTTAAAGAATGGAGTAACATTTGCAATTTTCTAGTCCTCAGGTACCAAGTCAGAGTCCAATGATTTTTGAAAGATCATTTCTAATGGCACCACAATCTTTAATACTATGTCTTTCAGAACCCTAGGGTGCAGTTTCTCTGGCCTGGGTGACTTATGTACCTTCAGATCTTTCAGCTTTTTGAGCACCTTCTCTCTTGTAACAGTAACTGCACCCACTTCTCTTCCTTCACGCACTACAACATCAGGCGTACTGCTAGTGTCCTCCACAGTGAAGACTGATGCAAAATACTTATTTAGTTCATCAGCCATCTCCTTGTCCCCTGTTATAATTTCTCCTGCCTCATTTTCTAGTGGTCCTATATCCACTCTCATTTCTCTTTTATTTTTAACATACTTGAAAAAAATTTTACTATCCATTTTGATTTTATTTGCTAGCTTGCTTGTTTTATTTTTTTCTTCTACTGATTTTTTTAGTTGCTTTCTGTAGGTTTTTAAATACTTCCCAATCCTTTATCTTATACTTAAATAATAATGCGATGAACTGGATCAGCAGGTTTGTAGATTGGATGGCTCCAGAATTGGGGGTGTGATGGACAGCGAGGAAGACTGAAATTTTCTAGGACAATTTTCTAGGAAATTTTCTTGACCAGCTGGATAGATGAAAATTGGCAGATGGAATTTAATGCAGACAAGTATGAGGTGTTGCACTTTTGGAGGATAAACCAGAGTAGGACTTACATGGTGAGGAATGCCATAGAACAAAGTAGTGTGAGAATTCAGATCCATAATTTCTTGAACGTGGCATCACAGATAGATAGGGTTGTTATGAGAGTTTTTGGCACGTTGGCCTTTAGGTTAAGGGTGAACTGTGAAATATTTAAGAGGAATCTGAGGGGGATCTTTTTCGTTCAGAGGGAGGTGAGTTGGACTCCATTGCAAGAGGATTTAAGAGTGAAGTCATTTTGCTGCAAGTTAAATGGGGTTCCAGTTCTATCATATCTCCCTGCCTAAGGACAGGTACACGCAAGATGGAGGGAAGGCAGTGCAGGTTCGCCAAAGTGATTCCAGGAGTGTCAGATTTGTGTGCCAGCGGTGAAAAGAATAATTAGTTCATTTGCAGAAAGTTCAGAGTTGATTAGAGCTGCACTTGACTTGTCTATTAGAACATTGGAATAGGTTGAACTCAAGCTCCTATGATGTGTGATCCCACTAGGGGATCAGCTGGTCTGGATCTGGGTGTTGAGCAATGAACTGCAATTGATTGGAGAGCTTAGGTAAAGGAAACCTTAGGGGACCAGTGATCATAATAGGATAAGGCTCACCCTGCAATTTGAGAAGGAGAAGCTAATGTTTCCTATGGTGGGAGAAGCCAGAGGACACAGCCTCAGAATAAAGGGACATCTATTTAGAACAGGATAGGAGGAATTTATTTCAATCGTTCCATTTAATATCAGAGAATGTATACAATATACAACCTGAAATTCTTGTTCTTTGCAGACATCCATGAAAACAAAAGAGTGCCCCAGAAGAGTAAGTAACAGTAGAAACATTAGAACCCCAAAGCCCTCCCCACACACACACACAAGCAGCAGCAAAGCAACAACCCTTCCCCATCCCACACTTACTTCAGCAAAAAAAAAGCATCAGCACCCTCCACCCAGCCAGCAAGAAATAGCAAAGCCCCCAAGAAAGACCATGATCTGCAGTACAACAAAAACTATCGTTCACCTGACAACTCGACATACCACAGGCTCTCTCTGCTGAATAAAGAGAGAGCGAGGTGTCACTGTTTCACAGCAAGAGGGGAAACTAATAAAGACAAACAACTCACTGATTCTTCCATCCCCCATCAGGAGGGTCTCAAAGCTCTCCGCTTCTTTTTGGATTCCAGACCTAACCAGTTCCCCTCTACCACCACTCTGCTCCGTCTAGCGGAATTAGCTCTTAATAATTTCTCCTTTGGCTCCTCCCACTTCCTCCAAACTAAAGATGTAGCTATGGGCACCCGTATGGGTCCTAGCTATGCCTGCCTTTTTGTCGGCTTTGTGGAACAATCTATGTTCCAAACCTATCCTGGTATCTGTCCCCCACTTTTCCTTCGTTACATCGATGACGGCATTGGTGCTGCTTCCTGCACGCATGCTGAGCTCGTTGACTTCATTAACTTTGCCTCCAACTTTCACCCTGCCCTCAAGTTTACCTGGTCCATTTCCGATATCTCCCTCCCCTCTCTAGATCTTCCTATCTCTATCTCTGGAGACAGCTTATCTACTGATGTCTACTATAAGCCTACTGACTCTCACAGCTATCTGGACTATTCCTCTTCTCACCCTGTCTCTTGCAAAACTGTCATCCCCCTCTCGCAATTCCTCCGTCTCCGCCGCATCTGCTCTCAGGATGAGGCTTTTCATTCCAGGACGAGGGAGATCTCCTTTTTTAAAGAGGACATCATTAACTTTGCTCTCAAACGCATCTCCCCCATTTCACGCACATCTGCTCTCACTCCATCCTCCCGTCACCCCACCAGGAATAGGGTTCCCCTTGTCCTCACTTACCATCCCACCAGCCTCCGGGTCCGACATATTATTCTCTGTAACTTCTGCCACCTCCAAAGGGATCCCACCACTAAACACATCTTTCCCTCCCCCCCCCCCCCGCTTTCCGCAGAGATCGCTCCCTACACGACTCCCTTGTCCATTCGTCCCCCCCCCCCATCCCTCCCCACTGACCCACCGATCTCCCTCCTGACACTTATCCTTTAAGCGGAACTAGTGCTACACATGCCCTTACACTTCCTCCCTCCCCACCAGTCAGGGCCCCAGACAGTCCTTCCAGGTGAGGCGACACTTCACCTGTGAGTCGGCTGGGGTGATATACTGCATCCGGTGCTCCCGATGTGCCTTCTATATATTGGCGAGACCCGACGCAGACTGGGAGATCATTTCGCTGAACACCTATGCTCTGTCCGCCAGAGAAAGCAGGATCTCCCAGTGGCCACACATTTTAATTCCACGCCCCATTCCCATTCTGACATGTCTATCCACGGCCTCCTCTACTGTAAAGATGAAGCCACACTCAGGTTGGAGGAACAACACCTTATATTCCGTCTGGGTAGCCTCCGACCTGGTGGCATGAACATTGACTTCTCAAACTTCCTCTAATGCCCCACCTCCCCCTCGTACCCCATCCGTTATTTATTTTTATACACACATTCTTTCTCTTACTCTGCTTTTTCTCCCTCTGTCCCTCTCACTATACCCCTTGCTCATCCTCTGGGCTTCCCCCCCCCACCTTTTCTTTCTCCCTAGGCCTCCTGTCCCATAATCCTCTCATATCCCTTTTGCCAATCAACCGTTCAGCTCTTAGCTCCATCCCTCCCCCTCCTGTCTTCTCCTATCATTTTGGATCTCCCCTCCCCCTCCCACTTTCAAATCTCTTATTACCTCTTCTTTCAGTTAGTCCTGACCAAGGGTCTCGGCCCGAAACGTGGACTGTACCTCTTCCTATAGATGCTGCCTGGCCTGCTGCGTTTACCAGCAACTTTGATGTGTGTTGTTTGAAATTCCAGCATCTGCTGATTTCCTCGTGTTTGCATTTTCAACTCACTGATTTACTGTGTGGAAGTCTGCTGCGCCGCTTTTTCCGAGGTCTCCGACTTGAGAATCTGAAATAAATTCTCCCTCCTCGATGAGAGAAAGAGGGAGAGCATGATTCGCTGAGTACAGAGCCTCTGACAGCTGATACGATAATTCCATTTTCTCCTGTGGTATCCCAGTCAGTGACATTGACATATAATCGACTCGTCCCAAGGGCCGCAAAACCTCGGAACCCTGAAAGCATGCTTATCTTCTAGGCTGCATCCTTGGGATATTGAAAAACTGCCTGTCAATGAGCCCCTGGAGTGGGTGCCATTGCTACCAAGAACCGAAGTTTGAGTGTAGCTGTAGGTCAGAGTCTTCGATAGAAACCCATCCATCACTGAAAAGGAGAGACACTGTTTCCGTGGATGAACTTGAAGAAGTCGCTATGGAGTGCCATCGTAGCTCTGCACCACCCCTTTAGGCAGAGGGTAGTGAATCTGTGGAATTTTTTGCCACAGGCACCTGTGAAGGCCAAGTCATTGGGTATATTTAAGGCAAAGGTTGATAGATTCTTGATTAGACAAGCCATGAAGGGTTATGGAGAGAGGCAGGAGTTCGGGGCTGAGAGGGCAATGGATCAGCCATGATGAAAGGCAGAGTTTGATAGATTCTTGATTAGTTGGGGTATGAAGAGATAAGGGGAGAAGGCAGGAGTTGGAAATGGATCAGCCATGATGAAATGGCGGAGAAAGGTTTTACTTGTATAAGTTTGGAGTCCAGGTGCCAAGACCTTGGGAAATGGACACAACATTCCCAAGGATAAATCAAATATTTATGGTTTTAGTCCTTGTACTGTGTGGTACTCCAGTGTCAGAAGTATCTATGCCTCCACATTCTTTTGGTCTGGCAGGATGTTGTTCTGTTCATAACAGGAACTTTCGAATGATTGTAAAAAAAAGATCCACAGGGATTTTGTCTGAAGAAAGGAGAAAGGACGTCGAGATGGTAGCAAGCTTCTGTTGTTGAAGAACAATAAAACTAAAGTTGCTGGGTTTACATACTAGGTTATTTGACTGTTTAATTAACTGTGTCAGTATACAGTCTGACAAAGTTTCACTACATTGTCTTATTAAGAATAGAAGGTCACCGTTTCATAACCTTGCAGGTTGTGAGTAGGCAGATAAGGTTTCAGTAGGTGACAGAAAAAATAATGGTGATAGAGCTGACTTTGAGCTTTGTGCATAATTTCTATGAAAATAGTATCATACCCCCCCCCCCCAACCACCAAACATCTGAATCAGCAAAGATTATAATTAACTGAGAGATTTTGATTCTGCACCCACGTGCAGGGTGTGGGTGGTTTTGAGAAAACAGGTAGCTAATTTCTGTCTGTTGCCCTGAGATTATTTTTAATCTTCTCGTCCTTTCTGTACTCCTCCTCAAGTGTGGGTCTGTGTGGTAGGATTCCGTTAGTGGACTTCTCCAATGACTATCAGACTATATTGAATCGTCACTCTGAATCACCACATTCCACTTGGCAAGGTGTTCCTCTATGATCACAGGGAGTCATAGAAAAGTATAGCACAGAAACAGGAACTTTGGCTAATCTAGTCAGTGCCAAACTATTTAAATTGCCCACTCCCGTTGACTTGCATCGAGTCTTTGCCCTCCATATCCCTGCCATCCACGTACCTATCTAAACTCTTAAACTTTGAAATCAAGTTTGCGTGCACCAGTTACGCTAGCAGCTTGTTCTACACTCACCACCCTTTCAAGTTCCCTTTAAACAGTTCACCTTTCACCTTTAACCCATGACCTCTAGTTGTAGTCCCACCCAACCTCAGTGGAAAAAGCCTGCTTGCATTTACCCTATCTATACCCCTCATTATTTTGTATACCTCTACTACATCTCCCTTCAGTCTTCTACATTCCAAGGAATAAAGTCCAAACCTATTCAATCTTTCCTCATAACGCAGGTCCTCCAGACCTGGCAACACCTTGTAACCTTTCCCTGTACTCTCCAACCTTATTTACATCTTTCCTGTAGGAAGGTGACCAAAACTGCACACAATACTCCAAATGAGGCCTCACCACGTCTTCTACAATTTCAATGTAACATTGCATCTCCTGTACTCAGTACTTTGATTTATGAAGGCTAATGTGCTAAAAGCTTTAGATCTACTCCGCCCCTGTGTGCTACCGTTCACTGTATAAAACTTGCCCTGGTTAGTCCTACTGAAGTGCAACACCTCACTCTTATCTGCATTAAATTCCATTTGCCATTTTTGCAGCTGGTCCAAATCCCACTGTAAGCTCTGATAGTCTTCCTCGTTGTCCACTACACCCCAAATCTTGGTGTTATCTGCAAATTTGCTGATCCGGTTCACCACATTATCAGCGATATCAATGATGAGCAACAACAGACATCAATCCCTGCAGCACTCCACTAGTTACAGGCCTCCCGTCAAGAGAGGCAATCATCTTCTACCACTCTCTGGCTTCTCCACAAGCCAGTATCTAGTCCAGTTTAGTACCTCGCTTTGAATGTCAACTGACTGATCCTTCTTGACCAACCTCCCATGTGGAGCCTTGTCAAATGCCTTGCTGAAGTCCATGTAGACAATATCCACTGCCTTACCTTCATCCACTTTCTTAGTAACTTCCTTGAAAAGCTCTAAGTTTGTTTCGACGTGACCTGCCATAGACAAAGCCATGCTAACTATCCTTAATCCAAATACTTTTGGATCTGGTCCTTTAGACTACCTTCCAGTAACTTGCACACAACTGATGTCAGACTCACTGGTTTATAATTTCCTGATTTATTTTTAAAGCCTTTCTTCCGGTGGAATAACATTAGCTATCCCCCAATCCTCTTGTACCTCACCTGTCACCTGTCGGTCCACAGGGTCGGAGGGAGAACCTTGTCAGGCTGTGGAGATTTATCCACCCTAATTTGTTTCAAGACGGCAGACACCTCCACTGTAATCTGTACAGGGCGCATGACCTTGCTGCTGCTTTGCCTCACTTCTGTAGACTCTGTGTCCGTCTCCCAAGTAAATACAGCTGCAAAAAGTCCATTTAAGGTCTCCCCCATCTCCCTCAGCTCCACGCAGAGATTACCATTCTGATCTTCCTGGGAACCAATTTTGTCCCTTGCAATCCTCTGCTCTTAACGTATCTGTAGAATTATTTTACATTTCTTGTACTCTGTAAGTACCTCATTTGTTCTGTTCTGCCTATACTTGCTATGCACCTCCTTTTTTTTTCTTAACTAGGATGACAATATTTGTGTGCTGTGCTTAGATAGGTTTGCTGAAGTTGTGAATGTCCTCTTTTTGGAGACTGTCTATTGCTACCTATTATCTTTATCTTTTATTCTGACAAGTACATGCAAGCTTCGTACTCTCAAAATTTCACTTTTGAAGGCCTCCCGCATACCAAGTACACTTTTGCCAGAAAACAACCTGTCCCAATCCACACTTGCCAGGTCCTTTCTGATACCATCAAAATCGGCCTTCCTCCAGTTTAGAATCTCAACCTATCTATCTGCAGAACTATCGTTTTCCATGTTTACTTTGAAACTAATGACATTATGATCCCTAGATAGAAAGTGTTTCCCTGAACAAACTTTTGTCATTTACCCTGTCTCATTCATATCAAGTATCGCACACTCATTCCGTGGGACTTCTATGTACAGCATGGTAACAGGCCTCTCTGCTCCAACAGGCAAGCACTGCCCAATTACACCTATGTGACCAATTAACCAACCAACCCATATGTTCCAGGGAATAGCATTTGAACCTATTCAACATTTTAAACTTATCCTTTCTGCTTCAATATTTTTTCAGAATCAGGTTTAATATTTCTGGCAATTGTCGTGAAATTTGTTGACAGCAGTACATTGTGATACACAATAATAGAGACAACAAATATGTATTACAGTAAGATGTATATTAGTTAAATCAAATTATCGGTGCAAAAATAGGAATGTAACCCTCAGGTTTGGCCAGCATGTGTTTGTCTAGGGGTAGACAGCCTCTGACCCTGCCAAACTTAGCAATCTGGTTTGTGTGGATGCTGTGTGATGTGTTGCCCGGTTACAAATGGGCACCACAAAATATCAGACAGTACACCATATGCAGTTAAATGATTGAATTTTATAAATCTTAATCTGACTATGGGGTTGTTAAAGAAAATAAAAAGAAAAAGGGCCTATTTTAATGAAACAGTCTAAAGTGCACGTTGGATCTCAGGGTTCCGTCCACCCGTTCCCCATTGACCTCCTTCAAGTGTCGCTGACCCTTGGACCCTCGCCCCAAATCCACTCCATCCTGCGGTCTACCAACTCTCTCCATTCGCGTCTTCTCTCTTCATCTTTCAAAGACCACAAATACTTTCTCTCAGACACACAAGAAGAACCAAAACGCCTGTCATTGGATGGCACACATGCCGAAGTCCCCTTTATCTCTAGTCATAATCCAAACACTGCTGCTACAGAGAAAACATTACATTAGCATGAAACATTACAGCGAGGCCATTACATTTGCAGTGAAACCCTAAAGCGCATTACAGGAATAAAAAGTAGTGAGGTAGCATTCATGGGTTGAATGTCCAGTCAGAAATCGGATGGTGGAAGGAAAGAAGCTGTTCTTGAATCATTGAGTGTGTGCCTTCAGGCTTCCATACCTCTTTCCGAATGGTAGCAATGAGAACAAGGTATGGCCTGGGCGAGGGGCGTCCTTAATGATGCATGCTGCCTTTTTGAGGCGTCGTTTCTTGAAGATATCCTGGATACCATGAAGGCTAGTGCCCATGATGAAGTTGACTAAGCTTACAGTACTGCAGCTTACTTCGATCCTGCGCAATGCACCCCCCCCATCCCAGTTGGTAATGCAGCTAATTTATATGTGCACCAATTTGTAGAAATTTTCAAATCTTCTCAATCTCCTAATGAAATATAGTCACTGTTGTGCTTTCGTTGTAGCTGCTTCGATATGTTAGACAGGTTAGATCCTCAGAGATATTGATACCCAGGACTTGAAAATGCTCACTCTTTCCACTTCTGATCCCTCTATGAGGATTAGTGCATGTCCCCTCTTCTCACCCCTTCTGAAGTCTACAATCAGTTCTTGGGTTTTACTGACTTTTAGTGCAACGTTGTTGCTGCGACTCCACTTAACTGGCTGATATATCTTGCCCCTGTACACCTCTCGTCACCATCTGAAATTCTGCCAACAATGTCAGTAAGTTTATAAATCGCACTTATGCCAAGCCACACAGTTATGGGTGTAGAGAGAGATTGTCAACATTTTTCCATTTCCTGGACGTTCGTGTGCCTGTCTAAAAACCTCTTGAACAACCCCGTCATATTTGCCTCCAGCACCACTCCGCACAGTGCATTCCATGCACACTCACTTTGCTGTGAGATTTGAATGATCGGGCCAGGCCAGATTTTAAATGTGATGGGTTGGATCTCTCACCACCACACAGTTGCAAAATTCAGAACAGTTTAATCCATTGACTGCTGAGTTTATATAATGTGGGACTGTTTTCCGTAACAGCATGCTCCATCTGTTTCCTCAAGTCTAGAATGTGCACATCACTCAACAAGTTGCAGACTTCAGACGTTAGTTCCCTTTCCCCCCCTCTGGTATAGTTACTGAATTGGAAATCAGGAACCAAGTTCACAATAGCTGTGTGAATTCTAAGGCAAAAGGCATGCACAGATACTTAGCTCCAACTCTTTCAGAGAGTTTGCAAAACATCTTTATTAAAAGTTTTGATTTCTGAATCAGAATCGTGTTCAATATCACTAGTGGATGTTGTGAAATATGTTGTTTTGCAGCAGCGGAACATTGCAATGCATAATAATAAAAGGCTATGAATTACAATAAGAAATGCATGTTTAAGAATAAATTCATTGTGTTGCAAAAAGAGACCAAAAAAAAAAGAAAAATAGTAGTGAGGTAGTGTTCCATTCAAAAATCAGTTGTCAGAGGTGAAGCTGTTCCTGAATCATTGAGTGTGTGTCATCAGGCTCCTGTATCTCTTCCTTGATGGTAGCAGTGAGAAGAGGGCGTGTCTTGGGTGATGGGGCCCGACAGCACTGAGTGCGGCTCCCAGAAGTGGTGGATAGGTTGGGGGGGTGGAATAACCATTGAGTTGAAACCCTTTTTGCTCTGGGTGCTTTAGTAATCACTTCTCATTCTTCGGAACTCGAGAGTATAAGCAACCTGATTTAGCAGGGTTTTGTTTTCCTGCAAGACAATTAGAAAATTCACTGAGGAAGAGGCACCATTAGAACATTCACATTAGGAAACCCGCACATGGGAAGGGGCACAGAAATTTATGTAGAAATAGAACATTACAGCACAACACGGGCCTTTCAGTCCACAGAGTTGTGCTGGGTTTCTAACCATCTCTAAGATCATTCTCCTGCAAGAGGACCGCAACCTTGTTGTGGGGCATTGAAGCTTGTGTGCCTCAATGACCTGGAGAGCTATGCTGGCTGGAGTCAGGGCCTTGTGTGTTGGTAGGGTCACCCATGCCAAGCAGGTCAAAGGGTAGAGGTCAGACTAAGAGTGTTCCACCGGACCTCCTGGTTCAGGGGTTCAGCTCAGGTCTAACAACAGTGATTGATGAAACAAAATTGTTACAGAAACAGCAATGAAGAATCCGTCTGCATCTGAGTGCGATGGTATTCCTTTGTCTCGACCCGGGATTTCTATCATCCAGGTGTCTGTCTAGGGCAGGGTTCTCGAGCTGTGGTCTTTGAATCCTCTGTTAACGATAAGGTTCCATGGCATACATGGAACCCCTGATTTAGGAAATCACCTCAATGTCCCGAATGTATCTGCCTCTACCACAATCCCCGCAGCACATTCCGTGCTCCTTACACTCTCTGTGTAAAATACCTCACCTTGACATCGCTCTTCCCCATGCTTTCTTCCAATTACCTTAAGATTATGGGTCTCACATTAGCCATTTTTACTTTTTAGAAAGAAGCCCCTGGCTATCCTCTCTGTCTATGCTTTTTATCATCTTGTACACCTCTATCAAGTCACTTTTCATTCTCCTTTGCTCCAATAAGTTTGCCCAGCAAACATATAATCAGCAAACCAGTCAGTATCAAGTGAAAATTTGTTAAGGCTTTAAAGTCACTAAGGAGTCCATATATTAGGACGTATTAATGTGGTTTAAACAACTGATAATACTAATAACAACTAAATAATTTTTTTAAAGTACTGCTTCCTCAAAATTATTTTTTGGTTTATGATAGTCTGCTTGAAGCTGATGACAAATATAATTTCAAACTACTTTTATCATGTAGGAACTTGGAGACACAATAAATTAACTTTTATTGAATATAATATAATATAAAATCGAGGCAAGAAGACTGCAACTAGCAGGGCACTGTCTACGCCACCCCAAGCTACCAGCTAGCCTAGTCGTCATATGGGAGCCCAAGCATGGGAGGATGAACCCTGGGTGCCCTCCCAAGACTATGGTCAACATGCTCCTAGAAGACAGCGGCGCGGCTAATGTAGATGAACTGAACAGACTGATGAGGGAGAGGGAGAAGTGAAGAGTCCGTCATCGTGCCCGACGCCGGCCCCATAGGCCTGAGTCAACGTAGTAGAATATAATGCATTTAATTGTATAATGGAGCTGACACTTTGCAATAGCTCAACTAAGCAAAAAATGTTTTGTTGATGATTTTCATTTGTACTCGGTGTCTGAGGCTTCTTGCTTAAGTGTCCAACAATAATCAGCTAGCACTGATGGATTCAAGGTGCCCTGATACAGTTTCTCCATGACTGCAATGTCTTTGTGAAACCTTTCGCCATGCTCGTTAGTGACAGCACCAATTTTTGCAGGGAAGAAGTCTAAATGGGAATGCAGAAAATGAATCATTAGTGATACAGTGGCATGCAAAAGTCTGGGCACCCCGGTTAAAATTTCTGTTACTGTGTATAGCTAAGTAAAAGATGACCTGATTCCCAAAAGGCATAAAGGTAAAGATGACACATTTCTTTAATATTTTAAGCAAGATTACTTTTTTATTTCCATCTTTTACAGTTTCAAAATAACAAAAAAGGAAAAGGGTCCGAAGTAAATTTTGGGTACCATGCATGGTCAGTACTTAGTAGCACCCCCTTTGGCAAGTATCACAGCTTGTAAACGCTTTCGGTAGCCAGCTAAGAGTCTTTCAGTTCTTGTTTGGGGGATTTTCGCCCATTCTTCCTTGCAAAAGGCTTGTAGTTCTGTGAGATTCTTGGGCTGTCTTGCATGCACTGCTCTTTTGAGGTCTATCCACAGATTTTCAATGATGTTTAAGTCGAGGGACTGTGAGGGCCATGGCAAAACCTTCAGCTTGCGCCTCTTGAGGTAGTCCATTGTGGATTTTGAGGTGTGTTTAGGATCATTATCCTGTTGTAGAAGCCATCCTCTTTTCACCTTCAGCTTTTTTACAGACGGTGTGATGTTTGCTTCCAGAATCTGCTGGTATTTAATTGAATTCATTCTTCCCTCTACCAGTGAAATGTTCCCCATGCCACTGGCTGCAACACAAGCCCAAAGCATGATCGATCCACCCCAGTGCTTTACATGAAATTCTGCACCCTTTTTTCTCCAAACATACCTTTGCTCATTGCGGCCAAAAAGTTCTATTTTAACTTCAGCCCACAGGACTTGTTTCCAAAATGCATCAGGCTTGTTTAGATATTCCTTTGAACCTTTTGAATAGAACTTTGCAAACTTCTGATGCTGAATTTTGTGGTGAGGACGCAGGAAAGGTTTTCTTCTGATGACTCTTCCATGAAGGTCATATTTGTGCAGGTGTCGCTGCACAGTAGAGCAGTGCACCACCACTCCAGAGTCTGCTAAATCTTCCTGAACGTCTTTTGCAGTCAAACAGGGCTTTTGATTTGCCTTTCTAGCAATCCTACGAGCAGTTCTCTCGGAAAGTTTTCTTGGTCTTCCAGACCTCATCTTGACCTCCACAGTTAATGGCTGTTAACTGCCATTTTTTAATTACATTATGAACTGAGGAAAGGGCTACCTGAAAACGCTTTGCTATCTTCTTATAGCCTTCTCCTGCTTTGTGGACATCTTTTATTTTAATTTTCAGAGTGCTAGGCAGCTGCTTAGAGGAGCCCATGGCTGCTGATTATTGGGACAAGGTTTGAGGAGTCAGGGTATTTATAATGCTTTGAAATTAGCATCACCTGGCCTTTCATAACGATGACTGTGAACAAGCCATAGCCCTAACAAGCTAATTAAGGTCTGAAAATGTAAAAGTTATCTGAGAGCTCAAATCTCTTGGGGTGCCCAAACTTTTGCATGGTGCTCCTTTCCTTTTTTTCACTCTAAAATTGTACAAAACAAAAATAATACACTAATCTTGCTAAAATGTTGGAAAGAATATTTCATCTTTAACTTTATGACTTTTGGAGATCAGTTCATCTTCTACTCACTCAACTATTCACAGTAACAGAAATTTTGACTGGGGTGCCCAAACTTTTGCATACCACTGTATGTTGCACTTCATGGTTTTTGTATGCTTGAAGCATGTTGTCAACCAGCTGCACATAGTTTGGTGCTCTGTAGTTGCCAAGAACATTTTCAGCAACATCCTTGAATACCTTCCATGCGATTTTCTCTGGTCCCACCAGAAGTTCTTCGAATTGCCTGACAATGATGACCTGTTTGATTTGTGGACCAACAAAAATGCCTTCCTTAAACATGGCATCAAATACTCTGACTTGAATTATGAATTGAAATAACAAGTGTAGGTGATTTTTTTTTAAAGGTGCATGATAGGGAAATTTCATGGTGGTTTTTGTGATTATCAGCCCAAAACCCATAAGTTACATCCAGAGTATTCAGGAAGTAAAATCTTTGTTGTTCAGTGTAATAAGATAAGAAATAGAAGCAAGGCCAAATCACTTGACTTGGATGCTCAAAGTTGTGTAACTGAACAATATAGAAATAGTCTCAGTGAGTGAGGGAGATATGTTCTTGATACAGATAGCCAGGGTTTTTCTTTGCTTTTTATCAACTAAAAGAGAACACTGTACAAAGCCATTTATTAATATCCAGATGACCTTAGAATCTGAATAAGAAGCTGCCTTTTATGGACAGGAAAGGAATGGAGGGCTATGGGCTGAGTGCAGGTTGGTGGGACTAGGTGAGAGTGAGAGTTCAGCATGGACTAGGAGGGCCGAGATGGCCTGTTTCCGTGCTGTAATTGTTGTATGGTTATAAATCTTAACGTTCAACATCTGGTCGAGGTCCCATCGCTTTGAGAACAGGGAGGGGATTTCCAAACCTAATCATGCAAGAGGTACAGAAACAAGGGAGGCATCACACTGTGAAATATTGCTTTAGACCTTTAAGAACCGGTCGACCGAAAGCTTTAAAAGTCAGTCCAAGTGGGTTATTGGGGGAGGGAAGGAGAAAGGTAAAGGAGCAGCTTCTTTGCAGTTAAATCAGCCTGCTCAAACTTACTTTTAATGATGTGAAACTCTGGAATTATTATCACCATTGTCATTACATTTTTCAGTTCCATCCATAACTGGATTATTGAAATTTATAGCGCATCTGCCTCCTTCCCATTATGTACAGAGTACCAAAGTTATTACATACATGAGTAAATATCATGAAAACAGTTAGATTACAGGGGCTTACCCAAGTATCATTAATATTTTTATTTTAACTCTTTTAATTAGCCTTTGTGCTGCATTTTTCTGATCTTTGTTTGATCATCTTGTTTTTTCTATGCATTTATCTAGAGATTTATTTCACTGCTATTTAAGAATTTTTATATATGTTTCATATTGTAATTTATAGTATTTTTATGTATTGTGCTGTATTGCTGCTGCAAAATAAATTTGCCAGTGATATTAAATCTAATTCTGAACTGCTGACTGTATTGTATGTTTTCACAATCAGTTGTTATTTAACATCTCCTCTTTGAAAATGGAATTGGGAATACGACGGAAATAGAAAGAACTTTTACCCTTACAGTATTGAACCTTCAATGGAAAGTTAACCAGCCTCAAAAATTGCTGGCTAACTTGCTAATGTGTGACAGAGAGCATACTGACTTAGGGAGTGAGGGTGTGGGACTCTAGATGCAGCAATACAGATCACAAAGCACTCCAGTGGGTGATTAGGATGGCTCAGCACATCATTGGGAGTCAACTACCGGACTTGGAGGCAATCTACAACTCTCGTTTCCTACATCATTGAAGACCCATCCCATCCCAGGCACTGTCTGTTCAAAATTATGCCATCTAGTAGGAGGTACAGAAACATCTTAGCCAAGACAGTAAGACTGAAAAAACAGTTTCTTCCTGAGGGCTGTCATGTAGCTGAATAATGCTACACCCAGGCTTGCCAATGGCCTCTGAGTTTTACAGACTATCAGAGTCACTTGTTGCTTGCAAATATAGGAATTTTAAGAAATTAATTAAACTGTATCGCATGCATTGTAAATATCTGTGTTGCACAGACTGAAATAGCACCACAATCTTCTTGTCTTGAGCAATGAAAATAAAGTAATATTCTATTCTATTAATATATTCAAGAAAGAGATTGATAATTTTTGGATATACATGGAATCAAAGAAACAGGAAAGTGCTGCTGAAATAGAAAGTCACCTGTGATTTTACTGAATGGCAGATCTGGTGCACAGGCCTACTCTTGGTCTTTTCTTATGTAACCATATAAATTAGAGTCATAGAAAGTACAGCGCAGAAACAGGCCCTTTGGCCCATCTAGTCCAGGCCGAAACCATTTAAACTGCCTATTCGCAGCGACCTGCACCGGGAGCATAGCCCTCCGTATCCCAACCATCCATGTACCTTTCCATACTTCGCTTAAACATTGAAAATGAGTTCACATGCACCTCTTAGCTTGGCAGCTCATTCCATGCTTTCATGACCCTCTGAGTGAAGAAGGTTCCCTGCATGTTCCCCTTAAACTTTTCACCTTTCACTCTTAACTGGTGACCTCTGGTTGTAGTCCCAACCAATCTCAGTGGAAAAAAGCCTAATTGCAGTTACCCTATCGAAACCCCTCATAATTTTGTATACCTCTATCAAATCTCCTCTCAATCTTCTACGTTCTAAGGAATAAAGTCCTAACCTGTTCAATCTTTCCTTACAACTCAGATCCTCCAGACTCGACAACACCCTTGTAAGTTTTTTCTGTAGTCTTTCAACCTGATTTACATCTTTCCTGTAGGTAGGTGACAAAAACTGCAAATTAAAAAAAATTCTGAGAAGAAGAGTTGTAGAGTTCTTGAAAGTGAGTCTGTAGGTTGTGAAATCAGTTCGTGTTGAGGGTGAGTGAGATTATCTACAGTGCTTCAGGAGACTGGTGGTTGTAGGGTAATAGTTGTTCCATACAAGGGGTGATTCATAGGTTCGTGGCCTAAGGTAGAAGGAGTCAATTTTAGAAAACCTAGCACATTTATTTTTCCTACATTTACACACTTAGTCCAGCGGTCATGGAGCAAACGGATCCCTTCTTTGTAGAGGTCGGTGTCTTGGACCTCCAGAAGTGGTTCACAGCAGGGGTGATTGATAAGTTTGTGCCGTAAGGTAGAAGGAGATGAGTTATTAACTCAAACAACAGGAATTCTGCAGATGCTGGAAATTCAAGCAACAGACATCAAAGTTGCTGGTGAGCGCAGCAGGCCAGGCATCCAAGATATTTGGAACAACCTACCAGCTGATTTTCTTAGTTCGGCAGTGAAGTAAGAGAATTGATGCAGTTTTAAAGTCACACCAAATATTGAATTGATTTAGTTTTTATACTGCTTACAGCGAAGAGGTGTGCGGAGGTGAGGAAGAATCGAGGTGCGAGGAGAAATCGAGGCAGACTTGAAGCAAAGTCAAGGCCCATCCACCTAAACCAAGAGCCAGGAAAACCTGCGGTTTGATCAGGCTGTTTTGGAAAGGTTGGATATGGGCCAAAATGTGGTGGTGGGGGCGGGGTGCAGGGTCCAGGCCCAGAGTATATCAAAGCACCCTGACTGGCTGCATCACTGCCTGGTATGGGAACTGTACCTCCCTTAATCGCAGGACTCTGCAGAGAGTGGTGCGGACAGCCCAGCGCATCTGTAGTTGTGAACTTCCATTGTTTCAGGACACTTACAAGGACAGGTATGTAAAAAGGGCCCGTAAAGAAACTTCTCCCTCAATGTCGCAAAAACAAAGGAGCTGATTGTGGATTACAGGAGGAATGGAGATGGGCTAACCCCTGTTGACATCAATGGAGTTGAGTGGGTCAGGTCAGTTCTGTTCGCTGCTCCACAATGTTTACTCAGCTCTGTACTGAACTGAGGCGGAGGCTGTGGCTTGCTCCCGCTGCTCTGGGCTTCATGTCTGTGGACTCACTTTCATTCCAAATGCTGTGTGCTTACTTTTATTGTTTGCACAATGTGGTTTTTCTTCTTTGCACATTGGGTGTTTGATGGTCTTTTTTTGTAATGGGTTCTTTTGAGGTTTTTTGTTTACTTGCTGTCTGTCAGGAGACGAATCTCGAGGTTGTATAAGGTATTCATACTTAGATAATAAATGCACTTTGAACCATAAGGAACCCCACTGAATGGGGGATGTCTGGTTTGTTAACTGCTGACTGATGTCCACAGTTGTAACCTATTTAGTAATATTTGGAATTTCTGTTTCTGAGAATCTTATGTTACTTTATGGTGGAGGATACATGGGGGTCACGTTATTCCTCTGGGACTGCATCCCTTGCAGTTATTGTTTTGTGACTTGTTCACCAATCACTGCCTTGGGTGCCTCTATGTTGACTTTTCTCTTTCTTATTCTTACACACACACACACAACACCACCCCGCCTTCCAAATCTATTCACTCTTTCACTTCCACATACAAATCTCATGGAGCTCATGTAACCTCCTACCCACAACCCACGCACTCTCCCATATTTAATTGTAGACACCAAAACTGTGTTCTGTAGCTGATATAATTAACATGTGGTCAGTAATTGAGTTCGTGCAGCCGTTTTCGTTGATGCTGATGGGGGGATGTTTTCAAAATTCTGAGATTTATGTGATTATTGGACTGTACTTTATATTGGTCTTCGGTTTTCTGTGTTTTTGTTCTTGCTGCTGATGGCAATATGTTACTTTTTGGGTGAGGGAGGAGTTTGGGACGGGTGATGTTCTTGTTGGTGTTTTTCTGTGTGAATGATCTGTTAGTTTTTTGTGTGTGAGGGTGTTGGATGCTATTGTCACTTTTTTTGCAACAGAGGGGTTTGAGGTTTGATGTTATTGTCATTTTTTTTTGCAAGGGATGGGGTTGAGGGTGTTTGGGGTTTTGATGTTCCAGCTGCTGATTTCTGTGTGGGCGATCTGTTAGTTTTTTTTTTACAGGGGAGGCGGTGGGGGTTTGGGGTTTGTGAGTTTTTCTTCTTTTTCTTTTTCATGTCTTTCCTTTCAACAAATCCCGTGGTTTTTTTTTTGTATTTTGTGGTTATCTAGAGAAAAGGCAGATGCAATGTTGGCATTCATTTCTAGAGGAATAGAGTATAGGAGCAGGGAGGTGATGTTGAGGCTCTATGAGGCACTGGTAAGACCTCGCTGGGAGTACTGTGTGCAGTTTTGGGCTCCTTATTTAAGAAAGGATGTGCTTACATTGGAGAGGGTACAGAGAAGATTCACTAGAATGATTCCAGGAATGAGAGGGTTAACTTATGAGGAACATTTGACCGCTCTTGGACTGTATTCCTCGGAGTTTAGAAGAATGAGGGTGGCCCTCATAGAAACATTTCGAATGTAGAAAGGTATGGACAGAGTGGATGTGGCAAAGTTGTTTCCCATGATGGAGGAGTCTAGTACAAGAGGGCATGACTTAAGGATTGAAGGGCGCCCATTCAGAACAGAGATGTGAAGAAATTTTTTTAGCCAGAGGGTGGTGAATCTATGGAATTTGTTGCCACGGGCGGCAGTGGAGGCCAAGTCATTGGGTGTATTTAAGGCAGAGATTGATAGGTATCTGAGTAGCCAGGGCATCAAAGGTTATGGTGAGAAGGCGGGGGAATGGGACTAAGTGGGAGAATGGATCAGCTCATGATAAAATGGCGGAGCAGACTCGATGGGCCGAATGGCCGACTTCTGCTCCTTTGTCTTATGAATATCAGAGTTGTATTGTACATGCATCCTTTGACAATAAAATGAACCTTTGAATCTTTTAGTAATATTTATTTCCCTCTGGCAGGTGTGCCTGACTTGTTGTCCTCGTGATGTAATGGTCCAGATTGATCAGTTCTGCCGAGCGCACCATATCAAGTTCTTTGCTGGCGATGTCTTTGGTTACCACGGTTACATGTTTGCTGACCTGGGAGAGCATGAATTTGTGGAGTAAGTTCAAAACATTAAATTGCTTTTCCAGCACAACGTATCTCATTGTTGTTTCAACAGATTTTCATGGGTGCTAAGATTTTCTGGTGAAATTCTTTTTCCCCTTTTCCTTCGGCCCTGCAAACAATTTTTCAAAGTTAAAAAGTTCAAATTAAATTTATTATCAAAATACGGGTATGTCGTCATATACAACCCTGAGATTCATTTTCTTGTGGGCATACGCAATAAATCTATAGAGTAGTAACCGTAACAGAATCAGTGAAAGACTGCCTAATTAGTGTGTTCAACCAGAGTGTGGAAGACAACAGGTGTCAGGGTTCTATACTGCACATGTACTTTGAAAATAAATCTACTTTGAAACATGTACATCAAAATCATCGAAATATACAATGAAATGTCATTTGCATCAGCATCCAACGCAGACCACAACGTGCTGGGGACAGCATGAAATGTTGCCACGCTTCTGGTGCCAATGTAGCATGCCCACAGCTTACTAACCTTTACACCTTGGCACTGTGGGAGAAATATCATCGGGTCGCAGGGTGAATGGGCAAACTCCTTACACACAGCGATGGAAATGAAACCCCAAACACTGGCGCTATGAAGCATTACACTAGCCACTACGGGATGTTAGGCTGTAAGACCATAAGACATAGGAGCAGAAGTAGGCCACTTGGCCCATCAAATCTGCTCTGCCATTCAATCATGGCTCATTCCTTTTTTCTCCTCCTCAGCCCCACACCCCAGCTTTCTCCCCATAGCCTTTGATGCTGTGACCAATCAAATACCTATCAATCTCTGTCTTAAATACACCCAATAACCTGGCCTCCACAGCTGCATGTGGTAACAAATTCCACAAATTCAGCACCCTTTGGCTAAAGAAATTTCTCTACAACTCTGTTTAAATGGAATCCCCTCTATCCTGAGGCTGTGCCCTCTTGTCCTAGACTCTCCCACCATGGAAAACATCTTTTCCACATCTACTCTGTCTAGGCCTTTCAACATTCGAAAGGTTTCAAAGAGGTTCCCCCTCATCCTTCTAATGTTGCCTGGATTAGCGAACATGTCAGATGAGCAAAGGTTGAGTGAACTAGGGCTTTTCTCTTCGGTGAGAAGGAGAATGAGAGGCGACTTGATTGAGGTGTACAAAATGATAAGGGGCATGTATCAAGTGAAGCCAGAGAATTTTTCCCAGGGCAGAAATGTTTAATACGGGGGTGAGGTAAATTTGAAGATGATTGGAGGAAAGTATACGGGGATGTTCACCTGTGAATCTGCTGGGGTTGTTTATTGTGTCTGGTGCCCGTCGTAAATTGGGGGACCTCTTCATGAAGCACCTCCGCTCCATCTGGCAGAAGCAGGTCTTCCCGGTGGCCAAACATTTTAATTCCGATTCCCATTCCAACGTTTCAGTCCATAGCCTTCTCTTCTGCCAAGATGAGGCCACCCTCAGGGTGGAGGAGCAACACCGTATGTTCTGTCTGGACGGCCTCCACCTCATGGCATGAATATCTATTTCTCCTTTCGTTAAACAAAATTACCCCCCCCCGCACTCCTCTGTTCTCCACTCTGACCTCTTTCTTCTTCTCACCTGCCTATCACACTCCCCTGTGTCTCCTCTTCCTTCCCTTCCTCCTATGGTCCACTTTGCTCTCCTATCAGATCCCTTGCCCTTTCGTATCCACCTGGCTTCACCTATCACCTTCCAGCTGGCCTCCTTCCCCTGCCCTCCCTTCATCATTTTATTCTGTCATCTTTCCCTTTTCTGCTCAGTCCTGAAGAAGGGTCTCAGACCGAAACGTCGACTATCTATTCATCTCCATAGATGCTGCCTGATCTACACAGTTCCTCCTCCATTTTGTGTGTGTGCTTTACAAGGGGGAGGGTGTGCTGTCTTGTTTTACATCGTCAAAATATTATTAGGCCCCAGAACCTGAGATTGTTTCACAGCCACAAGTCTCACGTGCCAGGCAGAGTGATCCCCCTTGTCAGGAATATGTTATCCCACAAGAAATCCTCCACAGGGAATAAATTTAAACATTCTTTTTGTTTAAATAATGATTACAGATTATATGTATAATTGCGTGGATTGCTTACATCATCACAGTACGGTAGCATAGTAGTTCGCACAGTGCTTCACAGCACTGGCGTCCTGGGTTCATTTCCTGCCGCTGTGTTCTGCCTGTGACTGCGTAGGTTTCCTCCAGGTGATCAGTTTTTCCCTATATTCCAAAGACATATCGCTTGGTAGGTTAATTGGTCATTGTAAATTATCCCGTTATTAGGCTAGGATTAAATTGGGGGCTTGCTGGGCAGCACAGCTTGAAGGGCTGGAAGATCCTATTATGCACTGTATGTCAATACATACATAAATAAATCACATTACCAGTGATGCATGCGTGCCTCGCTTAAAGTAAACTCGAAG
The DNA here is from genome assembly GCF_030028105.1 of Mobula birostris. NCBI lineage: Eukaryota > Metazoa > Chordata > Chondrichthyes > Myliobatiformes > Myliobatidae > Mobula > Mobula birostris. The sequence goes on from NC_092381.1 coordinate 108,653,435, forward strand.
TTAGACCTGCATTCCCGGACTGCTCTGTCTTTCTTTGAATTAGTTTAATGTTTTAAAGTTGCAAAACATAACAGATATCAAAGATTGTTTTTTTCACACAGAGAGTGGTGGGCGAGTGGAACATCTTGCCTGAGGTTGTGATAGAGGCAAATACATTAGGGACATTTAAGAGACTGTTAGATATAGGCACGTCGTTGTCAGAAGTAAGGTTGTTTTTTAGATAGTGGTGGGTGTGTGGACGTTCTGTCAGGTGTGTTGGTAGAGGCATGTAGGAGACTCTTAAGCTCGTGGATGAAAGAACCACAGAGAGCTAAGTGGAAGGGAAGAGTTAGGCTGATCTTAGAGTAGGTGAAAAGGTTGGCACAACATTGTGCACCAAACGGTCTATACTGCTCTATGCTCTATGTTTTCTTGCCACCCATATTTTTAGATTATGAAGACACGTAGTCCACTTTTATTGTCATTTAGTAATGCATGCATTAAGAAATGATACATTATTTCCTCCGGTGCGATATCACAAAACACAGGACAGACCAAGACTGAAAAAACTGACAAAACCACATAATTATAACATGTAGTTACAACAGTGCAACAATACCATAACTTGATGAAGAAGTCCATGAGCACAGTAAAGTTCAAAGTCTCTCAAATGTCCCAAATCTCACGCAGACGGGATTTCAAGGAAGAAAAACTCTCCCTGCCATGCCGACCACAATCTGACTCTGAGTCACCTGAAAACTTCGAGCTCTGATCAGCTCCCGACACCGAGTACTGAGCGCCGTCTCTGTCCGAGCGATTCGACCTCTTTCTCGGTCGCCAAAAGCAGGCAAGGCCGGGGATTTTGAGGCCTACCCTCCGAAAAGATTCCCGACCACATAGTAACAACAGCAGCGGACGGGTGTTTCAGAAATTTCTCCAGATGTTCCTCTGTGCTTTCATGTCTATCTCCATCAAATCAGAATTGTCCACGGCCCCTATTTAACAGATACGACATCATTTTTCACCGGAGAGCTGCGCACTTGTTAGCATAGTTAACACAACGCTTTACAGTGCAGGCAAACCAGGTTCAATTCCTGCCAGTACCTGTAAGGAGTTGGTATGTTCCCCCCGTGACTTCCCACAGTCCAAAGACGTAGGTGAGATGGTCATTGTAAATTAATCCATGATTAAACTAGTATTAAATCAGGGGATTGCTGGACACCGTGACTCAAAGATCTGGAAGGGCCTATTCCACACTGTATGTCAATAAGTAAATATATGTTACATAAGAGTATAAAGTGTCTTTGATCTCCATTGAACCTTGCAGAGAGAAGCAGAAGGTGGTAAAAGTTGGACCCACTGAAGAAGATGGACCTAAAGCTAAGAAAGTCAAGCTCGATCCAAATGAAACCACCATGATCAAAAAGGTATTTGAGCCAGCAGTCTATTACTAAAGTAATGCTACATTTTGACTCTGGGGAATACAGCTGCAGAGATACTGATTCATGAGAAATCAGGTGCCCATGATTGCTATTCTTAAACTGATTATTGTTATTCTGCACTGACTCAAGAAATCCTGGAGACACATCCTTAGGGTATTGGGTGGAAGCCTCCGTTGGTCGGGGTCGTCCATGGATTTTGTGTCCTACCTGCCTACATGATATGCAAGCCAGGGCAGAGAGCCTGCTGTTGCCATGCAGTAATCTCCCCCTCTCCACACAGTTGATTAATCCAAAGGAATGGCAGAGACCTATGCAGTTTGGCACCAGCAGCATCACAGGAGTTGCTAGTCCATGTTGAACTCAATGTAGGACTGCCTTGGGGACTCCAGCTATGGATTTTTCCCTCCAGGTTTACTTTCGAAGCCTTCCCCGTGAGTGAATGTTGCAACAAGGCAACAGAGGTTTGAGATCAGAATCTTCCTTCTCATAGATGAGCTGCCAGTCACAGAAAGACCGTGATCACCCACATCATACAACATGGCACATAACAAATGAATGAAAGCATTCTGCATGCAGCCGTTTTCTGCTTCATTATGTGCCGTGTCTTATGACATGGATGATCATGATCTATGACCATGATTGTTCTTGGCAAATTTTTCCACAGAAGTGGTTTGCCATTGCCTTTTTTTTTTGGCAGCGTCTTTACAAGACGAGTGACCCCAACGGAGAGAAGGACTGCCTTGCACCTCCTTTGGTAGAGACGTATCTGCATCCCATCATGCAAGAGAAGAGGAGAAGATGGCAACGCGACGCAGCGCGCGCGGCCACTCCGGTGGTGATGTCTGTTATTTGTCAAGTAGGGGACCGTGCACAATTCTGATTTGATGGAGACAGACGTGAGAGTATGGAGGAACATCTGGAGAAACTTCTGAAATGCCCGCTTCGCTGCCGCTGTTACTGTGTGGTCTGGAATCTCGGGGGGGGAAAGGCCCCGAATCCCCGGCTTTGCTTGTTTCGGCGGCCGGAGCGAGGTCGAAGGCGTTCGGCAGAGGTTGGCACTCGGGAGGCTGTATCGGAGGGGCCGGTCGGAGGCTCGAAGTTTCTGGACGGACGGACTCAGTGTCGGCTGTGGTTGGGTGCTTCCAATGCATCAGCAGTTGTCAGCGCCTAGAGGTTTATGGCAGTGAGTTTCTCCCTTTGCTGCCTGCTATCGGGGACTTGGGACTTTGAGATTTTTTTTTTACCATGTCCATGGTCTGTTCTTTATCAAATTATGGTATTGTTTTGCACTGCTGCAACTACATGTTATAATTATGTGGTTCTGTCAGTGTTAGTCTTTGGTTTGTCCTGTTTTTCTGTGATATCACTCTGGAGGAACATTGTTTCATTTCTTAATGCATGCATGCATTTCTAAATGACAATAAACGAGAACTGAGTGTTCTCATAATCTAATCTAAAATTGACATGCAGCAGACCTTGCCTGTTACTGAAGTCCCCAAGATGCTGACCTCTCAATCAGGAAGGAGTGCTGATGATCATTGTTTCCACCGAGGTAGCTTGCTGTGATCAGACCTGTTGTGTTCCAGTCTGACTCCAGTGATTGAGCTCTGATGTGTCAGTGCGAGAGGATTAATAGTAATGGAGGAAAAGGGGACAAGAGTAAGTTGTATGTCTCTTCCCCTCCCTCTCTCCTCTCCCCCTCCCTCTCTCCTCTCCCCTCCCCCCCCCAACCCAATTGCGCCACTGGCATTTGGGGCAGTAATGAAGGTCCTCCATCTCTGGTGGTGTTCAGGGCTTCCTTCATCGTGTCAGTAGTTTCCTCTTGGTTTTCACTACTGTCAGTCAACAAGTCCCAGTATCGTTGCACCCAGATATATAATTCTTCATTGCTGTTTCCTTAATAGTTTTATAAGTCAGGGTTTTTAGCCCCGAGCTGAACCCCCTGAACCTGGAGGACCAGTGGACCACTCTTAGTCTGGCCTCTACCTTTTGACCTGTTTGGTATTGGTGACCCTCCAAAGCCTAAAGCCTTGACTCTCCAGTTTCACTGAAGCAGCAAACTTCCAAATTACAACAAGGTTGTGTATATAGGCCTCCAAATAGTAGCCAAGATGTGGGTTTGGGATTGCAAAGGGAGGCGGAAAAGGCATGTCACAATTGTAATGAAGGACTTCAACATGCACAGGGATTGGGAAAATCAGGTTAGTGTCGGATTGCAAAAGACGGAATTTGTTGAATGCTGATGAGATGGTTTTTTAGAGCAGCTTGTGCTTGAGCCTATTCGGGGAAAAGGATATCTTAGATTGGGTGTTGTGTAATATCCAAATCTTATTAGGGAGCTTAATGTAAAGAAACCCTTAGGAGACATTGATCATAATATGATTGAATGCATACTGCAAGTTGAGAGGGAGATGCATAAGTCGGATTTATCAGTATCGCAATGGAATAAAGGGAATTACAGAGGCATGAGAGAGGAGCTTGCCCAGTTAGGATTGGAGGAGGATACTAGCGAGGATGACAGCAGAGCAGAGATGGCTGAAGTTTCTGGGAATAGTTCACAAGGCGCAGATAGATAAGTCCCACAGAAGAAGAAATTCTCTAATGACAGGGGTAGGCAACCGTAGCAGACAAGGGAAGTTAAGGCTCCGTAAAAGCCAAGGAAAGGGCATATAAGGTAGCAAAAGTGAGTGGGAAGTTGGATGATTGGGAAGCTTTTAAAATCCTACAAAAGGCAACTAAAAGAGCTTTAAGAAGCGGAAAGATGAAATATGAGGGCAGACCAGCCAATAATATAAAGCAGGATTCTAAATGTTTTTCAGTTATATAAAGAGTAAAAGGGAGGTGAGAGTTGGTATTGGACCACTGGAAAATGATGCTCGTGAGGTAGTAATGGGGGGCAAAGAAATGGCAGATGAACTTAATGGGTAGTTTGCATCTGTCTTCACTGTGGAAGACAATAGCAGTATGTAAGAGGTCCACGAGTGTCAGCGAGCAGGTGTGAATGCCATTGCTATTACAAAGGAAAAAGTCCGAGGCAAACTGGAAGGTCTTAAGGTGGATAAGTCACCTGGGCCAGATGGACTACATCCCAGAGTCCTGAGGGATGTTGCTGAAGAGATAACAGATGCATTGGTCATGATCATTCAAGAATCACTTGATCCTGGCATGGTCCCAAAGGACTGGAAGATTACAAATGTCACTCCACTCTTTAAGAAGGGAGGAAGGCAAAAGAAAGGAAATTATAGGTCAGTTAGCCTAACTTCAGTGGTTGTGAAAGTGTTGAAGTCTATTATTAAGGATGAGGTTTCGAGGTACTTGGAGACTAATGATAAAATAATCAAATTCAGCATGGTTTCTGTAAAAGGAAATCTTGCTTGACAAATCTGTTGGAGTTCTTCAAGGAAGTAACATGTAGCGTGGACATAGGAGAGGCAGTGGATGTCATCTTGGATTTTCAGAAGGCTTCGATAAGGTGCCACACATGAGGCTGCTGAACAAGATAAAATCCTATGGCATTACAGGAAAGATACCAGCAGCAAGCGGGAATAAAGGGGGCCTTTTCTGGTTGGCTGCCAGAGACTAGTGGTGTTCCTCGGGGGTCAGTATTGGGACTGCTACTTTTTACATTGTTTGTCAATGATTAGGACTTGATGGCTTTGTGGCAAAGTTTGAAGATGATATGAAGATAGGTGGAGGGGTAGGTGGTGCTGAGGAAGTAATGTGATTGCAGCAGGACTTAGACAAATTGCAAGAATGGGCAAAAAAGTGGCAGATGGAATACAGTGTTGGGAAATGTATGATAATGCATTTTGGTAAATGGAATACTTGTACGGAACATTATCTAAATGGGGAGAAGGTTCAAACATCAGAGGTGCAGAAGGACTTAAGCGTCCTCGTGCAAGACTCCCAGAAGGTTAATTTACAGGTTGAGTCTGTGGTAAAGAAGGCAAATGCAACGTTGGCATTTATTTCAAGGGGAATAGAATATAAAAGCAACAAGATAATGCTGAGCAACACACATCAAAGTTTCTGGTGAACGCAGCAGGCCAGGCAGCATCTCTAGGAAGAGGTGCAGTCGACGTTTCAGGCCTTCGTCCTGACGACCAGCAACTTTGATGTGTGTTGCTTGAATTTCCAGCATCTGCAGAATTCCTGTTGTTTGCGAGATAATGCTGAGGCTTTATTAGACACTAGTAAGGTCGCACTAGGAATATTATCAACAGTTTTGGGCCCATATCTCAGAAAGGATGCGTTGTCATTGGAGAGAGTCCAGAGCAGGTTCACCAGGATGATTCTGGGAATAAAGAGGTTAACATATGAGGAGCATTTGGCAGCTTTGTGCCAGTACTTACTGGAGTTTAGTAGAAACCTACGGAATGTTGAAAGGACGAGATAGGGTGCGTGTGGAGAGGGTGTTTCCTATGGTGGGAGTATCCAGAACTAGAGGGCACAGCCTCAAAATTGAGGGGCGACCATTGAGAACAGAGATGAGGAGGAATTTTTTTTAGCCAGGTGGTGGTGACTCTGTGGAATGCCCTTGTCACAGACTGCAATGGAGGCCAAGTCCGTGGGTATATTTAAGGCAGAAATTGATAGTTTCGTGGTCAGTCAGTGCAGTGCATCAAGGGATATGGCGAGAAGACAGGTGTATGTGGTTGAGTAGGATCCGGGGTCGGCCATGATGGAATGGCGAAACAGACTCGATGGGCTGAATGGCCTAATTCTGCTCCTATTTCTTATGGTCTAAGCACTGGTGAGGCCTCACAGAGTATTGTGAACAGGTTTGGGCCCCATTTCTTCAAAATAATGTAGGGTTCAAAGGAAATGATTCCACAATTGACTGGCCTGTCATATGAAGAGCATTTGATGGTTCTGGTCCTGTATTCACTAGAATTCAGAAGAATGAGACATGACCTCATTGTAACTATCGAATGATGAAAGGCCTTGACAGAGTGGATGTGGAGGTGTTTCCTGTGGTGGGAGAGTCTAAGACGAGAAGACATGGCCTCAGAATAGAGTGGCGTCCTTATAGAACAGAGATGGGGAGGAATTCCTTTAGCCAGAGAGTGGTGAATCAAAGTTCAAAGTACATTTATTATCAAAGTATGTATACATTACACATCCTTGAGATTTGTCTCCTAACAGGCAGCCACGAAATTAAGAAACACAAAAACAAATGAATTGAATTCAATTGACTTGACTTCATTACTTGCATCCTTCATAAATCTTTACGTTAAATCTCTGCCTAAATGTGCAATGTGCAATTTATAATAATTTGTAATTAAATAGTATGTACAACAGGACAGTCAATATAACATAGAGATACAATTGTATCAGCGTGAATTAATCAGTCTGACGGCCTGGTGGAAGAAGCTGTGCCGGAGCCTGTTGGTCCTGGCTTTTATGCTGCGGTACCGTTTCCCGGATGGTAGCAGCTGGAACAGTTTGTGACTGGGGTGACTCGAGACCCAATGATCCTTGGGCCCTTTTCACACACTTGTCTTTGTAAATGTCTTGTAGTGGGAAGTTCAAATCTACAGATGCACTGGGCTGTCCGCACTACTCTCTGCAGAGTCCTACAATAGAGGGAAGAACTGTTCCCATACCAGGGAGTGATGCAGCCAGTCAGGTGAAAGAGGTGCTGTTGTGCCTTTTTCACCACACAGCTGGTATGTACAGACCACGTGAGATCCTCAGTGATGTTTATGCCGAGGAACTTAAAGCTGTTCACCCTCTCAACCCCAGAGCCATTGATGTCAATAGAGGTTAGCCTGTCTCCATTCCTCCTGTAGTCCACAACCAGCCTCTTTGTTTCTGTGACATTGAGGGAGAGTTTGTTTTCTTGACACCACTGTGTCCTTCTCTGTAGGCTGCGTCATTATTTGAGATTAGGCCAATCAATGCAGTATCATCAGTAAAGGAGAGGGGCTTAGGACACAGCCCTGAGGGACACCTGTGTTGAGGGGCAGAGGTGAGGGAGTCCACTCTTACCACCTGCCAGTGATCTGACAGAAAGTTCAGGATCCAGCTGCACAAGGCCGGGTGAAGCACGAGGTCTCTGAACTTCCTGTCGTGTTTGGAGGGAATTATGGTGTTGAATGCTGAACTGTAGTCCAAGGACAGCATTCTCACATAAGCATTCTTCTTCTCCAGATGTGTAAGGACGCTGTGTAGAGGTGTGGCTATTGCGTCATCTGTCGATCGGTTGTGTCGGTAGGTGAATTGTTAGGGGTCCAATGTGGATGGTAGCATGCTGCAGATGTAGTCCTTGACCAGCCTCTCAAAGCAGTTGCTTGTTTTTGAGGTGAGCGTAACAGTACACCAGTCGTTCAGACGTATTATCTTGGTGTTTTTGGGTACAGGGACAATGGTGGATGTTTTGAAGCAGGAGGGCACTCTGCACTGGGAGAGGCAGAGATGAAAAATGTCCGTAAACACACCTGCCAGTCGTGCCACGCACATCCTGAGTACCCTCCCTGGGATGCTGAGCTGTCCCACAGCCTTGTGACTGTCCACTCATTGGAAACACCTGTGCACTTCAGCCTCAGAGATGACCATGGTGCAGGTGGCACTCCTTGGGGGCTCAGCGTTTGCAATATTGAACTGAGTGTTAAAAAGATTTAGCTCATCTGGGAAAGAGAGGCATCAATGTTGGAAACACCACTGCACTTAGCTTGAAGTCTGTGATGGTGTGCAGACCCTGCCATAAGCTGCGTGTTGGAGAGCTGTGTCTGGATCTTGTCCCTGTGTTGTCGTTTTGCTGCCTTGATTACTTTGCGCAGATTGTAGCTGCATTTCTTGAGTTCCTAAACACAAAATAATCTGCAGATGCTGGGGTCAAAGCAACACTCACAACATGCAGGAGAAACTCAGCAGGTCGGGCAGCATCCGTGGAAAGGATTGGTCGACGTTTCGGGCCGGAACCCTCCGTCAGGACTGTAGAGGGAAGGGGCAGAGGCCCTGTAAAGAAGGTGAGGAGAGGGTGGGAAGGAGAAGGCTGGTAGGTTCCAGGTGAAAAACCAGTAAGGGGAAAGATAAAGGGGTGGGGGAGGGGAAGCAGGGAGGTGATAGGCAGGAAAGGTGAAGAAGGAATAGGGGAAAACACAATGGGTAGTAGAAGGAGGCAGAACCATGAGGGAGGTGATAGGCAGCTGGGGGAGGAGGCAGAGTGACATAGGGATAGAGGAAGGGAGGGGGAGGGAATTACCGGAAGTTGGAGAATTCTATGTTCATACCAAGAGGCTGGAGACCACCTAGACGGTATATGAGGTGATGCTCCTCCAACCTGAGTTTAGCCTCATCATGGCAGTAGAGGAGGTCATGTATGGATGGGAATAGGAAGCAGAGTTGAAGTGGGTGGCTACCGGGAGATCCTATCTGTTGTGGTGGACGGAGCGGAGGTGCTCGACGAAGCAGCCCCCCAATCTGCGTCGGGTTTCACCGATGTAGAGGAAGCCGCACTGGGAGCTTCGGATGCAATAGATGACCCCAACAGACTCACAAGTGAAGTGTTGCCTCACCTGGAAGGACTGTTTGGGGCCCTGAATGGTTGCAAGAGATGAGGTGTAGGGACAAGTGTAGCACTTGCGCTTACAGGGATAAGTGCCGGGTGGGAGATCAGTGGGGAGGGACCGATCCCTGCGGAAAGCGGAGAGGGGTGGAGAGGGAAAGATGTGCTTAGTGGTGGGGTCCTGTTGAAGGTGGTGGAAGTTGCAGAGGATAATGTGCTGGATCCGGAGGCTGGTGGGGTGGTAGGTGAGGACAAGGGGAACTCTGTCCCTGTTGTGTTTGCGGGAGGATGGGGTGAGGGCCGAAGTGCAGGAAATAGAGGAGATGCGGGTGAGGGCTTCATTGATGACAGTAGAAGGAAAACCACAATCCTTAAAGAAAGAGGACATTTGAGATGTCCTGGAACGGAAAACGTCATCCTCGGAGCACATGTGGTGAGATGGAGGAACTGGGAATAGAAAATGGCATTTTTGCATGTGGCAGGGTGGGAAAAGGTATAGTCGAGGTAGTTATGAGAGTCAGTGGGCTTGTAGAAGATGTCAGTGGACAGTCTATCTCCAGAGATGGAGACCGAGAGATCGAGAAAGGGGAGAGAAGTGTCCAAGATAGACCAAGTGAATTTGAGGGCAGGGTGGAAGTTTGAAGTAAAGTCGATGAAATTGACGAGTTCAGCATGGGTGCAGGAAACAGCACCAATGTAGTCGTCAATGTACCGAAGGAAAAGTTGGGGAGCAGTACCAGAATAGGTTTGGAGCACAGACTGTTCCACATAACCAACGAAGAGGCAGGCATAGCTAGGGACCATGCGAGTTCCCATAGCTATACACCCTTAGTCTGAAGAAAGTGGGAAGAGCCAAAAGAGAAGTTATTAAGTGTGAGAACCAGTTCCTCCAACCAGAGGAGGGCAGTGGTGGTGGGGAACTGGTGAGGTCTATTATCCAGAACTAGCGGAGGGCTTTGAGGCCTTCTTGATAGGGAATGGAGGTGTATAGGGATTGGACATCCATAGTGAAAATGAAGCGGTTGGGACCGGGAAACTGGAAGTTATTGAAGAGGTGGAGGGCATGGGATGTATCCCGGATGTAGGTGGGGAGGGACTGAACTATGGGTGACAAAATGGAGTCCAGGTAGGCAGATACAAGTTCGGTGGGACAGGAGCAGGCAGAAACTACGGGTCTACCGGGACAGTCAGGCTTGTGGATCTTGGGGAGGAGGTAAAACCGGGCAGTATGGGCTGTGGAAATTATGAGCTTAGTGGCTGAGGATGGAAGGTCTCCGGAGTTGATAAGGACGGTGATGGTGCGGGAGACAATAGTTTGATGTTCTTTGGTGGGGTCCTGTTCCAGGGGTAAGTAAGAGGTGGTGTCAGAGAGCTGCCGTTTGGCCTTAGAGAAGACCCAAGAGACGTATGAGGCGTACAAGATGAATAAGGCATAGATAGAGTGGACAATGAGAGACAAGTTGAAATGGCTAATATGAGAGGCATAATTTTAAGGTGATTGAAGGAAAGTATATGGAAGGACATCAGAGGTAGATTTTTGTTCAACAAAGTGTTGGCTGTGTAGAACATGCTGATGGGGATGATGGTAGAAGCAGATAAATTAGGGACATATAATAGACTCTTAGATAGGCATGTGGATGATTGAAAGATGTAGAGCTATATGGGAGGGAAGAGCTAGATTGATCTTGGAGTAGTTTAAAAGGTCGGCACAGCATTGTGGGGCACAGGGCCTGTTCTGTTCTATGTTCTACTCTTGGTTTACAGTTATACTATCGGTACATCAGGTAACACGAGGACTGAGGGTTTGATTGAATCAGACCAACAGATGGCAGCTTTGCTTTGCAATTCTTGTCTGCAGAGGCTGGACTTTTACAAATCAATTATTATGCCGTGTTTTTCTGAATGTGAACCATAAAGGTTGAAAACATCGCGGCCTGTTTACCAAGTATTTACTGTAATCTCTCAATGGATGGTGATTAGATTTATGTGACTGGCATGATTGAGATCAGGAGCGGCAGAGATAAAGTATGATCATGTTCTGCTTATTTGGTTGGAGGGATGGTCGATGTTTCCAACTCCTAGGAGTTCCTGATCTAGATATACAGTAGATGCTCAGAACGTGCTAATGTGACTGTCTTTCTGGCTGTATGGAATGGGCTGGGTTGATCAGGAATAGTTGAGTGAGCTAGGGCCTTTCTCTTTAGAGCGAAGAAGGGTGAGAGGTGACTCGATAACAGTGTATAAGATTTATTATTGGGATACAGTGTGAAGTATCAAGGATGTTGCGGGGACTGGAGGACCTGAGCTATAAAGAAAGCTGGAATAGGTTAGAACTTTATTTCTTGGAATGTAGAAGATTCAGGGAAGATTTGGTCAAGATAAATGCAAGCAGGCTTTTTCCACTGTGGTTGGGTGGGACTACAGCAGAGGTCATGGGTTAAGGGTGAAAGATGACACCCTTAAAAGGGACATGAGGGATAACTTCTTCAGTCAGAGGGAGGTGAGAGTGTGGAACAAGCTGCCAGCGCAAGTGGTGCATGCAAGGCCAATTTCAAGGTTTAAGAGACGTTTGAATAGGTATGTGGATGGTCGGACGATGGTCTCAGTGCAGGTCATTGGGAGCAGGCAGTTTAAATTGTTCAACATGAGCTAATGGACCCAAGGGCCTTTTTTTGTGCAGTACTTTTCTATGACACTGTGACTTTTTCCCAGGGTGAAAATAGCTAATGCAAGGGAGAATAACTTCAAGGAGTTCGGAAGAAAGTATAGGGGGGAATATCAGTGGTAAGTTTCTTCACACAGAGTGGTGGGTGCATTGAATGCACTACCAGAGATGGTGCTAGAGACAGATACATTAGGGACATTTAATAAGCTCCTAGATAGGCACATGGGTGATGTGGGAGGGAAGGGTTCGATTGATCTTAGAGTAAGTTAACAGGATGGCAGACAAAAGGCTGAAGTTTCTGTACTATGCTGTTGCGTGAGAAAGGAGAGCTGAAAAGTAACCCAATAGGTGAATGTTTGCATGGGACTGATGTGAAGAAAAAGTTTACACATGGGTCAGAACATGATCAGGATATTCAGCAAGAAATCCTTCAAAGTACATTTATTTATTATCAAGATATGTATGCGGTATACAACCCTGAGATTGGTCTTTTCCACAGACAGCCACAAAACAAAAGAAACATCATGGAACCCATTCAAAGAAAACCATCAACCTTCCCCCAACCCACGTTAAAAACCAAACTACACAAATGGCAAAAAAAAAACAAGAAACATAGAATATAAAACAGCAACCTACTGAGTCATTGGAAGAGTCCAGGCATATTCAGTTCACCTCAGTTCAGTTCAATCTAGCACTGTGCTACTCATTATCTGCAGGCCGTCACAATCAAAATCACACAAACTATCAACAAAAAAAAGGAACTACCAGAAACCAGAAACATCAGAACATGAACTCCAGAGCCCAATCCACAAATCGCATTGATTAAACCTTGCCTAAGACCCAGGATTCTGGCATCATCCTCCGACAGCATTGAGGGAGAGAGAGCGAGACCATTTGAGTGCAGGGGTCATGCTCCAGGAGCAGCGAGTGAGAGGGAGGGAGACCATCACAGACACTTCCCTCCAGCAGCAGTAAGCCCGAGGGAAAGAGAGACCTCCCTGTCGTGGATTCTGGCAAAACTATTTATGCAAAGGTAGTGAGAATGCGGAACTTGCTTCCACAGAGAGTGATGGAAGCAAAAACTATTGGTACGTTTCAGAGGAGGTTGAAAAGCAGGAAAGTGGAACGTCTTGGGTTGCAGGACCTGTTTTTATGACTGAGACCTTGAGGAAGAAGGGCATAAAGAGTTAAACAGAAAGTTGAAAATGTAAAAAGTGAAGAGGAGGTTCAAAACCATAAGATACAGGAGCAGAATTAGGGCCATTTGGCCTATCATGTCTGCTTTGCTATTTCAAAATTTTTCCACTTATCCCCAATCTCCTGCCTTTTCCCTGTAACCATTCATGCCGTGACTAATCAAGAGTCTGTTAACCTCTGCCTTAAGTATACCCAATGACTTGGCCTCTACAGCTGTCTGTGGCAACAAATTTCACAGATTTACCGCTCTCTGTCTAAAGAAATTCTCCTCATCTCCATTCTAAAAGGACACCCTTCTATACTGAAGCTGTGTCTTCTGGTCTGAGACTCCCACACCATAGGAAACATCAAATGGAGTATATGCGCCAAGATGTTGAACGTATTTTAATTCCATATGTCCTGTTTTGTAAGTAAATGTGAACGCAGTGGTAACTGCTTTTCCAGTGGCCCCAGGTGGACCAAGTAAAATGTAAAATTCCTGATAATATTGAGCTATGGGGAAACATTATTCAATGGGAGTTTTTGAACTGGGGCATTTGACACATTCCTGAAGCCACAAACCCACTTTGTGGCTGTAATAGCAAACCACAACAAAAATAAGTTAATTTGAGTGGTTAGCACAATTCTTCCAGCATAGACGACCCAGGTTCAATTCCCGTTACTACATTTGTATGTTCTCCCTGTGACTGTGTGGGTTTCCTCCCACAGTCCAAAGACATACTGGTTGGTCAGTTAATTGATCATTGTAATTGTCCCGTGATTAAGCTTGGATTAAATATGGGGTTTGCTGGGCGGTGTGGCTGAAAAGGCCACAAGGGCCTATTCTGTGCTGTATCTCAATAAGTAAAAAAAAAGCAATAAAATAAATACTCAAAACTTCCTGCCACTCTTAGGAAGTGATGCAGAGTAAAAATTTCAAATGAAGGAAAATGATGTCTCTCAAAACAGGTCGTTATTGAGGACCATTGTCTTTTAATTACCAGTGTTGCCGGTGGTATAGACAAATGGTGCTTTGTAGCAGTCATTTATAATGGATTTGGGGAAAATCCCATCCTTTTGTGCAATGTGCGAAGTTAATGGGATCCAAGGGATCTGTTGTCTTCTGTCAGGATATTTGGAGCATGCCGTGGAATTCCCCTGCAGTCCTAACGCCCAGCCCCCAGCCCAACTCCTCTTTAATTACCACCGGCTGAATGCAGACATCAGTAGATTTTTGAACAAAGAGTGCATCAATCTTTCAAGCAGTAAGGATTCCAAAAATTTGTCAAGCATCTAAAAATAAATTACCTTTAGGTGTCACGTATATATCAAAATATTGAAACATAATATGAAATGGGTAGCTCTACCAAAGGAGGTGTAAGGTGCTCCTTCCCTCCATTAGCCTGCAGGTCACAAGGTGTAGCACCTGCTTAGCGCCCCCCCCCCCACCCCGAGCAGGGTCATGTGAAGCCATGGGAGCAGGTGGTGGATGGTCGTATGAGCAGCCGGTGTATATCACAAGTCCTGGTTATGCAACCACTGACGCAAGGCAGACAAAGTTGATAATGACTGAGGTCACCCGGCTTGTAAAGACACTGTTCAGAAGAAGGCAATGGCAAGCCCACTTCTGTAGAAAAATTTGCCATGTTGGGGATGTTGTGGATAGTGTGGAGGGCTGTCAGAGGTTACAGCGGGACTTTGATAGGATGCAAAACTGGGCTGAGAAGTGGCAGTGGCAGATACACTCAAAAAGTTCTATAATTGTATGGTGGAGAGCATTCTGACAGGTTGCATTTGTCTGGTATGGAGGGGCTTCTGCACAGGACCGAAAGAAGCTAGTAAACTAAATCTAGTAAACTCCATCTTGGGCACTAGCCTACAAAGTACCCAGGACATCTTCAGGGAGCAGTGTCTCAGAAAGGCAGTGTCCATTATTAAGGACCTCCAGCACCCAGGGCATGCCCTTTTCTCACTGTTACCATCAGGTAGGAGATACAGAAGCCTGAAGGCACACACTCAGTGATTCAGGAACAGCTTCTTCCCCTCTGCCATCTGATTCCTAAATAGACATTGAAGCTTTTGACACTATCTCACTTTTTTTAATATACAGTATTTCTGTTTTTGCACATTCTTTTAAATCTGTTCAATATATGTAATTGATTTGCTTGTTTATTTATTATTATGTTTTGTTTTATTTATTATTTTTTCTCTCTCTACTAGATTATGTATTGCATTGAACTGCTTCTGCTAAGTTAACAAATTTCATGTCTCATGCTGGTGATAATAAACCTGATTCTGATTCTGAACCCAGATAAGTGTGAGCTGGTTCATTTTGGGAGGTCAAATATGATGGCAGAATATAGTGTTAATGGTAAGACTCTTGGCAGTGTGGAGGATCAGAGGGATCTTGGGGTCCGAGTCCATAGGACACTTAAAGCTACTGCACAGGTTGACTCTGTGGTTCAGAAGGCATACGGTGCTCTGGCCTTCGTCAATCGTGGGATTGAGTTTAAGAGCCGAGAGGTAATGTTGCGGCTATATAGGACCCTGGTCAGACTCCACTTGGAGTACTGTGCTCAGTTCTGGTCGTCTCACTACAGGAAGGATGTGGAAACCATAGAAAGGGTGCAGAGGAGATTTACAAGAGGAGATTGGGGAGCATGCCTTATGAGAAAAGATTGAGTGAAGTTAGCCTGTTTTCCTTGGAGCAACAGAGGATGAGAGGTGTATAAGATGATGAAAGGCATTGATCGTGTGGATAGTCAGAGGCTTGTTTCCAGGGCTGAAATGTTTAGCACGAGAGGGCACAGTTTTAAGGTGCTTGGAAGCAGGTACAGAGGAGATGTCAGGGGTAAGTTTTTTATGTAGAGAGTGGTGAGAGTGTGGAATGGGCTCCCGGTGACGGTGATGGAGGGGGATACGATAGGGTCTTTTAAGAGACTCCTGGATAGGTACACGGGCTCAGAAAAACAGAGGGCTATGGGTAACCCTAGTTAATTTCTAAGGTAGGACCTGTTTGGCGCAGCTTTGTGGGCCAAAGGGCCTGTATTGTGCTGTAGGTTTTCTATGTTTCTATGACTATAATCACCTATGTCATACGACATGATGATGATGATGTGTGTGAAATGTGTCATTTTGCACCGTCTAAGGGTTGTGCTGGAGGCGGCTGCAAGTGTTGCCAAGCTACCGGTGCCAGTACACGTCTCCACAACTCACTAACCCTAACCCTAACCGTTGCAACCCTGGAATGTGGGAGTAAATCGGAGCACTTGGAAGAAACCCTGCAGTCACAGGGAGAACATACAGACTGCAGTGGGATTCAAACACTGATCGGTGATGGCTGGTGCTGTAAAATGACTGCACTAACTGCGAGGCTACCCTGCTGCCCGTTCACCAGGAAGCACTTTAAACAGTTAGCATTGGGTGAAAAATCCTGTGAGCTGCATGAAGTTTCACTGGAGTTCCTGTGCAAGTCTACAACAAATGTTCATTGATCTTTCAGGATTATTTTAATCTTTCTACAGCAATGAGCGGCAAGTCCATCATAACAAGCTAAATGGCAAACCCTGTAAGGCCACCCTGTTGTGAATTTGGTGCTGTAGTCATTTTTTTATATATCAAACTACTTGCCATGTACCAAACATAGAACACTACAGCACAGTGCAGGTCATAATAAGACCATAAGAAGTAGGAATTAGGCCATTTGGCCCGTAGAACCTGCTCTGCCATCTCATCATAGTTGATCCATTTTCCCTCTCAGTTCCAATCCTCTGCCCTAACTAATCAAGAATCTATCAACCTCTGCCTTAAGTATACGTAAACAGTTGGCCTCCACAGCCGCCTGTGGCAACAAATTCCATAGATTCACCACCCTCTGGTTAAAGAAATTCCTCCTCATCTCCGTTGTAACCCTTTATTCTGAGGTTATGTCCCCACCGTAGGAAAAATTCTCTCCTCATCCACTCTATTGAGGCCTTTCAAGATTCAGTAGGTTTCAATGAGGTCACCTCTCATTCTTCGGAATTCCAGTGAGTTAAATGCTCTTCAGGTGACAAGCCTTTCTATCCCAGAATCATTTTCATGAGTCTCCTTTGAACCCTCTCTAATGTCACCACATCCTTTCTTAGATAAGCGGCCCAAAACTGCCCACAGTACTCCAAGTGAGTACTCTTCAGTGCTTTATACCCAGTGTTATATTCTTGCTTTTATATTCTAGTCCTCTTGAAATGAATGCTAACATTGCATTTGCCTTTCTCACCACCGGTTCAGACTGCAAATTAACCTTTACGGAATCCTGCACAAGGATCGTGCTGTGTTGTATCACATGGGCAATCACGTCTTGGCAAAGGCGTTCAAATCTTGGCAGACTTCTCTACAGAAGTGGTTTTCCATTGCCTTTTTCTGGGCAGTGTCTTTACAAGACGGGTGACCCCAGCCATTGTCAATACTCTTCAGAGATTGTCTGCCTGGCGTCAGTGGTCACATAACCAGGACTTGTGATATGCACCGGCTGCTCATACACATTATTCAGTAGGGCTGTGTCTCCATCCCACCACCAAAGAAAGCAAAGGATTGAGAGGTGAGCCCTGTGGATTCCTAGTGAGACAATCCTCCTCTTATAAAAACACCCATTTAACATTATCCTTTGCTTACTCCCATGAGCCGATTATGGATCCAATTTGATTAGGCCCCATGGGCTTTTACATCTTTGAGAGCCTGCCTTTTGGGATTTTGTCAAAAGACTTGTAAACTCTATGTATACCTCATCAAGACAACTCTTTATTCCCTTCCATAGATACTGCCTAACCTGCTGAGCTCCTCCAGCATTTTGTGCATGTTGCTCTGCATTTCCAGTATCTGGAGAATATCACGTGTTTACTTCCCTGTTTGTTACTACCAACTACCCCCCCGCCTCAACCTCTCGCACTCATAGAATTAAGTTAATTAGAAATGACCTTCCCATGACTGATCAGTGCTGTCTGTCCTAAATCAGTGGCATTTTCCATGGCTACTCTCTGCATGAAGAATGCTTCTACTGCCTGCTGTGACTTTGGCTTCGTCCCCATTAATGATGCCCTGGTCATTGAAACCCAAAGCAACACACACAAAATGCTGAAGGAACCCAGCAAATCAGCAGCATCTATGGAAATGAATAAACAGTCAATATTTTGGGTCAAGACCCTTTTTTCAGGATGGGAAAGGAAGAGGGAACATGTCAGAATAAAAAGTTGACGGCGGGAGGAGGATAGCTAGAAAGGTAAAGGGCTAGTGAGGGAGGATCTGATAGGAGAGGAAAATGGACCACAGGAGAAAGAGAAGGAGGAGGGGACCCAAGGGTAGGTGAGGAGAGGTATGTGGCAAGAGTGAGAAATAGAAGAAAAGGGGAGGGTGGCTTTGTTTACTGGAAGGAGAAATTGATATTCATACCATCAGGTTGAAGGCTACCCAGATGGAATGCAAAGTGTTTCTCCTCCACCCTGAGGGCGGCCTCATCTTGGCAGAAGAGGAGGCCATGGACCGACATGTGGGAACAGGAATGAGAATGGGAATTAAAATGTTTGGCCACCGGGAAGTCCCTCTTTTGGCGGATGGAGCGGAGGTGCCCGACAGGTCTCACCAGTGTAAAGGAGGCCATATCGGGAGCACCAGACGCTATTTACGATCCCAGCAGATTCGCAGGTAAAATATTGCCTCACCTGGAAGGACTGTTTGGGGGCCTCAGTGGAGGAGAAGGAGGATGTGAATGGCCAGGTGTAGCACTTTGGCCGTCTGCAGGGGTAAGTGCTGGGAGGGAGATTAGTGGAAAGGAACAAGTGGACCAGGGAATCACGGATCGCTGCAGAAAGCGGGGGGTGGGGGTGGGGGTAGAGGTAAAGATATGTTTGGTGGTAGGATCCCTTTGGAGATGCTGGAAGTTGCCGAAGGTATGTGTTGGGTGTGGAAGCTCATGGAGTGTGATTTTAAAGAGGAGATCTTTTGTTTGTGCAGTCAACCGAGCTATCCAGTTTGTAGGACTGTGACTAATACAGTTGGCATTTTTACGCTCATGTACAATGCTGTTAGAGTGGATACTTAGAAAGACTGATGATTTCGGATTTTGAGATTACTAGATCAGGTTCGCTGACATTTGTCGTGAAGTTTGTTATTTTCATGGCAGCAGTACAGTGCAATACATAAAATATACTATAAGTATGATAAGAAATATTGAATAACAATTGCAAAAATAGTCAGGTAGTGTTCCTGGGTTCAATCTCCATTCAGAAATCTGATGGCAGACAGGAAGCAGCTGTTCCTGAATCGTTCAGTGTGTGCATTCGGCCTCCTGTACCTCCTCCCTGACGGTAGCAATGAGAACAAGCATGACCTGGGTGATGGGGGTCCTCAATGATGGACGCCGCCTTTTTGAGGTATCATTTCTTGAAGATGACCTGAATGCTACAGAGGCTAGTGCCCATGATGGAGCTGATTAAGTTTACAACTCCCTGCAGCTTACTTCGATCCTGTGCAGTAGCCCCCCCCATATCAGACGGTGATGCACCCAGTTAAAATGCTCTCCAGCATACACCTGTAGAAATTTTTGAGTGTTTTTGGCAACATACCAAATTTTCTCAAACTCCTAATGAAATATAGCCACTGCTGTGCCTTCTTTGTAGCTGCATCAATATGTTGGGACCAGGTTAGATCCTCAGAGGTACTGACACCCGGGAACTTGAAATTGTTTACTTGTTCCATTTATGATTCCTTGATGAGGACTGGTGTGTGTTCCCTCGCCCTACCTTTTCTGAAGTCCACAATCAGTTCTTTGGGCTTACTGTCATTGAGGGCAAGGTTGTTGCTGCGACACCACTCATCTAACTGACCTATCTCACTCTTGTATCCCCTCTCGTTACCATCTGAAATTCTACCAACAATGTTTGTATCGTCAGCAAATTTATGGATGGCTTCTGTACCTCCTCCCTGGCTGTAGCAATGAGAAGAGGGCATGTCCTCTACTCTAGACAACTGACTTGCACTAAGATTGAGATGTACATGGCTTCTGTATTCATTTTTGAATCTCTTCTGTTTGAAACCGTTTTAAACCAGTGCAAAGCATAAGTCGGTCTCAAAATTCTTTCAGTGATTCTCTGTGTTAGCCCTGACCACAAGTTCTAATAACCTCAAGCTTGATGCAGTGCTCATTTTTAATTTAATATAATTGATTCAGCACCCCGGAATGACCTCTCCACGAACTTTAAAGTGAGCACAAAAACTCTACCTGTGCCTGAGGCAGTGACTCTTGTAGGTCGCAGTTCAAAGAACAAAGGTGACCGAATTGTGTAAAATTCAGCGTTGAGTGCATGGGACTGAAGAATTTGTTCTGATGTTGTGGAGGCATCTTTCTGCAATTTAAGTCCCATTATTCTCACTTCAGATGAAGTGCTGGTGCCATTAGTAAACCACATAATGGTGTATGGCATATTTCCGAATCAGAATCAGGTTTAATATCACTGCCATATGTCATGAAGTTTGTTGTTATGTGGCAGCAGTGCATTGAAATAGATGATAATAAAAGATAGGAAAGTTAAACCTACAAGGAAAGTACTGGAAGAATATCTATTGTATGCCCTAATCCAGCAGTTCCTACGTGCACATGATGCTGCTGCAAGTTGGTGTTTTATTGTACCTGTTCTTCACCGTACTGGTGCACATGACGATAAACTCAACTTGACTTAGGCTAGCTGGTCTAGGTTGTCTCATGAAAGCTTGCTTCCTGTCACGGACTAGTACGTCACTCGGCTGTATCAAATTGCAATCAGCAATTTTGGGTAGTTTCACCTAAGGCATTGTGGTGGTTTGAATAAGTGTGTCACCAGGAAGAAGTATCTAGGGCTGGGACTAAGTTGCTCACTTTATTTTCTTTATTATTTATTATTTAGAGAAGCACCGCAGAAAGGCAAGAGTTGCACTGCACAGCAACCCACCTATTTAACACTAACCTAATCAGAGGACAATTTACAATGAGCAATTAACCTACCAACTGGTATGTCTTTGGACTGTGGGAGGAAACAGGAGTGCCCTGAGGAAACCCATGCAGTCACAGGGAGAACATACAAACTCCTTACAGACAGCACCAGAATTGAACTCAGAATGCCCTGAGCTGTAATAGTGTTGCACTAACCGTTACGCTATCCTGGCACCCTAATCTTTTGGCTACTAATACCCCCATTTTGAGAACAAGTTAAAAGGCACCCACAATTTGGCTAATAAATGTTGTCATTTGAAGCTTAACAACAATCCTTGCATTTTTCCATCCTATGGTAATTCTTTCCCTCTACCCCTTCCCTTTTCTTCATTTCCCCACTCTAGCTTCTCACCTACCTATCATCTCCCCCTAGTACCTCTCCTCCTTCCCTCTCTCTCTCATGGTCCACTCTCCTCTCCCATCTTCCTTCTTCTCCACCCCTTGACCTTTTCCACCTATCACCTCCCAGCTTCTTAGTTCACGCCCCCTGCCCAACCCACATGGCCCCACCTATCACCTTATAGCTGGTACTCCCTTCACTTCCCCCCACCTTCTTATTTTGGCATCCTCCCCATCCCTTTCCAGCCACGAAGAAGGGTCTCAGCTCAAAACGTCAAGTGTTTATTCTTTTCCATAGATGCTGCCTGACCTGCTGAGTTCCCCCAGCAGTTTGTGTGTGTTGTTTAACTTTAAGTAGGATTTTTTAAGATTTCAGTTATTTGCAGGTAAGTAATTAATTTTGGTCTGTCCTTTTATGTGCCCACGAGCAACCAGTAATGAAATAAATTGTTCAAGTGATGATTCTGAGAGTTAAGATACATTTTTGGTTAGATGTCTCATCCAGAGGACGAGACAGTTCTTCCATCTATTCAGCACTTTTTCAGTACTGCACTGGAACATCCACATAGATTACAAGAATGGTTTGAGTTCAAGACTAGGGTGGCGTGCTGATGGTTACAGGTTTGTCAGGATGGGGTTGTGCAAGAGTCGGCTTGGGCAAGGTCACTTTTACCTACAGTTTAAAACTTTAATATGAGCAGAATGCTAGGTCACAATTTTGATGAATAATCTACATTTATTCTGCTGGGACTGCAGCGGGCATCAAAGTTGTTTTGTTCTTTATTTATCTGGCTCTAAATTTGTGTTGGTTACTGCCCACACCCCCACCTCCACCCATGAGATTCAGATACATATCAGGCAGATTGAATTCAGCAGTAACTGGGCTTCATGAAGATAAATCTGAAGCTGTCGGCGAAACACTGCCTAGAAATGAGCTAGAGAGCTCATTAATAGAGGAGAATTTATTAATTGCCTTGCCCAGTTCAGATACAAATCAAATACTGGGCTGCTGCCAATTCTCTCTAAAGATGCAGGTGATAATTTGACACAACCCACAAAAAAAGTAACTTCAGTGAACCTACAGGTACTAATGATATAGTAGGTCTTTGACTTGCAGAGTTCAGCAATTAAATGTTCACTTTTCACTCACATGGGATTCTGGCTATAATAACTCAGCCTGCAAGCCATTCGTAGAGAACAAGCCTCAGAGCACATCAAATATGATGATTTATTAATTTTATCATAAACTTTATGATAAAAAAATGGAAGTCTATGTGGGAAGGAAGGATAAGGGGATTCCCAACCTTTTTTATGCCATGGACCAATACCATTAAGCAAGGGGTCAGTGAACCCAGGTTGGGAAAGTTTACCTGAGAGTAGGTTAAAAGATTGGCACAAAATTGCTGGCCAAATGTGCTGTAATATCCTACAAAAGTTTATTTGTCATCCATACAACAAAAAATACAATTAATATGCATCGTTTTGCATCAGTGACCAACACAGTCCGAGGATGTGCTGGGGGCAGCCCGCAAGTGTCGCCACGCTTCTGGTGCCAACATACAATACCCAGTTCTCTGCCTGCTGGTGCACCCCCCCAAAGGTAAATCTAGTAAGACATGAGGAGGGTTAGCTTTCTTAGTGGCATTGAGAATATAACCATTGTTCATAAGATATAGGAGCAGAATTTGTCCATTAGGCCCATCGAGTTTGCACCATTTCATCATGGCTGATCCATTTCCCCCCTCAGCTCCAATCTCCTGCCTTCTCATCTCTTCCCTGACTAAACAAAAATCTATCAACCTCTTCCGTAAATATACCTGATGTCTTGACCTCCACAGCCTCCTGTGGCAATGAATTCCACAGATTCACCACTCTCTGGCTGAAGAAATTCTTCCTCATTTCCATTCTAAAAGTATGCTCCTCTATTCTGAGGCTGTGTCTTCTGGTCTTAGACTCCTCCACCATAGGAAACATTCACTGTATAGAGGCCTTTCAACATTCGATAGGTTCTTAGTAAGGTCCCTCCTCATTCCTCTGAATTCCAGTGAGTAGAGGCCAGAGCCATCAAACGCTCCTCAAAAGCTTTTCGATCCCAGAATCATTGTCATGACTCTGATGAAGGGTTTTGGCCCAAAATGTTGACGATACTCTTTTCCACAGATGCCGCCTGGTCTGATGAGTTCCTTCAGCATTTTGTGTGTGTTGCTTGGATCTCTAGCATCTGCAGATTTTCTCTTGTTTGTGGAGAATAATGTCGCACCCAAATATAGGATTCTTCATTGCTCTTTCCATAACAGTTTTGTTTTACTGGTCAGGGTTGTTAGCCCTGAGTTGAACCCGTGAACCTGGAGGACTGGTGGTTCACTCTTAGTCTGGCCTCTGCCCTTTGACCTGTTCGGCATGCACGACCCTACCAACAGCCAAAGCACAAGGTCCTGACTCCAGCCAACATAGCTCTCCAGGTCATTGAGGCATGCGAGGGGTGTGGTCCTCTTGGAGGGCAGGAGTAAGGAAGAAGAAGGTAAATAGGCTGCAGATCATTATCCAGCACCCTGATCAGGATATGTGACCACGTTCAGCCTTGGTGCTCTTCACACCGGAACAGCTTGCTATCATTGTCCAGTTTAACACATGAATAAGCACCAAGTGAAGTGTTTAGGGAGAGATAGCACCTTTGCTAAAGGGTCTTGTCATGCTCAATCTGGGACAGCTTACTCAGCTCCCACCTGTGGGCTCCAAATAGCTCTTTTGCAGCAGCCATATCCTGGTACACAGCTTTGACAGGTGGGCTAAACCAGGTGAAGGGAGCTGGCGGCCTCATACCACTGTGAGGTAGAAACATGTCTGTGCTGGCATGTGAAGTCAGCTCCGGTGGATGAGATCTATAGTGAGATCCAATGTCCAGGAATGCAGTACTGCAACACTCTATGGAGAGCGAAGAGCATGATAAGGCACAGAAGACGTCATGGTCATCCACTGCAACCAAAGAAGACCCCAGTTTGTGACATTTGCTTGTACCACTGGACCCGGACTTTGAGGTTGAGAGAGTGGAACTGCCCCACTTTAAAAATTTCTTGCCATCATCGGACACGATAGACAGCCACCACACTCAGCCTTCCCTATTTTAATGCTGTCTGCTAATTTGATGTGTTGCCAATATACTTAATTTCCAGGTGGAGTCTGTGGTGAGGAAGGCAAATGTGATGTTAGCATTCATTTCAAGAGGACTAGAATATAAAAGCAAGGACATAATGTTGAGGCTTTATAAAGCTTTGGTGAGGCCTTACTTGGAGTTATGAGCTGTTTTGGCTCCTTATCTTAGAAAGGATGTGCTGAAACTGGGGAGGGTTCAAAGAAGATTCACAAAAATAATTCCAGGATTGAACAACTTGTCACATGAAAAGTATTTGGAGGCTCTGGGTCTATATTCACTAGAATTCAGGAGAATGAGGGGTAACCTAATTGAAACCTATTGAATGGTGAAAGGCCTTGACGTGGAGAGGATGTTTCCTATGTTGGGAGAAAGTCTAAGACCTGAGGACACAGCCTCAGAATAGAGAGGTGTCCATTTAGAAAGGAGATGAAGAGCAATTTCTCTAGCTGGAGAGTAGTGACTCTGAAATTTGTTGCCACAGGCAGCTGTGGAAGCCAAGTCTTTATGTGCTTTAAGGTAGAGGTTTGTAGATTCTTGACTGGTCAGGGCATGAAGGGATATGGGGAGAAGGCAGGAGATTGGGACTGAGAGGGAAATTTGTGAAATAGCAGAACAGGCTCGATGGGCTAAATGGCCTAATCTTCTCCTATATCTTACGGTCTAACATTTTTTAACAATCTGGGTGATTTGTGTACACGAGTACAATGAAGATGAATCAAAAGAGATTCAGCAAAAGTTGGTGATGTAAGATGTTTTTCTCAAATTCGTTCATAGTTCTCCGAAATAGAGTCCATGGCTATTTTCTGCATTTTTACTGTCAAATCTGATTTGCCTTTTGCCTTTTAGAGTAGTGTTGAGGCTCAGAAAGCGAACAGAAGTCCTGTGTGCGGTTTAGCTAATTTTTGTTATTCTATTATCTGGCTTGAGTAGACCAATAGAAGCCATACTGCAATACAGAATGGAATATCTTGTGGTATTTTGGTGCAAAGACCATTGTGAGGTGTGTCCACAAGTGGGTACATTTTCCAGGAAATGTGGTTTCTGTGGATCATTCTCCATTCAAAGAAGACTGTATGCTTATCTAAAGATCTAGTGAACTTTTTTCTGTCTCTGTACGACTGTCTGTATTTCATTTTATGTAAGCCTTGTCAACTTGATTTTCAGAACCAAGTGGATGAAAACATAGATGGGTGGGTTAGTAAATTTGCAGATGATACCAAGATTGGTGGAGTTGTGGATAGTGTAGAAGACTGGCAAAGAATACAGCACGATATAGATCAGTTGAAAATATGGTCTGAGAAATGGCAGATGTAGTTTAACCCCGATAAATGTGAGGTGTTTCACCTCGGCAGGGCAAATGCAAGGAGACAGTACAGTGTTAAGGGCAAGGTCCTTAACAGTGTTGTTAAGCAGAGAGATCGTGGGATCTAAGTTAATAGCTCCTTGAAAGTGGCTACACAAGTCGATAAGATGGTTAAGAAGGCTTATGGAATGCTTACTTTTATTAGTCGAGGCACTGAGTTCAAAAGTCAGGAAGTTATGTTGCAATTTTATAAAACTCTGTTTAGCCACATCTGGAGGATGAATACATTTCTGGTTGCCCCACTATAGGACGGATGTTGAGGCTTTGGAGAGGGTGCAGATGAGGTTTACCAGGATGCTGCCTGGTGTAGAGGGCATGTACTATCACAAGAGGCTGGATAAACTTGAGTTGTTTTCTATGGAGTATTAGAGGCTGAGAGGAGATCTGATAGAGGTTTACAAGATTATGAGGGGCATAGATAGTGTGTACGGAGCATATCTATTTCCCAGGGTTGAAATTCCTAATACCAAATGTTATGAATTGAAGGTAAGAGGAAGTAAGTTCAAAGGGGAGCTGAGGGGTAAATTTTTCACTCAGTGTGTTGTGAACGCCTGGAATATGCTGCCTTCTATGTGAGTAGAGGCAACTACATAGAGGGTTTTAAGAGACATTTGGTTAGGCACATGGATGTAATGCAGAAAGAAGGATATGAACATGGTGTAGGTAGGAGGGATTAGTGTTTGCGCATTTTTGATTTGCTTTTTAGCTGGTTTGCCACAACATTGTAAGCTGAATGACCTGCTCCTATGTTCTATGTTCTAGCTGTCTTAGAGAGGTAAATGCCATAAAATTTATTGAAGTCATGTGACCTGTAAGTACAGCTCTCCAAAGATACTGTGGACAGAGAAGTTCCTGAGCATAGGGTAGACCTCCATTGAGGAGCATTTGATGGATCTGGGCCTGTATTCACTGGAATTCTGAAGAATAAGGTGGGGGTATCTGACTGAAACCTATCGAATGTTGAAAGACCTAGAGAGAGTAGCTTTGGAAAATATGTATCCTATCTTTCTTTTCCAATCTTTTTATTAATTTTCAAAATTATAAACATAGCAACAATATTAATGAACAGAGATTGGAATTACATTATTAATAATTGACATTGCAAATGTAACATTGGTAATAGTACAGATATATTAAATTTCCCAAACTCTAAATATAATTAAACATGGAAGAGGGATAAATGAGAAAAAATCTAAAAAAAACCCAAATTAGAAAAGAAACAAAAAGACATATTAATTAAACTGAGCAATATTAACCTAAACTAAATAAAGCTAAAAGAACAAAACTATAGAGAAAAAAAGGACAGGCTAACATATTACATTGGATAGAATCATTAATGTTGTTAACTCCTCTCCTCTATCCGTGTATTTTAAGTTTTAAAAAAAGGATTGGAAATGTTGAATAAATGGTCTTCAAGTTTCTTCAAATTTAACCGAAGGGTTGGAGGTGCCGAAAGGAAAGTATGTATCCTATGATGGAGGAGTCTGAGACCAGAGGGCACAGCCTTAGAATAGAGAGACATCCAGTTAGAATGGAGATGAAGAGAAATTTCTTTAGCCAGCGAGTACTGAATCTGTGGTGTCACAAACAAGAGAAAATCTGCAGATGCTGGAAATTCAAAGCAACACACACAAAATGCTGGAGGAACTCAGTAAGTCAGACAGCATCTATGGAAAAGAGTAAACAGTCAACACTTCGTCCTGAGACCCTTCATCAGAACTTGAGAAACTGTGGAATTCGTTGCCACAGGCAGCTGTGGAGGGCAAGTTATTGGCTATATTTACAGCAGAGGTTGATTGATTCTTGGATTAGTCAGAACATGAAGGTATACGGGGAGAAGGTGGGAGATTGTGGCTGAGAGGGAAATGGATCAGCCATGATGAAATGGCAGAGCAGATTTGATGGGCTGAATGGCCTAATTCAAAGGTTCAAAGGTCCAATTTAATGTCAGAGAAATGTACACAATATACATTCTGAAATGCTTTTTCTTTGCAAACATTCACGAAAACAGAGAAGTGCCCCAAAGAATGAACGACAGTTAAATGTGAGAAAAGATCCCCTCCCCCCCAGCTCCCCCCACCGGCCAAAAAAAAGCAAGCATCAGCACCGCCAGCGAACACTCAAGCGTGAGCAAAGCAATAGCAAAGACACAGACTTGCAGTTACCCCAAAGACTTCGCATTTCATCTGACATTCAATATACCACAGGCTGGAGCTTGCACACTCCCCCTCCCTCTCCCTCTCCCCCTCCCCCTCTCTGTCCCTCCCTCCCTCCCTCCCTCATAAGGGAGAGGGAGGTGTCTCCATTTTCCCAGCGAGCAGGGAGACATAACAAACATCTCGCTGGTTTATGATGTTAAAAGTCCATTACATCACTTTTTTTGAGCTCTGTGCCTGAAGATGGCAAAGATCCCTGATCTTTGGGCACACAGCGGCAGTAGATTTTCTGACTCCCCCAATGACGTATGGGTCTCCTGCGGTGACACCGACCCTCGATCCGCCAGTCTCCAGAGCCTCGAGGTTTTATGCTTCCAATATGAGCTGGACTCTCAGGCTGAATCCTTGGTGTGCCGAACAACGGCCAATCTTGAAACTCCGAGAACGGGTCCCATTCCTACAAAGAGCTGAAGACGGTGTGTAACCCCAGGTCAGGGTCTTCAAAAGAGCCCTGAATGAAAGGGAAAAATAAAGACATTAAAGATGGAAATAGAGCTGTTTCCGAAGATGCAAGCAAAGGAGCCGCCGTTTAGCGCCATCTTCACTCAGCCTCCATTTCCTGGCAGGAGTTGCCAGTCAATGTTGAACTCAACTCAGGACTGCCTTAGGGACTCCAGCTTTGGTGTTTTCCCTCTGGATTTAGTCCCAAAGCATTCCCCCATGTATGTTGGAGGTTTAAGATCACAGTTTTCCATTTCCTGAATGAGCAAACACCATGGCTGACGAGCCCCATTTGTGCAAAGCGACTGGTTTAAAGGTGCCAGTAACCCGCCCTTGCCCCTTCTGTCAGTAGAAGTGCTTCCGCCAGGCTTAGTAGCTGATCCGCACATGGGGGCCAGGAGCTGGACTTGGTTGTCAGAGGGTATTTGAGGAGCACTCCATTGGGAGCATTTGCTAGATAGTGGGAACTTATCCCCATTTCCACCCCCTGCTATGACCATAATCAGAATCAGGTATAACCAGCAAATGTCATGAAATGTGTTGACTTTGTGGCAGCAGTACAATGCAATACATGATAATACAGGGAAAAAACTGTGAATTACAGTTAAAAAAATATGTGTAAAAAAAAGTAGTGAGGTAGTGTTCATGGGATCAATGTCCATCCAGAAATGGGACGGTAGAGGGGAAAAAGCTGTTCCTGAATTGCTGAGTGTGCGCCTTTAGGCTCCTGTATCTCCTCTCTGATGGTAGCACTGAGAAGGGGGCATGTCCTGGGTAATGGGGGTCCTTACTGATGGACGTCACCTTCTTGAGGCAATGCTGCTTCAAGCTGTCTTGGATACTACACAGGCCAATGCCCTTGATGGAGCGGACTAATTTAACAACTCTCTGCAGCTTACTTCACTCCTGTGCGGCAGCCCCACCACCGTACCAGAGAGTGATGCAGCCAATTACAATGCTCTCCACGGTACATCTAGCAACCTTAAAGAACCTGAGCACAGTGAGGCCAGGTTTACTATCCCGTCATTAGTGCAAAGTGAAGTGTTGTTGGGTGTCTGCATTCAGCTTAGCTGCTGTAACCGTCAGCCAGTTGAATAAATTGGATGGTTATTTTTGGAAACTATTTGGCTGAGGAAGTTCATCTTTGTAGAAGTGCACCACCATAGAAGGCAGTAATAGAGAACCATGATTAGTAACATTTGTATCAGTGTTTCCAACCTTTTTCTGTGCCATGGATCCCTACCATTAATCAAGGAGTGTGTGTACCTCAGGTTGGGAACCCTTCATCTATATGAATAGACAGACACGAGGTTCTGCAGATATTGGAAATCCAGAGCAACACACACAAAATGCTGGAGGAACTCAGCAGGTCAGGCTGTATCTATGGAAATGAAAAAACAGTCAATTTGTTGGGCTGCCTTCTTCAAGACTGGATGAATTTATAAAGTCCTATTTACAACACTGACAGTTTATTCATTTCCATAGATCTTGCCTGACCTGCTGAATTCCTCCAGCGTTTTGTGTATGTTCTTTTGGATTTCCAGCATCTGCAGGCTGTCTCAGGTTTACTAGGAAATTCATCTTTATTTGTGTAGTAGAACCATCTTTCTGTTTTAAACTAAATAACTGTTTCTTTAAGGAAATAAAAATATTCGTGAAAGAAAAGGCATGGGTGATGGTATTCATAAGGCAGGTTAATTAAGTGATCTCAATGGCTGTAAGTGCACAACAGAAAAGGTCAGTGGTTTTTGAACATTTAAAGCCAGGCTCCTTTCCACTTCATCAACTTTATTCTGGGATACCATGAACCAGTAGCCTGTCTCTTATGCCTGGATCAGAGTAGAGGTCACACAAAATGAGGTGTTGAAAGTGAGTCCATTGGTTGTGGGAATATATTAATGATGGGGCAAGTGATGTTGAGTGAGGTTATCCCCTCTGGTTCAAGAGCCTGATATTTGAGGGGTAATAACTGTTCCTGAAACTGATAGTGTGAGTTCTGAGGCTCCTGTACCTTCTTCCTGATGGCAGCAGTGAGAAGAGAGTATGTCCTGGGTGGACGGGGTCCCTGATGATGGATGCTGCTTTCCTGCAACAACAGATGTGCCCGATGGTGGGGAGGGCTTTACCTGTGATGGACTGGCTGTATCCAATACTTTTTTTTTAGGTTTTTCCATTTAAGGGCATTGGTGTTCCCATACCAGGCTGTCATACAGCCAGTCAATCTACCCTCCACCACTCACCTATAGAAGTTTGTCAAAGTTTTAGATGTCATACCAAATCTTCACAAACTCCTAAGGAAGTAGAGATGCTGCCATGCTTTCTTTGTAATTGCACTTACATGCTGGGCCTATGACAAATCCTCTGAAATGATAACACTGAGGAATTTAAAGCTGATGACCCTCTCTACCTCTGATCCCTTGATGAGGACTGGCTAATGGACTGCTGGTTTCCTTCTGAAGTCAAGTGGAGCTCCTTGGTCTTGTTGACACTGAGAGTGAGACCGCACCTGGAGTATTGTGTACAGTTTTGGTCTCCAAATTTGAGGAAGGACATTCTAGCTATTGAGGGAGTGCAGCGCAGGTTCACGAGGTTAATTCCTGGGATGGCAGGACTGTCATATGTTGAAAGATTGGAGCGACTGGGGTTGTATACATTGGAATTTAGAAGGATGAGAGAGGATCTGATTGAAACATATAAGGTCATCAAGGGATTGGACACGCTAGAGGCAGGAAACATGTTCCCGATGTTGGGGGAGTCCAGAACCAGAGGCAACAGTTTAAGAATAAGGGGTAGACCATTTAGAATGGAGTTGAGGAAAAACGTTTTCACACAGAGGGTTGTGGTTCTGTGGAATGCTGTGCCTCAGAAGGCAGTGGAAGCCAATTCTCTGGATTCTTTCAAGAAAGAGTTAGATAGAGCTCTTAAAGATAGCGGAGTGAAGGGATATGGGGAGAAGGCAGGAAAAGGGTACTGCTTGTGAATGATCAGCCATGATCACAGTGAATGGTGGTGCTGGCTCGAAGGGCCGAATGGCCTACTGCACCTATTGTCTATTGAGAGGTTATTGTGGCATCACTCAGCCAGTTTTTCAATCTCCGTCCTTTATGCTGATTCATCACCATCACCTACAACAATAGTGTTTTCAGCAAACTTAAATATGGCATTAGAGCTGTACTTAGCCACACAGTCATCTGCACAGGATCAAAATAAGCTGCAGAACATTATAAACGCAGCCAGCTCCATTATGGGCTCTAGTCTCTCCAGCATCCAGGTGATGATAAAAGGTGATGCCTCATAAAGGTGGCATTCATCATTAAGAACCCCAATCACCTAGGACATGCCCTCTTCTCATTGCTACCATTAAGGAGGAGGTGCAGGAGCCTGAAGACACACACTCTGTTTCAGGAACAGCTACTTCCCCACTGCCATCAGATTTGTGGATACACAATAAACCCATGAACACTACCTCCCCATTTTTCCTCTTTTTGCACTGTGTATTTTCACAACATATGCCGGTGATATTAAACCTGTTTCTGATTCTGAAGTAAATTAAGGGGTCAGCACAACATCGTCATAGGCCAGGGGGCCTGTTCTGTGTTTGAAGACCCAGTAATGAATTGATTAGGGCAGATTGAATGGGAAACGATTCTTTTTACCTGTGCACATGGTGGAAATAAATAAGATGTTGTGATCTGTCTGATGTGTGCAGATGCTACGAGTGACTGAGAAAGGTGAGAACTACTGTGGAAAAAATAGTTTCAAAAGGAAACGAGTGACCAGCATGAATTTCTCCCTGATCAGTGTCAGATTAGCGGGTGGCCATTTAAAACTGCAAGCTGGTGACAAAGACTTCCATTTTAAGATAATTATAAATAGACCGAGCAGTATTAGAGCATAGGATTTTTGTGGTAATGTTGCTATAGTGATAATATATTGGTGGTGTTTTCTTGCAATTTCTTTTCCCTTCACAGTATTGGATCCCATTCAGCCCATTGTGCCTGCAGTGGCTCTTAATACTCTCCATTAGTCCCACTCCTCCCCCCGTTTCCTTCTCTCACAATGTAACAGTTTTTGGTTTTGCTCTTCGACTATCATAATTTTCAGTTGAATATTTTTCTGTTACCGCTTCAGTGTTTTCAAGTCTCAGCAACTACTTGTGTTTAAATAAAAACTTTCCTTCTCGCCTCTGTCTTTTAGCTTGTACTTGTTCCACCTGATTACAACACATTTGCCAGCAAGTAGGCTTTTCATTCACCCTATAAATCCTGAGACACACAAGGGACTGCAGATGCTAAAATATGCAGCAGCAGAGAAACTGCTGAAGAACTTCCGAAACGTTGACTATTTATTCCTCTCCAAAGATGCTGCATATCTGCTAAGATCCTCCAGCGTTCTGTGTGTTACTCTGCATTTCCAGCATCTGCATAGTCTCTTGGATTTATGATTTGCTGGAGGAAATTAGTAGGTCAGGCGGCATCTGTGGAGGAAAACAAATGTTCCACATCTGTGTTCCTCCAGCGCGGATGACTTCCCTCACCTCAACACTGAACTGTTCACTGAATACAACCTATAGACTCAGTTTCAAAGACTCTAGAACTCATGACCTGAGTATTATTTGTTTTTTTTGTGTTTGCACAGTTTGTTTAATATTGCACATCGGTTGATTGTCAGTCTTTGTGCATAGCTTTTCACTGGTATGGGATCTGCGTGTTCTTTTAGGAGTCCATCAATGACTGAAAACTTGTTGCTTTACGACCGTTTACACAAAGGAACAGACACAGAACATATGAAACTAAAGGAAAGAACCTCAGGAAAAGACTTAAGACAAGATACTAAGGACAAAGTCAAGATGGCAATTTTTGCAGAGACTGACACTTTTGTACTGAGATAAAGCCACATTCCTGAGATAAGCAAAGGCCCAATTAAAAGGCACACAGGCACAGCAAGTGTGTAATGTGCTCACACTTAGCCAATAAAAAATGAAAAAGTGATGAAACATTAGGTGACTCTTATCTACTGCTTTGCCACCTGTAGGTGGAGTCTAACCACATATTGTGAAAAACCTAGATTAAAAATGTTAGTAAACAAGCAGCTGTGATCTGTCTGATGTGCTCCTGTGTAGAAGACCTGAGTTGTATAGAAAAATTGAATAGCTTAGCACTCAACTGTCTGAGGTGAAAGAGGCACAACAGACGGTTGAAGAGGTTTGGTATGGGCCCCCAAATCCTAAGAACTTTCTACAGGGGCACAGTTGAGAGCATCCTGACTGGCTGCATCTCTGCCTGGTATGGGAACTGTACCACCCTTAATCGCAGGACTCTGCTGAGAGTGGTGCAGACAGCCCAGCGCATCTGTAGTTGTGAACTTCCCATGATCCAGGACAAGGACAGGAGTGTAAAAAGGGCCCGTAGGATCATTGGGGACCCAAGCTATCCCAACTACAGTCTATTCCAGCTGCTACCATCCGGGAAGCGGTACTGCAGCATACAAGCCAGGACCAACAGGCTTCGTGACAGCTTCTTCCTCGAGGCCATCAGACTGCTGAACTCACACTGACTTGAGTGTACTCTGTATTACATTGACTGTTCTATTTATTATAAATTATTATGATTGCACTTTGCACATTTAGACGGAGATGTAACGTAAAGATTTTTACTCCTCATGTATGTGAAGGATGTAAGTAAATTCAGTTCCTTGGAATGTGGAAGATTAAGACAGGATTTGATAGAGGTATACATTATGAGAGGTATAGGTGGGGTAATTGCAAGCAGGCTTTTTCCGCTGAGGTTGGGTGGGACTACAGAGGTCATGGGTTCAGGGTGGAAGGTGAAAAGTTTAAGGGAACATGAGAGGAAACTTCTTCACTCAAAGGGTGGTGAGAGTGCAGAGTGAGCTGCCAGCGCAAGTGGTGCATGCTATTTCTATTTCAAAGTTTAAGAGAAGTTTGGATAGGTACATAAATGGTAGGTCATAGAGGGCTATGGCTCCAGAGCAAGTCGATGGGAGTAGGCAGTTTAAATGGCTTGGCACAGAGCAGATGGGCTGAAGGACCTGTGTCTGTGCTGTACATTTCTTTGACTCTATGACTCTAAAACTAAAATTGCTAAAATCTCATTAATTCAACTAATGACTTATTAAAACCATAAAAAAATTCTATTGTATTTCTTTGTTCTACTATAAATGCCTGCAAGAAAATGAATCTCAGGATAGTATATATGGTGACATATACGTACATTAACAATGAAGTTACTTTGAACTTTGACATTTCAAATTGAGAGCTGAAACAGCAATTCCTTTTCCTCTACAGGGGTGCTACCTGACCTGCTGAGGTCCTGAAACTGTTTTCCTTTTACTGTGTTAAACCTTGCCTGATTTTCTGTGCTCTAGCCAGCAACCTAATTCTCCTCTGCAAGCCTCTGTCCTGTAAAGCTGAGACTTAATAAAGCATTGACCAGCTCACATTTGTGGTGTATTGTGGGCAGTTCTGGGACCCTTACCTAATAAAGGATGTGATTGTACTGGGGAGGGTCCAGGCTCTATGAGAATGATTCCCAAGGGTTTAACATTTGAGGAAAGTTTGATGGCTCTGGGCATGCCCTTGCTGGAATTTAGAAGAATAAGGAGAAATCTTATTGAAAACTATCGAATATTGAAAGGTCTAGATTTGGGCTTCCCAATTTCAGGTCCACGGATCCCTTGCTTAATGGTATTGGTTGATGGCATAAAAAAGTTTGGGAACCGCCTGACCTAGATAGAGTGGATGAGGATCTTTCCTGTAGTGTGGGAGTCTGGGACCAAAAGGCACAGGCTCAGAATAGAAGGGCGTCCCTTTAGAATAGAGATGAGGAGGATTGTTTTTAGACAGAGAGTGATGAACCTGAGGATGACTCTGTGGAGGCCCAGTCATTGAATATATTTAAAGCGGAGGTTTATCGGTTCTTGAGTAGTCATGGCATCAAAGGTTACCGGGAGAAGGCAGGGGAATGGGGTTGAGAGGGGTAATAAATTAGCCATGTTTGACTAGTGTAAAGCACTCGATGGGCCAAATGGCCTATTTCTGCTCCTGTATCTTGTGGTCTTTCACAAGTGTTCAGTAGTATTGTTTGGTTACTGGCTACAGCGTTGCATGAGGTCACTGTGGCAGTCACCTCAGTTTTTAAATGAGATTCAGTTACCTGACTATGGAGACCATTACCAATGAACCTGGCCTGCTCTCACCTGACATGACACTACCACAGTTTCCAGCATTGCTGGGCTCTGCAATGAACTATGGGTCTTGGACTCTCGTTCAGAACACTAATTGCTTGCGGTTATTGTTTGCATGATTTGTTTTCTTTTCTCTCTCTCTGCACATCGGGTATCTGTTAGGAGAAGAATCTCAAGGTTGTATAATATACCTTGAACTTTGACCAATTGTATGTACTGCAGACATAATTGGGATCAGTTACCCCAACACACAGATCAGGACCTAGCATGGGACAATATGCTCAGATTGAAACTGACTGCCCAGTGTTGTTATTACTTCTTAATACAGATCTGTGAAGAATGTTTATTTCTCAATGCCGTGGTGATTGGCTATGCAGATTATTAAGCTGCATTATTGATCACTTTGAGATAAATGGTATTTTAATGCGGCTTCATCGACTTGTAACTTATACCAGCTCCAAGATTAACACTTCGTTTATGATCAACACACACACACACACACAAATGCTGGAGGAACTCAGCAGGTCAGGCACTATCAGTGGAAATGGATAAATAGTCAATGTTTTGGGCTAAGACCTTTCTTCAGGACTGGAAAGGAAGGGGGAAAACGCCAGAATAAAAAGGTGGGGGAATGGGGTGGATGACTGTATAGAAGGTGATAGGTGAAACCAGGCAGGTGAGAAAGGTAAAGGGTTGGAGAGGAAGGAATCTGATGGGAGAGAGAGAGGACCATAGGAGGAGGGGCACCAGGGGAAGGTAATAGGCAGGTGAAAGAGGTAAGAAGCCAGAACGGGCAATAAGAGAAGGAAGGGAGGGAATTTTTTTACCAGTAGGAGATATTGATATTCGTACCATCAGGTTGGAGGTTACCGATTTACAAGCAACTACACTATAGAGCAAAGTTGTTTTCAGTTCTATCAGGATCAAAGTAAGCTGCAGAGAGTTGTGAACTCAGTCAGCTCTATCATGAGCACTAGTCTCCCCAGCACCCGGGACATCTTCAAGGAGTGATACCTCAAATAGGCGGTGTCTATCATTAGGACCCCCATCGCCCAGGACATGCCCTCTGTTCACTGCTACCATCAGGAAGGAGGTGCAGGGGCCTGAAGACACACACTCAAAGATTCAGGACCATCTGATTTCTGAACGATTATTGAACCCATGAACACCACCTCACTACTTTTTTTTTGCACTACTTATTTAATTTAACACACTCACACACACACACACCTATCTATCTATCTATCTATTGTGGTTCATAGATGGCATCTATTTTGGTATGGAAACACAAAGTAATAGAATTCAAAGGACAGCTGAAGGGGTAGCCAATCAGGACTGGGGGGGGGGAAGAGGTCGCTATATATACGTGAGCACTCCCAGAGAGAAACAACTGTGCACTGAGGATGTCACCTCGACTGGTGATGAAACGTCTGCAAGCTAATTGCCAAGCTCGGCGAACATCGCAACGTCAAATACCTCAACCCGAACTACCAACATTCCTCCCCCCCCTCTCTCTCTCGCCCTCTCTCCCTCTCTCTCTATCTCTATCTCTCTCTCTATCTCTCTATCTCTCTCTCTCTTTTCCTCCTTGCCTCTCCTCTGTACCCAAGCTTTTTGCACCAAGCTATTCACAGTATTGACATTTTTTAAAAAAAAAATGAATGTATGCACCCCACTGAGAAAAGTTATCTTCCAGCAATTAGATTCTGTAAGCTCTCAAAGCTTTTTTTTATTGTTTTGAGCATTTTCCTGTCTTTTCTGGTTATACCATTAGTCGGTGCTGTTGTTTTTAATGTTGCTTTGTAGTTTTCTGTGTACGAATCAATTGAGCCTGTCATCTGAATCAGCTGCTTCAACATTTTAATCAAAAGTAAGCAGATAGTGAATGACAGAGTAACTGGTCTGATTCCTTCCGGATCAATATTTCTTTTGGATTGGTCATTTGATTCAGATTATTTAATTAATTTCACATCAATGCAAATAATAAGAAATGTTTTGCATTTCTCAACCTCAATATCCCACAAGCAACAAAGTGCTTTTGATATGACAAATAGAACACACTGGAAACATTCAGCAGGTCAGTCAGCACCTGCAAAGAGAGAGAAAAACAGATCTACAGCCCAAAAAAGGTTCCTGGACCAGAAACGTTAACTGTTTCTCTTCCTGAAGTTCAGAATCTAAATCAGGTTTAATATCATTGGCATATGTCATAAAGTTTGTTGACCCTTGTGACAGCAGTACAATGCAATACATAATAATAGAGAAAAACGTGAATTATATAATACATATATATATATATATAT
The DNA here is from genome assembly GCF_030028105.1 of Mobula birostris. Classification (NCBI taxonomy): domain Eukaryota; kingdom Metazoa; phylum Chordata; class Chondrichthyes; order Myliobatiformes; family Myliobatidae; genus Mobula; species Mobula birostris. The sequence continues at coordinate 108,691,231 of NC_092381.1, forward strand.
ATATATATATATATATATATATGTAGTTAAATTAAATAAGTAGTGCAAAATAAAAATTCAAAATTAGTGAGGTAGTGTCGTGGGTTCAATGTCCATTCAGAAATCTGATGGCAGTGGGGAAGAAGCTGTTCCTGAATCATTGACTGTGTGCCTTCAGGCTCCTGTACCTCCTCCCTGATGGTAGCAATGAGAACAAGGCATGAACTGGGTGATGGGGGTCATTAATGATGGGCGCCATTGTTTTGAGACATTGCTGCTTGAAGATATCATGGAGACGAGTGCCCATGAAGGAGCTGACTAAGTTTACAACTCTCTGTAGCTTATTTTGATCCCGTGCAGTAGCCCCCACCCCCCCCCCCCCCGTACCAGAGGCATGATGCAGCCAGTTAGAATATAGCCACTATTGTAGCTTCTTTCTAACTGCATCGATATGTTTGGCCCTGGATAGTACCTGAGAGATATTGACACCCAGGAACTCTTTCCACTTCTGATCCCTCAATGAGGACCGGTGTATATTCCCTCATCCTACCCTTTTTGAAGTCCACAAGTTGTTCTTTGTTTACTGACGTTGAGTGCAACGATATTCCAACGACACTACTCAACCAGCTGATGTATCTCGCTCTCTTGCAATTCTGACAACAGTGGTTGTATCATCAGCAATTTTATAGATGATATTTGAACTATACCTAGCCACACGGTCATGGGTGTAGAGAGAGTAGAGCAGTGGGCTAGGCACACATCCCTCAGGTGTGCCAGTGTTGATTGTCAGCGAGATGGAGATGCTATTTCCACACAGATTGTGGTTTTCCGGTTAGGAAGCCGAGGATCTAGTTGGAGAGGGAGGTACAGAGTCCTAGATTCTGTAGCTTTTCGATCAGGGCTGTAGGAATGATGGTGTTGAATGCTGAGCTGTAGTCAATAAACAGCATCCTGACATAAGTACTTGCATTGTGCAGGTGACCCAAGGCCAAGGAGATTGCGTCCACCGTAGACCTATTGTGGTGATAGGCAAAGTGCAGTGGGTCCAGGTCCTTGCTAAGGCAGGAGTTGATTCTAGCTATGACCAGCCTCTCAAAGCACTTCATCGCCAAAGGTGTGAGTGCTACTGGACGATAGGCAGCTCACCCTGCTGTTTCTGGGCACTGGTATAATTGTTCCTGCTGTTGCTGACTGACCACCTGTGTGCTTCCAACCTTGGCTGAGTTCTCTTTTGATCTCCAGTAGGCAGTTTAAATGGCTCGGCACAGACTATATGGGCCAAGGGGCTCATTTCTGTGCAGTATTTTTCCATGACTCATATATAGTTTGTCTTTTAATGTTTTGTTTACTTTTGAGGTGCAATGGCAGTTATTGGGCATGTTCCAGAATGAATCCCTCACTGTAATCACTGAGTATCTGTGATATCCTCAACGCATCAATCAGTAGTGCTCTGTAGTTTAGGACAGTGATGAATATTGGTAGCTCGGGTTGAGCTGCTTGAATATGTTGTCGCTTAAAGTTAAATTGGACAGCTATATGGACAGGAAAGGAATGGAGGGTTATGGGCTGAGTGCTGGTCAGTGGGACTAGCTGAGAGTAAGAGTTCAGCACAGACTAGAAGGGCTGAGATGGCCTGTTTCCGTGCTGTAATTGTGATACGGTTATATATGAAAGATATCTCAGAAATGACAGCTTGACTGCTCAAACGTCATGACATCACAATCACTCACAAGCCAGTAGTGACTTTAAGAAAGCTTGTCTCAAGAACCAAGGTACCAGTAAAGACAACTGACAAAAGCAATGTGGTGTACAGGGTCACCTGTGGAGACAGCAACAAGAACCATGTTGGCTAGACAGGAGGTAAACTCTCACCTTGTTTACGGGAACGTAAACTGGCGGTTTGAAGACATGATCTACTGTCGCTGATCTCGGTACTTCAAGACCGAGAAGGACACCACTTTAACCGGACACCGCGGAGGTTCTGGAGCAGGCATGAAATGTTTTAGAAGTGTGGTTCTCTTCTGATAACTCTGTAAGCAAACGTTGAAGTAGACATAAGTGCCAAAGAAACGCGAGCCAATAGGTCAACTGAAGGGGTAGCCAGTCAGGACCGAGGCAAGCGAACAGGAGCGTATATAAATGCAAGCACTCCCAGAGAGAAACACCAGTAACTACGCACTGGGAATGTCACCCCAACTGCTGATGAAACGTCTGCAACCTATTGCCAAGCTCGGCGAACACTGCAACGTCAAGTGCTCTATAGTGTTTTGCAATTCTTGGAAATGGGAGGGTGAGGGCTTAGGCACAACACCTTGGCTTTGTTGCTGCATTCTGAGTGGCTATCTACCCGTGACTGCCTTAGCCACAGATAAATTGGGCATAAATCATACGTCGAATCACCAAGTACGCAAGGTATTAAGGAAAACAGAGATCTGTGAGGAAGGTGGAATTGGACTCTGAATTTCTTCACTTGCAGATTCCTGTCAGTTCAGATTGGCAACAACATCTCCTCCGTAACCTCCATCAGCACAAGGCAGTGCTCTGCTTGCTTATGACTGTGTGGTTAAGCACAGCTCCAATGCCAGATTGAAGTTTACTGAGAACACCACTGTGGTAGGCCGAATCAAAGGTGGTGATGAACCAGCTTGAGGGAGGGAGATGGCAAATCTGGCTGCTCACTGCCAGCAGGACCAAGGACTGCTGTCGGAAGAAACTGGAGGTCCACTTGCCAGTCCTCATTGGGAGATCAAAGGGAACTTTAAATTCTTCGATGTTATCATTTCAGAGGCCCTGCACGTAAATGCAATTACAAAAGAAGTACGGCAGCACCTCCGCTTCCTTAGAAAGATTCGGCATGACATCTAAAACTTTGACAGACTTCTATAGATGTGTAATGGAGAGTATATTGACTGGCTGCATCATGGCCAGTTATGGAAGTACCAATCCCCTTGAACAGAAAATCCTACAAAAGGTCCTGAATTTGACCCAGCCCGTCACAGATAAAGCCCTCCCCACTATTGAGATAAAACGTTATCACCAGAAAGCAACATCCATCATCAGGGATCCCCACCACCCAGATCATGCTCTCTTCTCACTGCTGCCATCAGGGAAAAGGTACAGGAGTCTCAGGACTTACACCACCAGATTGAAGAACAGTTATTACCCCTGCACCATCAGGCTCCTGAACCAAAGGGCATAACCATTCAACTTCACTTACCTCATCATTGAAATATTCCCACAAGCTATTAACTCATTTTCAAGGACCTTTCATCTCACGTTCTCAATATTTATTGCTTATTTATTATTATTATTATTTCTTCCTTTTTGTATTTACACAGAATTGTTGTCTTTTACACACTGGTTGAACATCCATTTTGTGTTCTGTATCTGTATTAAATCTGTTCGGGATTTATTGAGTATGCCCACAAGAAAATGAATTCAGAGTTGTATATGGTGACATATATGTACTTTGATAATAAATTTACTTTGAACTTTTAAACTTAGAAAACCTGGTAGGCTTCAAAGTTCAAAGTAAATTCCCACTGCTGCCTGTAAGTAGTTTTGTACGTTCTCCCCTATGAACCCATGGGTTTCCTCCAGGTGCTCTGGTTTCCTCCCACAGTTCAAAGACGTACCAGTTAGTAGGTTAGTTGGTCATTGTAAATTGTCCTGTAATCAAAGTACGTGCATGTCACCAAATACTACCCTGATATTATCCTGCAGGCATTCACAGTAGAATGAAGAAATACAATAGAATCAGTATAAAACTACACACAAAGATTGACCAAGGTGCAAAAGAAGACAAACTATGCAAATACAAATAAAAACAAATAATGATTATGATAGATAGATAGATAGATAAATAAATAAATGATACTGAGAACATGAGTTGTAGACCCTTGTAAAGTGAGCTTGTGAAATCAATTCAGAGTTGTGGTGAGTGAAGTTATCCACACTGGTTCAGGAGCCTGATGTTGTCGGGTAATAACTGTTCCTGAACCTGGTGGTGTGGGACCTGAGGCTCATTGTGGTGAGTGAAGTTATCCACACTGGTTCAGGAGGCTGATGGTTGCGGGGTAATAACTGTTCCTGAACCTGGTGGTGTGGGACCTGAGGCTCAGTGTGGTGAGTGAAGTTATTCCCTCTAGTTCAGGAGCCTGATGGTTGTAGGGTAATAACTGTTCCTGAACCTGGTGGTATGGGACCTAAGGCTCATTGAGGTGAGAGATGTTATCCATACCAGTGTGGTCTGAGACCTTAAGGTATCTATACCACCTGCTCGATGATAATAGTGAGAAGAGAGCATGGTCTGGATGGTGGGCCAGCCTAGATATGGGGCAAGGATTCTTTTTAAAACAGAGTGGTGGGTACCTGAAATGCCCTATGGAGACAAGTTTGATAGAGGTTCTCAAGTAGGGAGAGAATGGAGGGGTACTGATGTTGTGTAGGCAGAAGGGATTCGTTTAGTTTGGTACTTAACTACTAGTCTAATTAGTTCAGCATAACATCATGGGTCGAGGGAACTGTTCCAATGATGCACTGTTCTGCGTTGTCCGATGGGCAGCGAAGGAATGATACACAGAGATGCTACCTCAGGGCTCCAACAACTCAGGTTCTATCCCAACCTGTGCTTCTCTTAGTGTGGGGTTTGCATCTTCTCCTGTAACTGTGTGGGTGCTCTGGCTTCCTCACACACCCCAAAAAATAAGCTAGTTGCATTTCAATTGTGCATTGTAAACTGTTAGAAGTGTATAGATTAGTGACAGAATCTTAGGGGATTTAAGAACATGCTGGCCTTCATCGGTTCTGAGAGGTTGTACTGCAGTTTGGGATGTTGGTGGGGCCACACTTTGAGTATTGCATATAGTTCTGCTTGTCTTGTTTTGGGGAAAAATGTTATTAAACTAGAGCGAGCGAGAGAGAGAGTGCAGAGAAGATTTACCTGGATATTGACTGGACTTTGCCTGGGGCGGGGGGGAGGGGTGGGGAAGAGGTTGTGTTTATTCCTTAGAACGTAGGAGATTGAGGGATCACTTGTATAAAGCAGGAGTCCACTGACTACTTGCTCAATGGTATTGATCCATGGATTAAGAAAGTTTGGTAACTCCTGCTATAGGGGTATGTAATAGGATAATGATGGGCAGGGACCAGATTGAAGGCACATAGAAATGGGGTGCTAAAAAGAAACATAGAAAACCTACAGCACAATACAGGCCCTTCGGCCCAGGAAAGTTGTGCCGAACATATCCCTACCTTAGAAATTACTAGGCTTACCCATAGCCCTCTATTTTTCTAAGCTCCATGTACCTATCCAAAAGTCTCCTAAAAGACCCTGTCATATCCACCTCCACCACCGTTGCCAGCAGCCCATTCCATGTATGCACCACTCTGCGTAAAAAAAAACTTACCCCTGACATCTCCTCTGTACCTGCTCCCCAGCACCTTAAACTTGTGTCTTTTTGTGGCAGCCATTTCAGCCCTGGGAAAAAGCCTCTGACTATCCACACGATCAATGCCTCTCATTATCTTATACACCTCTATCAGGTCACCTCTCATCCTCCGTCGCTCCAAGGAGAAAAGGCCGAGTTCACTCAACCTGTTTTCATAAGGTATGCTCCCCAATCCGGGCAATATCCTTGTAAATCTCCTCTGCACCCTTTCTATGGTTTCCACATCCTTCCTGTAGTGAGGCGACCAGAACTGAGCACAGTACTCCAAGTGGGGTCTGACCAGGGTCCTATATAGCTGCAACATTACCTATTGGCTCTTAAACTCAACCCACGATTGATGAAGGCCAATGCACCGTATGACTTCTTAACCACAGAGTCATCCTGCACAGCTGCTTTGAGCGTCCTATGGACTTGGACCCCAAGATCCCTCTGATCCTCCACACTGCCAAGAGTCTTACCATTAATACTATGACTATGACTATTCTGCCATCATATTTGACCTACCAAAATGAACTACTTCACACTTATCTGGGTTGCACTCCATCTGCCACTTCTCAGCCCAGTTTTGCATCCTGTCAATGTCCCGCTGTAACCTCTGACAGACCTCCACAACACCTCCAACCTTTGTGTCATCAGCAAACTTACTAACCCAAGAGTCAGATATGCGTTAGAGATCAGACACAAGAGATTTAAAAGGGATATTAGAGGCAACTTCTGCACATGAAAAGTGGATTGAGCTGTCAGGAATAATGACTGAAGTGGGCACATTAACAACATTCAAAAGTGATCTAGATAAGTGCATATGGAGGGGGGTTTAGAGGTCTATAGCCCGATGGGACTAGCTCACTGGACAACACAGTTGCATGGACAAGTCGAGCTGAATGTCTTCTGTAGTAATGGGGATGTGTACATGCTGTTTGTTTATTGTATTAAGATAGATACTTCTGTTTATTTTGTGACTGTAACTCATTGTGGGGTGCACCATATTCTGATTCATGTGTAGTCTGAAGTTAGCCTTGTGGGTAATTAAAGATGGTATGTCGTAGTGCCAAATAAAAATCTCTTTGCCCTCAGTAAAAGGGAAAGATAGGGGCTGCCAGGAGTTCACACACTCTGGACAAGAATAAGTACAGAGCTATTATTGTGTTTCCTTGTACATATAATTTTGTACAAACCCCATTTCCAGAACAGTTGGGATATTTTCCAAAATGCAATAAAAACAAAAATCTGTGATATGAGCTTTTATTTAACTGACAAAAGTACAAAGAAAAGATTTTCAATAGATTTACTGACCAACTTAATTGTATTTTGTAAATATACACAAATTTAGAATTTGATGGCTGCAACACACTCAACAAAAGTTGGGGCAGAGTTAAAATAAGATTGAAAAGTGCACAGAAAAGTCATGCTACTGTGACAATTATAGCCACCTGGGCTCGGGAGTACTTCGGAAAACCATTGTCACTCAACACAGTCCATCGCTGCATCCAGAAATGCAACTTGAAACTGTATTACGCAAGGAGGAAGCCATACATCAACTCTATGCAGAAACGCCGGCGAGTTCTCTGGGCCCGAGCTCATCTCAAATGGACCGAAAGACTGTGGAAACCGTGTGCTGTGGTCAGATGAGTCCACATTTCAGCTAGTTTTTGGAAAAAACGGGCGTCGAGTTCTCCATGCCAAAGATGAAAACGACCATCCAGATTGTTATCAGTAAAAGGTGTAAAAGCCAGCATCTGTGATGGTATGGGGGTGCATCAGTGCCCACGGCATGGGTGAGTTGTATGTATGTGAAGGTACCATTGACTCTGAGGCGCATATTAGGATTTTAGAGAGACACATGTTGCCATCAAGGCGACGTCTCTTCCTGGGACGTCCATGCTTATTTCAGCAGGACAATGCCAGACCACATTCTGCACGGGCTACAACAGTGTGGCTTTGTTGACACAGAGTGCGAGTGCGTGTGCTTGACTGGCCTGCTGCCAGTCCAGATCTATCTCCTATTGAAAATGTATGGTGCATCATGAAGAGGAGAATCAGACAACGGAGACCACGGACTGTTGAGCAGCTGAAGTCTTATATCAAGCAAGAATGAACAAAATTTCCAATTGCAAATCTACTACAATTATTATCCTCAGTTCCAAAACGTTTAAGAAGTGTTATTAAAAGGAAAAGTGATGTAACACAATGGTAAACATGCCTCTGTCCCAACTTTTGTTGAGTGTGTTGCAGCCATCAAATTCTAAATTTGTGTATGTTTACAAAATACAATTAAGTTGGTCACTAAAACTATTGAAAATCTTTTCTTTGTACTTTTGTCAGTTAAATAAAGGTTCACGTGAATTAACATATCACTGATTTTTTGTTTTTATTGCATTTTGGAAAATATCCCGACTTTTCTGGAAATGGGGTTTGTAAATATTGGCAAGTTGAGGAGCCCTATCTGCCCAAAGCAACTGGTTTTCGGGAGGGAGTAACCTGCCTTTGCCCTTCTCCTGTCAGTAGAAACTGTTCTGCCAGGCTGAGTAGCTAAGCCACATGTGAAGACCAAGAGCTGGACTTGGTTGTCAGAGGCTATTTGAGGCACACATCATTGGGAACATTTAATAGGTAGTGGGAGCTTGTCCCCATTACCACCCACAGCTATAACAACCTTAAGGAACACCTGCCTTATAATTGTACTTATTTCTATGAATGCATGCTGAGAAATAAAGAACTGATTGGGCTGCCCATTGTATTTGAGAGTACTGAAGTGAACTGACTCCATTGTGACTTGTTTCTGATACAAATTGATTTAGATACAAAACATTGCCATTAAATAACTTTTAAAGCTGTATTCCAAAGAAAATAAGTCCAAAGATTCAAATGGAAGGCTGAAGGACTCTGGAGTTGAATAATAATAGACCCACAGTGATGGTTAGAGCACAACATCTGATTGAGAGATTAAAACGATGACCTAAATAGCAAGCAGCAAAGCTCACAGCAGCCATATGAGCTCAGACTGGGTTACAGGCTCCTTGGTTTCCTATTTAACACAAATGCTGACTTTAAATCCAAAGAATTCTGCTCTTAGTCTACCTTTGTACCTACATCAGCTTTTAGAGTACCCATGTTTTCCATATCCTTGTCAGACCTAACTTTTCCAAGAATGCGGAATTTTATTGAGGAGTTCCAATAACGTTCTGTGTACGAAGAGGGCTCAGGACTCAATGAGATTATAGCCTTGAGATTAATGCTATGTATTTCCTTTTCACTTTGTTTTTCTTTTTGCTGCAGAGGGAGATGCCACAGTGTTAGAGAGTCATAGAAAAGTACAGCACAAAAACAGGCCTTTTGGCCCATCTAGTCTGTGCCAAACCATTTAAGCTGCCTACCCCCATCGAGTTGCTCCTGGACCATAGCCTGCCATACCCCCACGATTTCTTAACTACTGAAATCGAACTCACATGCGCCACTTGCGCTGGCAGCTCATACCCTCTGAGTGAAGAAGTTTCCCTCATGTTCCCCTTAAGCTTTTCATCTTTCAGCCTTAACCCATAACCTCTAGTTGTAGTCCCACCAAACCTCAGTGGAAAAGGTCTGTTTGCATTTATCCTATCCAGACTCCTCATAATTTTGTATACCTCTATCAAGTCTCCCCTCAATCATCTAGTTTAAATTCCCAAAGCAAATCAGGTAACCATTGTACTTACAATGTATAGGGATAAATGCACATTTAAGATGTTCATAGACTGCAGCCTTATGAAGGATACCCAGTGTTGTTGCTACCTTTCTCTCATAAATGCTAGGTTAGTTCAGTTCTGCTGGCCCTCCGCGAATATGATTCTCTACACTTGAGCATGGGCGGTGTCAGCCAGGGGTGTGAATCCCACAGATTCATTACTCTCTGGCTAAAGAAATTCCTTCTCATCTCCATTACAAATGGATGTCCCTTTACTCTGAGGCTGTGTCCTCTGGTCTTAGTCTCCCCCAGCATATCCTCTGGTCTTAGTCTCCCCCAGCATAGGAAACATCCTCTCCACACCCACTCTGTTGAGGTCTTTCAGCATTCGATGGATTTTGAATGAGATCCCCCTCATTCTTCTGAATTCCAGTGAGTACAGGCCCAGAGCCATTGAATGCCTTTCAAGCCCAGAATCATTTTTGTGGACCTCCTTTGAATCCTCTCCAATGTCAGCACATCTCTTCCTGTATAAGAGACCCAAAACTGCTCACAATACTCCATGTGGCCTCACCCGTGCCTTATAAAGCCTCAACATTACACCCTTATTTTATATTCTAGTCCTCCTCAAAATGAATGCTAACATCACATTTGCCTTCCTCACTGCCGACTCAACCTGCAAATTAACCTTTAGCAAATCCTGCACAAGGGCTCCCAAGTAAAGTCCCTTTGCACCTCAGATTTTTGGTCATGAAATTCTAGGTTGATCTGGAATGGTATAAGAAATATCAGGAAAGGTGACTAAAAACTTAGTGAAAGCGTAAGATATTGGGTATTTGAAAAGAAGAGAGAGAAGCAGGGAGATGTAGGGGGTGAATCCCAGACCTTAGGGCCGCTATTGAAGGACCTCCGGTTGATAGTAGAGTGAATTAAACTGAGGTGTGCGTAACAAAGAAACTTGGTGGAGGGCAGAGATCTTGGAACACTGCAGGATGTTTCAGAGATGGGGAGAAGTGAGAAAATGGGGAGAATTTATTTAATTAAATTTGTGCCTCTTCAGCAAAGATTGTATGCAGCATGCAACTCTTGAGATCCTTCTTCCGGCTGACAGCCACAAAACAAGCAAGAAACATGGAACCCGTTCAAAGAAAATCATCAAACCACCCCCCCACACACAAATAAATAAACCGTGCAAGCAGCAAAAATACGAGCAAAAGACACTGAATATAAAACACAAAAATCAAAAAAGTCCAAGCATATTCAGTTCAGTTCAATCTAGAGTTATGTCATTCATTATCTGCAGGCCAATCAAAATAGCAACAAACGAAAGGAGCGACCAGAAACACACCATATTGTGAACTGTAGAGGCCAAACCATGTCAATTAAATCTTGCCCAAGACCAAGGACTCCAGTACAGTCATCTGGTGGCCTTGAGCGAGAGACCATTCAAACGCAGGGACTTTCTACTGGCAGCAGGGAATAACAGGCTGGTAGACAGTACTGAACACCCACTCACCATCCACTCCCACCTTGATGGTATCAAGTTATGACTACTTTTTATTTATTCATGTTTTCTTGTCTTATCATCATTCTGATTTTCTGTATTATCTGAGGCTTCCATTGGTCAGGGTTAACCATGGACGTTGTGTCCTGGCTGTCTAGATATGCAAGCCAGGGCAGTACAATATGGAGAGCAAGCTGTTGCCCATGTAACAAGTTCCCCCTCTCCACCCATCTATAAATCCAAGGGAACGGCAGAGACGATACAGCTTGGCACCAGCAGCATCGCAGGAGTTGCCAGTCAGCACTGAATTCAATGTAGGACTGCCTTAGGGACTCCAGCTCCAGATTTCTCCCTCTGGATTTACTCCCGAAGCCTTACCCATGAGTGGCTATAGCTGCAAGGCAGCAGAGGTTTGAGATCAGAGTTCTCCTAGATGAGCTACCATGAGCTACAGCTGATGAGTCCCATCTGCCCAGAGTGACTGGTTTTAAAGCACCAATAACCCACCTTTGCCTCTTCACCTGTCAGTAGAAATGGTTCCGCCAGGCTTAGTAGCTAAGCCATATGTAAAGGCCAGGAGCTGGACTTGGTTGTCAAAGGCTATTTTAGGTGTACACCATTGGGAACATTGAAAAGGTAGTGGAAGCTTATCCCCATTACCACCCCTGGCTATAGCAACCTTCAGGAACTCCTGTCTTATCACTCCTAATGTATTAGTGTAGCAATTGACAAGTAATACTTTGTAGGGTGTTTTCATGAGACATAATCTATTTAACACAAATGAGTTAGGCTGATCTTCATTATCGAGCTGGATTATCTGGAGCTAATTGGCATTTGTGGGATTGTCCAAATTCTGATTGTGAAAATTCAGAGGTAATCCTCCTTAATCAACATTGCTAAGACCAAACATTGTAGCACATACAGAGAAGATTATAGCTATGATGATGATCAATTATTAAAATGGTCCATTGCAAACTGCACACTTCTAATGAAGAAGATTGCCCTCTAGTATGCTGCCCATATATTATTCAAGTTCTTTCCATGCTCTCTGCTCCCACTTTACCTCTCAATTCTTGCTGTTGACATCTTATGGATCCCAAAATCCATAAATTTAAAACTCTTGTTTTTAAATCACTGATACCATATAGTAAAATTCAAAGTAAATTTATTATCAAAAGTTCATATATGTCATTATCTACTACCCTGAGATTCATTTCAGAGTTTGCCTGCATAGCATCATAACCAGGACTTGTGATATGCACCACCTACTACCTGCTCCCATGGCTTCGTGTGACCCTGATCGGGGGCAAAGCAGGTGCTACACCTTCCCCAAGGGTGACCTGCAGGCTAGCAGAGGGAAGGAGCCCCTTACACCTCTTTTGGTTGAGATATACCTCCATCCCGCCTCAGATACTGATTTTAAGTTATACAGATCCAATCCTGCCAGCTCTACAATTTCTTATGCAAGTGGAGGAATGAAATAAACATGGAGAAATAATTGTTCAGTACTTTCAAAGGCTTCTTGCCTTTACAGGAGCATTTCTAATGAGCAGCCTGTTTGCTGTAGATGAAGGTTACCTTAATAATTGTTAGTTATAAACAGAGCAGAGATTGTGTGATTAGATTAGATTATGAGGACACGCAGTCCTCTTTTATTGCCATTTAGTAATGCATGCATTAAGAAATGATACAATGTTCCTCCAGAATGATATCACAGAAACGCAAGACAAACCGACTGAAAAACTGACAAAAACCACATAATTATAACATATAGTTACAATAGTGCAAAGCAATACCGTAATTTGATGAAGAACAGACCATGGGCACGGTAAAAAAAAATTCTCAAAGTCTCTCGAAAGTCCCATCATCTCACGCAGACGGTAGAAGGAAGAAAAAAAAACTCTTCCTGCCATGAACCTCCAGCGCCGCAAACTTGCCGATGCAGCACCCTGGAAGCACCCGACCACAGCCACCTCTCAAGTCCGTCCGAAAACTCCGAGCCTCCGACCAGCCCTCCAACACCGAGCGCCTCGACGCCGGCTCCGGCATGAGACATGAGGCAATAGGCAAAGCCAAGGATTTGGGGCCTTCCCCTCCGGAGATTCTCGATCGCGTAGTAGCAGCGGCAGCGAAGCGGGCATTTCAGAAGTTTCTCCAGGTGTTCCTCTGTGCTTCTCACGGCTGTCTCCATCAAATCAGGATTGTGCACAACCCCTAGTTAACACATACGATATCATTCGGAGCGGCCGCGCGTGCTGCGTGGCGCTGCCATCTTCTCCTCCCGCCTCCTCATTGTATAAAGAATTCCTTAGGTGTTTGCATTGCCTCGCTTTTTTGGAGTACATTTTGCAAAGCTTCACCTATTCAAAGTTCAAAGTAAATTTTATTATCAAAGTACATTTATGTCATCATACACAACCCTTAGATTCATTTTCTTGTGGGCATACTCAATAAATCCATAGAATAATAACCATTTTTTTCCTTTTCATTTTTTTTCTCTTCATGATTAATTATATCAAGAGTTTGGAAGTTTATTACACTTGTGCTATTTGTAGTTTCTCTTGTATATGTTTATTATCAATAATGTAATTCCAATCTCTTTCTATCACTATTGTTATTATGTTTATGAACTTGAAAACTAATAAAAAGATTTAAAAAAAAGAATAATAACCATAACAGAATCAAAGAAAGACTGCCCAATTTGGATGCTCAACCAGAGTGCAGAAGACAACAAATTGTGCAAATTACAAGAATAAATAGTAATAATAAATAAGTAATAAATATTGAGAACATGAGATGAAGAGTCCTTGAAAGTGAGTCCACTGGTTGTGAGAACATCTCAGTGATGGGGGAAAGTGAAGTTGAATGAAGTTATCCCCTATGGTTCAAGATGGTTGAGGGGTAATAACTGTTCCTGAACCTGGTGGTGAGGATCCTGAGGCTCCTGTACCTTCTTCCTGATGGCAGCAGTCTAAGGTGGTTGGGGGTGGGGGAGGTGTCCCTGATGATGGATGCTGCTTTCCTGTGACAGCATTTCGTATAGATGTGCTCAATTGGAGGGAGGGCTTTACCCCGATGGACTGGACTGTATCTACTACTTTTTGTAGGATTTTCCCTTCAAGGGCTTTATAGTCGTAGTCATAGTCATACTTTATTGATCCCAGGGGAAATTGGTTTCATTACAGTTGCACCATAAATAATAAATAGTAATAAAACCATAAATAGTTAAATAGTAATATGTAAATTATGCCAGGAAATAAGTCCAGGACCAACCTATTGGCTCAGGGTGTCTGACCCTCCAAGGGAGGAGTTGTAAAGTTTGATGGCCACAGGCAGGAATGACTTCCTATGACGCTCTGTGTTGCATCTCGGTGGAATGAGTCTCTGGCTGAATGTACTCCTGTGCCCAACCAGTACATTATGTAGTGGATGGGAGACATTGACCAAGATGGCATGCAACTTGGACAGTATCCTCTTTTCAGACACCACCGTCAGAGAGTCCAGTTCCATCCCCACAACATCACTGGCCTTACGAATGAGTTTGTTGATTCGTTTGGTGTTTGCCACCCTCAGCCTGCAGCCTGCTTTAGTGTTTCAGTATTAGGCTGAGATGCAACCAGTCAATATACTCGCTGTTACACAACCATAGATGTTTGTCAAAGTTTTAGATATCATGCCAAATCGCCGCTGAGCCCTAAGGAAGTGCTGTGCCTTCTTCATAATTGCCCTTAAGTGCTGGGCTTATGTGCCTGTTTATCTTGACTTCCCCTATCTGGTTGGCTCTATTCAATTCTCAGCAAGGAGTCTATGCTGGCAGCTGGCCTGGGCTCTTCTGCACTATTCAAGATTTTAACAGCTTTGCAGTGTTAATTAGTGCAGAGTAAACATAAGAGAAAAACACCTGTAGCATCAGAAATCATGTGTTTTTCTCTGTAACCTCAGTAACTGGCGGCATCACCACTTGGTGTGGGGATGGCAACAGCACAGGATCGAAGTAAGCTGCAGAGAGTTGTAAAATTAACCAGCCCATCATCAGCACTAGCCTTCATAGCATCAAGGACATCTTTAAGGAGTGGTGTCTCAAAAAGACAGTATCCCTCATTAAGAACCCCCATCATCCAGGACATTGGCCGGTTGGTAGCGCAGTGGCATCAGTGCCGGACTTCGGAGTGAAGGCTCCCGAGTTCGAGTTCGAGTCCAAGTCGGGCCAGCTCCCGGGCACGCTTTCCAACCGTGCTGGGTTAGCCACTTGGCCTCGTAAAAAAACAAGGGTCGAGCCAGGAACATTCATATCATGACCCGGTTAATCCAAGAGGAGACCAATCCTGACACTACGCGCCAGACAAGAATGGCTGACTGTCTGGTGCGACACGCTAGGAAGGAGGATCCAGGACATGTGCTCTTCTCATCAGGAAGGAGGTACAGAAGCATGAAGGCACACACTCAACGATTCAGGAACAGCTTCTTCCCCTCTGCCATCCAATTTCTGAATGGACATTGAACCCATGAGCACAACCTTGCTACTTTTTAATCCATTTTTGCACTACTTATTTAATTCATAGTCATAGTCATACTTTATTGATCCCGGGGGAAATTGGTTTTCTTTACAGTTGCACCATAAATAATTAAATAGTAATAAAACCATAAATAATTAAATAGTAATATGTAAATTACACCAGGAAGTAAGTCCAGGACCAGCCTATTGGCTCAGGGTGTCTGACCCTCCAAGGGAGGAGTTGTAACGTTTGACAGGCCACAGGCAGGAATGACTTTCTATGACGCTCTGTGTTGCATCTCGGTGGAATGAGTCTCTGGCTGAATGTACTCCTGTGCCCAACCAGTACATTATGTAGTGGATGGGAGACATTGTCCAAGATGGCATGCAACTTGGACAGCATCCTGTTTTCAGACATCACCGTCAGAGAGTTCAGTCCATCCCCACAACATCACTGGCCTTACGGATGAGTTTGTTGATTCTGTTGGTGTCTGCTACCCTCAGCCTGCTGCCCCAGCACACAACAGCAAACATGATAGCAATTTAACTATTTAATAGATATACTTACTGTAATTTACAGGTTTTTCTCTATTATTATGTGTTACATTGTAGTGCTGCTGCAAACTTAACAAATATCATGATGTATGCCGGTGATTTTAAACCTGATTCTGATTCTGATAATTCTCAGTTAATCGTCAGCCCGCGGACATGATTGTGTGCTTTGATGCACATCGCTGGCAAGAGTGCTGACCAGATATTGAAGGGGACTGTAAAGATAACTTATGGATGGATGGTGAAAAAGCAAAGATAGTGTGCAGTCGGACTGTCAGGAAGGGCAGGCAAATGATAGGACAAAATTGCAGCCAGCAGGGTGAGTAGCCATGTATTAGGGATGCAGAGTCAAAAAGGGTAGTAAATGTGGTTAACTCAAAAGTGTTATATCTCAATGCACAGAGTACAAGAAATAAGGTGGATGATCTTGTTGCACTATTACAGATTGTCAGGTATGATGTTGTGGCCATCACTGAATCATGACTGAAGGATGGTTGTAGTTGGGAGCTGAATGCCCAAGGTTACACCTTATATCAGAGGAATGGAAAGGTTGACAGAGGGGGTGGTGTGGCTCTGCTGGTAAAGAATGGCATCAAATCAGTAGAAAGATGTGACATAGGATCGGAAGATGTTGAATCTTTGTGGGTTGAGTCAAGAAACTGCAAGGGTAAAAGGACCCTGATGGCAGTTATATACAGGTCTCCCAACAGTAGCTGGGATGTGGACTACAAATTACAACAGGAAATAGAAAAGGCATGTCGAAGGGGCAACATTATGATAGTCATGGGAGATTTCAACGTGCAGGTTGGTAATGGACCTCAAGAGAGTGAGTTTGTTGAATGCCTACGAGATGGCTTTTTAGAGCAGTTTGTCATTGAGCCTACTAGGGGATCAGCTATACTGGATTGGGTACTCTGTAATGAACCAGAGGTGATTAGGGAGCTTAAGGTGAGAGAACCCTTAAGTGACAGTGATCACAATAGGATTGATGTTCAACTTGAAATTTGAGGCGGAGAAAGAAAAGTCTGACATAGCAGTATTTCAGTGGAGTAAGGGAAATTACAGTGGTATGAGAGAGGAGTTGGCCAAATTAAATTAGAAGGAATGCTGGCAGGGATGACAGCAGAGCAGTAATGGCATGAGTTTCTGGGGGAAAATGAGGAACGTGCAGGATAGATGTATTCCAAAAACAAAGAAATAGTCAAATGGCAAAATAGTACAACTGTGGCTGACAAGGGTAGTCAAAACTAATGGTAAAAGCAAAAGAAAGGGCATACAAAAAAGAAAAATTATCGGGAAGCTTTTAAGAACCTACAGAGAGCAACTAAAAGAGTCATTAGGAGGGACAAGATGAAATATGAAAGCAAGCTAGCAAACAATGTCCAAGTGGTTAGTAAAAGCTTTTTCAAGTATGTCAAATATAAAAGAGAGATGAGAGTGGTTATAGGACCACTAGAAAATTAGACTGGAGAAATAATAATAGGGGACAAGGAGATGGTAGATGAAATAAATGAGTATTTTGCATCAGTCTTCACTGTGGAAGGCACAAGCAGTGTGCCAGATGTTGAAAGGTGTGAGGGAAGAGAAGTGAGTGTAGTTACTATTACAAGGGAGAAGATGTTCAAAAAGCTGAAACACCTAAGGGCACCAGATGACCTGCATCCTCGGGTTCTGAAAGAGGTAGCAGGAGAGATTATAGAGGCATTACTAATGATCTTTCAAAAAAACCATTGGACTCTGGCATAGTGCCTGAAGACTGAAAAATTGCAAATGTCACTCCACTCTTTAAGAAAGGAGGAAGGGAAGAGAGGAAATTATAGAGCAAGTTAACCTGAACTCCGTGTTTGGGAAGATGTTGGAGTCGACTGCTAAGGATGAGGTTATGGAGTACTTGCTGACACAGGAAAAGATTGGACAAAGTCAGCATGGTTTCCTTAAGGGAAAACCTTGCCTGACGAACTTGTTGGAATTCTTTGAGGGAAGATTACAAGTAGGATAGATAAAGGGAATGCAGTGGATGTTGTATATTTGCACTTTCAGACGCCTTTGACAAGGTGCCACACATGAGGCTGCTTACCAAGTTAAGAGCCCATGGTTTTACAGGAAAGTTACAGGCATGGTTAGAGCATTGGCTGATTGGTAGGAGGCAGCGAGATGGAATGAAAGGATCCTTTTCTGGTTGGCTGCCACTGACTGTTGGTGTTCTACAGAGGTCAGTGTTGGGACTGCTTTGTTTTATGCTGTATGCTTTAGATGATGGAATAGATGGCTTTGTTGCCAAGTTTGCAGATGATACAAAGATTGATGGAGGGGGCAGATAATGTTGAGGAAACAGGTAGGCTGCAGAAGGACTTAGACAGATTAGGAGAAAGGACAAGAGAGTGGCAAATGAAACGCAATGTTGGAAAATGCATGGTCATGCACTTTGGTAGAAGAAGTAAATGTGCAGACTATTTTCTAAACAGAGACAATATCCAGGAATCTGAAATGCAAAGAAACTTGGGAGTCCTTGTGCAGAACAACCTACGTGGCCTATAAAAAGTATTCAGCCCCTCACCCTGAAAGTTCAAAGGTTCAAAGGTCCAATACAATATACAAAAACAGAGTGCCCCCAAAGAATGAACACCAGTTAAATGCTAGAACCCCAAAGTCCCCCCCAGCTCCCCTTCCTCCTGTGCATAAGCAGCTGCAAGCAACAATCC
The DNA here is from genome assembly GCF_030028105.1 of Mobula birostris. Taxonomy (NCBI): domain Eukaryota; kingdom Metazoa; phylum Chordata; class Chondrichthyes; order Myliobatiformes; family Myliobatidae; genus Mobula; species Mobula birostris. The sequence goes on from NC_092381.1 coordinate 108,709,574, forward strand.
CCTCCCCCCCCCATGGCAAAAATAAGCATTGGCACCCACCACCGAGCACTCAAGCGTGAGCAAAGCAATAGCAAAGACGCAGACTTGCAGTAACCCCAAAGACTTCGCGTCTCACCTGGTATGAGACATACCACAGGTTCTCTCTCTCTCCCTCCCTAATAAGGGAGAAGGAGGTGTCACCGATTTCCCAGTGAGCGGGGAGACATAACAAACAACTTGTTGGTTTACGATGTTAAACGTCCGTTACGTCACTTTTTTCGAGCTCTGTGCCCAAAGATCTTGGGTCTCCAGGCACACAGCTGTAGGTGTTTCGACTCCCCCGACAACACAGGGGTCTCCTGCAGTGACACCAACCCTCGATCCACCCGTCACCAGAGCCCTGAGATCCTAGGCTTCCAAATTCGAGCCGGACTCTTCGGCAAACCCCTTGGCGTGCCAAACAACAGCCAGTTGTGAAACCCCGAGAGAGGGTCCCATTCCCACAAAGAACCGAAGTCAGCGTGTAACTCCAGGTCAGGGTCTTCAAAAGAACCCAGAAAGGAAAAAAATAAATATATTAAAGATGGAAATTGAGCCTTTCATGTTTTATTGTTTTACAACACTGAATCACAGTAGATTTAATTTGGCTTTTTTTGACACTGATCAACGGAAAAAAAGAAACACTTTCATGTCAAAGTGAAAACAGATCTCTACAAAGTGATCTAAATTAATTACAAATATAAAACAATAAATAATTGATTGCATAAGTATTCACCCTCCGTCTTTAAAATGAAACATCAAATCATCACTGATGCAGCCAATTGGTTTCAGAAGTCACGTAATTAGTTAAATGGAGATCACTTGTGTGCAGTCAAGGTGTTTCAATTGATTGTAGTAAAAATACACCTGTGGAAGGTCCAACTGCTGGTGAGTCAGTATCCTGGCAAAAACTATACCATAAAGACAAAAGAACACTCTAAGCAACTCCATGAAAAGGTTATTGAAGTGCACAAGCCAGCAGATGGATACAAGGAAATTTCCAAGTCACTGAATATCCCCTGTAGTACAGTTAAGTCAATCATAAAGGAACAGAAAGAATATGGCACAGCTGTAAACCTGCCTAGAGCAGGCTGTCCTCAAATACTGAGTGACCGTGCAAGAAGGGGACTGGTAAGGGAGGCCACCAAGAGACCTATGACAACTCTGGAGGAGTTACAGGCTTCAGTGGCTGAGATGGGAGAGACTGCACATACAACTGTTACCCAGATGCTTCACCAGTTGCAGCTTTATGGGAGACTGGCAAAGAGAAACCTACTATTGATAAAAAGCTTGCATCTCGGCATGTGGGAGGCTCTGAAGTCAGCTGGAAGAAGATTCTGTGGTCTGATGAAACCAAAATTGAACTTTTTGGCCATCAGACTAAACACTGCATATCTTCAAAAGCACCCTATCCCTACTGTGAAGCATGGTGGTGGCTGCATTATGCTGTGGGGATGCTTCCCTGCAGAAGGTGCTGGAAGACTTGTGAAGGTAGAGGGTAAAATGAATGCAATAAAATACAGGGAGGTCCTGGAGGAAAACCTGATACAGTCTGCAAGAGAACTACTACTTGGGAGAAGATTTGTTTTCCAGCAAGACAATGACCCCAAGTGTAAAACCAAAATTATACAGTACTGGCTTAAAAACAACAATGCTAATATCCTGGGGTGGCCAAGTCAGAGACCAGACCTCAATCCAATTGGTAATTTGTGGCTGGACTTGAAAAGGGCTGTTCACTCACAATCCCTGTGCAACCTGACAGAGCTTGAGTAGTTTTGTGAAGAAGAATGGGAAAAATTTGCAGAGTCCAGATGTGCAAAGCTGGTAGAGATGTATCCACACAGACACAAGGCTGTAGATGCTGCCAAAAGTGCATCTACTAAATACAATTAAATTCACAATAAAACATGAAAACTTTCAAGGGGGCTGAATACTTTTTTATAGGTACTGTAAAAGTCAACTTGCAGGTAGAGTCAGTGGTGAGGAAGGCAAATGCAATGTTAGCTTTCATTTCAAGAGATCCAGAGTACGAGAACAGGGATGTGATGCTGAGACTTTATAAGGCACTGGTGAAGCCTCACCTTGAGTATTGTGACAGATTTTGGCTCCTCCTCTCATAAAAGGTCTGCTGCCATTGGAGGGTGTTCAGAGGAAGTTCACAAGGATATTTCCAGGAATGAAAGGGTTTTCATATGAGGAACATTTGATAGGTCTGGGTCTGTGCTCATTAGAGAACTTAGAAGGATGAACGGGAATCACATTGAAACCTTTCAAAACTTGAAAGGCCTAGACAGAGTAGATGTGAAAAGGATGTTTCCAATGGTGGGGGAGTCTAGGACAAGAGGGCACAGCCTCAGAATAGAGGGGTGTCCATTTAAAACAGGGATGCAGTAGAATTTCTTTAGCCAGAGCGTGGTGAATTTGTGGAATTTATTCCCACGGGCAGCTGTGGAGGCCAGGTCATTGAGTGTATTTAAGACAGAGCTTGATAGGTTCGTGACTGGATGTGGTGTCAAAGGTTACAGGGAGAAGACGGGCGAGTGGGGCTGAGGAGGGGTACAAAAAGAATCAGCTATGTTTGAATGGCAAAGCAGCCTCGATGGGCCAAATGGCCTTGTTCTGCTCTTTTGTCTTTGGAGATGGCAATTTGTCTCATTGTGTTCCCGGGCTTGATTTCTGCTTTCCTTCTTTTTCTTGGTGCAGACAGTGAATTTTTGCCACCTCAAAGAGGCTCTGGAAGTGGACTGGAGCAGCGAAAAAGCTTCCTCTCTGAAACGAACCCCAAGTGATTATTTCCTACTTCAAGGTAAAGGGGCAGCCTCTGCACTATGTAACTGGATAGTTTTTTAAACTTCCAGTCCTTCTGAGTTGCATGCAAGCTCTGTAGTCTGAATCTTTCATGTACTTTATAGTGTGACGCTTAACCCCGTGTGGTGCCTTTTTTAATTCATATTGGAATTGGTTTGTTAGTGTCACATGGACCAAGATAAAGTGTAAAGCTTGTCTTGCATACAGATCTATTCATTGCACAGTCCATTGGGGCGGAATAAGGTAAAATAATAACAGAACGCAGGATAAAGTGTAACAGCTATAGAGAAAGTGCAGTGCAGGTAGTCTGTTGTCGCATGAACAAAGTCTCGGTAGAGAAGTAGCAGGTAGGTATTAAATAGTCTCTTTGTTCAACAAAATGAGACACAGCAGGCAGTATATTGAGACCCTTTTGGAGGAAGAGGCCTGCTTGACCTGACATTACATGACATTTTATATGCTAAAGCTCAAAGGACAATTCCATATTTTTGCATTGCATCCATAGTGCTTTCTTTGAACTTCACACAGCCTTCACACCTTCTGCTTCGTACACACATGACAGACACCCAAATGAATTTTAAATCAGCATTGTCTTCCAATTAACTGTAGCTCTTAGGGAACCCATCGTTCAGAGCTGCATTTTCAATTTAATCTGCAGTTTTTATTCAGATCTGAAGATTGGTGGCTGAAGTTGGTCGTTGAAATTATTTGCTATATGTGCTGAACCCAAAAAAACACCCTAACATAGACAATCAGATGCAAGATCATAACGAGATAGATTGTGATGTTAAAGGTCCAATTTATTGTACTAGAGAGCTATTTGGTAGGAGTAGAAGATTTCTTTGAGCCTGGTGGTACATGCCTTCAGACTTTTGTATCTTCTATGTATTGGAAGAGGGCACAATAATGTGGTTAACTGGATCAGCAAGTCTGCAGATGACACCAAGATTAAGGATGGAGTGGACAGCAAGAAAGACTATCATGGCTTGCAGCGTGATCTAGATCAGCTGGAAAAATGGGTTGAAAAATGGCAGGTGGAATTTAATACAGACAAGTGCGAGACTTTGCACTTCAGTAGGACCAATTAGGGTAGGTCTTACATAGTGAATGTTGAGGAGTGAGGTAGAACAAAGGGATCTGGGAGCACAGATCTGTAATTTATTGAAAGTGAATTTCTGTGCTGTAATTTCCTATGACTGTATCATTGAGCCTGCTGGTACAAGCTTTCAGACTTTTGTGTCTTCTGCCTGATAGAAGAGGGTCGAAGAGAGAACGTCCAGGGGGAGTGAGACCTTTGATTATGCTGACTACTTTGCTGAGGCAGTGAGAAGATTTTGGCATGCTACCCTTTGAACAATACTAGCAAACCAGTGGTTGTGGCATGTTTTTTGCAGCTACCTGTTTTATGAGGCTACTGCAGAAACCGTTAACTGATGTGGCACAAAGGTTGAGTGTGGGATGTCTGATTTATATATAGTGGCTATTACTTGAAAAGTATCTGGGTGGGTGGTAGAAATATCAGTTTGACAGGGGCATTGTTCATGATAATCTCCCGTTATTGGCTTACGTAATTTGCCTCAGAAAAACCTTGGGCTAGGTGTGGGAGATCAATTCTGTATATGACACACCAACAACCAGAGAGTCAGCAGTTTCATCAGACAGAAAAGTGATTGCCAAATCTCAGTGATGAAATAAAACAATTAAATCTGCAATATATTTCAAAACTTCAAGAGAAATTTCAAGTTCCTGAGTGTCAATATCTCTGAGGATCTATCCCAAACCCAACAAAGAAGGCACACCGGCAGCTATATTTCATTAGAAGTTTGAGGAGATTTGGTATGTCACCAAAACACTTGCAGATTTCTGCAGATGTGCAGTGGAGAGCATTCTAACTGGCTGCATTACCGTCTGGTAAGCTGCAGAGAATTGTAAACTTTGTCACCTCCATCATTAGCTCTGCCCTCCATAGTATCCAGGGCATCTTCAAGGAGCGATGCCTTAAAAAGATGCTGGCCATCATTAAGGACCCCCATCACCCAGGTCATGCCTTGTTCTCTTTGGACCCATCAGGAAGGAAATACAGAAGCCTGAAGCTCCACACTCAACAACTGAGATGGTCTTCCCCTCTGCCATCCAATTTCTGAATGGACATTGAACCCACGAACACTACCTCACTACTTTTGTTTATTTCTATTTTGGCACTACTTAATGTTAATATATATATTTTTTCTGTAATTCATAGTTTTTTTTCTATTATTATGTATTGCATTGTACTGCTGCCAAAAAGTTAACAAATTTCACAACATATGCCAGTGTTGTTAAACCTGATTCTGATCTAAACCAGCAGTTCCCAACTTGGGGTTGGCGGACCCTTCAGTTAATGGTAGGGGTCCATGGCATAAAAAAGGTTGGGGACCTCTGTTCTAAAGTGAGCTTTAAAAGGGGGGGGGGGCGGTTGAAGATGGTTAGAATTAGTGACGTTTAGTTTGAAAACAGCTGCTTTAGGTTTAGTCTCTGGGCTACTGATTGTACTCGAGCTGGCAGTATCTGACCTAATATTGAATTATACGAGGCCTTAGTGCTGGGCACGTGGCCAAGTGGTTAAGGCGTTCGTTTAGTGATCTGAAGGTCGCTAGTTCGAGCCTCAGCTGTGGCAGCGTGTTTGTGTCCTTGAGCAAGGCACTTAACCACACATTGCTCTAGTCTCTGAATGAGGAGTGGCGCCCCACACAGACTTCCAATCTGCATGAAAATGCCCGCGCAGGCCTCTCATGGTCTGAGTCGACGTTCCATCCCTTCTTCCCTCCCTGCTACAATTATACAAGTCAGATTTAAGTGCCGGGGTTCGAGGCGAGGGACGGTCCAGTTCGATTGCTGCTCCACAGAGATTGCTCGTCTCTGTGCTGGACTGAGGCTGTGGCCTGCAACTAGTGGACTTCTGACTGACGCCTGACTTTTGTGAGCTTCAGTTCTGAATGCTGTGTGCTTGCTTTTATTGCTTGCCCATTGTTTTCCCCCTCGCCCCCTCCCCTCCCCCTCGCACTGCCCTGCCCACGCACCCTCGCCCTAGCCCTCCCTCTTCATCCTTGTCCTTTCCCCTACACTGGATGTTTGACAGTCTTTTTTTAATGGCTTCTATTGGGTTTCTTTGTTTTATGGCAACCTGTAAAGAGACGAATCTCGAGGTTGTATAAAGTATGCACTTTGAAACTTCAGCATCATTTATGTGTGAAATGGTTCATTTATTTTAAGACAACAATTAAGACCATAAGATATAAGAGCAGCCTTAGGCCATTTGGCCCATCAAGTCTGCTCCACCATTTCATTATGGCTGATACATTTTTCCTCTCAGCCCTAATCTCCTGCCTTCTCCCCGTATCCCTTCATGCCCTGAACAATCAAGAATCTTCTCATGCCTTAAATATCCCAGTAACTTGGCCTCCACAGCCCCCTATGGCAACGAATTCCACGGGCCTTTGTTGTCCTTTCCCCCTCTCAAGCGGGTTAATGAATCACACTCTTTGCAGTAAGCTTCTTCGATTCTGTAGTAAAGTTTCTGCATCTGTGATTGCTTTCCCTAATATCTTCTTGCCAAGTGTTTGGACGGAAAGTAATTAATTTCCGCAATATTTTGTTGAAAACGTGCTGGTTTATTTTCAGTCCTGGCTCTAAGGATTAATTATAAATAGCTGAAGCCCAGTTTCCTGCCACGGCAGCTAGTTTTTCCATTGTCAGTGCTACTCAGTTGTTCATCTGTACGGAGACTGCAGACACCAACCCTCCCTGTCCCACCTGCTCCAACCCAGCATCACTGCTTCCCTCCATACAAACACTTGGAAATGACTCCCACGTCAATCCGACCAAAACACCACCTGTATCAAAAATAAAGGACCGCTGAAATTTCACGAAAACAGCATTGAACGAGACCTTGTGCTTATTTTTTTGGATGAGTTTGTGCAGCTGCCTTCTTTCTCGTAACACCTGATGGTCAGTGAATATTGCACTTTCCCTTTGCCCTTATTCACTTCAACTAATGATGAACCAAGATGATTGTTCCACCATGGATTCAAATTCTTCTCCAGTGGTTGATGGAAAATATTTTTTTTAATTTCCTTCGCCACCTGCTCCCATGACTTCACATGACCCTGATGGGGGAATTCACGAACAATTATTACCCCTCAACCAACAGAATCAAGCTTAATATCACCAGCATGTGTCATGAACTTTGTTGTCTTTGCAGCAGCAGTACAATGCAGTTTATAATAATATGGGGGGGGGGGGGACCTGTGAATTACAGAAGTATATAAATATATATCAAATAGTTAAATTAAATAAGTAGTGCAAAGCAGAAATAAAAAGTAGTGAGGCAGTGTTTGTGGTTTCACTGTCCATTCAGAAATCAGATGGCAGAGGGAAATAAGCTGTTCCTGAATTGTTGAGTGTGTCCCTTCAGGGCCCTGTTCCTCCTTCCTGATGGTAACAATGAGAAGGGGGCATGTCCTAGGTGGTGGGGGTCCTTAATGATGGACGCCACCTTTTGGAGGCTAGTACCCATGATGGAGCTGTTTGTGATGTATATAAATGACCTGGATGGAAATGTAAATGGGTGGCTTAGTAAGTTTGTACTGAATACCAAGATTGATGGAGTTGTGGATAGTGTAGATGACTGGCAAAGAACATAGCGTGATATAGATCAGTTGCAGATATGGGCAGAGGAATAGCCGACTTTAACCCGGCCAAATGTGAAGTATTGCACTGTGGTAAGGCAAATGCAAGGAGACAGTACACTGTTAAGGATAAGACCAGAGGGATCTTGGGGGTCCAAGTTCATAGCTCCTTGAAAGTGGCTACACAGGTTGACAGGGTGTTTAGGAAGGCATATGGCATGTTTGCCTTTTCTAATCAAGACATTGAGTTCAAAAGTCATGAAGTTATGTCACAACTTTATAAAACATTGGTTAGGCATGCATTGCATACAGTTCTAGTTGCTTCATTATGGGAAGGATGTTGAGGCTTTGGAGAGGGTGCAGAAGGGGTTTACCAGGATGCTGCCTGGATTATCACGAGAGGTAGAACAAACTTGATTGTTTCCTCTGGAGTGTCAGAGGCTGAGGGGGAAATCTGATAGAGGTTTAATAAGCTTATGAGAGGCATAAATGGATACTCCGTCTACTCTTTTTCCCAGACCATGGCCCTTCATACCCTTGGCATTTAAGTAGCTACCCAAACTTCTCTTAAATGCTGCAGTTGACCCACATCTCCCACTTTCGCTGGCAGCTAGCGTATAGAGGAACAGAGTGATCTTGGGGTCCACATAAATCCCTCAAACCCCTCAAAACTGCTGCATGGGGATTTATTTTCCCAGAACAAAAATGCCTAATACAAGTGGACATAATTTTAAGGTGATTGGAGGAACGTATAGGGGAGGATATCAGATGTAAATTCTTTGCACAGTGAGTTATGGCTCAAAGGGTAGAGGACAGACTAAGAGTGGTCCAACGGTCTTCCAGGTTCAGAGGTTTAGCTCAGTGCTAACAATCCTGACTGGTAAAACAAAATTGTTATGGGACCAGCAATAAGAATCCTATATCTGAGTGTGACGGTATTCCTGAGTCTCCACCCGGGACTCGTGTGGCTGACAGTAGTGAAAACCGAGAGGAGGCTACTGACACGATGAAGGAAGCCCTGATCACCACCAGAGATAGAGGACCTTCACTGCTGCCCTAAACGCCAGCAGGTAAGTAGGTAAGAGTCTCTTGCATAGGCACATGGATGATAGAAAAATGGAGGGCCTTAGAGTCATAGAAAAGCACGGCACAGAAGCAGGCCCTTCAGCCTTTCTAGTCCATGCTGAACCATTTAAACTGCCTACTCCCATCAACCTGCACTGGGACCATAGCCCTGTCCAAACTTTTCTTAAATGTTGAAATTGAGCTCACGTGCATTAGTTGCACCGGCAGTTCATTCCACACTCTCACCACCTCTGAGTGAAGAAGTTCTCCCTCATGTTCCCATTAAAGATTTCCCTTTCACCCTTAACCAATGACCTCTGGTTGTAGTCTCACCCAACCTCACCTCGGAAAAACATGCTTGCATTTACCCTATCTATATCCCTCGTAATTTTGTATATGCCTATCAAATCTCCCCTCAATCTTCTACATTCCAAGGAATAAGTCCTACCTAATTTTCTCTTTTCTCTGTACCAGGTTTCCCCCGCTATCCGAATGTAGAGCGTTCCTATGAAACTGTTCGTAAGCCAAAGTGGCATAAAGCGAAGAAGCAATTACCATTAATTTATATGGGAAAATTTGCCTCCTGTGGGCAAGCCAGTTCTGGATCCACAAAGCAAGGTTCCCTTGGATCCCATTCTTCCTTACTTTCTCAATAAGCCTTGCATGGGGTACCTTATCAAATGCCTTGCTGAAATCCATATGCACTACATCTACTGCTCTTCCTTCATCAATGTGTTTAGTCACATCCTCAAAAAAATTCAAACAGGCTCGTAAGGCACAACCTGCCCTTGACAAAGCCATGCTGACTATTCCTAATCATATTGTACCTCTCCAAATGTTCATAAATCCTGCCTGTCAGGATCTTCTCCGTCAGCGTACCAGCCACTGAGCCACTCATCTTCCTTGGCTCTAAAGGGGAAAGCCTAGCTCATTCAATTTATCATCATAAATTATGCGCTCTAATCCAGGCAGCATCCTGGTAAGTCTCCTCTGCACCTTCTCCAAAGCTTCCATGTCCCACATCATGAGGCGAAAAGAACTGAACACAATATTCTATGTGTGATTTAACTAGGGTTTTATTGAGTTGGAACATTACCTCACAGTTCTTGAACTCAAAAGAGATACCATGCTTGATGCAACCAAGAATCAGCAACCTCTTCAAACCATCATAGTGGAACTATCCCCACCAATGTCTTCATAAATGCAGTAGTTCTTGAATGCCAGACATTAATAACATTCTCCAAACAACTAAACCCAACCACTGGTGAGAAAATGTAGCATACAGTGTGTTGTGGTGTAATTAATTTTGTAAAAAGATAAAAATCTGAACTCTCTGTGAGCTTGCAGCATGTAAGGTGTCTGTACAAATTAAACACTGTAGGTTTGTTAATGTTTGTCAATAGTGGTTTTATCCTTACACTGTAGGTTTGTTAAATGTTTGCTAATAGCAGTGGATTCCTGTAGGCAAAAAGGGTTAGATTAATCTTGAAGTAGGTTAAAAGGTCAGTGTAACGTCGTGCGCTGAAGGGTTTTGTACTGTGCTGTACTGTTCTATGTTCTATGCTAGCCTGCTGTCTATATATGTGACTATAAGACCATCAGATATAGGGGCAGAATTAGGCCATTTGGTCCATCAAGTCCTCTAAACCATTTCATTATGGCCAATCCATTTTCCCTCTCAGCCGCAAACTCCTGCTTTTATATAAAGTGCTTTTAATCTCCATTGATCTTTTCATAGGGAAACAGAAGCTTTGAAGGAAGAAGCAGTTTTATGTTTGATACTTTATCTGAAGACTGGCACCTCCACAGTCCAGCTTTCTGTCCTGAAGAAGGGCCTTGGCCTGGAACATCAACTGTTTATTCATTTCCACAGATGCTGCCTGACCTGCTGAGTTCCTCCTGCATTTTGTGTGTGTGTGGCTTTCTGTCAATAATACATCTTACTGTTATTGTAGATCATGTAGTTAAAACGTGGCAGAGAATTTTGAAACCATTTTTCTTTGAAGCAAAGAGTGCATTGTGAGCCAAGCTGATTGACAACACTTAAAATAACAAGTCCCTCTCAGTCATTGTCAAGCAGTTTTAATCTGATCCAAACTGTAAGAGCTTTAAGTGCTTTAAATATATCAAGTATATCGATCTTGGGCGTGTGTGTGTGGGTGTCTCTAGAGCACAAAGAGCACTGTGTCATCCATTGGGATTCTAGGTTTCTCCGAGTTGCCTTGTTGCCAGCACCCAGTGGAATAAAGAAATGTAACAATGCCTCAGCCTCGACAATCTGTCACAGGGGTTCTTGCCCAGACATGTGAGGCAGAGAACCAGCCAGGAGCAAGGACACGGGATTGTCACACAAAAGACCAGATGGACGGACTGTTGAAAGACCCTGTGTGTCGTGATATGGACCAAAGCAGGACTAATGGCTTTGGGCCAAACCATATAGACAAAACCTGCACTGATAGCCTGCTCTGTGCTATGCAGAGGCCACTACACAACACTCGCTTAGAAAGCTGAGCATAGGCACAGCCTGTAGCTTCTTTCAAGGGTTGGTGTGAATGCTGAGGGTTAGGTTTCTGTGACTGCAATTTAAGAAATTGATGATTAAAACTTAGAGCAAAGATCTCTGTGGATACAGGCCCTTCGGCACACAATGCTGTGCTGACCTTTTAACCTTCTCTAAGATCGATCTAAATCTTCCCTCCCATGTAGTTCTTCATTTTTCTATTACCTATGTACAGTCTAAGAGTCGCATAAATCTCTCTAATCTATCTGCCTCAACCACTCCCCCTGGCAGCATGTTCCACACACCTGCTACTCTGTGTAAAAATAAAAACTTTCCTTTAACGTCCCCATTTATACCTTCCTTCAATCACCTTAAAATCATGTTCCCTCATATTAGCCGTTTCCACCCTGGAAAGAGTCTCTGGCTGCCCACTCAATTAATGCCTCTTATCGTTTTGTATACCTCTATCAAGTCACCTCTCATCCTCCTTTTCTCCAAAGAAAAAACACACTCAGTCTATCCTCATAAAATTATATGGATGGCAGGGTGGAGATACATCTCTACCTGTTAGACAAGGTGTAGCACCTGTTTAGCTCCTCCCTCCCCCCCCCCCCGATAAAGGTCATGTGAAATCATGGGATCAGGTGATGGATGGTTGTATGAGCAACTGGTGAACTTCACAAGTCCTAGTTATGCGACCACTGATGCCAGGCAGACTAATCTCAAGGTTGTATAATTCATTCATGCTTTGATAATAAATGTACTTTGAACTTGAATTTTGAACCTCGATCAACTTGCACAACGTCTTTGAGGATCTATGCATGTGGACCCCTGAGATGCCAATGTTTTATTTTGTACTTTTTTTCAGTATGTGAACCCATTGAAGTGTTAGCCGCAAAGAGCAGGAATTTGCGGAGTTGACTCCTGGCATGGACTGAGCCAGCTCAGCAAATACTGATTCTTTTCCAAGTGGCCTCTGGAAGTTCCTGACCTGGTGACAGGAAAAAGGCTTGTTATGACACCTAAACACGAGGAATTCTGCAGATGCTGGAAGTTCAAGCAACACACATCAAAGTTGCTGGTGAATGCAGCAGGCCAGGCAGCATCTCTAGGAAGAGGTACAGTCGACGTTTCAGGCCGAGACCCTTCATCAGGACACGTGTCATAATTGATTTGCCTCCAGACCCAGCAGTCGAGCTCACATGGAGAGCAGTCAAGGCACATTGTTTTTTAGGAGAGGAGCTTACTAACTTACTACCCACTATGCCGCTGGCGTTTAGAGCAGCAATGAAGGTCCTCCATCTCTATCTGTCCTTGGCCACTCAGATGTAGAAAAATTCTTCACTGTTGTTTCCGTACCAGTTTTGTTTTACCAGCCTGATTTGTTAGCCCTGAGCTGAACCCCCGAATCTAGAGGATTCGTGGATCACTCTGAGTCTGGTCTTACCTTTGACCTGCTTGGAATAGGTGACCCTAAACAGAGACATAGTATAAAGCCCTGACTCCAGCCAACATAGATCTCTGGGTCATTGAGGCACACAAGTCTCCAAACCAAGACAAGCTTGTTGTCCTGTTGTAGGTAGGAGAAGAACAACACACACAACAGTGCTGGAAAAACTGAGGAGGCTGTTTCCCTAGAAGGAAAGAAACAGTCGATGTTTCTGGCCGGGACCCTTAGTCCAGACTGGAAAGGGATGGAGAAGAAACTTCTTAAGTGGTAATAATGAAAAGTACTTTAAAATTGCAGGCTTTTTTTTAAACTGATCTTTTTGTGTTTTAAGTAGCTTTATTGTGATTTTCCTGAAATTCAAGATGAATAAGTAGTTGTATTAATTAGTAGTTTGTGGGTTTGTGACCAGATCTTTCAGGCTTACATATCGTGGTGTTGCCTGTGACAGCATCCAGGAGAAAGGGCACTGGAAGCGGTGTGAGAGAGCACGCTGAATTCCATGTAGGTTAAAATTCTAACCCCTGTACAGGTCGGCTCTTCCATTAGTACTGTGGTCCAGTGGCTCCAGGACAAAATCCTATGCTACTCAGGGACTTGTGTCAATTTTATTTTGTAACTGTATTGTGCTTAATCTGAATTATTTGTGCTGTATTGTAACTGCTGTGTATGGCTATATGTGCAGTGTGTGACTGAGGAAGAGTGTTTCGTTTAGCTGTATGTATGTGTATGGTTGAAGGACAATAAACTTGAACTTGATAGGAGGTAGAGGATAAATCTCGAACATATTCCATTGTGTAGCCTTTGGATATCCAAAACTATTGGAGTTTTATGTGACAGACGGTCAAGATAACATTGTTGTATAAACTTTAACAATAAATGAGCCTCTTTAGTTCACTTTTTTTTTGTCATCTCAGATGATCTGAAGGCACTAAAGCAGCAGCCTTGTCATTAACAACACCTGGTCAATGCCAGCACTGCAGACAGCAGCGGACCCGTTGTTGACGGTGCCGGGCTGAGGGCAGAGATGCAGACACCAGCAGCCCTGTCATTAACAGTATCAGGTCAATAATGATGAAGTAGCAACACTTGTTTGCAAGCTGTCCTGTGGAAAAAGCCGTGGGTGTTGCAGCTCGCAGCCTCAAGGCTGATGTGCACAGCCTGCAGGAAGCCAGCCCGGGTTAGGTGATGTACAATTTGGAAGCTGACTGGGGGAGCAACACAGTGGCATCTAAACGCAACTCTCTGGCACGTACTGTTGTTCCATGATGTTACCAGTTAACCCCTCTGAGAACCTTGCTGCAAAAGAAAAAGAGCGCTGTATCACCTGGCGAGATTATAGAATGATTTCATCCATGGGGAAGATAAATGTTGTTGCTGATTAACTGGACTCTGACAACTTGCACTCGTTCCTCAATCACACTTACATGCCAGGAGAAAAGCCTGGTCACTATCAGAATCAGGTTTAATATCACCAGCATTTATCCTGAAGTCTGTTCATTTTGAGGCAGCTGTACAACGTGTTACATTTTAAATAAAGAAGAAAAAGCTGTGAATTACAGTAAATATAATAGTTAAATAAGTAGCGAAAAAAACACAAATAAAAAAGTAGTGAGGTAGTGTTGATGATCCATTGTCCGTTCAGAAACCTGATAGCAGAGGGGACGAAGCAGTTCCTGAATCGTTGAGTGCCTGTCTTCAGGGATTCTCTTGCTTCTTTCTGATGGTAGCAATGAGAAGACGGCAAGAGGGCGGTCTTTAATGATGACGCCGCCTTTAGAGGCAATGCTCCTTGAAGGTATCTTGGATGGTATGGTGGCCAGTGCCCAAGCTATTCTGAATGTTGCACAAAAAAATACCATTTTTATAGGCGTTGACTAATTGGATACAAATTGGTAACCTTGTGGATGTTCAAATTCCTTATTTACATTATAAATCACCAGTCGCATCAGAATAATTGTTCATTCGTTATGTGCTGTGTCGTATGACATGGGTGATCATGGTCTTTCCATGACCATGATTAATCTTGGCAGATTTTTTCTACAGCAGTGATTTGCCATTACTTTCTTCTGTGCAATGTCTTTACAACACTCTTCAGCAATTGTCTGCCTGGAGTCAGTAGTCACAAAGCCAGGTCTTGTGATACAAACCAGCTGCTCATACAACCATCCACCATATGCTTCCATGGCTTTATGTGACCCTGATTGGGGAGGAATGGGATTTTGGGACTAAGCAGGTGCTACACCTTGACGAACGGTGATCTGCAGGCTCGCGGATGGAAGGATCACCTCACACCCTCTTTGGTGGAGACATATCTCCACCCCACCAACCTACCATAGTAGTAGGAAAGTTGTTGAAGAAGATTCTGGGGGGGCATGAGTTATGTTCATTCAGAAAGCCAGAGACTAATTACATTGAATAACAGTTTTTTTCAGAAGTGTTGTTTCCTCTGAATTGTTTTTTGTTCAGGACAGACCACTTGAAACTGAGCACATATATAATTTCAAATTATATATAGAAATTTGGAAAAACAAATTAACTTTTGAATACAGTGCCTTTAATTACATTGCTGATGCTTTGCAATATTTCAACTAAGCTAAAGATGTTTTATTGATGATTTTCATTTATACTCAGTGTCTGAGGCTTCTCGCTTGTGTCCAAAAATAATCAGCTAGTATTGATGGATTCCAGTTGTCCTGATACCATTTCTCCATGACCGCAATGTCCTGGTGAAACCTTTCACTGTGCTTGTCTCTGACAGCACCAAAATTTGCAGGAAAGAAGTCTAAATGGGAATGCAGAAAATGAATCATTAGTGATATGTTGCATTTCATAGTTTTGTATGCTTGAAGCATGTTATCAAACAGCTGCATGTAGTTTGGTGCTCTGTCGTTGCCAAGAAAACTTTCAGCAACATCCTAGAATGCCTTCTGTGCAGTTTTCTCTGGTCCCACAAGAAATTCTTTGAGTTGCCTGTTGTCAATGACCTGTTTGATTTGTGGACCAACAAAATGCTTTCCTTAATCTTGGTGTCAGTTATTCTGACTTGAATTATGAATTAAAATAACAAATATAAATATAAAAATAAATTTCATTCTGATCTTTCATTATTGACAGCCTAAAATTTGCAAGATACACCCAAAAGCATTCAGGAAGCAAAATCTTTGTTGTCCAGTGTTAGTGGAAGTCTTAGTGGGTTTTGTGCAGAGTAGATCATGCTTCAAAAATCTGTAGTTTTTTTTAAAGAGGTGAGTGAGGGGATTGGTGAAATTGGTCGATGTTGTCTGTATGAACCTTAGTAAGGCTTTTGATAACATCTTATATAGTAATCTGGGCCAAAAGGTTGAGGCTGAAGAAAGGAAGAGAGAAAAAAAAAGATAGAAATAGATAGACCAGAGAACAGTACAGCACAGAAACAAGTCATTTGGCTCACATTGTTGTGCCGAACCAGCTAAATAGATAGATAGCCACTTTCCATAATGTACATTTTATTTGGGCTTTTTTCTTTATTAGGTGGCCTTTTGGGATTGAGGATTATTTTAGGGTTTAGTCACGCCTGTGTCCAGGTGGTCATCTGTTCTGTTTGAATGCAGATTGTTGTCTTTGATGCAAGCCAAGGTGGATAAGGAAATATTTTGCAGGTGCGTAGAACAGACAAGTAATGATGCCTTGTACTTTCAAGTGATTAATCCTGACCACAGTTTTTTTTTTAATATTATTTTGCAAAGTGACGAACACCTAAAGCCGCAGATCTTGAGTGGCTGATCAGCAAGGCTGATCATGCCTTGCTGAAACCACAGAGATCTGAAGAGGAAGAATACACATCCGAGCAAAGGGGAAAAACAAGGATGACAAAGCAAGCTTGGGTTTCCTGTTGTTAATGTTCTTCCCCACAAGAAACCTGATGCTAAACCTGATCGTTGTCTACTAATCTACGAAAGGCCTGACTTTTTTATCCATAATAAGTAATGGCCACATTACTAGGTGCCTCCTGTATCTAATAATAAATGTCCACTGAATGTATAAACTCTAGAATGTCTGCAGATGCTGGAAATATAAAGCAACACACACAAAAAATGCTAGAGGAACTCAGCAGGTCAGACAGCATCTATAGAAATGAATAGATAATCGGCATTTTGGGTCAAGACCCTACTCTAAGACTGAGAAGAAAGGGGGAAGATGCCGGAATAAAAAGCTGGGAAGAGGGGACTGAGGTTAGCTGGGAGGTGATAGGTGAAGTCAGGTGGGTGGAAAAGGTTAAGGACTAGAGAAGGAGGAATCTGATAGGAGAGGAGAGTGAACTATAGGAGAAAGGGAAGGAGGATAGGAGCCCAGGAGGATGTAATAGGCAAGTGAGAAGAGGTAAAAAGTCAGAGTGGGGAATAGAGTAAAGGTTGCGGGGCAGGGGGGGGGGTTCTTTGTTTATCAGAAAGAGAAATCATATTCATGCCTTCAGGTTGGAGCCTACCCAGAAAGAATATAACGTATTGCTCTCCATCCTGAAGGTGGCCTCATCTTGGCACAAGTTTGTAGTCGTCTTCTTGAAGTAGCCCATCCACTTCAAGGTTCGACATATTGTGCATTCAGAGATTCTCTTCTGTACTGTTATTGTCACCTTCCTGTCAGCTTGAACCAATCTGACCGTTCTCCTCTAACCTCTCATAAACAAGGTGTTTTCACCCACAGAACTGCTGCTCACTGGATATGTTTTTTCCCTGTTTTTGTTTTGTACCATTCTCTGTAAAACTAGAGACTGTTGAGCGTGAAAATCCCAGGAGATCAGCATTTCTGAGATACTCAAACCACCCCATCTGGCACCGAGTTATTCCATGGTCAAAGTCACTTAGATCACATTTCTTCCCCATTCTGATGTTTGGTCTGAACAACAACTGAACCTCTTGACCAGGTCTGCATGCTTTTATGCATTGAGTTGCTGTCACATGATTAGCTGATTAGATATTTGCATTAACAAGAGGTTGTACCTAATAAAGTGGCCACTGAGTGTTTGTCAGTATATTATCTCCATTTAGTCTTGATGCAGGATCTCAAAGTTCAAAGTAAATTTTATTGTAAAAGTAGATATATGCCACCAGATACAACCCTGAGATTCATTTTCCTGTGGGCATACTCAGCAAATCTATAGAATAGTAACTATAACAGGATCAATGAAAGATCAACCAGACTGCAGAAGACAACAAACTGTGCAAATTCAAATATAAATAAATAGCAATAAACAATGAGAACCTGAGACAATGAGATAAGAGTCCTTAAAGTGAGATCATTGGATGTGGAAATATTTCAGTGATGAGGCAAGTGAGTGTAGTTATCCTCTTTTCTTCAAGAGCCTGATCGTTGAGGGGTAGTAACTGTCCTTGAACCTGGTGGTGTGAGTCCTGAGATTCTTGTACCTTCTACCTGATATCAGCAGTGAGAAAAGAGCATGGCCTGGGTGGTGGGAGTCTCTGATGATGGATGCTGCTTTCCTACGACGATGTTTCATGTAGATGTGCTTAATGGTTGGGAGGCCTTTACCCGTGATGTACTGGGCCAAACCTGCTACCTTTTTAGGAAGGCATTGGTGTTTCCATTCCAGGCTGTAATGCAGCCAGTCAGTATACTCTCCAGCACACATTTATAGAAGTTTGTCAAAATATTTGATGTCATGCCGAATCTCCACAGATTCCTAAGGAAGTAGAGGCACTGCCATGCTTTCTTTGCAATTGCACTTAGGTGCTGGATCCGGGGCAGGCTCTCTTATAATAACACCCAGGAATTTTAAAGTTACAAACCTTCTCCACCTCTGGTCATCTGATGAGGACTGGCTCAGGGACCTCTGGTTTCCCTGTCCAACATGAATTGTTGATGCCTCCCTTCCGTCTCCACTAACACTGCTTACCCTGTTGGAAGCAGAATGTTTGCAACTTTAAAAGCAGCTGCCTTTTTGCTCCAGATTTCAGCAACTGCAGTCTTTTGCATGGCCTCTCATATTGCAGAACATACAATAGCTTCTACGCATATTTTGTACTCCCTGATTTGAGGATATTCTAATTCACCAAATGTTTAGTGAGATATTCTGCTGCGCAGTATTCAGAAACAGAAAAAGGTTTAATATCACCAGCAAATGTCATAAAATTTGTTGTCTTTGCAGCGACAGTACAATGATATACATAACAACAGGAAAAAATTGAATTATAGTAAGTATGTGTGTTTATAATACAGAATTAAGTAAATAGTACAAAAATATAAATTTAAAAAGTAGTGACATGATGTTCATGGGTTCAATGTCCATTCACAAATCAGGTGGCAGAGGGAAAGAAGCTGTTCCTGAATCGTTGAGTGTGTACCTTCTTCCTAATGGTAGCAATGAGAAGAGGACATGTCTTGGTTGACTGGAGTCCTTAATGATGGATGCCATCTTTTTGAGGCTAGTGCCCATGATGGAGCTGACTAAATTTTCAACTCTCTGCACCTTATTCCGATTCTGTGCAGTAGCGCCCCCCCCCCATACAAACAGTGATGCAGTCAGACAGAATGCTCTCCATGGTACGTCTGCAGAAAGTTGCAAGTGTCCTTGGTGACATACCAAATCCCTTAAACCCTAATGAAGTATAGCCACTGTTGTGCATTCTTTGTAGCTGCAACGATGTGTTGGGTCCAGGTTAGATCCTCAAAGATAATGATACCCAGGAACCTGAAATTCTAAGTTACTGAGAACATGCTGTGCTTATCAACACATCTTGTAAGGCTGACGTCTAATTTTGTGTCTTTGAATTATTAATTTAGTTACATGATTATTTACAGTCATAGCAGACTTTCATATTTAACAGCATTTCCTTTGTTCATAGACCAAGCAACACACACACAATGCTGGAGGAGCTCAGCAGGCCAGGCAGCATCTGTGGGAAAAAGTACAATCGACGTTTTGGGCCAAAACCCTTCAGCAGGACTGGAGAAAAAAAGATGAGGAGTAGATTTAAAAGGTGGGGGAAGGGGAGAGAGAAACACAAGTTAATAGTTGAAACTGAGAGGGGGAAGGGATGAAGTAAAGAGCTGGCAAGTTAATTGATGAAAGGGATACAGGGCTGGAGAAGCGGGTGGGTGTCTGAAAGGAGAAGACAGAAGGCCATGGAAGAAAGAAATGGGGGGAGGAGCACCAGAGGAAGACAAGAAGATAAGTTGAGAGAGGGATGGAGAATGGTGAGAGGTGAGGGGGGGGAGCCGTGCATTACGGGAAGTTTGAGAAATCAGTGTTCATGCCATCACGTTAGAGCCTACCCAAGAATATAAGGTGTTGTTCCTCCAACCTGACTGTGGCTTCATCGCGACAGTAGAGGACCATGGATTGACATATCGGAATGGGAAGTGGAATTAAGATGAGTGGTTCATGGGCAAGCTTGCTTCTCCTGGCAGGCAGGTCTCACCGATATACATACAAGAACACTGGACACAGTATATGACCGAACAGACTCATAGGTGTAGTGTCACCTCGCCTAGAAGAACTACTTGGGGCCCTGAATGGTAGCAAGTGAGGAGGTGTAGTACTTGTTCCACTTGCAAGGGAGTCCTTGGGCAGGATTCAGCCATGACTGAATGCTGGAGTGCAGTGGATGGGCCAAATGTCTGATTCTGCTCCTGTGTCTCATGGTCTTGTGTGCGCTTTGCACTCTATTAATATTTTTTTCTCTTTGTATTTGCAGTTTGTTGTCTTCTGCACTCCGGTTGAGCACCCTAGTTGGGTGGTCTTTCATTGATTCTGTTATGGTTATTATTCTATACTGGATAAAGAGGTTCAGTGGAGCGTTGCTGGAGACTGCATGGGCTGGGTTTGTTTCCTTTGGAGCATAGAAATTTGTGATAGACATATACAAAATTATGCAGGTGAACCAGAACTATTCTTCAAACTCTCTAAGAACTTAGTATCTTTCAATAAGTTCATCCTTTAAGCTCTAGAGAATAAAGACCGAGGTTTCCCAGTCTCTCTCCGTGCAACAAATAACCCATACCACAAACCCTCTGAAAGTTGAAAGTCAATTTTATTATGAAAGTACGTGTATAGATAGCATAGCGGTCAGCACAATGCTTTACAATACCAGCGATCAGGGTTCAATTTCCATCGCTGTCTGTCAGGAGCTTGTACGCTCTCCCTGTGACCGTATAGGTTTCCTCCCACAGTCCAAAGCTGTACCAGTTAGTAGTTTTAAGTGGTCAATGCAAACTGTCCCATGCTTAGGCAAGGGTTAAATCAGCAGTTTTTAGGTGGCCCTGATCGAAGGAACCCATTCTGTGCTGTAACTCAATAATTAAATACTTACATACAACCCAGAGATTCATTTTCTTGTGAGTACACTCAATAAATCTGTAAAATAATAACTGAATCAATGGAAAACAGCACCAATTTGGGCGTTCAACTAGAGTGCAGAGAACAACAAATGGCAAATACAAAGGGAAAGAAATAGTGATGATTATTAAATGAGCAATAACTATCGAGAATGTGAGGTGAAGAATCCTTGAAAGCAAGTCCAGTGGTTGTGGACCATTTCAGTGAAGGAGCAAGTGATGCTATCCCTAATGGTTCAGGAGCCTGATGGTTGAGAGTTAATAACTGTTCCTAAACCTGGTGGTGTGAGTCCTGGTGTTCCTGTACCTTGCTGATGGCAGCAGCGACAAGAGAGCATGGCCTGTGTGGTTAGGGTCCCTAACGATGGATGCTGCTTTCCTGCGATAGCATTTAATGTCGATGTACTCAATCGTGGGGAGGGCTTTACCCATGATTGACCAGGAAATATCCACCACTTTTTTGCAGCAGATATACCCTTGTTTTTAAGATGAGAAGATCCAAGCCCCAGATAAAATGTTTGTACTTAAATCCTTTTACAATAAAGGGTCACATGCAGGTGTCCCTAATAAAGGAACCACTGAGTGCAAAAGATGAAAATTCCTGCTGTAAGCTAGCCAACATAGCTCTGTTTTAGGATACTGAGGAGAAGAATGACAAGGGTTACTGGATAGAGGCAGCTGCGTGGCAGACAATTACAGTGGTGTCACCACATTTGACAGAAAGCACCCATTACTCCAAACTGCTATTGCTTTTCAAAGTACAATATAGCGTGCCCTCCTCCACCTCACTGACAGAGAGCAGTGTATGTGTGAATCCTCAGCCCAGTCTCCTGCTGCATCAGCAGGAACCTGAGGGTAAATTGCTGGCTGTTATCAACACCACTATTTGGGCTATGATATTCCAGGCAGAGTGAGCTGACTGTAAGGCATTTGGGCAAGATGTGGGAATGGTGCCAATCCTCTGCTTTGGTGCCTCTGTTTCTTCAGGAGCGATTATTGGTGCTGGCATGAGATGATAATCTATGCCACAGTGGCGTAGTGGTTCCATCATGGGTACTAGCCACTGTAGTAACCAAGCTACAGTGCCCCAGGAAGGTGGTGCCCATCATTAAGGGCCTGACCACCCAGGACATGCCCTCTAATAAGACCAAAAGAAACAGAAGCAGAATTAGGCCATTCGGACCATCACATCTACTCTGCCATTTTATCGTGGCTGACAAGAGAAAATCTGCAGGTGCTAGAAATCCAAGGAACACACACAAAATGCTGGTGGAACTCAGCAGGCCAGGCAGCATCTTTGGAAAAGAGTACAGTCAACATTTCAGGCCAAGACCCTTCCTGATCCATTGTTTCTCTCAGCCCAGTCTCCTGCCTTCTCCCTGTATCCCTTCATGCCCTGAACCAGTTTAGAATCTATCAATCTCTGCCTTAAATATCCATAAAATTTAGCCTCCACAGCTGCCTTTGGCAAAGAATTCCATGGATTCACCACTCTCTGGCTAAAGAAACTCCTCATCTCCATTCTAAAAGGACGCCTCTCCATTCTGAGGTTGCCCTCTGGTCTTAGACTCTCCCACCATAGGAAACGTCCTCTCCCATCCACTCTATCAAGGCATTTTACTATTTGATAATATTCAATGAGGTCACCCCTTATTCTTCTGAATTCTGGTGAATACAGGCCCAGAGCCATAAGACACTCTTCATATGACAAGCCATTCAATCCTGGAATCATTTTCATTAACCTCCTTTGAACCCTGTCATGTTCCAGCACATAAAAGGACCAAACCTGTTCACAGTACACCGGTACTTTATAAAGTTTCAATGTTATATTCTTGCTTTTACATTCTAATCCTGTTGAAATGAATGCTAACGGTGCATTTGTCTTCTGCACCACAGACTCAACCTGCAAATTAGTCTTAAGGGAATCCTGCCCAAGGACTCCCAAGCCCCTTTGTGTCTCAGTTTTTTTGTATTTTCTCTCCATTTAGAAAATAGTCAACCCTTCCTTTTCTTCTACCAAAGCGCATGACCATACACCTCCCAACAAGTGTATTCCATCTGCCAATACTTTGCCCATTCTCCTAATCTGTCTGTCCTTCTGTAGCCTCTCTATTTCCTCAAAACTACCTACCTCTCCACCTGTCTTCATATCCTCTGCAAACTTTGCAACAGATTGTTCTTTTCCAATCAATGCTGGCCGATTCTTCTCTCATCAGAATCAGGTTTATTATCACCGGCATGCGTTGTGAAATTTGTTAACTTAGCAGCAGTAGTTTAATGCAATATATAATATAGAAGGAAAAAAATAAAATAATAATAAATAAGTTACAGTATATGTATATTGAATAGATTAAAAATTGTGCAAAAAACAGAAATAGTATATAATTAAAAAGTGAGGTACTGTTCAAGGGTTCAATGTCCTTTTAGGAATCGGATAACAGAGGGGAAGAAGCTGTTCCTGAATCGCTGAGTGTGTCCCTTCAGGCTTCTGTATCTCCTCCCTGATGGTAACAGTGAGAAAAGGGCATGCGCTGGGTGCAGGAATCCCTAATAATGGATGCTGCCTTTCTGAGACACCGTTCCTTGAAGATGTCCTGGGTACTTTGCAGGCCAGTACCAAGATGGGGCCGATTAAATGTACAATCCTCTGGAGCTTCTTTCAGTCCTGTGCAGTAGCACCCCTGCCCCCACCCCACATACCAGACAGTGATGCAGCCTGTCAGAATGCTCTCTATGGTACATCTATAGAAGTTTTTGAGTGTACTTTAGATTAGATAATGAGGACACTCAGTCCTCGTTTATTGTCATTTAGTAATGCATGCATTAAGAAGTAATACAATGTTCCTCCAGTGTGATATCACAGAAACACAAGACAGACCAAGACTAAAACCGACAGAAACCACATAATTATAACATATAGTTACAACAGTGCAAAGCAATACCGTAATTTGATAAGAGCAGACTATGGGCACGGTAAAAAAAAGTCTCAAAGTCTCGATAGCCCCATCATCTCACGCAGACGGTAGAAGGAAGAAAAACTCTCCCTGCCATGAACCTCCAGCACCGCAAACTTGCCGATGCAGCACCCGACCACAGCTGACTCTTGAGTCCGTCCGAAAACTTCGAGCCTCCGACCAGCCCTCCAACACCGAGCAACATCTCTGCCGAGCGATTCAGGGCCTTCCCCTCTGGAGATTCTGGATCACACAGTAGCAGCGGCAGCGAAACAGGCATTTCAGAAGTTTCACCAGATGTTCCTCCGTGCTTCTCACGTCCATCTCCGTCAAATCAGGATTGTGCACGGCATCCTACTTGACAGATTACAGATATTCATTCCAGAATGGCCGCTGCGCGCTGCATTGCACTGCCATCTTCTCTGACTATTTGTTGACATACCAAATCTCTATAAACGCCTAATGAAGAATAGTTGCTGTCTTACCTCCTTTATAACTGCATCGATATGTTGGGATCAGGTGAGGTCCTCAGAGACCTTGACATATCTATCAATCTATCCCCCTCCCCCTCTTCTCACCCCCCTGATCCCTCTCTCCCTCTGATCCCTCTATAAAGATTGGTGTATGTTCCTTCGACTTACCCTTCCTGAAATCCACAATCAGCTCTTTTGTCTTAGCAACATTGAGTACCAGGTTGTTACTGCGACACCAGTCCACTAGTTGGTATATCTCTCTCCTTTATGCCCTCTCGATGCCATCTGAGACTCTACCAACAATGGTTGTATCATCAGCAAATTTATAGGTGGTATTTGAGCTATGCCCAGCCACACAGTCATGGGTATAGAGAGAGTAGAGCAGTGGGCTAAGCACACACCCCTGAGGTGCGCCAGTGTTGATCGTCAGTGAGAAGGAGATGTTATCACCAATCCACACAGATTGTGGTCTTCCGGTTGGGAAGTTGAGGATCCAGTTGCAGAGGAAGGTACAGAGGCCCAGGTTCTGTAGCTTCTGTATCAGGATTGTGGGAATGATGTTATTAAATGCTGAGCTATAGTCGATGAACAGCATCCTGACATTGGTGTTTGTGTTGTCCAGGTGGTCTAAAGCTGTGTGAAGAGCCATTGAGATTGCGTCTGCCATTGATCTATTGTGAGATCGTGCCTTTGTAATTCCCTTTACTCCACTGTTGTACTGATGCATCTGACTTTAGCTTCTCCTTCTCAAATTTCAGGCTGAATTCAATTTTATTATGATCACTTGCCCCAAGGGTTCTTTTACTTTAAGCTCTCTGATCAATTCTGGTTCATTGCACAACTCCCAACCCAGAATAGCTGATCCTCCAGTGGGCTCAACCATGAGCTGCTCTAAAAAGTCACCTCATAGGCAATCTAGAAATTCCCCGTCCTGTAATCCAAAACAATTTTCCCAATCTGTCTGCATATTGAAATCCCCCATGACTATTGTAATGTTGCCCTTTTGGCATGCATTTTCTATTTCACGTTGTAATTTGTAGGCCACTTCCTTACAATTGTTTGGGGGTCCGTCAGGGTGTTTTTTACCCATGCAGTTCCTTAGCTGTATCCACAACGATTCAACATCTTCTGGCCTATGTCACCTATTTCTCATGATTTGATTTAATTTTTTATCAACAGAGTGACACCACCCCATCTGCTTTCCTGCCTGTCCTTTCGATACGTGTATCCTCGGATATTAAGCTCCCAGCCCTAATCTTTCAACCATGATTAAGTGATGCCTACAACATCATACCTGCCAATCTGCAACAGTGCTGCAAGTTAATATACCTTATTTTGTATACTGCGCACATTCAGATACAATACCTTCAGTCGTGTATTCACCCTTTTCAATATTGTCCGTCTTTTACATTGCAACTCATCCTGGTGACTGCAATTTTGATCTACCAACAGCCTCTCCTCACTACACATTGCCCCTGTTTGTAAACCAGCTACCTCATCTTAATCACTATTATCTGCCTTTCCTATGATACTTCTTGATTTAAATGTAGGCAACTCAGGACTCGTCACACAGTGCTCAACCTATTGATTACTAATTTTGTCTGATGTCTTACCAACATCTGCCTCCACAACCTCTCCGCTAACTTTTCAGCACTCTGGTTCCCATCCTCCTGCAACTCTAGTTTAAAACCCACTGTGCAGCATTAACAAACCTTTCTGCTAGGAAATTAGACCCCTCCAGTTCAGGTGCAAACCATCCCTTCTGTACAGGTCCCACCTTCCCTGGAACAGAGCCCAATGACCCAAAAATCTTATGCCCTCCCTCCATTAAACTGTACAACCTTCCAAGTTCTAGCCTCACTAGCACATGGCATGAGTAGCAATCCTGAGATCACAACCCTGAAGGTCCTGCCCTTTAATTTAGCACCTAACTCCTGAACTCATTATGCAAAACCTTGTCACTTGTCTTACCCATGTCATTGGTATCTACATGGACCACGACTTCTGGCTGTTCACCCTCCACTTAAGAATGCTGAGGACTCGATCCGAGATATCCCAGACCCTGGCCCCCAGGAAGCAACATACAATCCGGGAATTTTGTTCTCGCCCACAGAATCTCCTGTCCATTTCCCTAACTAACAAATCCCCTATCACCACAGCATGCCTCTTCTCTTCCCTTCCCTTCCCTTCTGAGTCACAGAGGCAGACTCAGTGCCAGAGATCCAACCACTGTGGCTTTCCTCTGTTAGGTCATTCACCCAACCCCCCCACCACCCAACAATAGCCGAAGTGATATACCTGTTGTCCTGTTGTTGAGGGGGATGGCCACAGGGGTACTCTACACTGGCTCCTTAACCCCTTTCCCCTTCCTGACTGTATCCCAGTTTCCTGTGTCTCGCACCTTGGGTGTTACCACCTCTCTATATGTCCTATCTATCACCTTTCAGCCTCCTGCATGATCCGGAGTTCATCCAGTTTCAGCTGCAGCTCCTTGATGCAGTTTGTTAGAAGCTCACAGTTGTGGTCAGAGATACTGGAGGTTTTCCTGCATATCCTGCAAGAAGAGCATTGCACTACCCTGCCTGATGTCTCTCCTGTCCTAGCAGAGCGGATATAATGAAGAGAAGGAAAAAAAACTTGACCTTTTCTTTCCTTTGCTTCTCTTCACTGAAGCTTCAAAGAGCTAAAGCTTTAAGATCACTGCTGTATGTCCACTCAGATGAAGGCCGCTGCACTTGCCCCTGCCTTTTTATTTGTTCTTGCCTACTGTCCTGTCTTCGCTACCATCGGGAAGGAGGTACAGAAGTCTGAAGGCACACACTCAATGATTCAGGAACAGCTTCTTACCCTCTGCCATCCGATTGGACATTGAATCCATGAACACTACTTATTTTAACTATTTAATATACTTACTGTAATTTGGATTTTTTTTTCTATATTTATCATATATTGGTTTGTACTGCTGAGCAAAGTTAACAAATTTCACAACGGTGATATTAAATCTGATTCTGGTTGGTGCATTGCTGTTATAGCTTGGGGTTTCAGAGTTCAATTCCAGTGTCCTCTGTATATAAAAAAAAAAGTTTATTAATTCTTCCCATGTGCACGTGGGTTTCCTCCGGGTGCTCTGGTTTCCTCCCACAAACCGAAGACTTACTGATTAGTGGTTTAATTGGTCATTGTAAATTGTTCTGTGATTAGACTAGGGTTAAATGGGTGGTTGCTGGGCCGGAAGTGCCTGTACCGTGCTATATCTCCAAATAAATTAATAATTCTATCGTGTTTATTTTAAATGGCAAAATTTTCTTTTGTAGTTTACATCCCTCCTTATAACCATATAACAATTACAGCACAGAAACAGGCCATCTCGGCCCTTCTAGTCCATGCCGAACTCTTACTCTCACCTAGTCCCATCGACCTGCACTCAGCCCATAACCCTCCATTCCTTTCCTGACCCTATAGCTATCTTAGGGATATCTTCCTTCTTAGGGAGTTGAGAAGAACTTGCTCCATCCCTAGTTTTGTGGGTTCTGAGGTTGACTAATCAGGTCAATGTGTGAACCACAGGCTCTTCACCAGATGGGGTAGAGGTGGTTAATGGGGTGGTTGAATTGGTAGCTTTTAAGATTTTTATTCTTTTATTGAGATATAGTGCAGAATAGATCCTTCCAGCTCTTCGAGCCACGCCACCCAGCAATCCCCCGATTTAATACTAGACTAATCGTGGAACAATTTACAATGACCAATTAACCTACCGACTGGTACATCTTTGGATGTGGGAGGTCATGGAGAGAACATACAAACTCCCTACGGGCAGCAGAGGGAATTGAACCCAGATCGCCTGTATTGTATTGGAAAGCATTGTGCTAACCACTGTGCTACCATGTGCCCTACATATGGGTGGCGCAGTAACAGTACAGCACAGTATAGACACCTAGACCTACGACGTTGTGCCAACCTTTTAACCTACCCTTCCCTCCCACATGGCAGAGGGATTTGAACCTGGGTCGCCAGCACTGTAAAGTGTTGTGTTAACCACTACACTACCGCATCACACAAGCTGGTGCATTCTTGTCCATGGCCTTGAGGTTCTTTGTTCCTTCCCATTTTCTCCTTCTCCACATTGAGCATTGTTGCCCAGGTATCCCCAGGAATTCTGTGAAGATGTTGCATTTCTTCAAGGAAGCTTTAAGTATATCCTTGGATCTTTTTCTCTGCCTAGACATCTTCTCCCACAACAGAGCTGGAAACCGTGTCTCCTTCAGAAGTCTAATGCCAGGCATGTGCACTAACTGACATTCTTAGGCACAGTCACAAAAGATTCTGCAGAGCAACACACACAAAATGCTGGAGGAACTCAGCAGGTCAGGCAGCATCTATGGAGGGAAATAGTTGAAATTTTGGATCACCTGATTAAACATTATTCCCTCCATTTGCCTCACACCAGAGTTTCTTCAGGATTTAGTGTGTGCTTCTCTGAGAGCACTGAGAGGTGTAGCTAATAGAGCTGTTGTCTCATAGCTCCACTGACCATTGTGGGTTTTTCTGAGGCTCCTCCTTTGCCCACACATCTCAAAGATGTGTATGAATTGTGAGGTTAATTGGCCAACGTAGATTGCCCCAAGTGTGAATGAGTCTGGGGGAGTTCAAAGTAAATTTATTATCAAAGTACATGTATGTCACGATATACAACCCTGAGATTCAGTTTCTGGCGGACATACTCAGCAAATCTATAGAATACTACTACAGGATCAATGAAAAATCAACTAGTGCAGAAGACAACAAACTGCAAAAGCAATTATAAATAAATAGCAATAAATAGTGAAAACATGAGATAATGAGATAAAGAGTCCTTAAAGTGAGATCATTAGTTGTGGGAACATCTCAATGGGTGGGGCAAGTGAGTGTAGTTATCCCCTTTGTTCAAGAGCCTAACGATTGAGGGGTAGTAACTGTTGCTGAACCTGGGGCTGATGCTCTTGTACCTTCTACCTGATGGCAGCAGTGAGAAGAGACAGACTTCTGGGTGGTGGATGGATGCTGCTTTCCTGCGGCAGTGTTTCATGTAGATGTGCTCAATGGTTGGGAGGACTTTATCCGCGATGTACTGGGCCGAATCCACTACCTTTTGGAGGATTTTCTATTCAAGGGCATTGGTGTGTCCATACCAGGCTGTGATGCAACCAGTCAGTACACTCTCCACTACACATCTATAGAGGTTTGTGGAAGTTTTACAGTTGATGGGAATGTGGAAAGAACAGTTCACATAAAAATTCGATGTGCCAAAATGATCTCCTATGTGATAGGGAGATATTGTGTAGCAATTACTAGCAGTTCAGTAGCAGCTTACATCAGATGTGCAGCTATGGTTGTATTATAGGAAACAAGGTAGCCAATCTGCATGTAGCAAGCTCACACAGATAATAATATTAACCAGATTAGCTATATGCTTAATATTCAAAGATATCTTTAATTTGACAACGGCATTAGAGTGCAATACATAATAATGAAAAAAAACATGAATTACATTATATATATATATATATATATATATTAAATAGTTAAAGTAAATAAGTAGTGCAAAGTAGAAATTAAAAAAGTAGTGAGGTAATATTTATGAATGAGTTCAATGTCCATTCAGAAATCCATTGACAGAGGGGAAGAAGCTTTTCCTGAATCGTGTGTATGCCTTCAGGCTTCTCTACCTGCTCCCTGAGAAAAATGGCATGACCCGGGTGATGGGGGTCCTTAATGATGAATACTGGGGGTTTTTTTGAGGCATTGCTCCTTGAAGATGTCCTGGATGCTGGGGAGACTAGTGTCGATGATGGAGGTGACTAGTTTTACAACTCTCTGCGTCTTATTTTGATCCAGTGCGGTAGCTCTCCCATACTAGGTGATGATGCAGCCAGTTAGAATGCTCTCCACGGTACATCTGTAGAAATTTAAGAGTGTTTTAGGTGACATACCAACTCTCCTCAAACTCCTAATGAAATAAAGCCGTTGTCTCGCTTTCTTTTGTGTCAACAACCAACACAATTCGTGAATGTGCTGGAGGCAGCCCCCAAGTGTCGTGCTTGTGGCGCCAGCATAATATGCCCCGACTCATTAACCCTAGCCTGTACTTGTTTAGAAAGTGGCAAGAAACTGGAGCACCTTGAGGAAGCCCACGTAGTCACAGGGGGAGTGTACAAACATTTTACATAGATATTCGGTGGGGTTCTGTACAGATTTACTGAACCCCACCAATTATTCCACCGTCACTTCAGGAATATACTCTTCCTTCAAAAAGGGTTTCTTTGGATCTTCTATGTCCATCTCTTGGCCTTGGTTTAATAGAAAGCAGAGAGATAGTGGAAGGGTATTATTCTGTCTGGTGGTCTGTAACCAGTAGTATTCCACAGGAGCCAGTGCTAAGATCTCTGTTGATTCTGATATATATGACTTGGATGAAATGTAGATTGTTCGTTCGTTATGTGCCGTGTTGTATGACATAGGCAATCATGGTCTTACCGTGAAATGATTGCTCTTGGCAAATTTTTCTCCAGAAGTAATGTATTATTGCCTTTTTCTGGGCAGTGTCTTTACAAGATGGGTGATGCCAGCCATTACCAGTACTCTTCAGAGATTGCCTGGTGTCAGTGGTAACATGACTTGTGATATGCCCCCAGCTGCACCCATGGCTTCATGTCACACTGCTCAGGGGGAGCGGGTATGCTAAACAGGTGCTGCATGTCCTTTCTTACAGATGTACCTCCATCCCACCACCCAGTGTGTAAGAATGTCAGATTCTAGAGGGCATGCATTTAAGGTGAGATGGGAAAAGTTCAAAGGAGATGTGGGGGGCATTTTTTGACACAAACTCAAGAATGTCTGCAGATGCTGAAAATCCAGAGCAACACACACAGAATGCAGGAGGAACTCAGCAGATCAGGCAGCATTAATGGAAATGGATAAACAGTCAACATTTCAGGCAGAGTTGTAGATGCCAGGGTAGAAGTGGATATGATAGTGTTGTTTAAGAGGCTTTGAGATGTGTATGTGCTGCTGCTCATGGGTGGGAGAGGCAGGAGCAGGGGGCTTTCCAGTTCTTAACGTTGCTTCTGTAATTCATTCTTTGGGTTTTTTTTCTGTTTTGTGGATGTCTGCAGAGGGTAAGAATTTCAGGTTGTATACTCAATACATTCTCTGATATTAAAAGGAAACATTGAACCATTGAATATGCAGAGAATGGGGGGAGTGGTATAGATCCTATGCAGCCTGAAGAGATTACTAGTGTATTTAATTTGGTATCTTGCTCAGTACAGAAATGGTGGGCTGAGCAACCTGTTCATGTGCTGTACTGTTCTCTGTTCTATATTTAATGTCTCATCTTTTGGCTTTTGAGTTCTACCTGAGTCCCTCTCTGGAGCATTAGATTCAGTTCCTGCTCTCAGGTCTCTGAAGTGGGACTTGAACCCACAGACTTCTGAATCATAGCTGATGCAAGGCATGGGAAATGTGTAATGTCCTAACCACATTTCCTAGCAATTGTATAAGCATCCTCCACTAAAATATACCCATAAATGCTCCTGACAACAAATAAATTCATCATTATGCTTATGATAAACATTTTTTAAAAACTGAATTCCATGGAGGTGATTCCTCAGTTTTGCAGTGTATTTTACAACAAATTAAAAGCCATCATCATGAGGCTCTCACCTTGTGAATGTGCTTATTTAACACTTCTCTCAACACTTATCAGCAAGTTTGCTTGTCAGTACAAGAGCAGGGATATGATGCTGAGGATTTATAAGGCACCTGGTGAGGCCTCACCTTGAGAATTGTGACAGTTTTGGGCCCCTCATCTTAGAAAAGATGTGCTGGCATTGGAGAGGGTCCAGAGGAGGTTCACAGGGATGATTCCAGGAATAAAAGGGTTATCATATGAGGAACGTTTGATGGCTGTGGGTCTGTACTTGCTGGAATTCAGAAGGATGAGGGAGGGATCTTATTGAAACCTTTCGAATGTTGAAAGGCCTAGACAGAGTAGATGTGGAAAGGACGTTTCCCGTGGTGGGAGAGTCTAGGACAAGAGGGCATCGCCTCAGGATAGCGGGGCGCCCTTTCAAAACGGAGATACAGAAAAATGTCTTTAGCCAAAGGGTGGTGAATTTGTGGAATTTGTTGCCACATGCAGCTGTGGAACCCAGGTTGTTGGGTGTTTTTAAGGCAGAGATTGATAGGTTCTTGATTGGACATGGCATCAAAGGTTACGGGGAGAAGGCCAGGAACTGGGGTTGAGGAGGGGATAGAAGAAAACAGATCAGCCATGATTGAATGGTGGAGCAGACTCGATGGCCAGATGGCCTAATTCTGCTCCTGTGTCTTATGGTCTAAAAGCTTCAAATGTATTTGCCTCTACCACCATACCATGCAGTGCATTCCAGGCATCCACCACTCTGAGCTAAAAAAATTTACCCCTCTTAAACCTACCCCTCTTGCCTTCAATGCATGCCCTCTAGTTAGATATTTCAACCTGGGAAACAGATGTTCTCCGTTAACTCTATCTGTGCCTCTCATAATCTTCATAAATTTCTATCAGATTTCCCCTCAGCCTCCAACCCTCAAGTTTATCCAGCCTCTCATGATAGCACATGCCCTCTAAACCAGGCAGCATCCTGGTGAACCTCTTTCCAAAGTCTCAAACATCCTTCCTATGGGGGCGGGGGGGGGGGGGTGCGCGTGACCAAAACGTATCCAATACTCCAGATGTGGCCTAACCAGACTTTTGTTAGGTTGCAACATAACCTTTTGACTTTTGAACTCAGTGCCTTGACTAATAAAAGCAAGTATTCCCTAAGGCTTCTTAACCACCCTATCAACCTGTGTAGCCACTTTCAAGGAGTTAAGAACTTGGATCAGACCCAAAAGACTGAAACAATTTGAGCATCCAGGAGATGTGGTAAGAAGCATACAAGCACAACAAAGTAACTTAAGCCTAATTTATTATCACAAAAATAGAGAGCACAAATAAACCACACTAAATACGACATAGTAAGTTACAAAGTTTTCCACCAGGACTTCAGAGCTCACGATTTGTCATTTCCACTTGATTGCTGCTGTTGTCAGGGGAACTTTGAATTCTGATTCATAAATTCTTCAGTGTAGGTGAAGCCTCAAGAACTGAGGGAAAGGTGCCACAATAAATAGGGGTTCAATCGACAAGCATAGCGAGACACAAAGAGACAGACAAGCTCTTTGGTCTTTTGTTCACAACCACCCTCTGCCTAAAATTGGCAAGCCAGTTTTGAATCCATGGAGCCAAGTTTCCTTAGATCCCATGCCTTCTATCTTTCTGAACGAACCTACGATGGGGAACCTTGTTGGACATCTAACTAAAATCCATGTACACCACATCCATTGCTCTACCTTCATCAATATGTTTCGTCACTTCTTCAAGGAATTGGTATGGTTGGGGGTTGGGTGGCTACTGCACAGGATCGATGTAAGTTGCAACGAGTTGTAAACTGAGTCATCTCCATCATGAACACTAGCCTTTGTAGTGTCCTTCTTGTAGGACACCTTCAAGAGGCGGTGCCTCAGAAAGGCTGCATCCATCATTAAAGACCCCGTCTTGCCCCGCTTCCCCTTACTGCCATCAGGGAGAAGGTACAGAAGCCTGAAGGCACACACCAAGTGTTTCAGGAACAGCTTCTTCCCCTCTGCCAGAAATGTCGATTTCTGAATGGGCATCTCACCCATGAACACTACCTCACTACTTTTTTATTTCTATATATTTTGCACTATTTATTTAATTTAACTATGTTATATATTTACTGTAATTCAATATTTTTTCTCTATTATTATGTATTGCATTGTGCGGCTCTCACAAAGTTAACAAATTTCACGACGTATGCCCATGATATTAATCCTGATTCTGATCCTGACTCTGAATTCAGCGAGGCACAACCTGCCCCTTACAAAGCCATGTTACCCATTCCCAATCAGACTATGCTTGTAAGTCCTGTCTCTAAGAATCCTTTTCTGAATAATCAAGAGACATTGACTCTTGTTAGATCAGATGGGCAGGAATCAACATGACAGACACCTCATACACAATCGCAGGTTTAATGCTTCAAACTCTTAATTTCTGGCCCTTTTAATTTGGTGGAACTAAGCATGCTTGGTACAGCTGGTAGCCCAATTGAATTCAGTGTGTTCAGTAAAGCCCGAAGATTTAGAACATGTCTTCTCCTTGTCTGTTTAAGTCATAGTCATAGTTTATTGATCCCGAGGGAAATTGGGTTTCGTTACAGTTGCACCAACCAAGAATATATAAATATAGCAATATTAAACCATAAATAATTAAATAATAATATGTAAATTATGCTAGGAAATAAGTCCAGGACCAGCCTATTGGTGCAGGGTGTCTGCCCCTCCAAGGGAGGAGTTGTAACGTTTGATGGCCACAGGCAGGAATGACTTCCTATGACGCTCAGTGTTGCATCTCGGTGGAATGAGTCTCTGGCTGAATGTACTCCTGTGCCCACCCAGTACATTATGTAGTGAATGGGAGATATTGTCCAAGATGGCATGCAACTTGGACAGCATCCTCTTTTCAGACGCCACCATCAGAGAGTCCAGTTCCATCCCCACAACATCACTGGCCTTACGAATGAGTTTGTTGATTCTGTTGGTGTCTGCTACCCTCAGCCTGCTGCCCCAGCACACAACAGTAAACATGATAGCACTGGCCACCACAGACTCGTAGAACATCCTCAGCATCGTCTGGCAGATGTTAAAGGACCTCAGTCTCCTCAGGAAATAGAGACGGCTCTGACCCTTCTTGTAGACAGCCTCAGTGTTCTTTGACCAGTCCAGTTTATTGTCAATTTGTATCCCCAGCTATTTGTAATCCTCCACCATGTCCACACTGACTCCCTGGATGGAAACAGGGGTCACCAGTACCTTAGCTCTCCCCAGGTCTACCACCAGCTCCTTAGTCTTTTTCACATTAAGCTGCAGATAATTCTGCTCACACCATGTGACAAAATTTCCTACCGTAGCCCTGTACTCAGCCTCATCTCCCTTGCTGATGCATCCAACTATGGCAGAATCATCCGAAAACTTCTGAAGAGGACAAGACTCTGTGCAGTAGTTGAAGTCTGAGGTGTAAATGGTGAAGAGAAAGGGAGACAAGACAGTCCCCTGTGGAGCCCCAGTGCTGCTGATCACTCTGTCAGACACACAGTGTTGCAAGCACACGTACTGTGGTCTGCCAGTCAGGTAGTCAAGAATCCATGACTTTGTTTCAGTGAGTCATATTCCAGAGTAGGGTCATATATTCTGCTTTTGGTAAGTATAGGAGGACCCCACCTACTAAATCAGATGACAGACTTTTTAACCTCGTCTGCCTACAATGCAAAACCAAAGTGCAGAAAGCTATGACTTATTTGTTTATTGAGATGCAGACCCTTTTGGCCCCTCGAGCAGAGTGGAGCCGCACCGCCCAGCAATCCCCCGATTTAATCCCGACATCACTATGGGACAATTTACAATGACCAATCAACCTACCAACCAGTACATCTTTGGACTGTGGGAGGAAACCCACGTCACAGGAAAAACATACAAACTCCTTATAGGCAGCGGCAGAAAAGCTGGTGATGCAGCAGTTGCAACCCACACTCCGCAGCAGCTCCAGAGCTTGATGCATCGCTTCTCCCACACATGCAAGGAATTTGGTCTGACTATTAGCCTGAGAAAGACAAATGTCTTAAGCAGAACGTGAAGGCACCACCGGTCATTTGCCATTGATAACTACAAACTAGATGTTGTTCATCAGTTCACATAGCTGGGATTCATCATCAGTGACAACCTGTCCTTGGACTCAGACATCAGCAACACATCCAGAAAGCTGCAACAGCTCTTTCCTGCCTCACTGCATCAGTCTGAGAGAACTCCAAACTCTCAGTCAAAACAAAGATGACAGTGTTTAATGCTTGCATCACACTGCTATACAGCAGCGAGACCTGGACAACATACGCTAAGGAGGAGAGAAGGCTCAGCATGTTCCACTTAAGGAGCCTTCATCACATCTTGGAGAGATAGAGTACCTGCTGCTGAGGTTCTCTTTCATGCCGGCCTCCCACGTGTGTACACCCTGCTCAGCCACCATAGGCTACGCTAGCTGGGCCGCGTCGTCTGCATGCAGGATGCCTGCATCCCAAAGGCCATCCCCTACACAGTAAGCCAGCTTCAGGCAAGAGAACCGCTGGCCGCCTGCGATTGCACGGCAAGGATATCTGAAAGCGGGACATGAAGGTGCTGGACGTCAATGCTGAGTCTTGGAAGGAGCCTGCAACCGGCCGGGAAGCACCCTAAAACAACATCCGGTGAAGAAAAACTCCTGAAAGCAGCAGAAGGCAAACGGGCCCATTCAAAGGAACGCCGCATCTCCAGCAGAGCTGAGGTCACTTCTAAATATGACCTTTGCGTTGTTGTCCAGGTC
The DNA here is from genome assembly GCF_030028105.1 of Mobula birostris. Classification (NCBI taxonomy): domain Eukaryota; kingdom Metazoa; phylum Chordata; class Chondrichthyes; order Myliobatiformes; family Myliobatidae; genus Mobula; species Mobula birostris. The sequence continues at coordinate 108,746,333 of NC_092381.1, forward strand.
TTGCATCTGTACAGCAGTGTGCTGGTGACACAAGCGGTGTACACTGCTGTCTTTGTTTTAACTGCCACTCTTGCATTGGTCTTATTAGCACAGACAGAGCTGTACCAACAGCATAGATAGCTGGGACGCAACATCTGTGGTCGAACTCAACCAGTGGTGGGTGGCTAAGGAGGCAGTTTGCCAAGTACACTGGTCAAAGTGCTGAGATGCACTTGGGTATCTGATGTAGTTCATCATCATTGTCGTTTGACCATGGTTGTTCTTTGCAAATTTTTCTACAGAAGTGGTTTGCCATTGCCTTCTTCTGGGCAGTGTCTTTACAAGGCAGGTGACCCCAGCTATTATCAATACTGTTTAGAGATTATCTGTCTGGTGTCAGTGATCACATAACCAGGACTTGTGATATCCATCAGCTGCTCATATGAGCATCCACCACCTTCACGTGGCTTCATGTGACCCTGATCGTGAGGTTGGGGGGGGGGGTGGCTAAGCAGGTGCTACACCTGACCTGCAGGCAAGCAAAGGGAAGGAGCACCTTACACCTCCTTGGGTGAAGACGTTTCTCCGCCCCGCCACCCACTGATGAAGTTAGCTGTGGTTTTTCTTTTTTTGGTTTCTACGTCACCCCAAACACGCAATAGGAAAATTTCATTTAAGCCAAAAAGCTTTCATGTGTGCAATGTGTTTACCTTGTAAGAATTTCAATCATCACCTCAGACTGCTTCCTTTATTTATAAGAGTTTTGCAGCCACCACAGTAGCATAGCAGTTAGCGTTCTGCTTTACAGCACCAGTGATCAGTGTTCAATTCCCACCGCTGCCTGTAAGGAGTCTGTACATTCTCCCTGTGACCATCTGCCTGCAGTCCCACAGTCCAAAGATGTGCAGTTAGGGTTCATAAGTTGTAGGCATGCAGTGTTGGCACCGGAAGCACAGCGACCCTTGCAAACTGCTTCGGACTGTGTTGGTTGTTGATGCAAATAATGCATTTAACTATATGTTTTTGATACATGTGACAAACAAAGCTCGTATGATAAACACAAGAAATTCTACAGATGCTGGAAATCCAAAGCAACACACACAAAATGCTGGAGGAGCTCAGCAGGTCAAACAGCATCAATGGAGAAGAATAAACATAAGAGATTCTACAGATGCTGGAAATCTAGAACAACACACACAAAATGCTGGAGGAACTGAGCAAGACAGACAGCATCTATGGGTTGAGACATTTTTCCAGGACTGGAAAGGAAGAGGGAAGATGTCACAAACCTCATACGAGTCCTGATGAAGGATCTTGACCTGAAACATCGACTGTTTATTCCTTTCTATAGATGCTGTCTGACCTGCTGAGTTCCTCCAGCATTTTATATGGTTACATATAAAGCTAATATCTAAAGATTTAGGAGTCAGAACTTGATATATCTAATGGCAGTGTTACGAACATCTCAGACACCCACTATCAAATCTTACCAAATCTTTTTTGATTCTATTAGTCAAATATCTTCTAATAAGTTATTTTGTTAATCCCACACACTGCTGCCAACCTGTCTCAGCTCAGCTGTCTTTCTCCCGTCCCTCCCAATTCCTCTGCTGCCCAGGGTGTCTGGATACATACCATTCCCAGCTTTTTCTATTGCATTCTCCCTCATTTGTTTGTCTAACATCCCTAAAAAAAAACATACAGTGGTGCTAAGAAGTTGTGAACCCCGTAGAATTTTCTCTATTTCTGCATAAATATGACCTAAAATGTGATCAAATTTTCACAAAAGTCCTAAAACTAGATAAAGAGAACCCAATTAAATAAATAACACAAAAACATTCTGTTTCGAGGAAGTCTGCCGAGAATAAGAATTTCAATTTGTATATTATATACATTCTCCAATATTAAATGGGACCATTGAACCACTGAGGTTTAATATCACCGGCATATGTCATGAAATTTGTTAACTTACTATATATAAAAAATGGAAATAAAAGAAGTAGTGAGGTAGTGTTCATGGGTTCAATGGCCATTCGGAAATCGGATGCCAGAGGGGAAGAAGTTGTTCCTGAAACGCTGAGTGTGTGCCTTCAGGCTTCAGTATCTCCTTCCTGATGGTTCCAGTGAGAACAGGGCATGTCCTGGATGGTGGAGCTCCTTAATGATGGATGCTGCCTTTTTGAGGCCTCACTCCTTGAAGATGCCTTGGATACCATGGAGACAAGCGTCCATGATGGAGCTGCCTAAGTTTCCAACTCTCTGCAGCTTATTTTGATCCTGTGCAGTAGAGCCCCCCCCCCCAACAATACCAGATGGTGGTGTAGCCAGATAGAATGCTCTCCATGGTACAGTTGCAAAAACAATTTGCAATTGTTTTTGGTGACGTACTAAATCGCCTCTAACTCCTAATGAAATATAGCCTTCTTTGTCGCTGCATCGATATGTTGGGTCCAGGATAGATCCTGAGATATTGACACCCAGGAGCTTGAAATTGCTCACTCTCTCCACTTCTGATCCCCCTCTAAGGCCAGGGTGTGTGTTCTCTCGTCTTACCTTTTCTGAGGGTGCTAAAAAGATGTACTGATTTGGTGTGAGAGCTGGAGGGATGTGTTTAACTAAAAAATAAAGTGCCAAGGTTCCTTCCCCTGGAAAAGAGGGCTTCAAGTTCAAGTTTGTTGGCATCAGACTGCAGGTATATACAGCCAAATAAAACAATGTTTCTCTGGATTACACACAAAATATTACCACAACTAAATTAATAAAATACAATTCAAAATGCATGTGAAGTGCGCAGCACAGGTAAACAGTAATCAGTGCAGTACGGTAGCGAGGTGGTTAGCACAACCAGCGACTGGGTTCAGTTCCCACTGCTGCCTGTAAGGACTCTGTACCTTCTCCCCGTGACTGTGTGGATTTCCTCCAGGTGCTCGGGTTTCCTTCCACAGTCCAAAGAGGTACCAGTTGGTAGGTTAATTTGTCATACTAAATTGCCCCATGATTAGGCTAGGATTAAGATTGGGGGATTGCTGGGCAGCACAGCTCAAAGGCTGGAAAGGCTGATTCCGCGGTGTATCTCAATAAAGTAATAAAAGTACAGTGAACAGCTTGCTGTCCTAGCGACGAGACCTCAGTGGTGGCAAGGGCCACTGAGATAATAGCATAGTGATATAGAGGCAGTATTTCACTATACATTAACCCTAGACCCTCAGTAGCCCTCTGTACATTGCAGCGAGTCTAAAATATTCAGCAGATCACATTCAAAATGAAGAGAGAAGCAACACACAAAATGCTGGAGGAACTCAGCAAGTTTTGGGGTAGGCATCATTCTGAGAGACTTTGCAGTGCAGCAGCAAATCACAAACACAAAAAGAAACTGCAGATGCTGGAAATCCAGAGCAACACACACAAAACACTGGAGGAACTCAGTAGGTCAGGCAGCATCTGTGGAAAAGAATAAACAGTCGATGTTTTGGGCTAAAACCCTTCTTCAGAGCTGAGAAGGAAAGGGGGAGATGTCAGAATAAAAAGGTGGGGGAGAGGGTAAGGAGGATAGCTGGAGGGTGATAGGTGAGGCCGGTGGGTGTAACATGGAAGCAGGTTCACGGGTTTAGTGAGTGCGACAGAAAACACCGACTACAAATAAGCGTATTAATTATTTATTCACAAACAATAAAAGATTTGACCAAACATCTAAGTTTCCCTTGAGTTACATAAACCACAAAACTAAATATTGAACAAATAGATACTTAGCTAAAACTGCGTGTGGGCCTTCTGTGTTGTGGAGCATACCTTCCCAATGGTTCTGTGGAGGGTGCCTGGGGACAGAGGAAAGAGAGCAAGCCTCCTGCATGTGCTGTTCTTGTACCTCTGAGGTGCTTGAAACTGGAAATTGGTGTTGTGGCATACAGGCCATCCAGTGGGGAAAAAGCAGCCCCTACTTTTAAACGAGCAAATCAATAACTGATACGGCAGAAGTGGCTTTCAACTGGCAAATAAGCCAACCAGCCCCCACGTTTCTGTGGGAAATGTCAAGGGCTGGAGAGGAAGGAATCTGATAGGAGAGGAGAGTGGACTACAGGAGAAGGGGCAGGAGAAGAGGACCTGGGGGTAGGTTGATAGGCAGGTGAGACTAGGTGAAAGGTCAGAGTGGGGAATAGAGGAGGGGTGGGGAGGGGATTTTTTTTACCGGAAGGAGAAATCGATATTCATGCCATCAGGTTGGAGGCTACCCAGACAGAAATATAAGGTGTTGCTCCTCCACCCTGAGGGTGGCCTCATCTTAACACGAGGGGACCATAGACTGACATGTCAGAACGAGAATGGGCTATTTATGAACTTGTTCTTTATCGACACTAGGACAGTACTGACAGTAGCTAGTCACCTTCCTACCATGCCCTTAAAGTGTAGGGAGTAACTGGAATCACTCACACCCTGTAAGGCAGTTACACTAACAACAGCTTCCCTGTGCTGCCTTACATACAACATAGAACATTACAACACAGTATAGGCCTTTGGGCCCACCATGTCCTGCTGACCCTTTAACCAACTCTAAGATCAATCTAACCCTCCCCTCCTACATAGCTTTCCATTTTTCTATTAACCGTCTGCCAATCTCAGAGTCTCTTTACGTTTATTGTTTTCACAATTTGTTTTCTTTTTCTCTCTGCATTAAGTGTCTGACAGTCTTTTTTTAATGGATTCTTTTTGGTTACTTTGTTTTGTGGCTGCATGCAAGGGACAAGTCTCAAGGTTGTAGAATGTATACATACTTTGATAATAAATGTACTTTGAACTTAAATGTCCCTAATGTATCTTCCTGTACCGCCACCTCTGGCAGTGAGTTCCATGCACCCACCACTCTGTGTTTTAAAAAAATTCTGACATCTTCCCCCCACCTCCCCATGCTTTCCTCTAATTACCTTAAAATTATACACCTCATATCAGCTGCTTCCTAAGCCCCCTTCGTTGCTGTCTGTATACCTATGACTGTGTCGCCACCCACAGCTCCAACCTACTAATGAAATTTGCTGACAATGCTACATTGATTGGCCTCATCTCAAATAATAATGAGGCAGCCTACAGAGAAGAAGTCATCACCCTGACACAGTGGTGTCAAGAAAACAACCTCTCCCTCAATGTGGCAAAAACAAAGGAGCTGGTTGTGGACTACAGGAGGAATGGAGACAGGCTCACCCCTATTGACATCAATTGATCTGCGGTTGAGAGGGTGAACAGCTTTAAGTTCTTCAGCATACACATCACCGAGGACCTCACGTGCTCTGTACACACCAGCTGTGTGGTGAAAAAGACACAACAGCGCCTCTTTCACCTCAGGCAGTTGAAGAAGTTTGATATAGGTCCCCAAATCCTAAGGACTTCCTACAGGGGCACAATTGAGAGCATCCTGACTGGCTGCATCATTGCCTGGTATGGGAACTGTACTTCACTCAATCGCAGGACTCTGCAGGGAGTGGTGCGGACAGCCCAGCACATCTGTAGAAGTGAACTTCCCGCTATTCAGGACATTTACAAACACGGGTGTCTAAAAAGGGCCCTAAGGATCATTGGGGACCCAAGTCACCCCAACCACAATCTATTCCAGCTGCTACCATCTGGGAAATGATACCGCAACATAAAAGCCAGGACCATCAGGCTCCGGGACAGTTTCTTCCACCAGCTCATTAGACTGATTAATTCTCACTGATACTATATGTTAATTGACTATCCTGTTGTACATACTATTTATTACAAGTTACTATAAATTGCACGTTGCACATTCAGATGTTCATTTTTTACCCATGTATGTGAAGGATGTAAGAAATAAAGTCAATTCAATTTAATTCAATTCACGCTGGGAAAAAATCTCTGGCTGTCAAAGATTCAAGGTACATTTATTATCAAAGTAAGTATGCAGTACACATCCCTGAGATTCATATTACCCGTAGAGGCCACGATACAAAGAAGAACCATGGAATCAACCCATTCAAAGAAAAATATCAAACATCAACACCCCGCCACCCACCACCACTTGATCTATGCCCTCTATCATCTTGTACACCTCTATGAAGTCACCTCTCATTCTTTTTTGCTTTGATCGGTGAAGTCTGGGTAGGGCAGGGCTTACCCTGCAACCACACACAAAATCAGATTTAATATCACTGGCGTATGTCATAAAATTTGTTGACTTTGCAGCAGTGGTACATTGCAATACATAATAATAGAAAAAAGCATGAATTTCAGTAAGTATATATATTATATAGTTAAATAAGTAATGCAAAAATGCAAATTTAAAAAAAAGTAGTGAGGTAGTGTTCATGGATTCAATGTCTGTTTAGAGGGGAAGGCAGAGGGGAAGGAGCTGTACCTCCTCCCTGATGATGGCAATGAGAACAAGGGGTCCTTAATGATAGACACTGCCTTTTTGAGGCATTGCTCTTGGATACTGTGGAGACTGGTGCCTATAATGAAGCTGACTAAGTTTACAACTCTCTGCAGGTTAATTTCAATCCTATGCAGTCTCCCCCCCCCCCCCCACCCCCTCATACCAGGTAGTAATGTAGCCAGTTAATAAGCTCTCCATCTGTGGAAATTTAAGAGTATTTTAGGTGGCATACCAAATCTCCTCAAACTCCTAATGAAACATAGCTGCTGTCGTGCCTTCTTTATAGCTGCATCAATAAGTTGGGCCCAGGATAGATCCTCAGAGATACTGATACCTAGGAACTTGAATTTGCTCACCCTTTCCACTTCTAACCCCTCTATGATGACTGGTGTGTATTCCCTTGTCTTATCCTTTCTGAAGTCCACCATCAGTTCTTTAGGCTTACTGATGTTGAGTGCACCAGAATTGAAACTCTGAAACCCAGCTTTAATAGTGTCGCACTAACTGCTACGCTGCCATGGTGCCCCTTTCTCCTATCTCTCTGAGCTGCTTGAATTTGTCCTGTATTTTCTGATTTGATTTTGTTCAGATTTACAGCCTCTTCAGTATTTTTAAAGCTGGCTGACTGACTGGCCGTGTGATGATGTTCTAAGATGCTAATCCTGAACAATATGCTCTTGTTTTGTGTTGGTAGTCAGAAAATAATGAACAATGGAGTAACTTTACTTATCCTAAACCAGCTTTTCATCACTCTTAGTTATTTATTTCCAATTTAAATAAGATGCAAATTAAATTGACATGTGATACAGTTTTTAAAAAACTAACAATTGACAATTATCCCACTAACAGTAAACAGCTTCCATTTCCATTTGGTCTCCTTACAGAGACCAGTCTTAAAGACCGTAAGCTGTTCATTGTCAGGCATTGTTCGACTTGTTAGGCCTCTGCGGCACATGGAGCTTCACGTTTTCACCCCGTGCTGTCTGCTGACCCGTGCAGTTGGGTCAGGATCTCATTCCCATTGTCATTAGACAATGACACAGCACAGGCGACAGTGCTGCTACCCATTCAGCATGTGCCGTGGCATTATTTCAGGATTTTGTTATCACAGATCGACTTTATTCGGCAAAGTCTCAGAAAGTGATGACAGCGTGCACAGGAGCAAGATATGCCAGTTAGTTGAGTGGTGTCACAGCAATAACCATGCACTCAGTGTCAGTAAGACCAAAGAACTGATTGAGGACTTCAGAAAGGGTAAGACAAGAGAACATAACACCAGCTCTCTCAGAGGTGAGAGGGAGTGAGCAATTTCAAGTTCTCTGAGGACCTAACCTGGATCCAACATATCGTTGCAACCATAAAGAAGGCAAGACAGCGGATGTATTTCATTAGAGTTTGAGGAGATTTTACGACACCAAAAACACTAGCAATTTTTTGCAGGTGTGCCGTGGAGAGCATTCTAATTGGCTGCATCACTGTCTGTTACGGGGGATGTGGGGACCAATGCATAGGATCAAATTAAGCTGCAGAAAGTTGTAAAATTAGCCAGCTCCATCACGGGCTCTAGCCTCTGCAGTATCCAGGAAATTTTCAAGGAGCAATGCTTTAGAAAGGTGGTGTCCACCATTAAGGACCCCCATCAACTAGGACATGCAAAAACAAAGGAGCTGGTTGTGGACTACAGGTTAGCATCAAGGAAGAGGTACAGGAGCCTGAAGACACACACTCAACTATTCAGGAACAGCTTCAGCCACTCTGCCATCTGATTTCTGAATGGACATTGAACCCATGAACACTACCTCACTATTTTTTTATTTCTAATTCTTTTTTTGCACTACTTATTTAACTATTTAATATATGTAATTACTGTGTTTTCTCTCTGTTACTATTTATTGCAGTGTAATGATGCTGCAAAGTTAACGAATTTCTGATTCTGCTACATACATATACATGTGTGAGGAATTTGCTCCACCCCACCACCCAGTGTGGGTAGTGTACATAATGATTCTCAATTCATGTCAGAGACCAGTATGATTGCGACCTCAAGTTGTGGGGATTTTTAACGCAGCTATGTGACTAGCTGGTGCTGACAGTCCATACCCCTGACCTTTTTTAAGCATGAGATCTGGAATGCATTCAGGAGTGACTTGAATTGGAATCTGAACTGACAACCCAAAGCACACGTTTGTTTTTCACAGATGGACCTGTGTTGCTTCAACACTTTCCCTCTTTATTTTCACGGTCCCTAGTACCTTAGATCTCTGATATAGAAGAGCAACCTGTTTCCTTTTGGGTTTTATCACATGTACTTCCTGAAAATACTCGCATGATTGACGAAATAAAGTTCAATTTTGATGACATAACTTTGGAAAATTATATCTCTACTTTAAAAGGGCCAGTGGGACTAAATGTTAAATGGTGTTCTTGGAGAGACAAAAGCAGCCGCCTGACTGGTCCTTTATGAGGAGGGACCTGTTTTGCTGCTGTTGTTATTGTGTTGTTCTGCTGAACATGATGGGCATGCTTTATCGGTGCTAGAATGTGCACCGACACTTGCACTAAGTTTTGGTTCTGTTAGTTGTTAATGCAACTGATGCAATTCCCTGAGAACGTGAATCTGAGGCAGTGATCCTTGGACTCCAGACCCCCCAGGTAGGGAAAACACCTTTCAGGAGGTGTGCTTAAGGAACTGGTTGTAGTCTCACCCAACCTCAGTGGAAAAAAACTGCTTAAATTTACCCTATATATACCCCTCATAATTTTGTATACCTCTATCAAATCACCTCTCAGTCTTCTACATTCCAAGGAATAAAGTCCTATCTATTAAATTTTTCCATATAACTCAGGTCCTGGAGACCTGGAAACACCCTTATAAGTTTTCTCTGTACTCTTTCAACCTTATTTAAATCTTTCATGTAGGTGACCAAAACAATATATGTATGTATAGTAAATAGATGAATTAAATATGCAGTACAAAAAGAGAAATAAAAAGTGGTGAGGTAGTGTTTATGGGTTCAACGTCCAGTCAGAAATCAGTTGGTAGAGGGGAAGAAGCTGTTCCTGAATCGTTGAGTGTGCTCCTTCAGGCTCCTGTACCTCATCCCTGATGGTAGCAATGAGAAGAAGGCATGTCCTGGGAGGTGGGGGTCCTTAAATGATGGATGCTGCCTTTTTAAGGCATTCCTCCTTGAAGATGTCCTGGATGCTGGGGAGGCTAGTGGCCATTATGGAGCTGACTGAGTTCAGAACTTTCCGCCCCTTATTTCGACCCTGCGCAGTGGCCACCATACCAGGCAGTGATGCGGCCATGCAGCCAGTTAAAATGCTGTCCACAGTATGTCTGTAGAAATTTACAAGTGTTTTTGTGACATACTGAATCTCCTCAAACTCTGAATGATAAATACAGTGGTGCTAGGAAGTTTGTGAACCCTGTAGAATTTTCTCTATTTCTGCGTAAATGTGATCGGATCTTCACACATGTTCTAAAACTAGATACAAACAACCCAAATAAATGACACAAAAAACATTATACTTCATTTATTTATTGAGAAGAGTTATCCAATATTACATATATTTGTTTGAAGAAAGCATGTGAACCTCTGACCATTGCCAATTTGACCTTAGCCCTCCATATTACTACCATCCATATACCTATCCAGACTTCCCTTAAACACTGAAATTGAGCCCACATACACCACTTGTCCTGGCAGCTCCTTCCACACTCATGACCCTCTGACTAAAGAAGCTTTCCCCCCCCCCCCCGCATGTTCCCCTTAAACATTTCACCTTTCACCCTTCAAACAGAGGCCATAGGTTTAGTCCCACCCAGCCTAGTGGAAAAAGCCTGCTTGTATTTACCTTATCTATACCCCTCATAATTTTGTATGCCTCTATCAAATCTCCTCTCAATCTTCTACCTTCCAAGGAATGAAGTTCTGACTTAGTCAATCTTTTCATATAACTCAGGTCCTGCAGACTCGACAACATCCTTATAAATTTTCTCTGTTACTCTTTCAACCTTATTTACATCTTTCCTGTAGGTAGGTGACCAAAAAATGCATACAGCACTCCAAATTAGGCCTCACCAACATCTTATAGAACTTCAACATCTCCTGTACTCCATAATTTGATTTATGAGGGGCAACGTGCCAAAAGCTTTCCTTACAACCCATCTACCTGTGATGCCAGTTTCAATGAATTATGGACCTGTATTCCCAGATCCCTTTGCTCTATTGCAATCCCCAGTGCCCTGCCATTCACTGTGTAAGACCTACCCTGGTTGGTCCTACGGAAGTGCAACACCTCGCATTTCTGTCACCTACCCTGTCTCATTCCCTAATAAGAGAACTAGTATCGCACTTTCTCTAATTGGAACTTCTTTGTACTGATTAAAGAAACTGTCCTGAACAAATATGACAAATTCCATCCCGTCTAGTCCTTTTACAGTATGCGAGTCCCAGTCAATATGTGGAAAGTTAATATCAGCTACTGTCACAACATTGTTTCTTGCAACTGTCTGCCATCTCTCTACAAATTTGCTCCTGTAAATCCCACAGACTGTTGTTTGGTCTATAATATAATCCCATTAACGTGATCATACCTTTCTTATTCCTCAGAGCCTCACTAGACAAATTCACCAGGCTGGCCTGATGGAGCACTGTCATAACATTTTCCCTGACTAGTAATGCTACGCCCTCCCCCTTTAATCCCTCCCACTCTGTCACGTCTAAAACAATGAAACCCTGGAACTGTGAGCTGCCAGTCCTACCCTCCTCCAACCATATCTTAATTCCATGTGCTGATCCTTGCCCGAAGCTCATCGCCTTTTGTACAATACTCCTTGCATTGAAATTTACACAGCTCAGAGCATTGCTTCCACCGTGCTCAACAGTTTGATTCCTGGCTTCATATGTAGGCTTAACAACATCTTTCTCCCCTATCTGTTGTGGCATTCTGATTCCCATCCCTCTGCAACTCTGAGCCCTCACCTCTCATGCAGCACTAGCAAAACTTCCCACTCATCTTTAAATCCATAACATTAGAAGGGAAGGATATAAGGAGATATGTGGGGGCAAGTTTGCCAAAGAGGTTGGTGGGTATATGGAATGAGTTAATAGACGAGGTGGTAGAGGCAGGTACAAGTATATTTAATATTGAAAGGCCTGGATAAAGTAGACATGGAGAAGATGCTTCCAATATTGGGAGAGTAAAAGACCAGACGGAACAACCTCAGAATAGAAACATAGAAAATAGGTGCAGGAGTAGGCCATTCGGCCCTTCGAGCCTGCACCGCCATTTATTATGATCATGGCTGATCATCCAACTCAGAACCCGGCCCCAGCCTTCCCTCCATACCCCCTGATCCCCGTAGCCACAAGGGCCATATCTAACTCCCTCTTAAATATAGCCAATGTACTGGCCTCAACTGCTTCCTGTGGCAGAGAATTCCACAGATTCACCACTCTCTGAGTGAAGAAGTTCTTCCTAATCTCGGTCCTAAAAGGCTTCCCCTTTATCCTCAAACTGTGACCCCTTGTTCTGGACTTCCCCAACATCGGGAACAATCTTCCTGCATCTAGCCTGTCCAATCCCTTTAGGATTTTATACGTTTCAATCAGATCCCCCCTCAATCTTCTAAATTCCAACGAGACAAGCCCAGTTCATCCAGTCTTTCTTCATATGAAAGTCCTGCCATCCCAGGAATCAATCTGGTGAACCTTCTTTGTACTCCCTCTATGGCAAGGATGTCTTTCCTCAGATTAGGGGACCAAAACTGCACACAATACTCCAGGTGTGGTCTCACCAAGGCCTTGTACAACTGCAGTAGTACCTCCCTGCTCCTGTACTCAAATCCTCTCGCTATAAATGCCAGCATACCATTCGCCTTTTTCACTGCCTGCTGTACCTGCATGCCCACTTTCAATGACTGGTGTATAATGACACCCAGGTCTCGTTGCACCTCCCCTTTTCCTAATCGGCCACCATTCAGATAATAATCTGTTTTCCTATTTTTGCTACCAAAGTGGATAACTTCACATTTATCCACATTAAATTGCATCTGCCATGAATTTGCCCACTCACCCAACCTATCCAAGTCACTCTGCATCCTCTTAGCATCCTCCTCACAGCTAACACTGCCACCCAGCTTCGTGCCATCCGCAAACTTGGAGATGCTGCATTTAATTCCCTCATCCAAGTCATTAATATATATTGTAAACAACTGGCGTCCCAGCACTGAGCCTTGCGGTACCCCACTAGTCACCGCCTGCCATTCTGAAAAGGTCCCGTTTATTCCCACTCTTTGCTTCCTGTCTGCTAACCAATTCTCCATCCACATCAATACCTTACCCCCAATACCATGTGCTTTAAGTTTGCACACTAATCTCCTGTGTGGGACCTTGTCAAAAGCCTTTTGAAAATCCAAATATACCACATCCACTGGTTCTCCCCTATCCACTCTACTAGTTACATCCTCAAAAAATTCAATGAGATTCGTCAGACATGATTTTCCCTTCACAAGTCCATGCTGACTTTGTCCGATGATTTCACCGCTTTCCAAATGTGCTGTTATCACATCTTTGATAACTGACTCCAGCAGTTTCCCCACCACCGACGTTAGGCTAACCGGTCTATAATTCCCCGGTTTCTCTCTCCTTCCTTTTTTAAAAAGTGGAGTTACATTAGCCACCCTCCAATCCTCAGGAACTAGTCCAGAATCTAACGAGTTTTGAAAAATTATCACTAATGCATCCACTATTTCTTGGGCTACTTCTTTAAGCACTCTAGGATGCAGACCATCTGGCCCTGGGGATTTATCTGCCTTCAATCCCTTCAATTTACCTAACACCACTTCCCTACTAACAAGTATTTCGCTCAGCTCCTCCATCTCACTGGACCCTCTGTCCCCTACTATTTCTGGAAGATTATTTATGTCCTCCTTAGTGAAGACAGAACCAAAGTAATTATTCAATTGGTCTGCCATGTCCTTGCTCCCCATAATCAATTCACCTGTTTCTGTCTGTAGGGGACCTACATTTGTCTTTACCAGTCTTTTCCTTTTTACATACCTATAAAAGCTTTTACAGTCAGTTTTTATGTTCCTTGCCAGTTTTCTCTCATAATCTTTTTTCCTCTTCCTAATTAAGCCCTTTGTCCTCCTCTGCTGAACTCTGAATTTCTCCCAGTCTTCAGGTGAGCCACTTTCTCTGGCTAATTTGTATGCTTCTTCTTTGGAATTGATACTATCCCTAATTTCTCTTGTCAGCCACGAGTGCACTACCTTCCTTGATTTATTCTTTTGCCAAACTGGGATGAACAAAGGCATCCCTTTAGAACAGATAGCCAGCCGGTGGTGTAGTGGCAGCTGCACCAGGCTTCAAGGCGAGTGGTCCCAGTTTCGAATCTGGCCAGCTCCTTACACATGTTCCATCTCTGTCGGGTTGAGCGTCAAGTTAGCAACTCAGCCTCGTAAAAAAAAAACAGACAAATGCTTAAGAAACGGCAAGGCTGCCATCCGATGCGCCACAAGATGTGGAGAGGAACAACAACAACCTTTAGAACAGAGATGAGGAGGAATTTCTTTAGCCAGAGGGTGGGGAATCTGTGAAGTTCGCTGCCACAGGTGGCTGTGGAGGCCGAGTCATTGGGTGTATTTAAAGCAGAGATTGATAGGTTCTTGATTGGTAAGGGCATCTAAGGTTACAGGGACAATGCAGGAGAATGGGGTTGAGAGGAATAATAAATCAGACGTAATTGAATGGCAGAGTGGACCTAATGTGCTGAATGGCCTAATTCTACTGGTATGTCTTATGGACTGCTGCTGTTTGAGGAGGACACTCATCACCATCTTAAAGGGAATTAAGGTGGAATGAACATTGGCCTTGCCTGTGCCGTCCATATCCCTTAAGTGAAAGAAATGCTGGTTGGGATTTGGGACAAGAGGAATAAACCTAATCACAGAGCCAAGAGGGGATACCTTTCTCACAAGCTGTAATTGGTGTCCAGGTCAGCAGTTAATTTAAAATCTGACATCGATGAGACTTCTGTCCGTACGTCTTAATGGATATAGAGCAGAGAGAGGTATTGAAGCTAGGTCAAGATCAGCCCTGGTCTCAATGAATGGTTGGAAATGCTCAAGGGACTAAACTATTTCCTCCTTCCAAGCTCTTGTACGAGGCTCAACAATACAAAACACAAGTGTATTGGGAATGTCCTTGAGTCGTGCTTCAGTGAAAGGAAACAGTGATAATTACTGAATATTTACTCAGCCTTGACCAGCAGAATTGTTTGCCTTGCTATGATTCAATGCTGTTTGATACTCGATTTTCTCAGCTTATTTCTATTTAATTTTATATCATAAAGCATTGCTTGTCACTGCACTGAGATTTAAAGAAAACAGATTTAGTCCGTGTTTCAAGATTTAATGATGGCGTTAATATAGACTTCTCTTTCCAATAAAAAATATTTTTTCCCCATCCCCTCCCCTTTTCTTCTATTCCTCACTCTGGCCTCTTACCTCTTCTCCTCACCTGCCAATCACCTCACCCTGGTGCCCCTCCTCCTTCCATTTTTCTGATGATCCATTTTCCTCTCCTATCTTCTCAAACCCTTTACCCTTCCCACCCACCTGACTTCACCTGTCACCTTATAGCTGGTCCCCTTCTAACTTCCACACCTTTTTATTCTGGTGTCTTCCCCCCATTTCAGTCCTGATGAAGAGTCCCAGCCCAGAACGTGGACAATTTATTCATTCCATAGATGCTGCCTGACCTCCTGAGTTCCTCCAACATTTTGTGTGTGTTGCTCTGGATTTCCAGCATTTACAGATTTTCACATGTTTAAGATTTAATCATGTTCCTTGGTGGTACAAATTCATGAACATTGGATAAAGATTGGGTAGACTTAGTTCAGCTGAGAGCCTGCTGATTCCTATCGATGCCGTTTTCTTAAAAGAGCTGTCTTTCTGAATATTTAATTGTTATTAAATATTCTACTTTCTCTTTCTCCCCACTTTTACCCAGAGTCGATAAAATTTCCCTTAAAACTTTTTCCTTTTTGAAACCGATAGTTTATTCCATAAGAGATAGGAGCAGAATTAGTTCCGCTCTGTTTGAAAGGGATGGGCTGAGCCCTCTGGTCCTCGAATCGCCCATATTGGAAACATCCTCTCTGCATCCACTCTGTCTAGGTCTTTTGATATTCACCAGGTTTCAAAGAGAACCCCCCCCCCCCCCAACCTGCATTTTTCTAAACTCCAGGGAGTACAGGCCCTTGGAGCACTGCAAGTCACAAGCACCCAACTACAAAAGGCACTCTTTCCCTCCTGCCAGTCATTCAATCTTCTGTCCATGCTAGAACCATTCCAAAATTCAGAAGTTCAAAGTGAATGTTATTATCAAAGTACACATATATCTGTCACCATATACAACCCTGAGATTCATTTTCTTGTGGGCATACTCAATAAATCTATAGAATAATAACCATAACAGAATCAATGAAAGACCACCAGACTAGGACATTCAGCCAGAGTGCAGAAGACCACAAACAGTGCAAATGCAAAAAGAAGAAACATTAATAATAAATAAATAAACAATAAGTATCTAGAACATGACAAAGAGTCCTTGAAAGTGAGTCTGTTGGTTGTGGGAACATCTCAAAGATTGGGGCAAGTGAAGTTATCTCCTTTGGTTCAAGAGCCTAATGGTTCAGAGGTAGTAACTGTTCCTGAACCTGGTGGTATAGGTCTTGAGGCTCTGGTACCTCCTTCCTGATGGCAGCAGTGAGAAGAGAGTATAACCTGGGTGGTGGGGTTTCCTGAAGGTGGATGCTGCTTTCCTGCAACAGCGTTCATGGTAATTGCATATAAATTTTCATGTTGCCTCTGTTTTGCTGGTGCTTATATCAATGGTTACCATATAGCATGTTGTGTATGGTACCCCATACATGATGTTTAAAGTATCTTTCAGATCTTCCCCTCTGACCCCAGACCTTGAGACTGTGTCCTTTACACTTTCCGGAGTTTACTGGTCAGAAACTTCCACAAGCCAGCTGAGATCAGTCCAGTGTTTAAGTTTTGACATTCCTTGATTGGTTTCCACTTTGAAATATTGCCTAACTTCACTTCTAAAACTTGACTGAGAGCTCTCCAATACTTCCAGTGGCTTGGAAGACCCTAGGCTCTGGCTATTTTTTTAGAGATATAGTGCAGAACAGACCCTTCTGGCCCAATGAGCCACACGGCCCATCAACCCACCTATTTAACACTAACCCAAGGGTTCCCAGCGCTTTTTTATTTCCAGGAACACCTACTATAAACTGAGGGGTCCGTGGACCCCAGAGTGGGACGAGCTCAATCACAGGACAACTTACAGTGACCAATTACCCCAGTAACAGACATCCCACCTTTCCCGGAACTTCTGGAGTCTCCCGCATATTAATAGTGGCTCCCTGGATGCCCGCAAATTATATATAATGTCACGGAAATCAATTTTTTTGAGAGCGAGCGAGAGAGCGCGCGAGAGAAAGCACGAGAGCAACCACGAGAGAGAGCGAGAGAGAAGGAGGGAGAGAGCGCGAGAGCAAGCAAGAGAGAGAGCGACCACGAGAGAGAAGGAGGGAGAGAGTGCGAGAGAAAGCGTGAGAGCGACCACGAGAGAGAAGGAGGGAGAGAGAGGGAGAGAGTGCAAGAGCAAGCAAGCGAGAGAAAGAGAGAGAGCGAGCGAGAGCAAGTGAGAGCACATGAACGAGAGAGAAAGAGCGAGAGAGAGCGCGAGCAACCACGAGAGAGCGAGCGAGAGCGCGCCGTGGGAGAGTGTTCCAAAAAATGAAAATATAAAACGTACCTCACCCCAGACTACCCTAAAGTGTACCCCTGCCTAATAGGGGTCAAAAATAATGACAGTGTTGTTCGCTGCACTGTTTGCAACGGTGACTTTTCTATTGTCCATGGTGGGTTAAGACTGTAAAAGACATGTTGAGGTGAGTTTAACAGGTGTCATTTGTTCATTAGCATAGCTAACGTTATTTAAACTAGCTGACCAGCTGCTAAGGAGCTACTCCATTGCAGACATCCCACCTTTCCCGGAAGTCTTCTGCAAATTGATGGTGCTACTTCCTTGAAATGAGTTTTTGCAGGGTGGGATATCTGTAGTAATCACATACATCTTTGGACTGGGACGAAACCGGAAGCCCAAGGAAACCCATGCGCTTCATGGGAAGAAAAACAAACTTCTTACAGGCAGCATCGGAATTGAACTCTGAATTCTTACACCCCAATCTGTAATTGACTGGCACTAACCACTAGGCAACTGTATTTGATAAGGGTTTTGCTGGTAGAAGGGAAACCACGATCCTTAAAGAAAGAGGACATTTGAATCTCCTCCATTTCCCACACCTCGGCCCTCACCCCATCCTCCCGCAACCACTACAGGGACAGAGTTCCTCTTGTCCTCGCCTACCACCCCACCAGCCTCTGGATCCAGCACATTATCCTCCGCAACTTCCGCCACCTTCAACAGGACCCCACCACTAAGCACATCTTTCCCTCTCCACCCCTCTCCACTTTCCGCAGGGATCGGTCCCTCCGCGACTCCCTTATCCGCACATCCATCCCCACAGATCTCCCGCCCGGCACTTATCCCTGTAAGTGTAAGTGCTACACCTGTCCCTATACCTCCTCTCTTGCCACTATTCAGGGCCCCAAACAGTCCTTCCAGGTGAGGCAACACTTCACTTGTGAGTCTGTTGGGGTCATCTATTGCATCCGGTGCTCCCAGTGCGGCCTCCTGTACATCGGTGAAACCTGACGCAGATTGGGGGACCGCTTCGTCGAGCACGTCCACTCCGTCCACCACAACAGGCAGGATCTCCCGGTAGCCACCCTCTTCAACTCTGCTTCCCATTCCCATTCAGATATGTCCATACATGACCTCCTCTACTGCCATGATGAGACTAAACTCAGGTTGGAGAACAACACCTCATATACCGTCTAGGTGGTCTCCAGCCCCTTGGTATGAACATAGAATTCTCCAACTTCCGGTAATTCCCTCCCCCTCCCTTCCCCTATCCCTATGTCACTCTGCCCCCCTCCCCCAGCTGCCTGTCACCCCCCTCATGGTTCCGCCTCCTTCTACTACCCATTGTTTTCCTGCCTATGACGTCAATGCTTCCCCTCCCCCACCCCTTTGTCTTCCAAATTACTGGTTTTTCAGATGAAACTACGAGCCTTCTTCCAACCCTCCCCCACCTTCTTTCTTCAGTCCTGATAAGGGGTTCTGGCCCAAAACATCGACTCATCGTTTCCACTGATGCTGCCCGACCTGCTGAGTTCCTCCAGCGTATTGTGAGTGAGGCAACTGTATTCATCTGTATTCAACTTGATGGTTAACCTCAGCACTTGTAGCTGCTAGCCAGTCACCTCTGTTAAGAAGCATGTATGTGCTGTCATCACAGAACACAGAACACTACACAACAGCGCAGGCTCCTTCAGCCAAGGATGTTGTGCTGACCTTTAACCTACTGTAAGGATGTTGTGCTGACCTTTAACTTACTGTAAAGATGTTGTGCTGACCTTTAACCTACGGTAAGATCAATCTAACGCTTCCCTCCCATATATCCCTCCATTTTTCTTTCATCTATGTTTAACAGTCTTTAATATGTCTGCCTCTACACCACCCCGGCAGCATGTTCCACGCACCCAACAATCTTTGTGTAAACAACCTTCTGACATCCCCTATACTTTTCAAAGTTCAAGGTAACTTTATTATCAAGGTACATATAAGTCACCATATACAATCCTGAGATTCATTTTCTTGTGGGCAAACCCAAATTCTATGAACAGAATTTTTGAAAGACTGCCCAACTAGAATGTTCTACCAGAGTGCAGAAGACAAGCTGTGCAAATACAAAAAGAGAAACAATCATAAATAAATAAGCAATAAATATCAAGAACATGGGATGAAGACTCCTCGAAGGTGGGAACTTTTCAATTATGGGGCAAGTGAAGTTATTCCCTTTGGTTCAAGACCCTGATGGGTAATAACTGTTCCTGAACCTGGTGGTGAGAGTCCTGAGGTTCTTGTACCTTCTTCATTATAGCAACACCAAAAAGAGAGCATGACCTAGGTGGTGGGGATCTCTGGTGATGGATGCTCCTTTCCTGAGACGGTGTTTCATGTAAATGTACAAATGGGAGAACCGTTTACCAAAGCACCATGTGCAAAATGCTGGAGGAACTCAGCAGGTCAGGCAGCATCTATGGAAATGAATAAGCAGTCGATGTTTTGTGCTGAAACCTTCATCTGGACTGAGAAGGAAAGGGGAAGACACCAGAATAAAAAGGTGAGAGGATGGGAAGGAGGCTAGCTGGAAAGTGATAGGTGAAGCCAGGTGGGTGGGAAAGTAAAGGGCTAGAGAGGAGAGTGGACCATAGGAGATAGGGAAGGAGGAAGGGACCCAGGGGGAGGTAACAGGCAGGTAAGAAAAGGTGAAAGGCTGGAGTGTGGAACGGAGGAAGAGGAGAGGGGAGGGAGAATTTTTATTACCAGAAGGAGAAATTGATATTCATGCTATCAGATTTGAGGCTTCCCAGACAGAATATAAGGTGTTGCTTCTTCACCCTGAAGGTGACCTCTCTTGGCACAGGAGGAGGCCATGGACCCGTGGCCACGGGGATGGGAGTTGGAATTAAAATGTTTGGCCAGAAGCAGGTTCTTGTGGCGGATGGAGTGGAGATGCTTGACCAATCACCTGAAAATTATGCCCTCTTGTATTAGCCATTTTCGCCCTGATTAAAAGAAGCGCTGGCTGTCCTCTCTATCTATGCCTCTTATCATCTTGTACACCTCTATCAAGTCACCTTGATAGATAGATAGATGATGATGATGACTTCGACTCAGACCTGAGAGGCCAGCGTCGGGCATTTTCATGCCTTACAAGGCGCGGTTCGAAAGGCTGTGATGATAGATAGAGTCAACAGGTATCAGTTTTCAAAAGGACATACAGTACTCAAAAGTATCATGGATATACCAAAAATATTACAAGTCAGTTGTAGTTTTAAAATCTGGTTCAATACCAACAAAAGTCTTTTATTGGTCCCCAGTGTTGTACTATTTTTGAATGTAAGATCATACAGGATGAGTTATTCAATGGTAACCTGATCGAATGATACTCAACATAAACATGCCTCAAAAACATATCTGCCCTATATTCTGTTTCTAAGCATAAGTTCATTCAATGGAATTTATTAATCCAATAAATATTTAGTAAAGCAAAGAAATCTAGCTTTGGCCATGAGCCAATATTTGCCTGCAGCTGATGAGACTGAAATGCTAAGTGTCTGTGATGAAGTATATTTTCCAGACGCGGTATTTCACCATTTTTGTTTACAAGGATTAAAAATTATATTTTAAAAACACCAACCTCTTCAGCTCTACAGAATGCCTCTCTGTCACGTGAACTTTAGCAGTCAGTAAAGGTCAGTGTTTTCAGAAATACTGTAGCTCAGACAGCTTAGAGCAGCTTAATCTGCAGACTAAATGGGCACAGGACTAATTCTGCTGAAAACATTGCAAAATAATTTTCCATTCCGTGTAAACCGCTGCTTCGCGGTTCGGCAGACGCAGACTAAATCACTGCAAGATACAAATTCTCAGTGGTGCAACACACGTGGTAGATGTTTGGAAAAATATCTGAAGGTTAGAAAATCCCAAAAGTTTCTTTTCATATACTTTTTAACTTTAGTAGCGCCGTGCAAATAAGGTTTGGGGCATGTAATCTTGCCCAGAGCTCACTTCCATATCCTCAGTTTGGTGATCACTCCATTTTACTGGCCACTCAGTTTTAAATGTAGACCAATCTAAGCCATCAGGGTAGTGGGGTAGAGATACTGCTAAACGGAAAGGAGGTGTAAGTCAAGCCAAGTCAAGTTTTTTGTCATTTGACAATATAAATGTATATCACCAAAGTGTATCGGTCTCTGCCATTTCTTTGGATTCATCAGCTGCATGGAGAGGGGGAGCTTGCTACATGGGCATCGGCTTGCTCTCCGTATCGTACTGCCCTGGCTTGCATATCACATAGACAGCTGGGACACAACATCTGTGATGACCCTGACCAATGGAGGGCCTCAATGGGCCTCTTCTAAATTAACTAAAAAATTAAAACTTGAATAACTAATTTAATTAATTAATTTACAACTAGTATAAGATTCTCTTCTGTAGCATCGCTCTTAAATTCACTTGCCTTAAGCCTCTGGTCACTGGGATGTAATTCCTACCTTCTATTCTCTCCACGAACCGACGATATTTTTGATACCCATCAAACTTTTATGAGGGCCTTTTCATGAACAATTTCTACCCCTCGACCATCAGGCTCTTGAATAAAAGGGGATAACTACACCCACTTGCCCTATCATTGTTTCCACAACCAATGATCTCACGTTAAGGACTCTTTATCTCATTATCTCATGTTCTCATTATTTACTGCTGTTCATTTATAGTTGCATTTGCACAGTTTGTTGTTTTCTGCACTCTGGTTGATCTTTCATTCATCCTGTTAGTTACTTTGCTTTGCTGAGTATGCCACGGGAAAATGAATCTCAGGGTTATAAATGGTGACATACATGTACTCTGATAATAAAATTTACTTTACTGAATGTATAAGTAAATGAATTTAATTTTTTCATACAGAGACTGATTAACCTGTGAAATTCTGTACCTTGAAGTACTCTGGAGGCCTGTTAAAATAAAAATTGACAGATATTCGGATATTAACGAATAGGGGAATGTGCAGGGAAATGCTTGGAGGTAGAAAATCGTTATCTTAATGAATGACAGCATATAATCACAAAAGCAAAATGGCCTACGCTTGCTGCTTTTTCTTATGTTCTTAAGATACAAATCAGGCGCGCTGCCATTTAAGGCGGCATGGTAGCCTAGCCGTGAGTGTATCGCTGACACAATGCCAGCTTCCCGGGGTTCAATTCTACAGCTATCTGTGTGACGAATATAGACAACGAGATTGCAGTGCTGCTCCAGTCTGTGCAAAACAGATATTTACAATACATGCAGTATGGCTTAATTAAAAATAAATAAATAAAAATTCCCATATTTTCCTTCAGACCATCTACTTCTTGTGTAAAGCAGAATTGCACAGAGAGGTGACCCAGGCATATAGAAGCCTTACTTTAAGGTGTAAAGAACATAAAGTATAGGAATGGAATTAGACCAGCTGGCCTATCAAATCTGCTCCGCCATTTCATCATGGCTGATCCATTTTCCCTCTCAGCCCCAATCTCCTGCCTTCTCCTTGTATCCCTTCACGCCCTGACCAATCAAGAAGCTATCAACCTCTGCCTTAAATATACTCGTTGACTTGACCTTCTCAGCTGCCTGTGGGAATCAGTTCCACAGATTCACCATGCGACATGTGACTTTGATAGTCCATAACATTCTAATCCACTGGCAAGCCGGGGTGTAGCATTATTCAGCTGCACAACAGCCCTCAGGAAGAAGCTGTTTTTCAATCTAACTGCCTTTGCTAAGATATCTCTGTGAAAAGGGATTAAAGAGCTAATGTTTTGGGCGAAGATACTTCATCAGCACTGTTTATTCCTCTCTATAGATGCTGCCTGACCTGTTGAGCTCCTCCGACATTTTGTGTGTATTGTTCTGGATTTCCAGGGTGGTGGGGTGGAGATATGTCTCTACCAACAGAGGTGTAAGGTGCTTCTTCCCTCCATTAGCCTGCAGTTCATCCTTGGGCAAGGTGTAGCACCTGCTTAGACCTCCTGATCAGGATCAGGTGAAGTCACTGGAGCTGGTGGCAGATGGTCGTATGAGCAGCTGATGTATATCACAAGTCCAGGTTATGCAACTGCTGACACCAGGCAGACAGTCTCTGAAGTGTATGGATAATGGCTGGGGTCACCCCTCTTGTAGAGACACTGCCCAGAAGAAGGCAATGGCAAACCACTTCTGTAGAAAAAAATTCCAGGAACAATCATAGTCATGGATAGAAAAAAGAATAATAACAGTGTGAAGGGGATCAGATTAAAAACAGATGGAAGACCATGATCACCCACGTCATATGACACAGCACATAACAATGATGGTGATGTCTCCTATTTCCAGCTTCTGCAGAATCTCTTGTTTATATGGTTGTCATTTATGGGTTTGTTTTAATTTTCAGATTTAGATGTTTTCAGACCTTTTAAAAGTGGGAACATTCTCTTTCTCTCTCTCCCTCTCTCTCTCTCTCTCTCTCTCTCTCTCTCTCTCTCTCTCCATAATTTACTGCTCTGTAATTTGTTTTTTCCCCTACTCATCATTTTTTGCATTTAAATTGGCTCCACAACAGTTAAGTTATATTTCTCTCAGATCTCACTGACTCTGACTTAATTGCAATTTATTCTGAGACGGGGAATATAGTTCCCTGGATACTACCGACTGTAAGCTCCAGTTCATTAACTACCTGTTCTTTTCTCCAGCATACTTTCATTTGTGTACACCATAACATGTACCATTTAAGGAGCAATTTATTTAAACCTTTACTACTACACCCCACGTCAATTTGTCACATCAGACAGCAATCTTGCCGTTTCCTTTAGCGTTTGTTTGTTTTACAACGCTCAACCCAGCACAAGCAGAACTCATGCAAGCAGCCAGCCGGATTCAAACCTGGGACCTCTCATGCAGTTGTCACTACACCACCAGCAAAGACTATTTAAACTTTTGCTGGGTGCCATCTACCTAAGTGCTGGAACTTAGAACTTCACAGCACAGTGTAGATCCTTCATCCCATGATGTTGTGCTGACCTTTTAGCCTACTCTTAAGTCAGTCTAACCCTGGGGTCCATGAACCCCTTGTTTAATGGTATTGGTCCATGGCATTATACAGGATGGGAACCCCTGATGGTAACCCTTCCCTCCTACATAGCCCTCCATTTTTCTATCATCTATATGCCTATCAAAGATTCAGAGCACATTTGTAATCAAAGTATGTATGCAGTATGCAACCCTGAAATTCGTCTTCCCCACTGACAGCCGCGAAACAAAATCATGGAACGAACCCCGCCCCCCATTAACATCAAACATTAACCCCCCTCCCCCCATGCAAAGACAACAACCAAAAAAATTAGCAAAAAACACGGAATATGAAGCTCAAAATCAAAAGGAATATTTCAGTGTAGTTCAGCGTGGTGTTCATTATCTACAGGCCGCCCTGATTCAAAAATTGCCCGAAAGTAGTAACAAAAAAGAGCAACCTGAACTAGAACACACCATAAACCTCAATTAGAGTACAGATCTACAATCCACATCGATTAAACCTTGCTCCGGCACCATCTGCCAACAGCGTCAAGTGAAAGAGAGATCACTCGAGCGAGAGTCCACCATAGGCAAATTCCTTCTCTGGCAGTAGCAAGTGAGAGGCTGGTAGATGCTGCTAAACACATGCTCGCCTCTAACCTGCCTCGGTGCTTTAATCAGCGAGAGATGGAATAGTTCACAGTCTCCTGGCTTCACACTTTGGTTGCAGCCTTGAGGAAGACTCTTGGAGATAGCAGAATGCCAGATTGCCCGATTGGCCCAAAGTCATGCCGCCACAAAGTAGATAGTGGGCTCTAACATTAGCAGAGTCATATCTGACATAAAAAGATGTAAAAGAAGTGAAAGGAGTTGCTTTGTGGCCCATTTGAGGATGTCGCCTTTGGTAGCATTGTTTACTGGTGCCATCTTCTTTTCAAAGAGTGTCTTAAATATCCCTAATGTATCTTCGGCTGCCATTTCCCTGTCAGGGTGTTCCATGCACACACAACTCTGTAAAAATGTTTTAAAATGCCCTTAATATATGAGTCAGAAAGAATCCCATTTCTCCTGTCAAATCTCTTTCGGGACCTATCAAGAGCTTGACCCAAGCATACTTTTGATCAACAGCTTGGAAACTTAGCATCAGTTGTTCCATTCGGCATTCTCCACTATTGGTTAGATTGATTCTGATAAGGAATCTTCTGCAACACACACAAAATGCTGGAGGAATTCAGCAGGTCAGACAGCATCTATGGAAATGAATAGATAGTCGACATTTTGGGCCAAGACTGAGAAAGAAAGGGAAGGTGCCAGAATAAAAAAGTTTGGTGAGGAGGCTAGCTGGGTGATAGGTGAAGTCAGGTGGGTGGGAAAGGTCATGAGTTGGAGAAGAAAGAATCTGATAGGGGAGGAGAGTGGCCCATAGGAGAAAGGGAAGGAAGAGGGGACACGAGGTGAGAAGAAGTAAAAGGTTAGAGTGAGGAATTGCGGAAGGGGGTGGGTGGAAGAATTTGTTAACCAGAAGGAAAAATCAGGTTGGAGGCTACCCAGAGAGAATATAAGGTAAAGGGTGGCCTCATCTTGGCAATTAGATACTGTTAAAGTAGGGCCACAGTCAGTCCATGTGGGCAGCAATGTCTCTGGTCCCATTACATTGAGCACAGGTGATCCCTAGGCTGTGTGCTCAGCATGCTACTTTTCACACTGCTGACATATGACTCAAACCGTGCAGGATCCAGCTCAAACCGTGTCATCGAGTTTGCAGATGACACAGCAGTGTTTGACCTTATCAAGATTAATGACAAGATGGAATATGGACAGGAAGTGCAGCGGCTGGTGGATTGGTGTGAGAAGAACACAGGCCTGAACATAGAGAAGACAAAGGAAATTGTTGTGGACTTCAGGAAGGTGCAGACATCCCCCCCCCCCCCTGCGAATACACGGCTCCTTCATAGAGAGAGTTAATTGCACCAAGTTCCTGGGAGTTCACATCACGATGATCTCACCTGGCCCCTTGACAACATTTCTCTGAACAAGAAGGCACAGCAGCACATCTAGTTCCTAGGAAGATTGAGGTAAACAAGGCTCCCACCCCTACCCCCATCTTAACCGCATTTTGCAGGAGCACAGTTGAGAGTGTCCTGACAAGTTGCATCTCCATCTGGTCTGGGAGCAGCCGAAGCATCGGACCGGAAGTCCCTACAAAGGCCTGTGAGAATGGCCGAGAGGACCATAGGGGTTTCCCTACCGTCCATCGGGGACATTTATCAGGAGTGCTGCATACACAGGGCCCTTAGTGTTATTAAGGATTCCACCCATCCACCCAGCACCTTCTTTGACTTTCTACCATCAGGCAGGAGACTCCGATGCAGAAAGACCAGAACGGTCAGGATGAGAAACAATTTCTTCCTCCAGGCCATTAGGTTTCTGAACTCCCTGCTGCATTGTATTTGTAAGTGTCACGAGTTAATCTATTCTGTACATTCCAATGTTTAAAATTAATACACTTTATTTTGTTATTATGTGTAATTCATCTGTAGGTTTTATCCATACCTTCATAAGCTATTGAGTGTTATGTGTACTACTGTGCTTTACACCCTGGTTCAAAGAAACATCTCGTTTCTATATACATTATATACATGTGTGTAATTAAATGACAATAAACTTGACTTGACAAGAGGAGGCCATGGACTGACACATCGGAACGGGAATGGGAATCAGAATTAAAATGTTTGGCCACTGAGCGGATAGTATAGAGGTGTTCGATGAAGCAGTCTCACAGTTTACGACAGGTCTCACCGATGTAGAGGAGGCTGCATTGGGTGCACCAGTACACAATAGATGACCCCAGCAGATTTGCAGGTGAAGTGTTGCCTCACCTGGTTGTGGGTATGTATTTACCAGACAGCCAGGGATAGCTCACTGACTTGGATTACGTTATACCCACTGAGAGAGCCTCACATGAACCTGAAAAATCATCTCCATCCTTTGTAGTCCAGACCCTCAATAAGATTTGAGCTTGTATTCTTAAATGAGTGCGCTGCTTATGAAACCTTGGCAGATACTGAGATTTCAGGAGACAAGTCTTCATAATTACATCCTTACTTAAGGTGGAGCCACAGATGGTGTAAAGCTATTAGCATGACAGAATAAATTTTCAGGATTTGGTATTATAAACTTGAGAAAACGACACACAGTGTCCCCTGAATGAATGTCAAAGACAATCTCTTCAACCACTGTTCTGTCCAATGAACTTACTATGCACTGGGTAAAGTTAAAATGTCAGATTTAATTTTCTTTGAAAGAGTACAGAGAAAATTTACAAGGATGTTGCTGGGTCTGGAGGACCTGAGTTATAAGGAAAGATTGAATAGATTAGGACTTTATTCCTTGGAACGTAGAAAATTGAGGGGAGAATTGATAAAGGTATACAAAATTATGAGGGGAATAGACAGGGTAAATGCAAGCAGGCTTTTTCCACTGAGGTTGGGTGGGACTACAACTAGATGTCATGGGTTAAGGGTGAAAGGTGAAAAGTTTAAAGGGGACATGAGGGCAATTTCTTCACTCAGAGGGTGGTAAGAGTGTGGAATGAGCTGCCAGCGCAAGTGGTGCATGCGAGCTTGATTTCAATGTTTAGGAGAAATTTGAATAGGTACATGAATAGTAGGGGTATGGAGGACTATGGTCCTGGTGCAGGTCAATGAAGGTAGGCAGTTTAAATGGTTCAGCACAGACTAGATGGGCCAAAGGGCCAGCTTATATACTATACTTTTCTATGACTCAAAATTTATTGTCAACATACATATATATCACCACATACTACCTTGAGGTTCATTTTCTTGCAGGCATTCACAGTTTAACAGGAAATAGATAAAATCAGTGAAAAACTACACACAAAGACTGACAAGTGTGCAAAAGGCGGCAAACTGCAACTACAACAATTTCTATTAATTAGTTGATTAATTATTTAATTAATACTGAGGGCATGATTTTCAGTCTTTGAAAGTGAGTCCATAGATTATGGAATCATTTCAGAGTTGAGGTGAGTGAAGTTATCCACACTGGTTCAGGACCCTGATGGTTGTGGGGTAATAACTGTTCCTGAACCTGGTGGTGTGGGACCTGAGGCTCATTGTGGTGAGTGAAGTTATCCACACTGGTTCAGGACCCTGATGGTTGTGAGGTAATAACTATTCCTGAACCTGGTGGTGTGGGACCTGAGGCTCATTGTGCTGAGTGAAGTTATCCACACTGGTTCAGGAGCCTGATGGTTGTGGGGTAATAACTGTTCCTGAACCTCGTGGTGTGGGACCTGAGGTTCCTGTACCTCCTGATGGCAGCAGCGAGAAGAGAGCATGTCCTGGATGGTGGAGGTCCTTGATAATGGATGCTGCTTTCTTTGGGGGTGGGGGGTGCTCCTTGTAGATATGCTCAGTGATGGGGAAGGCTTTACCTGTGATGGACTGGGCAATTCCACCACTTTTTGAAGACTTCTGCACTGAGTACCGGTGTTTCCATACCGGCCTTTGGCACAACCACCCTGTACATTAACAGAGCCATTGGCAAGCAGCAATTGTACCTCTGCCAGAGAAAGAAGATGAAACACTGAGCCTCCAAAGACTCTGTTTCTCAGGTAGAAATGATATTGTTGGGAATGGAAAAAAAGCTGACAAAAAAGATGACACAAAATTAACTAGATCCTTCTGGTTGGTGGCTGAACAAAGCGCTGAATAACCTGTACAGGAAATTAATAATGATGGTAGTGATGTGTGAAACTTTCCTAAACCTTACTGCTGATTCAACTGATAAACATTTTGTTTCCATGATTAAAAAGTGAGAAAAAAAAATTAACGTACTGAGTCACAGGAAATGGTTACAGAAAATAAAAGTTGTCAAGAATTGCTAGGTCTGCACTTGTGCTGACCAGCTCGCTACAGAGCAGAATCTGAATCAGATGGTTCAGTTTAATATCAAAGGAGGTATACAGCATGCACCTGAAATTCTAACTCTTCACGGGCATCCACGAAAGAAGAAACCCCAAAGGATGAATGATAGAGACATCAGGACCCAAGCTCCCTCCCACCCCCCAAGCACAAGCAGCAGCATCAGCCCTTCTCCTTCTCCTCCCCCCACGTGCGCCACCGACTCTCCACCATGCAAGCAAAAACAAAAGCTCCTCAAACAGATCTAGATCTAGATCTAGATCTACAGTGCATCAAAAACTTCAGTCCACAAACCAGCACTTAGGTCAAGTTCTCTCTCACCAGTGAGGGGGAGAGAGGTCGCTCCTACCGCAACAAGAGTGGAAACCAGCTCCTCGCGGGTCCGGTTGCAATCTTCTCCAGGTTCCCCAACTCGGGGAAGAATTGCTCGATAGACAGGTTTGTTATCACTGACATACAGTGCTTTGAAAAAGTATTCAGCCTCCCGTTTTTACATTTTACTGTCTCATTTTCTATACTTAAAATACAGTATATTGAAGTAGGTATTTTTTTTAGCAAATCTGCCAGAACAAGTGTGCATGCGAGCTCAATTTCAACACTGAACAGAAGTTTGGATCAGTACATGGACGGTAGGAGTATAGGGGCTATGGTCCTGATGCAGCTCGATGGGAGTAGGCAGTTTAATTGGTTCAGCACAGACTAGATGGGCTGAAGGGTCTGTTTCTGTGCTGTACTTTACTATGACTCAAAGGTTCATTTAATATCAGAGAATGTATACAATAAACAAACTGAAATTCATACTTTTCACAGACATCTACAAAAGAAGAAACCCCATAGAATGATTGATAGAAACAACGAACCCCCAACACCCCGCCCTCCCCTGCACAAGCAACAGT
Source organism: Mobula birostris (assembly GCF_030028105.1). Classification (NCBI taxonomy): domain Eukaryota; kingdom Metazoa; phylum Chordata; class Chondrichthyes; order Myliobatiformes; family Myliobatidae; genus Mobula; species Mobula birostris. The sequence continues at coordinate 108,776,340 of NC_092381.1, forward strand.
AAAGGCATTGACCCTCACCCCCACTCACACCAGCAGCAGCACCGACCACACACCCCCCACCCACCCTACTAACCACCACCACCATGCAGCAACAGCAGAATGCCCCCAAAGAGACCCCGATCCAGAGTCCATTAAAACTACAGTCCACAAGCCAGCACTCCGGATCTCAACGGGTTATCTCCCTCTCCATCGAGGAAGAGAGGTCACTCCTGCAACAAGTGCAGAGACATGCAACTTGTTGTTCCAATCTGCGTCGCTCCTCCAAGGCCCCTTCTCAAGGACCAACAGGCACTCACTCTCTGTCAAATGAAAGAGAAGGTTTGCTTGAGTAAAGCGGTCTACCTCCGACAGCAGCTGATAAATAGCAAACACACCGCCTATGACTAAAGCATTGTGTGTCATGTCAAATCAAAAAGAAAAATTCCAAAACTGCAAATTTTTCTACCCCCTTGTAAATACTATGCTAAATTTCCTCAGCTGCAATGTTGCACATTACCAACTCACCCAATTTGTTGATGTAGAGAATTGGAGGATCACCTGTTTTCAATGAACTAATAAGAATAATTATCCCCTCTGCAACGTCCAACAGCACAGTAGATTTTCAACAGAGCATTCAAGACAAGTCAGCAAAATGATAATAGAGAAGCACAACTCTGGGGAAGGATACAAGACCATCTCAAAGACACTGAGCATAGAGTCCAGTGGAAAAAGTGGTAATAATACGGGACCACAGCCACACTACCTAGGTCAGGCTGCCTCTCTTACGCTCAGTCGCTGGAGAAGAGTGGCACTTGTACGAGAGGCTACTGTGATGCCAACAGTCACTCTAGGTGAGCTGCAGAAGTTAGTGGATGCAACTGGAGATAAAATTCATGGTTCCACAATCTCTAAGGCCTTGTACAAAAATGGTATTTATGAAAGAGTGGCAAGGAAAAAGCAAAGGATATCATTGCCTGTAAAGACTTTGCAAAGCATCTCTTGGAAGATACCGTAAAGATGTGGAAGAGCGTCTTGTGGTCAGATGGGACTAAAGTGGAACTTATTAGACATGAATCTAATACTGCACCATCTAGGTAATACCATTCTTACTGTAACGTACGATAGAGGTAGCATCATGCTATCTTTAGGGAGCGGTGTCTCAGAAAGGTAGAGTCCATTATTAAGGACACAGTCAGCGATTCAGGAACAGCTTCTTCCCCTCTGCCTTCCGATTCCTAAATGGACATTGAAGCTTTGGACACGACCTCACTTTTTTTTAAATATACAGTATTTCTGTTTTTGCACTTTTTAAAATCTATTCCATATACGTAATTGATTTACTTGTTTATTTATTATTATTTTTAATTTTATTTTTTTTCTCTCTGCTAGATTATGTATTGCATTGCACTGCTGCTAAGTTAACAAATTTCACGTCACATGCCAGTGATAATAAACCTGACTCTGATTCGGGGGATGCTTTTCAGTAGCAGGGACTGGAAATCTAGTCAGGAATGACAGGAAGATGATCATTAGATTACCATTTTAAGAAAAGCACAATTTTTCTTGCAAAAGCAGCCTTTGGGATTCTTAATAAGAGAATGCCCGAGTTCGTGATCATCTTCTGTCCAGTGCAGAGACTGGTGTTGGAGGTAAGCTCTCAAACATGCTGAAGAAAATCTGCAGATGCTGGAAGTCCAAGACTCACACACAAAGTGCTGGAGTAACTCAGCAGGTCAGGCAGCACCTGTGGAAAAAACTAAACAGGCAACGTTTTGGGCCAAGATCCTTCTCCCGGGCTGGAAAGGAAAAGCAGTAGTCAGTGTAAGAAGGTGGGAGGAGGGGAGGAAGAAGTGCAAGGTGGCAGGGAAAACCAGGTGAGTGGGAGAGGGGTGAAGTAAAGAGCTGGGAAGTTGATTTGTGAAAGAGATAAAGGGCTGGAGGAGGAGGAATCTGATAGAAGAGGACAGGACAGAGAGACCATGGAAGAAAGGGAAGAGGGAGGAGCACCAGACGGAGATGATGGGGTAAAGAGATAAGGTGAGAGAGGGGAAAGGGAATGAGGAATGGTGAAGGGGAGGGGGGGGGGGTCTAATATATATATATCCCACATTGGTGGCATTGGAAAATAAGGCTGTTGTGCAAAGCCAAGCCTGGGTTTGCCAGTAACACAGCCATGTCATGGACATTCTCAGTTGAACTGAGACAAGAGAGATTCTGCAGATGCTGGAACTATGGAGCAATATATACAGTCCTGTGCAAAAGTCTTCAGCACATATATAGAGCTAGAATGCCTTGGATTTTTGCACAGTACTGTGTTTGTCAGCATGGACTGGAGACCGAGTTTGAAAATGTTGGGAATAGTGAGGATGGAGTGCCGCTAGTGGGACAAGTGACAGAGAAGGGGTGCCGGGGGGTGGGGGTGACAGTACGGTTGCAAACACAGCCAGCCTTGAGACACCAGGCAAGACCATTTGCTTCTGAACAATTGGTTTCTTGGTCCTTACAGATTGTCACTCTGGTGCTTCCCACTTCCTCCCCTCTCTCTGCCTCTTTCCACTCTCAGTCCACAATAGAGACCTTAAGCAGAATCAGGTTTATCATCACTTTTTTTGCAGAAGCAGTACAGTGCAGTACATAAAATTACCACAGTGCAAAAGTCTCCCTAGCTATATATACAGTGGCATGCAAAAGTTTGGGCACCCCTGATCAAAATTTCTGTTACTGTGAATAGCTAAGTGAATAGAAGATGAACTGATCTCCAAAAGTCATAAAGTTAAAGATGAAACATTCTTTTCAGCATTTTAAGCAAGATTAGTGTATTATTTTTGTTTTGTACAATTTTAGAGTGAAAAAAAGGAAAGGAGCACCATGCAAAAGTTTGGGCACTGAAGAGACTTGAGCTCTCAGATAACTTTTACCAAGGTCTCAGACCTTAATTAGCTTGTTAGGGCTATGGCTTGTTCACAGTCATCGTTAGGAAAGGCCAGGTGATGCAAATTTCAAAGCTTTATAAATACCCTGACTCCTCAAACCTTGTTCCAACAATCAGCAGCCATGAGCTCCTCTAAGCAGCTGTCTAGCACTCTGAAAATTAAAATGAATGATGCCCACAAAGCAGGAGAAGGTTATAAAGCGTTTTCAGGTAGCTGTTTCCTCAGTTCGTAATGTAATTAAGAAATGGCAGTTAACAGGAACGGTGGAGGTCAAGTTGAGGTCTGGAAGACCAAGAAAACTTTCCAAGAGAACTGCTCATAGGATTGCTAGAAAGGCAAATGAAAACCCGTTTGACTGCAAAAGACCTTCAGGAAGATTTAGCAGACTCTGGAGTGGTGGTGCACTGTTCTACTGTGCAGCGACACCTGCACAAATATGACCTTCATGGAAGAGTCATCAGAAGAAAACCTTTCCTGTGTCCTCACCACAAAATTCAGCGTGAGAAGTTTGCAAAGGAACATCTAAGCAAACCTGATGCATTTTGGAAACAAGTCCTGTGGACTGATAAAATTAAAATAGAACTTTTTGGCTGCAATGAGCAAAGGTATGTTTGGAGAAAAAAGGGTGCAGTTCTTTTCATGAAAAGAACCCCTCTCCAACTGTTAAGCACGGGGGTGGAACAATCATGCTTTGGGCTTGTGTTGCAGCCAGTGGCACAGGGAACATTTCACTGGTAGAGGGAAGAATGAATTCAATTAAATACCAGCAAATTCTGGAAGCAACATCACACCCTCTGTAAAAAAGCTGAAGATGAAAAGAGGATGGCTTCTACAACAGGATAATGATCCTAAAGACACCTCAAAATCCACAATGGACTATCTCAAGAGGCGTAAGCTGAAGGTTTTGCCATGGCCCTCACAGTCCCCTGACTTAAACATCATCGAGAATCTATTGCTAGACCTCAAAAGAGCATTTCATGCAAGACAGCCCAAGAAACTCACAGAACTAGAAGTCTTTTGCAAGGAAGAATGGGTGAAAATCCCCCAAACAAGAATTGAAAAACTCTTAGCTGGCTACAGAAAGCATTTACAAGTTGTGATACTTGCCAAAGGGAGTATTACTAAGTACTGACCATGCAGGGTGCTCAAACTTTTGCTTTGGGCCCTTTTTGTTTTTTGTTATTTTGAAACTGCAAAAGATAGAAATAATAAGTAACACACATCAAAGTTGCTGGTGAACGCAGCAGGCCAGGCAGCATCTGTAGGAAGAGGTGCAGTCGACGTTTCAGGCCGAGACCCTTCGTCAGGACTAACTGAAGGAAGAGTGAGTAAGGGATTTGAAAGTTGGAGGGGGAGAGGGAGATCCAAAATGATAGGAGAAGACAGGAGGGGGAGGGATAGAGCCAAGAGCTGGACAGGTGATAGGCAAGAGGGATACGAGAGGATCATGGGATAGGAGGTCTGGGAAGAAAGACAAGGGGGGGGGACCCAGAGGATGGGCAAGAGGTATATTCAGAGGGACAGAGGGAGAAAAAGGAGAGTGAGAGAAAGAATGTGTGTATAAAAATAAATAACAGATGGGGTACGAGGGGGAGGTGGGGTATTAGTGGAAGTTAGAGAAGTCGATGTTCATGCCATCAGGTTGGAGGCTACCCAGACGGAATATAAGGTGTTGTTCCTCCAACCTGAGTGTGGCTTCATCTTTACAGTAGAGGAGGCCATGGATAGACATGTCAGAATGGGAATGGGATGTGGAATTAAAATGTGTGGCCACTGGGAGATCCTGCTTTCTCTGGCGGACAGAGCGTAGATGTTCAGCAAAACGGTCTCCCAGTATGCGTCGGGTCTCGCCAATATATACAAGGCCACATCGGGAGCACCGGACGCAGTATATCACCCCAGCCGACTCACAGGTGAAGTGTTGCCTCACCTGGAAGGACTGTTTGGGGCCCTGAATGGTGGTAAGGGAGGAAGTGTAAGGGCATGTGTAGCACTTGTTCCGCTTACACGGATAAATAATAAGTAACCTTGCTTAAAATATTAAAGAAATGTGTCATCTTTAACTTTATGCCTTTTAGAAATCAGGTCATCTTTTACTCGCTTAGCTATTCACAGTAACATTGACCGGGGTGCCCAAACTTTTACATGCCACTGTATGTGCCTAAGACTTTTCCATAGACAGCCATGAAACAAAGAAACCCATGGACCCCGTTCAAAGAAAAACTTCAAACCCCCACCGCACAAAAAAGCAAATTACACAAATGGCAAAAAAAACAAGCAAAATACACAGAATATAAAACAACATCCCACAAAGTCATCGGGAGAATCCAAGGACATTCGGTTCAGTGCAATCTCGCACTGTTATTCGTTATCTACAGTCTGCCCTGATCAAAATGCATAAAATAGCAACAGAAAAAGGAGTGACCAGAATCCAGAAACACATCATAACGTGAACTACAGAGTCCAATCCACAAACAGTGCTGATTAAACCTTGCGCAAGGCCAAGGATTCCAGCACAATCGAGCGAAAGGAGAGAGAAACCATTCAAATGCAGACACCTTCCTGCAGGAGCAACAGGTAGTTAAGGCTCATTTTTGTTATCCAGGAATAGAAAATAAATGTGAGGTCAAGATACAACCATAAAGAACATTGTTTAGGCTGAATTCTGGTCACCACACTAGGAAGGGAATGATTGCACTGGAAAGGATGCAAAGGTGATTCACTGAGATGCACCTGCCCAGGATGGAGCACTTTGGTGGTGAAGGGGGACCGGGTAGTCTGGATTTGCTTTTCTTCAAGTCTGAGGGATGCCTGATAGAAGTTGACAAGTTATGAGTTCAAAGCTGAAAGTACATTTATTAGCGAAGTATGTATGCATTACACAGCCTTGATGTTTGTCTCCTTACAGGCAGCCACAGAACAATTCTCAGCCTCAGTGCAGGAAGGGCAGAGTGAACATCACAGAGCAGCGAGCTGAACCGTCCCAAGCCTCGCCTCGCCTCTGGTCCTGACACCCTGCCTTTTAAATCCATCTGGGCTGGCATTTCAGTCGTCCAAATAGCAGGTCGTTCCTCAGTCTAAGACACAGGCTCTGTCACATCAATATGCTCTGGGCCTGGACCCCGTCATCACGTTCTGGCCTGTACCAGAAATCAGCCTGGTGCTTAGATCAATTAAACCTTGTTTGGTTTGAGTGGACAGGCTCCAAAATTCCTCCACTTCACACACCCCAACTCCACCCTGACAATCACCACCTCGTTCTGACCACTTCTCCTTGAACATGTCTGGACCTTCAGTTGCCTCTTGATTGTTTGTGATAATTGTTCTCCATAATTTTTTCAGAGGAAGTGTTATTAATAAAGTAATTGGCTGAGAGGCTTGAATAGGATCAATGTTGAGAAATTGTTGAACCCCTGCTATAGAAAATTCTTGATGGTTGGTGTGAGGTGATGGGCCTGGTTCCTTGTTTCATGTCTCTTTGTGCAATTCTACGTAAGTACACTCAGTGACACCTTTATGAGGTACAGGAGGCACTGAGTGTAAATGCAAACAAGTAAAATCTAAGTGGGTCTCATCTGTGACAAGGTATGGGAAGAAATGGTGGAGTAGATGGGGGTCTCGTCAGCCTTGGTTGGCAGCTCATCTCAGAAAAGGAAAGCTCTCTGCTTTGAGAGTAAACCCCCAAGGGAAAAGTACAGAGCTGGAGTCCCTAAGGCAGTCCTACATTGAGTTCAGCACTAACCAGCAACTCCTGCAACGCTGCTGGTACCAAACTAAATTGATCTCTGCCATTCATCAGCTGCATGGAGAGGGGGAGCCTGCTGCAAGGGCAACAGCTTGCTCTCCACATTGTACTGCCCTGGCTTGAGTATCAGCTAACAACAAACGCTAGGACGCAACATCTATGATCAATTCCAACCAACGGAGGGCTGGCGACATTTCATTGTCACCTCCAGTTCAATATATGGTAACTGATTTCATTTCATACTGTGAAATGCCGCAGATGAAACCCATTTAGGTTTTGCATGTTTGCATTTACACTGTGTGGCCACATTATTAGGTACCTCCTGTGCCTCATAAAGTGGGCACTGAGGGCATTCTAAATGGCTGCTCAAATCATCCCGTCTGGCACCAACAATCTTTCTGTGGTCAGAGTCATTTAGCTCACATTTCTTCCCCATTCTGATGTGTGGTCTGAACATCACCAGAACCTCTTGTATGCATTGAGTTGCCACCACATGATTGGCTGATTAGGTATCTGCATAAAGAGCAGGTGTAGCTAATATAGTGGACACCTGTACATTATTTGCCTTTTTGTTGGCTTTGTGGAACAATCTATGTTCCGAACCTATTCTGGTATCTGTCCCCCACTTTTCCTTCGCTACATCGATGACTGCATTGGCGCTGCTTCCTGCACGCATGCTGAGCTCGTTGACTTTATTAACTTCGCCTCCAACTTTCACCCTGCCCTCAAGTTTACCTGGTCCATTTCCAACACCTCCCTCCCCTTTCTAGATCTTTCTGTCTCTATCTCTGGAGACAGCTTATCTACTGATGTCTACTATAAGCCTACTGACTCTCACAGCTATCTGGACTATTCCTCTTCTCACCCTGTCTCTTGCAAAAATGCCATCCCCTTCTCGCAATTCCTCCGTCTCCACCGCATCTGCTCTCAGGATGAGGCTTTTCATTCCAGGACGAGGGAGATCTCCTTTTTTAAAGAAAGGGGCTTCCCTTCCTCCACCATCAACTCTGCTCTCAAACGCATCTCCCCCATTTCACGCATATCTGCTCTCACTCCATCCTCCCGCCACCCCACTAGGAATAGGGTTCCCCTGGTCCTCACCTACCACCCCACCAGCCTCCGGGTCCAACATATTATTCTCCGTAACTTCCGCCACCTCCAACGGGATCCCACCACTAAGCACATCTTTCCCTCTCTCCCCCTCTCTGCTTTCCGCAGGGATCGCTCCCTATGCGACTCCCTTGTCCATTTGTCCCCCCCATCCCTCCCCACCGATCTCCCTCCTGACACTTATCCTTGTAAGCGGAACAAGTGCTACACATACCCTTACACTTCCTCCCTTACCACCATACAGGGCCCCAGACAGTCCTTCCAGATGAGGTGACGCTTCACCTGTGAGTCGGCTGGGGTGATATACTGCTTCCGGTGCTCCCGATGTGCCTTCTATATATTGGCGAGACCCAACACAGACTGTGAGACCGTTTTGCTGAACACCTACGCTCTCTGCCAGAGAAAGCAGGATCTCCCAGTGGCCAATCTCCGAATTCCACATCCCATTCCCATTCTGACATGTCTATCCATGGCCTCCTCTACTGTAAAGATGAAGCCACACTCAGGTTGGAGGAACAACACCTTATATTCCGTCTGGGTAGCCTCCAACCTAATGGCATGAACATTGACTTCTCTAACTTCTGCTAATGCCCCACCTCCCCCTCACCCCATCCGTTATTTATTTATATACACACATTCTTTCTCTCACTCTCCTTTTTCTCCCTCTGTCCCTCTGACTATACCCTTTGCCCATCCCCCCCTCCCCCTTTTCCTTCTCCCTGGTCCTCCTGTCCCATGATCCTCTCATATCCCTTTTGCCAATCACCTGTCCAGCTCTTGGCTCCATCCCTCCCCCTCCTGTCTTCTCCTATCATTTTGGATCTCCCCCTCCCCCTCCCCCTCCCACTTTCAATCTCTTACTAGCTCTTCCTTCAGTTAATTCTGACGAAGGGTCTCTGCCTGAAACATCGACTGTACCTCTTCCTACAGATGCTGCCTGGCCTGCTGCGTTCACCAGCAACTTTGATGTGTGTTACCTGTACATTATTTGTCAGTTGTGTCTGCATCTTATGATGGCCACAGATCGCTGATGAGGCCAGGTCATTGGGTGTATTTAAAGTGGAGGTTGATAGGTTCTTGATTAGTCAGGGCATCAATGGTTACAAGGAGAATGCAGAAGAATGAGGAAGAGGGGAATCAGAATCAGGTTTAACATAACCAGCATATGTCTTGAAATTTGTTCTCTTTGCAGCAATAGATAATACTTTAAAAAACATGAATTACATTAAGTATATGTATTAAATAGTTAAATGAAGTAAGTAGTGCAAAATTTAAAATATGAGAAATAGTGAGGTAGAGTTCATGGGTCCAATGTCCACTAGAAATCTGATGGCAGAGGGGAAGAAGCTGTTCCTGAATCGTTGAGTGTGTGCCTCACCTCTGATGGTAGCAGTGAGAAGAGTGCATAACTTGAGTGGTGAAGGTCCTTAATGACGAATGCCACCTTTTTGAGGCATCGCTCCTTGAAGATGTCCTAGATGCTATGGAGGCTCATACCCGTGATGAAGCTGACTGTTTACAACTCTCCATGATGGAATGGGAGAGTGGAGTCAATGGGCTGAATGGCCTAATTTGCTCTATTTCTTATGGTTCCTTCTGTAGAGGCAGATACATTGGTGAAATTTAAGAGACTTTTAGATAGGCACATGGATGAATGGAAAATGGAGGATTATTTGGGAGGGAAGAGTTATATTGCTCCTTATTCGTTTTTAGTTATTGATACAACATGGTAAAAGGCAATTCCACGAACCCACGCCACCCAATCACACCCATGTGACCATTAATCCACTAACCCATACATAGAAGAGTACAGCACAGAAACAGGCTATTCGACCCACAATGTTGTGCCAAACATAAGAAATAGGAGCAAGAGTAGGTTCTGCCATTCAATAAGATCATGGCTGATCTGACCTTGGGCTCATCTCCACCTACCTGCCTTTTCCCCATAACCCTTAATTTCCCTACTATGTAAAAATTCTATCCAATCTATTTACTGAGGTACCTCAATTGTCTCATTGGGCAGGGAATTCCACAGATTCATCATTCTCTGGGAAAAGCAGTTCCTCCTCATCTCCATCCTAAATCTACTCCCCTGAATCTTGAGGCTATGTCCCTTAGTTCTAGTCTCACCTACCAGTGGAAACAACTTTCCTGCCTCTATCTTATCTGTCCCTTTCATAATTTTATATGTTTCTATAAGATCTCCTCTCATTCTTCCTGAGTCCCAGGTGACTCAGTCTCTCCTGATAGTCTAACCTCTTCATCTCTGGAATCAACCTAGTGAACCTCTTCTGCACCATCTCCAAAGCCAGTATATCCTTCTTCAAGTAAGGAGACCAGAACTGCATACAGTACTTCAGGTGCGGCCTCACCAGTACCCTGTACAGTTGCAGCATAGCCTCCCTGCTTTTAATTTCAAGCCCTCTAGCAATGAAGGCCAACATTCCATTTGCCTTCTTGATAGCCTGCTGCACCTGCAAACCTATCTTTTGTGATTCATGCACAAGCTCTCCCATGTCCCTCTGCACAGCAGCATGCTGCGATTTTTTACCATTTAAATAATAATCTGCTCTTTCATTTTTCCTTCCAAAGTGGATGACCTTGCATTTACCAACATTCTACTCCATCTGCCAGACCCTTGCCCACCCACGTAACCTATCTATATCTCTCTGCAGACTCTCTGTATCTTCTGCATAATTTGCTTTTCCACTCAACTTAGTATCATCAGCAAACTTAGGTGCATTACACTCGGTCGCCTCTTCCAGATCATTAATGTATATCGTGAACAATTGCGGGCCCAGCACTGACCCCTGCAGCACACTGCTCAACCAGAGTAACACCCACGTATCCAAACTCTCTGCTTTCTATTAGTTAACCAATCCTCTATTCATGCTAATACATCTCCCCCAACTCTATGCATCCTTATCCTACGGATAAGTCTTTCATGAGGCACCTTATCAAACACTTTCTGGAAATCCAAGTAAATAATGTCTATCTGTTCCCCTCTATCCACTGCACTCGTTATATCCTCGAACTCTGGAAAGTTTGTCAAACAGGACCTGCCTTTGCTGAATCCATGCTGCATTTACCTGATGGATCCATTTCTTTCCAGATGCCTCACTAGTTCTTCTTTAATGACAGCTTCAAGCATTTTTCCAACTAGCTAAGAAGCAAATCAAAACACCAAAAAACTAGGCAACACACACAAAATGCTGGAGGAACTCAACAAGCCATGCAGCATCTATGGAAAAGAGTTTCAGGCTGAGACCCTTCAGCAGGGCATAAGAAAAAAGAGAGAGATGAGTCAGAGTTATACGGTGGGAGGAGGGGACCCAAAAACTAATCCCTCCTACCCACACAATGTCCATATCCCTCCTATCCACACAATGTCTATATCCCTCCACCCACACAATGTCCAAATCCCTCCTATCCACACAATGTCCATATCCCTCCACCCACACAATGTCCATATCCCTCCTACCCACACAATGTCCATATCCCTCCTATCCACACAATGTCCATATCCCTCCTACCCACATAATGTCCATATCCCTCCTACCCACACAATGTCCATATCCCTCTTATCCACACAATGTCCATAATCCCTCCACCCACACAATGTCCATATCCCTCTGTTTTCCCTATATCCATGCGCCTATCCAAATGTCTCTTAAAATAAAAGATGAGAGTGGATATGGGATCACTATAAAATGAGGTCAGAGAAATAATAACGGGGACAAGGAGATGGCAGATGAACTAAATGAGTATTTTGCATGAGTCTTCACTGTGGAAGACACTAGCAGTGTACCAGATGTTGAAGGGTGTGAGGGAAGAGAAGTGGGTGCAGTTACTATTACAAGGGAGAAGGTGCTCAAAAAGCTGAAAGTCCTAAGGGTACGTAAGTCACCTGGACCAGATGAACTGCACTGTAGGGTTCTGAAAGAGGTAGTAGTAGAGATTGTAGAGGCATTAATAATGATCTTTCAAGAATCATTGGAATCTAATATGGTCCCAGAGGACTGGAAAATTTTAAATGCCACTACGCTCTTTAAGAAAGGAGGAAGGCAGCAGAAATCATAGACCAGTTAGCCTGACCTCAGTGGTTGGGAAGATCTTGGAGTCAATTGTTAAGGTTGAGGTTCTGGAGTACTTGGTGACACAGGGCAAGATAAGATAAAGTTAGCATGGTTTTCTTAAGGGAAAATCTTGTCTGACGAACCTGTTGGAATTATTTGAGGAAATTACAAGTAGGCTAGATAAAGAGGGTGTTGTACCCTGACATCCCCCTTGACCCTACCCTCTCTTACTTTCAGTGCATTCCCTCAGGTATTAGGCATTTCAACAATGGGAAACAGATTCTCTCTAACCCAAAATGTCAAGTGTGAGTCTTCAGCCTCCTGTACCTCATCCCTGAAGGTAGTAATGAGAAGAGGGCATGCCTCAATGATGAGGGTCCTTAGTGATGGATGCTGGCTGCTAGAGGCGCCACCTCCTGAAGATGATGGTGGGGAGGGTGGGGCTGGCTGAGCCTGCAGTGCTTTGCTCATTGGAAGTTCCACACGTGGAATGGCAAGAGGTTATTGCCATTTCCTTAGCTGCTCATTGGAGGTTCCACACGCGTGATGGCAAGAGGTTACCGCCATTTCCTTAGCTGCTCATTGGAGTTTCCACATGCGGAATGGCAAGAAGTTACTGCCATTTCCTTAGCTGCTCATTGGAGGTTCCACACACAGGATGGCAAGAGGTTACCGCCATTTCCTTAGCTGCTCATTGGAGATTCCACATGCGGAATGGCAAGAGGTTACCGCCATTTCCTTAGCTGCTCATCAGTGTAAGAGCAAGTAAAATAAACTAACAAAGACCTTGTCCTTTTGTTCTCCCTATATACATACAACTCACCCTAAGCTGGTCAGATAAGGGGGTCTCCTGATAAGAGTGAAAAAGTTCTGTTTGAGCTACACTGCCATAACACTTATGTATAAAGAAAATACAGAAATATAGGGCCATGTATACTACACATTGCTAAAAGTTTACAGACAGTTGGATATAGAAACACTGGAAGGTTCAAAATTAATTTATTATCAAAATATGTATATGTCACCAAATACTACCGAAGCACTCATTTCCCTACAGGCATTCACAGTAGAACAAAGTAGTACAATAGCATTAATGAAAAGCTACAAAGAAAGACTGAGAAACAAGTAATAGTAGTAATAAATAAATAATATACACAAGATAGTCTGCAGCATGCACAAATTCAGCAGGTCAGGCAGTGTCCATGGAAGTGCATGAACAGTCAACATTTCGGACCAAGACCCTTCTTCAGGACTGAATCAATAATGTTGAGAACGTGAGTTGTGTCCTTGAAAGTGAATCCATAGGCTGTGTTCAGTAATCAAACTGCTGTACCTCCTGCCCGGTGGTAGTAGCAAAAAGAGGCCCTGTGGCCTTGTAGGTTGTGGAATCAATTCATAGCTGAGGTGAGTGAGGTTACCCACACTGGTTCAGGAGCCTGATGGTTGTGGGGTGATAACTGTTCCTGAACCTGGTGGTGTGGGACCTGAGGCTCATTGTGGTGAGTGAAGTTACCCACACTGGTTCAGGAGCCCGATGGTTGTGGGGTAATAACTGTTCCTGAACCTGGTGGTGTGGGACCTGAGGCTCATTGTGGTGAGTGAAGTTATCCACACTGGTTCAGGAGCCTGATGGTTGTGGGGTGATAACCGTTCCTGAACCTGGTGGTGTGGGACCTGAGGCTCATTGTGGTGAGTGAAGTTACCCACACTGGTTCAGGAGCCTGATGGTTGTGGGGTAATAACTGTTCCTGAACCTGGTGGTGTGGGACCTGAGGCTCATTGTGGTGAGTGAAGTTATCCACACTGGTTCAGGAGCCTGATGGTTGTGGGGTAATAACTATTCCTGAACCTGGTGGTGTGGGACCTGAGGCTCATTGTGGTGAGTGAAGTTATCCACACTGGTTCAGGAGCCCGATGGTTGTGGGGTAATAACTGTTCCTGAACCTGGTGGTGTGGGACCTGAGGCTCATTGTGGTGAGTGAAGTTATCCACACTGGTTCAGGAGCCCGATGGTTGTGGGGTAATAACTGTTCCTGAACCTGGTGGTGTGGGACCTGAGGCTCATTGTGGTGAGTGAAGTTATCCACACTGGTTCAGGAGCCTGATGGTTGTGGGGTAATAACTGTTCCTGAACCTGGTGGTGTGGGACCTGAGGCTCATTGTGGTGAGTGAAGTTATGCACACTGGTTCAGGAGCCTGATGGTTGTGGGGTAATAACTGTTCCTGAACCTGGTGGTGTGGGACCTGAGGCTCATTGTGGTGAGTGAAGTTATCCACACTGGTTCAGGAGCCTGATGGTTGTGGGGTAATAACTGTTCCTGAACCTGGTGGTGTGGGACCTGAGGCTCATTGTGGTGAGTGAAGTTATCCACACTGGTTCAGGAGCCTGATGGTTGTGGGGTAATAACTGTTCCTGAACCTGGTGGTGTGGGACCTGAGGCTCATTGTGGTGAGTGAAGTTATGCACACTGGTTCAGGAGCCTGATGGTTGTGGGGTAATAACTGTTCCTGAACCTGGTGGTGTGGGACCTGAGGCTCATTGTGGTGAGTGAAGTTATCCACACTGGTTCAGGAGCCTGATGGTTGTGGGGTAATAACTGTTCCTGAACCTGGTGGTGTGGGACCTGAGGCTCATTGTGGTGAGTGAAGTTATGCACACTGGTTCAGGAGCCTGATGGTTGTGGGGTAATAACTGTTCCTGAACCTGGTGGTGTGGGACCTGAGGCTCATTGTGGTGAGTGAAGTTATCCACACTGGTTCAGGAGCCTGATGGTTGAGGGGTAATAACTGTTCCTGAACCTGGTGGTGTGGGACCTGAGGCTCATTGTGGTGAGTGAAGTTATCCACACTGGTTCAGGAGCCTGATGGTTGAGGGGTAATAACTGTCCCTGAACCTGGTGGTGTGGGACCTGAGGCTCATTGTGGTGAGTGAAGTTATCCACACTGGTTCAGGAGCCTGATGGTTGAGGGGTAATAACTGTCCCTGAACCTGGTGGTGTGGGACCTGAGGCTCCTGATGGGACCTACCTCCTTCCTGACTGGAAAAAGCAGGAAGAGAGCATGGCTTGGATGGTGGAGGCCCTTGATGATGAATGCTCGTTACTTTTTGCACAGTGCTTATCGATTGTTCTTTTCCCTGGCAGTCCTATTGAAGTTCCGGAATGTGAAGGCCCGCGATCCCTCACCTGACAGCTACGGAGATGATTCAGAACTGCTGCTGCAACTGAGGAGCGATGTGCTCGATTCGTTGGGCGTGAAGAGCGACCTGCTTGCAGATGAGTTCATCAGGTAAGTTGGATTTCCTGTGCTCTACCCAGAGGGTTGGTGCTCAAGTACAGTAGAAACCTTGACAAGGAGGAAGTATTTTTGTCCATTTTTCTGCATGTTTTTCCATTGTCTCATGCTGGCTGTTATAGCATGGGTACCTCTTCTGTAGAGACGGATACACCATAGAACATCACAGCACTGTACAGACCCTTAGGCCCACAATGATGTGCAAAATGTTTGCTGCTTCTCTCCCCTAAAGTGTCTTTCATTTTCCGCCTTCAATCAAGAAGAGACCAGGTGCAGAACCCTCTGTCTGTATAATTCAAGGAAAGAGCAGACACAAAGAATGAACAATGATTTTAGAAATGAAAAGACCTGCAGTTCAGATCTAAAGGGACCCCAGTTTATCTCTCACCCCAACTGTAGTATGAGCTTCAAGTAAAGCCAGGGCAGGAGAGGGTCCAGAAAAGGTTTACAAGAATGATCCTGAGAACGAAAGGGTCAATGTATGAGGGAGCGTTTGGTGGCTGAAGGCCTGTACATGCTGGAGTTTCAAAAATGAGATGGGGAGGGGATCTCATTGAAACTTAGAAAATATTGAAAGGCCTAGTCAGAATGGATGTGGAGAGGATGTTTCCAATAGTGGGAGAGTCCAGGACCAGAGGGCACAGTCTCAGACGAGAGGAACATATCTTTAGAACAGAGATGAGGAGGAATTTCTTTAGCCAGAGGGTGGTGAATCTGTGGAATTCATTGCCACAGATGGCTGTGGAAGCCAAGACAAGGGTATACGTAAGGTGGTTCTTGATTAGTAAGGGCTTCAAAGGGTACTTAATTTGTTTATTTATTGAGATACGGCACGGAATAGGATCTTCCAGCTCTTCAAGCCACACCACCCAGCAATCCCTCGATTTAATCCTAGACTAATCATGGGACAATTACAATGACCAATTAACCTGTCAACCAATACGTCTTTGGACTGTGGGAAGAAACAGGAGCACCCAGAGGAAACCCACGTGGTCTTGGGGAGAACATACAAACTCCTTATGCATAGCGGCAGGAACCTACTCTAAGATAAATCTACCCTTCCCTCTTACATAGACCTCCATTTTTCTATCCATGTGCCTTTCTAAGAGTTCCTAAATGCTCCTAATGTATCTCCCTAACCCCTAGCAAGGTGTTCCATGCACTCGCGTTCTCTGTGTAAAAAGCGAACTATCTGTGACATCCTGTACACTTTTCTCCAATCGCCTTTAAATTACGCCATTTCCACCCTGGGATAAAGTGTTTTGCTGTCCACTTGAACTATGCCTCATTATCATATACACTCTATCAAGTCACTTCTCATCCTCCTAAGCTCCAAAAGAAAAGCTTTAGCTCACTGAACCTCTCCTCATAAGACGCTCTCCAAGCTGGGCAGCAATCTGGTAAACCACCTCTGAGCAATCAGCAAGGACAAATGGAAGAGAAATCATATTTCAGATATGCACTCAGTGGCCATGTTATTAGGTGTAGGATGGAACCTGGTGTGGCCCATCCACTTCTGGTTGAACCTGTTGTGTGCTCAGTGATGCTCCTGCATAGCACTGTTGTCTGTGGCTTCCGTTGGTCAGGGTTGATCATGATATTGCGTCCTAGCTGTCTAGGTACTTAGGCCAGGGCAGTATGATATGGAGAGCAAGCAGTTGCCCATGCAGTAAGCTCCCCCTCTCCATGCATGTGATGAGCCCAAAGGAACAGCAGAGACCAAAACAGTTTGGCACCAGTGGCGTCACACGAGTTGCCAGTCAGTGTTGAACTCAACGTAGGGCTGCCTTAGGGACTCCAGCTCCGGATTTTTCCCTCTAGGGTTTACTCCCCGAAGCCTTCCCCGTGAGTGAGTATAACCGCGAGGCACCAGAGGTTTGAGATCAAAGTTTTCCTTCTCCTAGATGAGCTGCCAACCACGGCTGATGAGCCCTATCTGCCCGAAGCGACTGGCTTTAAGGCACCAGTAACCCACCTTTGCCCCTTCTCTTGTCAGAAGAAACGGTTCCGCCGGGCTTAGTAGGTAGGCCAGACGTGAAGACCAGGAGTTGGACTTGGTTTTCAGAAGTTGTTTGAGACACGTGCCATTGGGAACATTTAATAGGTCGTGGGAGCTTATCTCCATTACCAACCCCAGCTATTACAACCTTAAGGAGCACTGTAGGCCACCGTAATATTGAGTGTGCTGCATATAGGCCGGCTGTTGAAGACTCAGCTATGACAAAGCAACAAGCTGTTGGAATACAGCGCAAGTGTAATGATTGATAAAGAATTCCTGATCCCTTTGGGTGGGGGGGGGGGGGTGACCATTGATGCTTCTGCTGCTGCTTGTGCGGGGGAAGGGGGGGCTTTGGGGTTCTAATGTTGTTATCATTCATTCTATGGGGTTCCTTGTTTCGTGGATATCTGTGGAGAGTAAAAATTTCATGTTGTATACAGTATGCATTCTCTGATATTAAATTCGTCCATTTCAATCCAAAAGCGTAACACTTTACAGCGGCAGCTGTAAGATCGAGGTTCAACTCCTGCAGTTATCTGAAAGGAGTTTGTATGACTGCTTGGGTTTCCTCCCGCATTCCAAAGACGTGTGGTTAGGGTTAGTGAGTTGTGGGCATGCCACGCTGAGCTGGGAGCATGGCAACACGTGCAGGCTGCCCCTAGCAGCTTTCTTCACAATTGCACTTACATGTTGGGCACAGGACGCAAATAGTAACACCATGGAATTTAAAGTTGCTGACTCTCTCCACCTCTGATCCCCCAATTAGGACTGGCTTATGGACCTCTGGTTTCCCTCTCCTGAAGTTTACAATCATTTCCTTGGTCATGCTGGCATTGAGTAAGAGGTTGTTGTTATAAGATCATAAGATATAGGAGCAGAAGTAGGCTGTTTGGCCCATCGAGTCTGCTCCGCCATTTCATCAAGACTGATCAATTTTTTCCTCTCAGCCCCAATCTCCTGCCTTCTCCCCATATCCCATCAAGAATCTATCAACCTCTGCCTTAAATATTTGTAGAGACTTGACCTCCACAGCCACCTCTGGCCACAAATTCACCACGCTCCAGCTAAAGAAATTACTCCTCATCTCCATTCTATAAGGACGCTCCTCTATTCTAAGACTGTGTCCTCTGGGCCTTAACTCACACCATAGGAAACATCCTCTCCACATCCACTCTATCAAGGTCTTTCAGCATTCGATGGATTTCAATAAGGTCATCCCTCGTTCTTCAGGATTCTAGTGAGTAGAGGCCCAGAGCCATCAAATGCTCCTCATGTGACAAGCCTTTCTATCCTGGAATCATTCTTGTGAACCTCCTTTGAACCCTCTCCAATGTCAGCAACTACTTTCTTAGATAAGGGGCCTAAAACTGTTCATGTTACACCAAGTGTGGCGTCACCAGTGTTTTATAAACCCTTAACATTAATTACATCCTTGCTTTTGTGACGCAATTCAGCCAAATTTTTAATCTCCTCTTACTCCAAGAGTTTGGTGGTTTGTCACAGTTGAAGAAAAATGAAGTGCTTTCTGTTTTCATAATAAAAAGAATATTTTAGCTGATATGCAGTCAAATAATGGTGTGTTAATATTCTAAAGCTTTACGTCTGATTCCCCTAGCTCATGTTTCTCAGAATTGGCACCCGTGTGTGCTGTTGTGGGTGGAGTGCTCAGCCAGGAAATTGTAAAGGTACGTTGGTCTGTAAACTACTCGTCAAAAAGCAATTAACAGATTCGGGACTCGGGTGGTGCCAGGTACAGACACATGTGGTCACTATTGTTGTATACAAGTGTACTTCATGGGGACGGGGATAGAAAGGGGGTGGAGGTGGGGAAGGTCACGTGGGGCACAAACATAATTGAATTCCTGTCTGTTTCTCTGCTGTACACCAAAGAAGAGGTCCTCTCACATCCCTGGCTTTCTCTCTTCAAATGCTTAAAGCCTACCATACTAACTGTATATTTCCCCACAATATATGCTGCCTGCTAGAATCATAGGATCATACGTTTTATTCAGCCCAACTCATCCATGCTGACCATTAGAAATCCTTCCTTTCTTTTTAAATCTTTTTATTAGTTTTCAAAATTATAAACAAAATAACAATGTTGATACAAAGAGATTGGAATAGTCTTATTATTAATAAACATATACACAGGTATAATAGACTTCCAAACTCATGATGTAATTAATCATACAGAAAAAAAGAAACAAAAAGAAAAAAACATATATACAAAGAAACCCCTCCCCCCAAAAAAAGGGAAAAAAGAACTAAATACTAAACCCAAAAAAAGCAAACGGAACAAAACAGGGCTAGACCAATATCTTAAATCGAACACGTTCAGTAATGTCGTCAACTCCGCTCCTCTATTCGTATAATTTAAGTTAATAAGGAAGATTCAGAAAGGTCAAATTACATCATATGAAAATGTTGAATAAATGGTTTCCAAGTTTCTTCAAATTTAACCGAAAGATCAAAAATATCTCTTCTAATTTTTCCTAAATTTAAACATAATATAGTTTGGGAAAACCATTGGAATGTAGGAGGAGGACTGGTCTCCTTCCAGTTCAATAAAATAGATCTTCTGGCCATTAAAGTAACAAATGCAATCGTCCCATAGGCTGAAGAAGACAAAGATCTATGTTCTACCATTGGCAATCCAGGAAATCCTTCCTTATTAGTCCCATCACCCAATACTTGATCATTACCCTCTACATTTTTTTTAGTTTAGAGATACAGCTCGCTCAGCCTATCCTCACAAGACATGCTCTCTAATTCAGGCAGCATCCTGGTAAATCTCTTCTGCACCCTCTCTAAAGCTTCCACGTCCTCCCTATAATGAGGTGACCGGAACTGAACACAGTGTTGCAATTGTGAGCTGTGGAGTTCGGAATAGCACCTTCGGGTGGGGGTGGGGGTGGTTACGGCAGGTACGCAAGGCCAGCTTTCTGCTCTCTGCTTGCCACAGGGAACGACTCATGGTGAATGTGTGTTCTTTACAGGCCTTGTCTCAGCGAGACCCACCTCACAACAACTTCTTCTTCTTCGATGGACTCAAAAGTAAT
This sequence comes from Mobula birostris, assembly GCF_030028105.1. Lineage (NCBI taxonomy): Eukaryota > Metazoa > Chordata > Chondrichthyes > Myliobatiformes > Myliobatidae > Mobula > Mobula birostris. The sequence goes on from NC_092381.1 coordinate 108,796,535, forward strand.
GGAATTGTGGACTGCATCGGGCCCAAATAAGGAAAATTGAGGAAGATCGGACATTTTTAGGGTGTCATAGACACACAGTCTTCGCAGCCAATAACCAGAATATCCAGCAAACAGCAATATGTCAAACTCCCAAGCAAAGTTACCATTAAAAAACAAGAAATAGTTTGGACAAATTGAACACAGACACAATTCTAAAGCTGTGCTGAGTGATCTCCGAATTGCAAATAAATGAGGTTCCTTCCACATGCAGTGAAATAGCTGCCATTCTGTGTCCAAAGTAAATCAGGTTCTATCCATTCTGTGTTTTTCTTGTTCCCTCAAATTGCTTTGATTCAGACTTCAGTATCAGGCGATGCTGTAAGCAGATGTATTCTTATGCAGCCCCCCAACATCCACCAACCAACACGTGACATCCAACCCACAGCCCTGAAATTATAATGCACTGACAAGCCACACACTGAAAGGTTAATAGCTCAATCACCATTCAAGCTGGAGACCAATCAGAATGTCCTTGGTTAATTAATACTCACACATCAATGCCAGTTACACCGCTGGCGTTTAGGGCAACAATGAAGGTTCTCCGTCTCTGGCGGTGTTCAGGGGTTCCTTCATCAGGTCAGTAGTTTCCTCTTGGTTTTCATCACTGTCAGCCAGGAAAGTCCCAGGTGGAGGCTCAGGAATACTGTCACACTCAGATGTAAGAGGATTCTTCATTGCCGTTTCCGTAACAATTTTATCTCGTAGCCCTGAGCTGAATCCTGGAGGACCGGTGGGCCACGCTTAGCCTGGCCTGTTTGGCATGGGTGACCCTACCAAGAGCCAAAGCATGAAGCCCAGACTCCAACTAGCGTAGCTCTCCAGGTCGTTGGGCCCGCAAGCCTCCAAACTGTGACAAGGTTGTGGTCCTCCTTGAGGAGGTTGATTAATATTGAGCTGTAGTATCACTCCACATCTCACCTTTTGCCTTTCCCACTCCTCTGCAGTGTCTGCATTCTTTCCTGGACCATGCTCCACTCCCTGGCATTTGGCTGTTTTTTTTTCTTAATTAATTACCTGCTCTAAAGATCAGGAATGTGAAGGTTGCCAGTCCCTGTGTCATTCCTCAGGCTCCAAGAAACCAGTGAGCAAGAAATCAGTTGGGGGCTGTGAGGGTCCAATGGATCTCAACTCTCGAGAGTGCCATTTTCTATCAGTAATTAGTGTTAGATGCAACTTGTTCAGCCTTGCATTCCACTTCATAGCCATGTTGTTGGTTCAAGTGCCATTCCAGAGACCCAACCACAAATATATAGACTGCATTCTCAGGGTGGTCATAAAGTCATAGAGCACAACAGTCCAGAAACAGATCCTTCTCCCCATCTAGTCTGTACTGAACTGTTATTCTGCCTAGTCTGATTGACCTGTACCTGGACCATAGCCTTCCATACCCCTTCCATCCATGTACCTATCCAAACCTATCTTAAATCAAACCTACGTCCACCACTTTGACTGCACACAATACTCCAATGCACACAAAATGCTGGAGGAACTAGTCCTGAAGAAGGGCCTCAGCCTGAAATGTTGACTGTTTATTGATTTCCATAGATGCTGCCTGACCTGCTGAGTTTCTCCAGCATTTTATGAGTGTTGCTTTGAATTTACAGCATCTGCAGACTTCCTCATGTTCTATACAACTTCAACATAACATCCCAACTCCTGTACTTAATATTTTGACTAATGAATGCCATCTCTATCTTTGATACCACTTTCCAAAGATTATGGATCTGTATTCCCAGATATTTCTGTTCCACCAAACTCCTCGGAGCCCTACCGTTCTTTGTGTAAGTCCTACCCTGGTTAGTACTTCCAAAGTGCGACACCTCACACTGGTGTGTACTGTGCTGAGGGAGTGCTGCACTGTTGGCTTTTCTGATGTTTATTTATTGTACATTTTAAAAATTCCATGGTTACTGTTTCAAAAAAAAAGTTAGAGTTTTCCTTGATATTGTGGAAGCTTGCTACATGTCAACTGGCTGCTTCCTATATTACGGTTAATGCATTGGGACTTTCTGAATGAGACATGATATTTGTGATAAAAATTCAAGGCAGTCTTTTTCATCGTCATTCCACTGAACAAGGATCAGCAGTTCTGTCGTTTAAGCTATGGAAAGCATAGGTTTGAAATGGTCGAGAATTGAAGAAATGTAGATATTTCCATGGTGCTGGAAGAGGTTAGAGACAGTGAGTGAGAAGGTAGTGGATGTTTTGGAGACAAGGAACATGAGTTAATGGGTGAGTAATCCGCCAAATGATGATATGGTCATGGTACATCTGGTTTCCATAAGACCATAAGACAGGAGCAGAATTAGGCTGTTCAACCCATCGAGTCTGTCTGCCATTCCATCATGGTTGGTTTACTATCCCTCTCATCTCCATTCTCCTGCCTCCTCCATAACTTTTCACGCCCTAACTAATCAAGAACCTATCAACCTCTGTCTTAAATACACCAAATGACTGGGCCTCCACAGCTGCCCGTGGCAATGAATTCCACAGCTTCACAACCACAAGGCTAAAGAAATTCCTCCTCATCTATGTTCTAAATAGATGTCCCTCTATTTTGAGGCTGTGGCCTCTGGTCTTAGACTTCCCCACCAAAGGAAACATCCGCTTCGCATCCACTCTAGGCCTTTCAGCATTCAATATGTTTCAATGAGAACCCCCCCCCCCCCACCACCATTCTTCTAAGTTCCAGCGAGTATAGGCCCAGAGCCTTCAGTTGCTGGTCAAATGATAACTTTCATTTCCAGAATCGTTCTTGCGAACCTCCTCTGAACCCTCTCCAATGTCAAGACATCCTTTCTAAAATAAAGTGCCCAAAACTGCTCACAATGCTCCCAAGAGAGTCCTCTCCAGTGCCTTATAAAGCCTCAAAATTACATCTTTGCTTTTATATTCTAGTCCTCTCAAAATTAATACTAACAATGCATTCACCTTGCTCAAAACTGACTCAGCCTACAAATTTACCTCTAGGGACTCCTGCACGAACACTCCCAAATTCCTATGCACCTCAGCTTTTTTTAATTTTCTCCCCATTTAGAAAATAGTTCGTGCTTTTGTTCCTTCTACCAAAGTGCATGATCATGCACTTCCCAACACATATTCCATCTGCCACCTCTTTGCCCATTCTTCTAATCTGTCTTAAGTCCTCTCTGGTTTCTCAACACTAACTGTCCCTCCACCGATCTTTGTATTGTCCGCAAATTGTGCAACAAAGCCACCAATTCTGTCATCCAAATTGTTGTCGTACAGGGTAAAAAGGATCGGTTCTGACACAGGCCCCTGCGGAACACCAGCAGTCACCGGCAGCCAGCCAGGAAAGCATTCTTCACAAGACGACACCAGCTATAGAGCAAGAGCCACGGACTTTGCAGGGAAGGGAGTTATCCGTAGTTTCTGGCAAAACTACATTCCTTTGGTCTCAGTGAATGGATTGGATTTTCAGGGGCAGTTCAGGAAATTCTTCCTCTGCTGACCTGATTGAATTCAGGATTCTGCAATATATGGGTGCAAGGCGTAGGATTGGAATTCAGATAAATTGTACTAATACAGTGAATGAGAAGTGAGAAGCAGAATCATTCTTTCCCAGTGTAAGTAGTTTGTTAATTCAGGGATGCATTCGCCTTGGGAAGTCCCAATGGAGATAAGAGACTGGCGGGAATTAGGGCCGGCATGTTTCTTTGCTGCTAAAACAACTTTGAGCTTCAGTACCAGACAAACAGTTACGTAATTATCATTGAACAAGTGGTGTGCGATTTCAAAAGAACTCTGTGTCACTCACTCCAGTTATCTCTGATATTCCTGTCAAAACCTGGCTGAAATAATTTCAGCATAAATAGTGCTTCACCGTGTGATCATATGGTTATTTGGTGCCAATGCCACACAATGGTTGAATTATTTTGTTACTTATTTTTAAAAAGAGAAATCTTGGAAATTATCTCATTCTGGGATACAACAGTGAACATCATCCCAGCTATCTTTATAGCTGCATTAAACTTCAATTTAAAGAGAGATTCTCTAAGAACATTGTATTAGACTTTTTCCCAATAGCATAATTCTCAGGCAAAGTTAAAAGTAAATGTTTTATCAGAGTACATATATATCACCACATACAACCCTGAGATTCATTTCCCTGTGGGCATACACAGCAAATCTATAGAATAGTAACTATAACAGGATCAATGAAAGATCAACCACAGTGCAGAAGACAACAAACTGTACAAATGCAGATAGCAATAAATAATGAAAACATGAGATAATAATGTAAAGAATCCTTAAAGTGAGATCTTTGGTTGTGGGAACATCTCAATGGATGGGCAAGTGGACATCTCAATATTTGAGTGTAGTTATCCCCTTTTGTTCAAGAGCCAGGTGGTTGAGGGGCAGTAACTGTTCCTGAATCTGGTAGTGTGAGTCCTGAGGCTCTTGCACCTTCTACCTAATGGCAGCAGTCAGAAGAGAGCATGGCCTTGGGTGGTAAGCAGCTCTGATGATGGATGTTGCCCTCCTATGACAGGCGGACAGGCGTTCCCAATCTTTTTTATGCCATGGACCCCTTCTATTAACCGAGGAATAGAGCGAACGTTTCAGGCTGAGACCCTTCATGAAGATGGGAAAATTAGGGGGAAGAAGTTGGAGGAGGGGAAGGAGTGCAAGCTGGCTGGTGAGACCAGGTGACGGGGGCGGGGGGTGTTGTGAGAAGCTGAGAGATGATAGGTGGATGAGGTAAAGGGCTGGAGATGAGGAATCTGACAGGAAAGGAGAATGGACCATGAGAGAGAGGGAAGGAGAAGGGGACCAGACGGAAGTGATCAGGCGAGGAGAGGAACCAGAGTGGGCAATGAAAGAAGGGAGAAGGGGGAGCAGTGTTTGTAAGTTCCCATTTATTCATTTCACTGGTTGCTAAATACAGAGTTTACATTCTTTCTCTTTGGATCCGGAAAATGCACAGAGCCATTATAAGGAAATGTTATGTTACAGTGACTGTCTTCCACAGATGAACACGAAAAGGTTTTTCCCAAAATGATGCTCTGTTCAAACCCTACACATTATTCCTTCAATCTGATTTTTAAATTCAATTATAATCTTGCAGACTCGACTAAATTTTACTGAGTTTCTTAAAAGTTTTGTAATTTTGCAGGGCAAGTGTTGGTTCTATAAATAAAGTTGACCTTTTTGTTAAAAAGCACTTTGTCTGTATTTGGTTGAACAACAAGGTTGGGTCAAGCAACACACATAAAAGTTGCTGGTGAATGCAGCGGGCCAGGAAGAGGTACAGTCGACGTTTCGGGCCGAGACCCTTCGTCAGGACTCACTGAAAGAAGAGATTTGAGAGGGGGAGGGGGAGATCCGAAATGACAGAAGACAGGAGGGGGGAGGGATGGAGCTAAGAGCTGGAAAGTTGATTGGCAAAAGGGATACCAGGCTGGAGAAGGGAGAGGATCATGGGACAGGAGGCCTCGGGAGAAAGAAAGGTTGGGTCATGCTGGGGTGACTATCTGTGCTTAGCTCACCTTATCCTTCCCTTAGTGATTTCAAGAGAGTTTGTGCAGAAAATCAGTCCAACTCAACCAAGACAAAGCCTATCAAGCTCGCACTGAGAAGAGAGTGAAGCAAAATGGAGAATTATTAAACTACGATAATCACAAGTGGCTGTGGTCTCTCCTCCTTCCCTTTTACTCATCATTCCCTCTCCTCTCCTATCAGATTCCACCTACTTTAGCTATTTAATCATGTGTTTCCCTTACAATCGACTTGCTGCTTGGATCTTAGTGTTAAAAAGTAAGAAATTCAAAATTGAAATTGAATTTATTATCCAAGTACAAATTGGAGGCTCTCCATTGGTCAGGGTTAACCATGGATATTATGTCCTAGCTGTCTACGATATGCAAGCCCAGGCAATACCATATAGTCATAGTCATACTTTATTGATCCCGGGGAAATTGGTTTTCGTTATAGTTGCACAATAAATAATTAAATATTAATGGAACCATAAACAGCTAAATAGTAATATGTAAATTATGCCAGGAAATAAGTCCAGGACCAGCCTATTGGCTCAGGGTGTCTGACCCTCCAAGGGAGGAGTTGTAAAGTTTGATGCCCACAGGCAGGAATGACTTCCTATGACGCTCTGTGTTGCATCTCGGTGGAATGAGTCTCTGGCTGAATGTACTCCTGTGTCCAACCAGTACATTATGTAGTGGATGGGAGACATTGTCCAAGATGGCATGCAACTTAGACAGCATCCTCTTTTCAGACACCACCGTCAGAGAGTCCAGTTCCATCCCCACAACATCACTGGCCTTACGAATGCGTTTGTTGATTCTGTTGGTGTCTGCTACCCTCAGCCTGCTGCCCAGCACACAACAGCAAACATGATAGCAATGGCCACCACAGACTCTTAGAATGTCCTCAGCATCGTCCAGCAGATGTTAAAGGACCTCAGTCTCCTCAGGAAATAGAGACGGCTCTGACCCTTCTTGTAGACAGCCTCAGTGTTCTTTGACCAGTCCAGTTTATCGTCAATTCGTATCCCCAGGTATTTGTAATCCTCCACCATGTCCACACCGACCTCCGGATGGAAACAGGGGTCAGCAGTCCCTTAGCTCTCCTCAGGTCTACCACCAGCTCCTTGGTCTTTTTCACATTAAGCTACAGATAATTCTGCTCACACCATGTGACAAAGTTTCCTACCGTAGCCCTGTACTTGGCCTCATTTCCCTTGCTGATGCATCCAACTGTGGCAGAGTCATCCGAAAACTTCTGAAGAAGACAAGACTCTGTGCAGTAGTTGAAGTCTGAGGTGTAAATGGTGAAGATAAAGGGAGACAAGACAGTCCCCTGTGGAGCTGTTGCCCATGTAGCAAGCTCCCCCTCTGCACACAGCTGATGAATCCAAAGGAATGGCACGGACTGATGCAGTTTGGCATCAGTAGGAGTTGCCAGTCAGCATTAAACTCAAGGTAGGACTGCCTGAGGGATGACAGCTCCAGAATTTTCCTCGGGGTTTACTCCCGAAGCCTTCCCCATAAGTGGGTATAGCCAGAAGCTTAAGATCAGAGTTTTCGTCCTCCAACGTGAGCTGCCCAGAAAATGTATTTATTGAGATACAGCATGGCCTACCGCCCAGCATTCCCTTACAGGCAGCAGCAGGAATTGAACCCGGGTCGCCCATACTGTAAAGCGTGCTAACCAGTACGCTACTGTGCCACCATGTTGTATGTATATCACATCATATACTACCTTGAGATTCATTTTCCTGTGTGTAATTACAGGAGGGAAAAGAAATACAATAGAATTTATGAAAACCTATAAATACAAAAGTGACAACTGGGAGCAGTATTGTATGTACTGCTCCATTCAGTAAGACTATGGCTGATCTAATCTAATCTATGCCTCAGGCTATTTTCCTTCTTGTCTATCACAACCCCATGGAATAATAATGTGTGCCAGCCCGAATGTAAACAGAGGCTCAGCTTCCGAAGTTCTCTGGGGATAAAGAAATGCAAACATTAGCAGCTGGCTGAGAGAAATAGTTCCTCTTGTCCAATGCCAACATAGCCTGCCCACGACTTACTAACCCGAGCCCGTATATCTTTTGAATGTGGGAGGAAACTGGAGCACCTGGAGGAAACCTATGCGGTCACAGGGGAAATGTACAAACTCCTTACAGACATCACTGGCTCTGTACGCCATTATGCTTACTGCTATGCCAGACCCCTTTCATCTCTCCACCATTCCCCCCCCCCCCCCCCATCCAGACCATCTTCTTTTCCCACATTTACCATCAGGAAGGAAATACAGGAGTCTTAGGTTCAGGAACAGTTATTACCCCACAACCATCAGGCTCCTGAACCAGTGTGGATAACTTCACTCACCACAATGAGCCTCAGGTCCCACACCACCAGGTTCAGGAACAGTTATTACCCCACAACCATCAGGCTCCTGAACCAGTGTGGATAACTTCACTCACCACAATGAGCCTCAGGTCCCACACCACCAGGTTCAGGAACAGTTATTACCCCACAACCGTCAGGCTCCTGAACCAGTGTGGATAACTTCACTACTGACTCCACAACCAATCAACTCATGATCAAGGATTCTACTAGTTAGTGTTAGTTATTGACATTCTTACTATTTACCCTTTTGTCTTCTTTTGCATATTGGTTGTAAAAATCTTAGGCACATATATATAGCCTAGGGTGGCTAAGACTTTTGCAAAGTACTGTAGCAATTTTACATATTGCACTGTACTGCTGCAAAAAAAAACTAAATTCATGACATATGTGAGTGATGATAAATCTGATTCTGATATGGGTCTCTGTTGTGGAGTGAGAGTGGGAACCATGCATGGAGTGATCAGTTTTTAAATAGGGTCAGTTGCATAGATTCGTGTTCAAAAAGCAGTGATTTTTGTCACATAATTTGTGAGAAATAAGCGATAAGACAATTCCGAACTGTTTTGCTCATTCAGGTTTGGAGAAGCAAGAAATAGCCAGGAGTGAAAACGAAATGATTTCACTACTTCAAAAAGTTCAGCAATACAAGAATTTGAAGGTATCGACAATCATCCTGAACGTTACAATGCAAAGGAGGATTTGGAGAATACAATTATCAAAAGCATTGTATGAAGGCAGTCTATTATCTACACTGTTTCAGTCAATTAAAAGAATCAACCACTGCCTTAAATATATGTAAGGACTTGGCCTCCACAGCTGCCTGGGGCCAATGAATTCCCAGATTCACCACTTGCTGGCTAAAAAAATTCCTCCTCCTCTCCATTCTAAGAGGATGCGCCTCTATTCTGAGGCTGTGTCCTCTAGTCCCAAACTCTCCCAGCAGAGGAAACATCCTTTCCAAATCCACTCTATCAAAGCCTTTCAACATTCATTAGGATTCAATTAGGTCACCCCCCTCATTCTTCTGAATTGCAGTGAGTACAGGCCCAGAGCCATCAAACACTCTTCATATGACAAGCCATTCGATCCTGGATCATTTTCATGAACCTCCTTCGAACCCTCTCCAATGTCAGCACATCCTTTTCAAGATAAGGGGCTAAAAACTGCTCACAATACTCCAAGTGAGGCCTCACCAGTGCCTTATAAAGCCTCAACATTACACCCTCTGTCAATATCTATTAGCAACTAATTGGTAGTGTTCTAATTGGTTCTGTATTTCATTCACTCAGTTAAATGGTGGTTTGTCTTTTTTCAAATACCTTTTTAACTATTTCCATGAGACTTAAGCTAATTGGACAGCTGCCTAATTGAGCCAAAATGTACTGGTCCCAATTAACTGGAATCCACAGTATGTACATATTCTATATATATATATAGTGTATCTATAACAGGTGGCGTGTAGTGAGATAGTATTCATGGACCATTCAGAAATCTGATGGCAGAGAGGAAGAATCCATTCATAAAACGTTGAGTGTGTGTCTTCAGGCTGCTGTACCTCCTCCCTGATGACAGGAATGAGAAAATGGTATATCCCAGGCGAAAAGGGTTGCCGCTTTTTTAAGGCAATGCCGTTTGAAGGTGTCCTCGCTGCTGCGGAGGCTGGCGCCCGTGATGGAGCTGGCTGAGTTTACAACCCTCTGCAGCTTTTCCCAGTCCCGTGCGTGGCCCTCCATGCCAAACAGTGATGCAACCATTTAGAATGCTCTCTGTGGTACTGCTGTAGAACCTTCCTAAACATGGCAAATCTCTTCAAGCTCCCAATGGAATATAGCCACTGACATGCCCTCTTCATAATTATCCTCTGAGATACTGACAGCCAAGAATTTGAAGCTGCTCACTGGAGTCACCTCGATGAGGACTGGGGTCCGTTCCCCCGACTTCCCCTCCCTGAAGCCCACATCAATTCCTAGGTCTTACCGACGTTGAATGCAAGGTTGTTGTAGCGACACCACTCAACCAGCTGATCTAGCTCACTCGTGGGCACCTCCTCAAAAAAAGTTCAAAGTACAAAGTATATACTGTATATGTCACACTAACCTGAGATTCATTTTCTTGGAGGCATTCACAGTTGAACAAAGAAATGCAATAGAGTCAAGGAAAATCTACACATTAAGACCGACAGGCAAGCAATGTGCAAAAGGAGGCAAACTACATATATACAATCAATCAATCAATGCATACATACACTAATGCATAACACTGAGAACAGGATTTGCAGAGTCCTTGAAAGTGAGACCATAGGTTGTGCAATCAGTTCATCGTGATGGTGAATCAGAATCAGGTTTCATATCACATGCATATGTTATGAAATTTGTTGTTTTGCAGCAGCAGTACAGTGTAATAGAAACATAAAAAATAGGTGCAGGAGTAGGCCATTCGGCCCTTCGAGCCTGCACCGCCATTTATTATGATCATGGCTGATCATCCAACTCAGAACACCGCCCCAGACTTCCCTCCATACCCCCTGACCCCCGTAGCCACAAGGGCCATATCTAACTCCCTCTTAAATATAGCCAATGAACTGGCCTCAACTGTTTCCTGTGGCAGAGAATTCCACAGATTCACCACTCTCTGAGTGAAGAAGTTTTTCCTAATCTCAGTCCTAAAAGGCTTCCCCTTTATCTTCAAACTGTGGCCCCTCGTTCTGGACTTCCCCAACATCGGGAACAATCTTCCTGCATCTAGCCTGTCCAATCCCTTTAGGATCTTATACGTTTCAATCAGATCCCCCCTCAATCTTCTAAATTCCAACGAGTACAAGCCCAGTTCATCCAGTCTTTCTTCATATGAAAGTCCTGCCATCCCAGGAATCAATCTGGTGAACCTTCTTTGTACTCCCTCTATGGCAAGGATGTCTTTCCTCAGATTAGGGGACCAAAACTGCACACAATACTCCAGGTGTGGTCTCACCAAGGCCTTGTACAACTGCAGTAGTACTTCCCTGCTCCTGTACTCGAATCCTCTCGCTATAAATGCCAGCATACCATTCGCCTTTTTCACCGCCTGCTGTACCTGCATGCCCACTTTCAATGACTGGTGTATAATGACACCCAGGTCTCGTTGCACCTCCCCTTTTCCTAATCGGCCACCATTCAGATAATAATCTGTTTTCCCATTTTTGCCACCAAAGTGGACAACTTCACATTTATCCACATTAAATTGCATCTGCCATGAATTTGCCCACTCACCCAACCTATCCAAGTCACTCTGCATCCTCTTAGCATCCTCCTCACAGCTAACACTGCCACCCAGCTTCGTGTCATCCGCAAACTTGGAGATGCTGCATTTAATTCCCTCATCCAAGTCATTAATATATATTGTAAACAACTGGGGTCCCAGCACTGAGCCTTGCGGTACCCCACTAGTCACCGCCTGCCATTCTGAAAAGGTCCCGTTTATTCCCACTCTTTGCTTCCTGTCTGCTAACCAATTCTCCACCCACACCAATACCTTACCCCCAATACCGTGTGCTTTAAGTTTGCACACTAATCTCCTGTGTGGGACCTTGTCAAAAGCCTTTTGAAAATCCAAATATACCACATCCACTGGTTCTCCCCTATCCACTCTACTAGTTACATCCTCAAAAAATTCTATGAGATTTGTCAGACATGATTTTCCTTTCACAAATCCATGCTGACTTTGTCAGATCATTTCACCGCTTTCCAAATGTGCTGTTATCACATCCTTGATAACTGACTCCAGCAGTTACCCCACCACCGACGTTAGGCTAACCGGTCTATAATTCCCCGGTTTCTCTCTCCCTCCTTTTTTAAAAAGTGGAGTTACATTAGCCACCCTCCAATCCTCAGGAACTAGTCCAGAATCTAACGAGTTTTGAAAAATTATCACTAATGCATCCACTATTTCTTGGGCAACTTCCTTAAGCACTCTAGGATGCAGACCATCTGGCCCTGGGGATTTATCTGCCTTCAATCCCTTCAATTTACCTAACACCACTTCCCTACTAACATGTATTTCGCTCAGTTCCTCCATCTCACTGGACCCTCTGTCCCCTACTATTATTGGAAGATTATTTATGTCCTCCTTAGTGAAGACAGAACCAAAGTAATTATTCAATTGGTCTGCCATGTCCTTGCTCCCCATAATCAATTCACCTGTTTCTGTCTGCAGGGGACCTACATTTGTCTTTACCAGTCTTTTCCTTTTTACATATCTATAAAAGCTTTTACAGTCCGCTTTTATGTTCCCTGCCAGTTTTCTCTCATAATCTTTTTTCCCCTTCCTAATTAAGCCCTTTGTCCTCCTCTGCTGAACTCTGAATTTCTCCCAGTCCTCAGGTGAGCCACTTTCTCTGGCTAATTTGTATGCTTCTTCTTTGGAATTGATACTATCCCTAATTTCTCTTGTCAGCCACGGGTGCACTACCTTCCTTGATTTATTCTTTTGCCAAACTGGGATGAACAATTGTAGTTCATCCATGCAACCTTTAAATGCTTGCCATTGCATATCCACCGTCAATCCTTTAAGTGTCATTTGCCAGTCTACCTTAGCTAATTCACGTCTCATACCTTCAAAGTTACCCCTCTTTAAGTTCAGAACCTTTGTTTCTGAATTAACTATGGCACTCTCCATCTTAATGAAGAATTCCACCATATTATGGTCACTCTTACCAAAGGGGCCTCTCACGACAAGATTGCTAATTAACCCTTCCTCATTGCTCAAAACCCAATCCAGAATAGCCTGCTCTCTAGTTGGTTCCTCGACATGTTGGTTCAAAAAACCATCCCGCATACATTCCAAGAAATCCTCTTCCTCAGCACCTTTACCAATTTGGTTCACCCAATCTACATGTAGATTGAAGTCACCCATTATAACTGCTGTTCCTTTATTGCACACATTTCTAATTTCCTGTTTAATACCATCTCCGACCTCACTACTACTGTTAGGTGGCCTGTACACAACTCCCACCAGCGTCTTCTGCCCCTTAGTGTTACTCAGCTCTACCCATATCGATTCCACATCTTCCCGGCTTATGTTCTTCCTTTCTATTGCGTTAATCTCTTCTTTAACCAGCAACGCCACCCCACCTCCCCTTGCATAATGATTTTTAAACTACAAGTTACGGTAAGAATAAATGTACATGTATTTATTAAACATAGAGTGGGCCCATTGGGCCACACAGCCCCAGCAACCCCTGTCAAACCCGATTAACCCCAGCAACCCCTGTCAAACCCGATTAACCCCAGCATAATCACAGCCCCAGCAACCCCTGTCAAACCCGATTAACCCCAGCATAATCACAGCCATAGCAACCCCTGTCAAACCCGATTAACCCCAGCATAATCACAGCCCCGGCAACCCCTGTCAAACCCGATTAACCCCAGCAACCCCTGTCAAACCCGATTAACCCCAGCATAATCACAGCCCCAGCAACCCCTGTCAAACCTGATTAACCCCAGCATAATCACAGCCCCGGCAACCCCTGTCAAACCCGATTAACCCCAGCATAATCACAGCCCCAGCATCCCCTGTCAAATCCGATTAACCCCAGCATAATCACAGGACAACCCCTGTCAAACCCGATTAACCCCAGCATAATCACAGCCCCAGCAACCCCTGTCAAACCCGATTAACCCCAGCATAATCACAGCCCCAGCAACCCCTGTCAAACCCGATTAACCCCAGCATAATCACAGCCCCGGCAACCCCTGTCAAACTGGATTAACCCCAGCATAATCACAGCCCCAGCATCCCCTGTCAAACAAGATTAACCCCAGCATAATCACAGCCCCGGCAACCCCTGTCAAACCGATTAACCCCAGCATAATCACAGCCCCGGCAACCCCTGTCAAACTGATTAACCCCAGCATAATCACAGCCCCAGCAACCCCTGTCAAACCCGATTAACCCCAGCATAATCACAGGACAACCCCTGTCAAACCCGATTAACCCCAGCATAATCACAGCCCCAGCAACCCCTGTCAAACCCGATTAACCCCAGCATAATCACAGCCCCAGCAACCCCTGTCAAACCCGATTAACCCCAGCATAATCACAGCCCCAGCAACCCCTGTCAAACCAGATTAACCCCAGCATAATCACAGGACAACCCCTGTCAAACCCGATTAGCCCCAGCATAATCACAGCCCCAGCAACCCCTGTCAAACCTGATTAACCCCAGCATAATCACAGCCCCGGCAACCCCTGTCAAACCCGATTAACCCCAGCATAATCACAGCCCCAGCATCCCCTGTCAAACCCGATTAACCCCAGCATAATCACAGGACAACCCCTGTCAAACCCGATTAACCCCAGCATAATCACAGCCCCAGCAACCCCTGTCAAACCCGATTAACCCCAGCATAATCACAGCCCCAGCAACCCCTGTCAAACCCGATTAACCCCAGCATAATCACAGCCCCGGCAACCCCTGTCAAACCCGATTAACCCCAGCATAATCACAGCCCCAGCATCCCCTGTCAAACAAGATTAACCCCAGCATAATCACAGCCCCGGCAACCCCTGTCAAACCGATTAACCCCAGCATAATCACAGCCCCGGCAACCCCTGTCAAACTGATTAACCCCAGCATAATCACAGCCCCAGCAACCCCTGTCAAACCCGATTAACCCCAGCATAATCACAGGACAACCCCTGTCAAACCCGATTAACCCCAGCATAATCACAGCCCCAGCAACCCCTGTCAAACCCGATTAACCCCAGCATAATCACAGCCCCAGCAACCCCTGTCAAACCCGATTAACCCCAGCATAATCACAGCCCCAGCAACCCCTGTCAAACCAGATTAACCCCAGCATAATCACAGGACAACCCCTGTCAAACCCGATTAACCCCAGCATAATCACAGCCCCAGCAACCCCTGTCAAACCCAATTAACCCCAGCATAATCACAGCCCCAGCAACCCCTGTCAAACCAGATTAACCCCAGCATAATCACAGGACAACCCCTGTCAAACCGATTAACCCCAGCATAATCACAGCCCCGGCAATCCCTGTCAAACCCGATTAACCCCAGCATAATCACAGCCCCGGCAACCCCTGTCAAACCCGATTAACCCCAGCATAATCACAGCCCCGGCAACCCCTGTCAAACCCGATTAACCCCAGCAACCCCTGTCAAACCCGATTAACCCCAGCATAATCACAGCCCCAGCAACCCCTGTCAAACCTGATTAACCCCAGCATAATCACAGCCCCGGCAACCCCTGTCAAACCCGATTAACCCCAGCATAATCACAGCCCCAGCATCCCCTGTCAAATCCGATTAACCCCAGCATAATCACAGGACAACCCCTGTCAAACCCGATTAACCCCAGCATAATCACAGCCCCAGCAACCCCTGTCAAACCCGATTAACCCCAGCATAATCACAGCCCCAGCAACCCCTGTCAAACCCGATTAACCCCAGCATAATCACAGCCCCGGCAACCCCTGTCAAACCCGATTAACCCCAGCATAATCACAGCCCCAGCATCCCCTGTCAAACAAGATTAACCCCAGCATAATCACAGCCCCGGCAACCCCTGTCAAACCGATTAACCCCAGCATAATCACAGCCCCGGCAACCCCTGTCAAACTGATTAACCCCAGCATAATCACAGCCCCAGCAACCCCTGTCAAACCCGATTAACCCCAGCATAATCACAGGACAACCCCTGTCAAACCCGATTAACCCCAGCATAATCACAGCCCCAGCAACCCCTGTCAAACCCGATTAACCCCAGCATAATCACAGCCCCAGCAACCCCTGTCAAACCAGATTAACCCCAGCATAATCACAGGACAACCCCTGTCAAACCCGATTAACCCCAGCATAATCACAGCCCCAGCAACCCCTGTCAAACCCGATTAACCCCAGCATAATCACAGCCCCAGCAACCCCTGTCAAACCCGATTAACCCCAGCATAATCACAGCCCCGGCAACCCCTGTCAAACCCGATTAACCCCAGCATAATCACAGCCCCAGCATCCCCTGTCAAACAAGATTAACCCCAGCATAATCACAGCCCCGGCAACCCCTGTCAAACCGATTAACCCCAGCATAATCACAGCCCCGGCAACCCCTGTCAAACTGATTAACCCCAGCATAATCACAGCCCCAGCAACCCCTGTCAAACCCGATTAACCCCAGCATAATCACAGGACAACCCCTGTCAAACCCGATTAACCCCAGCATAATCACAGCCCCAGCAACCCCTGTCAAACCCGATTAACCCCAGCATAATCACAGCCCCAGCAACCCCTGTCAAACCCGATTAACCCCAGCATAATCACAGCCCCAGCAACCCCTGTCAAACCAGATTAACCCCAGCATAATCACAGGACAACCCCTGTCAAACCCGATTAACCCCAGCATAATCACAGCCCCAGCAACCCCTGTCAAACCCGATTAACCCCAGCATAATCACAGCCCCAGCAACCCCTGTCAAACCCAATTAACCCCAGCATAATCACAGCCCCAGCAACCCCTGTCAAACCAGATTAACCCCAGCATAATCACAGGACAACCCCTGTCAAACCCGATTAACCCCAGCATAATCACAGCCCCAGCAACCCCTGTCAAACCCAATTAACCCCAGCATAATCACAGCCCCAGCAACCCCTGTCAAACCAGATTAACCCCAGCATAATCACAGGACAACCCCTGTCAAACCGATTAACCCCAGCATAATCACAGCCCCGGCAACCCCTGTCAAACCCAATTAACCCCAGCATAATCACAGCCCCAGCAACCCCTGTCAAACCAGATTAACCCCAGCATAATCACAGGACAACCCCTGTCAAACCGATTAACCCCAGCATAATCACAGCCCCGGCAATCCCTGTCAAACCCGATTAACCCCAGCATAATCACAGCCCCAGCAACCCCTGTCAAACCCGATTAACCCCAGCATAATCACAGAATAATTTACAATGACCAGTTATCCTTCCTAGTCTGTCATTGGACTGTGGGAGGAAATCAGAGCGCCCAGGGGGAAATTCCCACATATTCCACAGGGAGGACGTACAGAGACTCGTTACAGAAGGTAAACCGGAATTGAACTCCGAACGGCAGAACACCCGAGCTGTAATGGCATCACACTAATCGCTACGCTACTGTGGTACCCCTATGTATATCCAGTGACGGGTCAGGTCTCTTGGCTGAGTGCTACTGGTGCCATGTAACCTAGTACTACCTGTCACATGGTCGGGTGGTCGGTGTCTAATCCAGCTCCCCCACCAGACTTGCCTGCTGAGGAGGGTGGCTAGACACCCCGCAGGACGAAAAACAAGACCTGTCAAAGGGCAGATGAACCCTCTCGTAGGGTCAACGGCCATCTAGCAAACACGTGCCATGAAGCGCGGAAAGGGCATCCCGTGCATCGAAGCTTGGTCTGGCCATTCACTGCAACAGAACCTCTCCCAGCCATCTTGGACCCCACCAAGCCGCTGGATCCGGGAGGGGATGTCGAGAGAGCGGGTGTGGACCTGTGCAACCCCCTACCCACCGAAAATCCACTCACGCACATGCTGTTCCTTTCTGAGGAGTGGGGTACCACCCCACTAACTGACTGAAAGGAACCATCATCGTCCTATGGGATGGATAGCCAGAGAGAGAGGGGATATATATCCATATATGTGAAATTAAGTAAGTATGCAGAAAGAAAGCAAGAACTAGTGAGGTAGCTTACATGGGATTACTGTATTGTCCATTCAGAAATCTGATGGCAGAAGGGAAGAAGCTGTTCCTGATTGTGTGTCTTCAGGCTCCTGTACCAGGTGATGGGTGCCCTTAATAGTGGGTGCCACCTTTTTGTGAGGCATCGCCTTTCGAAGATGCTGGGGAGGCTAGTGACCATGATGGAGCCAGCTGAGTTTGCAACTTCACGCAGCTTTTCCCGATCCTGTGCAGTCAGTAGCCACTCCATACCAGATGGCGATGCAACAGTTACAATGCTCCCCACAGCACATCCATGGGAATTTGCTCGAGCATTTGGTGACATACAAAGTCTCAAACTCCTCATGAAATTTAGCCACTGTCATACCTTCTTTGTAATTGCATCAGTATGTTGGGCCCGGGATAGGTCTCCGTAGATGCTGACGCCCAGGAACTGGAAATGACTCACCCTTTCCACTGCTGATCCCTCGATCTCCACGTCCTGAAGTTCACAATCAGTTGCTTGGTCTTACTGACGTTGAGTGCCAGATTGTTGTTGCCACACCTCTCAAGCAGCTGATCTACAAGTCACTCATGTACACCTCCTCGTCACCATCTGAAATTCTGACAACAGTAGTGGTCTCATCAGCAAAGTTATGGATGGGATTTGAGCTGTGCCTAGCCATGTGCAGTAGTTCTGAGAGGAGAGCAGTGAACTAAGCTCTGAGGTGCACCAGCGCTGGTTGTCAAGAAGTGGAGATCTTCTTTCCAATCTGCACTGATGCTGGTCTCCTGATGCAGAAGTCAAGAATCTGGAGGCAGAGGCCCAGGTCTTGGAGCCTGTTGATTAGTACTGAGGGTATGATGGTGTTGTACACTGAGTTGACGTAGGCATTACTGTTGTCCAGGTGATCCAAGGCCTACTGGAGAGCCAGTGAGATTATATCTGCTGTAGACCTATTGTTGCAATAGACAAATTGCAGTAGGCCCAGATTTTTGCTAAGGCAGGAGTTGATTGGCCATGACCAACCTCTCAAAGGACTTTGTTACTGTAGATGTGCCATACCATAGTCATTGAGGCAACTCTCCCTGCTCTTCTCGGGCACTGGTATGATTGTCACCCTTTTGAAGCAGGCAGAAACCTCTGTCTGCAGCAGTGAGAGATTGAAGATCTCCTTGAACACTCCCACCAGTTGGTTAGCACATGTTCTCAGTGCCCTACCAAGTACACCATCAGGGCCTGACCCCTTGTGAGGGTTGACTCTCTCGAAAGATGTTCTGACATTGGCCTCCAAGACGGAAATCACAGGATCACCAGATGCTGCAAAGATTTGTGCAGGTGTAGCTTTGACTGAGTGAAGTTGTCCACCCTGACCTTGGTGGTGTGGGACCTAAGGCTCCTGTACCTCCATCCCAATGGCAGCACCAAGAAGAGAGGTTAGATTTGTCACCATTTCAGATAAGATATCCTCCAAGAGGAACAAACCTTGTCGTCGTTTGGAGGCTTGCGTGCCTCAATGACCCGAGAACTCTGCTGGCTGGAGTCAAGGCTTTGTGCTTTGGCTTTTGGTAGGTCACCCATGTCAAACAGGTCCAAAGATGCAGGCCAGACTAAGAGTAGTCCACCAGTCCTCAAGTTCAAGGATTCAACGCAGGACCAACCATCCCGACCGGTAAAACAAAATTATTATAGAAACATCAATGGAGAATCATTCTACATTTGTGAGACTTCACCCAGAACTTGTGAAAACCAAGAAGTTATTGACACGATGAAGGAAGCTCTGAACACTGCCAGAGATGAAGGATCTTCGTTGTTGCTTAAACGCCAGCAGCGTTACAAGAGTAGAGAGAGAGAGAGAGATTAAGGCTTCAATCACCTACTAAGGGTAGTTCTCAGACCAACACTCCCAATGAAAGGCAGGGGCAGTGCTGCCCTGTAAAAAGCACCGTCTTTGATACGCTGCTGAGCAACACACACAAGATGCTGGAGGAACCCAGCAGGCCAGCCAGCGTCTAAGGAAGAGAGTAAACAGTTGACGTTTCAGGCCGAGACCCTTCATCAGCACCGGAGAAAGAAGTTGGGAAGTCAGTGTAAGAAGTTGAGGAGGGGAGGAAGAAGTACAAGTTAGTAGGTGAAACCGGGAGAGGGGGAGGGGTGAAGTAAAAAGCTGGGAAGTTGATGGGTAAAAGAGATATAGGGCTAGAGAACGGGGAAATCTGATAGGAGAAGGTATTCCTCCCGCCTTCTTACTCTGAGTTCTCATCTTTTTTTCTCCAGTCCCGATGAAGGGTCTGGGACCTTCCATAGCTGCTGCCTGGCCTGCCGAGTTCCTCCGGCATTCTGTGTGTGTTTCCAGCATCTGCAGATTTCCTCTTGATTGCGGTACGTTGCTGAACCATGGTCAATTGACCCTCAAGGTGGGTCAGGCGTGATTCGATGGTGAGGCTGGAGGGCAGGGCAGTCTCCCCAGGCCGCTGACCACACCTATATGGTGGTCCCATTATTTGCAACCAGTATCTACACCTCGACCAACATCATTAAACAGGTTATGTGACCGTGCTGTCATCACTGTTTCTGGGTGCTCGCAGTGAATTGTCCCACATTAATACAGTGATTACACTTCAAAAGTATTTCGCCGCCACTTTGGGACTTCTTAAGGTCATGAAGGGCTTCTGAACATGTAGGAGATATTTATGGCTTCACGGGCTCCTTGCGGTTTGCCACAGAGCGCCAAAGTACACTTCTTGGTAAATCGCTTATTTTTATCTCACGGGGCACTTCCTTATAGGAATTTGTTTCAAGCATTTTTTTTGTTTTTGCTGACTGCTCCTCTGCGCTGCGTTCTGTTTTGGTTCCAGACTCTGTGATTCTCGCTGTTGCCGTGAGACAGGCCAAAACACAACTCGCCGTATCGGCTCATCGGTTGTCCTGCGGCTTTGTCTGCAGAGTAAACAGCTCGTCAAAACAGAAGTGCCCCCTCTGCCTCGTGTCACGCTGTTTACCAAAATCTTCTGTGTTTGTAGCAGTCAGCTAGACTTAACCCTTTGCTCCCTTGATGTCACATAGAGTCATAGAAATGTACAGCACAGAAATAGGCACTTTGGCCCATCTAGTCCATGCCAAGCCATTTAAACTACCTACCCCCATTGACCGACACCGGGACCAAGCCCTCCATATCCCTACCAACCACGTAACTATCCAGCCTTCCCTTAAACAATGAAACCAAGCTCGCATGCATCACTCGCGCTGGCACCTCGTTCCACACACTCACCACCCCGAGTGAAGATCTTTCCTTCATGTTTCCCAGAAACTTTTCACCTTTCAACCATTACCTAACCCACCCAACCTCAGTGGAAAAAGCCTGGTTGCACTTACCCTATCTATACCCCTCATAGTGTGGGGCACATGGCCAAGTGGTTAAGGCATTGGACTAGCGACCTGAAGGTCGTGAGTTCGAGCCCCAGCCGAGGCAACGTGTTGTGTCCTTGAGCAAGGCACTTAATCACACATTGCTCTGCGACGACACCGGTGCCAAGCTGTATGGGTCTTAATGCCCTTCTCTTGGACAACATTGGTGTGGTGGAGAGGGGAGACTTGCAGCATGGGCAACTGCCAGTCTTCCATACAACCTTGCCCAGGTCTGCACCCTGGAGAGTGAAGACTTTCCAGTGCAGATCCATGGTCTCGCAAAACTAACGATTGCCTTTACTTTTACCCCTCATAATTTTGTATACCTCAATCAAACCTTCTCTCACTCTTCTACATTCCAAGGAATATAGTCCCAAACTACTCAATCTTTCCTGATAATCAGGTCTTGCAGTCCCGATAATGTCCTTGTAAATTTTCTCTGTACTCTTTCAATCATATTTACATCTTTCCTGTAGGTAGGTGATCAATACTCCAAACTAGGCCTCACCAATGTCTTATACAACTTCAACATAACATTCCATCTCCTGTACACAATACTTTGATTTATAAAGGCCAATGTGCCAAAATCTTTCTTTAGGACCCTACCTACCTGTGTCACCACTTCTGCCAGCTATGAGTGTTCTGTATAGAGTTGTAGTACAGACTGTACTACCCACTGAGTCCATCGTGACTACAGTGCTCACCCTGCTAGTCCCAATTTCCTGTGTCAGCCCATGTCCCTTCCAGACCCTACCCTCCGTGTACCTTTGTAAATGCAACTTAAATGATCCCATTGTAATTGCGTCAACCACTTCTTCTGTCCGTTCCATATACCCACCAATGCACTAAAGCCCTTGAACAGAAAGCCTACAAAAGATAGTGGACACAGCCCAGTCCATCATGGGTAAAGCCTTCCTTACCACTGAGCACACCTACACAGAGCACTGTCACAGGAAAGCTGCATCCATCATCATCCAGGACGTGTGCTCTTCTCACTGCTTCCCTCAGGAAGATGGTGCAGGAGCCTCAGGTCCCACACCACCAGGTTCAGGAACAGTTATTACCCCACAACCATCAGGCTCCTGAACCAGTGTGGATAACTTCACTCCCCACAATGAGCCTCAGGTCCCACACCACCAGGTTCAGGAACAGTTATTACCCCACAACCATCAGCCTCCTGAACCAGTGTGGATAACTTCACTCACCACAATGAGCCTCAGGTCCCACACCATCAGGTTCAGGAACAGTTATTACCCCACAACCATCAGGCTCCTGAACCAGTGTGGATAACTTCACTCACCACAATGAGCCTCAGGTCCCACACCACCAGGTTCAGGAACAGTTATTACCCCACAACCATCAGGCTCCTGAACCAGTGTGGATAACTTCACTCACCACAATGAGCCTCAGGTTCCACACCACCAGGTTCAGGAACAGTTATTACCCCACAACCATCAGGCTCCTGAACCAGTGTGGATAACTTCACTCACCACAATGAGCCTCAGGTCCCACACCACCAGGTTCAGGGACAGTTATTACCCCACAACCATCAGGCTGCTGAACCAGTGTGGATTATGGACTCACTCACTTTCAAGGACTCTACAACTTCTGTTCTCAATATTTATTTATCTATCAATCAATCTAGTTATTTCCTGTGGAGCATCAAGAAAGCTCACCTCTGTCCCAGGATACTGACGGACTTTTACCGCTGTACCATTGAGAGCATACTCACCAACTGCATCTCAGTGTGGTATGGTAATTGTCCCGTATCGGACCGCAAAGCACTCCAGCCTGTGGTGAAAACTGCCCAGTGGATTATCGGCACCCAATTGCCCAGCATTGAGAACATCTACCATAAACGCTGCCTGGGCAGGGCGAAAAGCATTATCAGGGATGCATCTCACCCTAACCATGGACTTTTTACTCTCCTCCCATCCGGTAGGTGCTACAGGAGCCTCCGCTCCCGCACCAGCAGGCACAGGAAGAGCTTCTTCCCTGAGGCTGTGACCCTGAACCTCACATCACAGCGCTAAGCAGTATTGCATCTGTATTGTACTGTCTCAGTACTTTTATATTTGTGTACTGAAGCACTTACTTTTTATTCATGGTTATTTTGTAAATAACACTATTCTTTGCATTTCTGGTCAGATGCTAACTGCATTTCATTGGCTTTGTATCTGTACTCGGCACAATGACAATAAAGTTGAATCTAATCTAATCTATTTATTTACCTATCTACTTGCCTATTTATTTCTGTTTTTGTTTTTTTTTTTGTTTGTGTCATTTGTTGTCTTCTGCACGTTGGTTGTCCATCTTTGTGCGTATTTTTTCATTGACTCTGCTGTGTTTCTTTGTGTCTACTGCGAATGCCCACGAGAGAATGAATGTCAGGGTTAGATTCGGTGACGTATATGTGCTTTGATAATAATAAATTTACTTTGTACATTGAATCTTCTCCATGAAAAAGTTGCCCCACGGTCCCATTGAGTACGTTGAAGGCACAGGTTGATAGGTTCTTGCTTAGACAGGGCATCAAAGCGGCAGGAGAATGAGTTTCAGAGGGATAATAAATCAGCTATGCTGGAACAACAGATAAGACTCAATGGGCTGAATGGCCTAATTCTGCCTCAATGTATTATCACCCCTTTTAAATTTTTCACCTCTCACCTTAAATCTATGTCCGTAGCTTCTCATCATCTTGAGCAACGGATAGAAAGTTCCATTCCGAAGTTCCGGTCTAGCTTTGGACTCGCCTACCCTGGGGAAAGATTGTTGTCATCCACCTCATCTATACCTGTTATCATTTTAAACACCCATATTAAGTCACCTGGCCTTCTGGTTTTGGGGTGTGGGGGTAACCACTGCACAGGATTGAAATAAGAATTGAATTGACTTTATTTCTTACATCCTTCACATACATGAGGAGTAAAAATCTTTACGTTACTTCTCCGTCTAAATGCAAAGTGCAATCATAGTAGTTTATAATAATTTAGAATAAATACAACTGTCACTGTAACATAGAATACACTCAAATCAGCAATGGTTCATCAGTCTGATGGCCTGGTGGAAGAAGCTGTGCCGGAGCCTGTTGGTCCTGGCTTTTATGCTGCGGTACCGCTTCCCAGATGGTAGCAGCTGGTTTAGTTTGTGGTTGGTGTGACTCGGATCCCCAGTGATCCCACGGGCCCTTTTTCACACCTATCTTTGTAAATGTCCTGAATCATGGGAAGTTCACAACTACAGATGCGCTGGGCTGTCTGCACCACTCTCTGCAGAGTCCTGCGATTAAGGGTGGTACAGTTCCCATACCAGACAATGATGCAGCCAGTCAGGATGCTCAGAACTGTGCCCCTGTAGAAAGTTCTCAGGATCTGGGGGCTCCATACCAAACTTCCTCAACTGTCTGAGGTGAAAGAGGTGCTGTTGTGCCTTTTTCACCACACGGCTGGTGTGTACAGACCACATGAGATCGTGAAATCCTTGGTGTTCTTTATGCTGAGGAACTTAAAGCTGTTCGTCCTCTCAACCCCAGATCCATTGATGTCTATAGGGGTGAGCCCGTCTCCATTCCTCCTGTAATCCACAACCAGCTCCTTTGTTTTGGCAACATTGAGGGAGGGATTGTTTTCTTGACACCACTGTGTCGGAGAGATGACTTCTTCCTTGTAGACCACCTCGTTATTGTTTGAGATTAGGCCAATCAATGTAGTCTTGTCGGCAAATTTAATTAGCAGATTGGTGCTGTGGGTGGCGACACAGTCATGGGTAAACAGGGAGTAAAGGAGGGGACTTAGTACACAGCCCTGAGGGGCTGCTGTGTTGAGAGTCAGAGGGGTGGAGGTGAGGAAGCCCACTTTCACCTGCTGGTGATCTGACAGGAAGTTCAGGATCCAGCTGCACAAGGCAGGGTCAAGGCCGAGGTCTCTGAGCTTCTTGTCGAGCCTGGAGGGAACTATGGTGTTGAATGGCTGAACTGTAGTCCAAGAACAGCATTCTCACATAAGCATCCTTCTTCTCCAGACGTGTAAGGATGGTGTGTAGAGCTGAGGCTATTGTGTTGTCTGTCAATTGGTTGTGTCAGTAGGCAAATAGTAGGGGGTCTAGTGTGAGTGGCAGCAAGTTGCAGATGTAGTCCTTGACCAGCCTTTCAAAGTATTTGCTTATTATTGAGGTGAGTGTGACAGGACGCCAGTCGTTCAGACATGTTACCTTGGTCTTTTTAGGTACAGGGACAATAGTGGATAACTTGAAGCAGGAGGGCGCTCTACACTGGGAGAGGAAGGGATTAAAAATGTCTGTGAACACACCTGCCATTTGTGCTGTGCACATCCTGAGTACTCGCCCTGGGATGCCGTCTGGTCCCGCAGCCTTGTGACTGTCCCCTCGTTGGAAACATCTGCGTACCTCAGCCTCAGAGATGAGCAGGTTGAACGGTGGCTTTCCTCAGAGACTCAGAGTTACTGACATCGAACTGAGCATAAGAGTGATTGAGCTCTTCTGGGAGAGAGGCTGCGATGTTGGCTGCAGAAATGAGCTGCAGAAAGTTGTGAACTCAGTCAGCTCCATCATTGGCATTGGCCCCCCCAACATCCAGAACATCTTCTAGGATCGATGCCTCCATTATTAAAGACCCCCATCACCCAGGACATGCCCTCTTCTCATTGTTACCATCACGTAGGAGGTACAGGAGCCTGAAGACACACACTCAACGATTCAGGAACAGCTTCTTCCCCTCTACCAACTGATTTCTGAATAGACATTGAACCCATGAACACCACCTCATACTTTTTATTTCACTTTTTGCGCTACTTATTTAATTTAACTATTATATTTATATATAATAATTCACAGTTTTTAAAAAATCATTCTGTATTGCATTGTGCTGCTGCAACATAACAATAAGTTTCACGACATATGCGGTGATATTAAACCTGATTCTGATCTTATTTGGAGCACAGAGACAGTCCAATAGAAGCATCCCTATAAGCCATTTTGTCGATGACCGTAGGGGTAGAATTAGGCCATTTAGCCCATCGAGTCTGCCTTGCTTACTTTTCTGCTTCTTTTTCATCAATAAAGTTCTGTATCGCTATTATGATTATGAAGACACGTAGTCCTCTTTTATTGTCATTTAGTAATGCATGCATTAAGAAATGATACAATATTTCCTCCAGTGTGATATCACAAAACACAGGACAGACCAAGACTGAGTAAACTGACAGAACCACATAATTATAACATATAGTTACAACAGTGCAACAATACCATAACTTGATGAAGAACAGTCCATGAGCACAGTAAAGTTCAAAGTCTCTCAAATGTCCCACATCTCACGCAAACGGGAGAAGGAAGAAAAACTCTCCCTGCCATGCCCGACCACAATCTGACTGAGTCATCCGAAAACTTCGAGCTCTGATCAGCTCTCCGACGCCGAGTACTGAGCGCCATCATTAAGGAGCAAACATCCGGAATTTATGTTTTTCTTTCTAAACGTCGAACTTTATTTCTTTCAAAGCACACATTTAGGCTGCTGTCCTGTCACCTGCCGAACAGAGCGGATGGTGACCTGATAAGAACCAAGCTGAGTATGAGGGGATATCAAGCCTTTGTAGAAGGAACATAGAACAGTACAGGCCCTTCGGCCCGCAATGTTGTGCCAACCTTTTAACCTACTCTCAAATCAATCTCACCCTTCCTTCCCATGTAGCCCTCCATTTTTCTATCATCTAGGTACCTGCCTAAGAGTCTCTTAAATGTCCCTAATGTATCTGCATCCAAGACCTCCCTGGGAGGGTGTTTATTGAACCCACCACTCTCCATGTGGGAAATAAGCTATCCCTGATACACCCTCCCCCACCATACTTTCCTCCAATTGCCTTAACATTATGCCTCTTTGTATTAGCCATCTCCACCCTGGGAAAGCGTCTCTGGCTGTCCACTCGATCTATGCCTCTTATCATCTTGCACACCTCTCCAAGGTTCTAAAGGGAAAAGCCCTAGCTACCCATAATAGTTAATGAAAAATCTGAGTAGGCTCTAAAGACCATAAAAATAAACTGATTGATAAGAGATTATCAGGTCTTTGGTTCCTGTGCCAAAGTTCAGAACACCTCCAAGAATACATTAAGGAGCCCTTCTCACCTTCTGAAGTAGAACCGATATTACTACCAGAATCCGTGACTCAGTAATCTGTGCTGTAATGTTGCTGACCAGAAGCAGAGGAAACTCTCTGGACCACTCTTCTCTTGGATCTTTGAGGGCAGACATGGTTTAGTTTGGCAGAGCGGCAAACCGTTGAGGATTTATGACCTAGATTATGACCCCAACACGACAGAAATCTGGGGTTACAGTCCAATCAGAATCAAGTTTACGAGGGGTGATTGATAGGTCTGTGGCCTAAGGTAGAAGGAGTCAATTTTAGAAAACCTAGCACATTTATTTTTCAACATAGTCCCCTCCTACATGTACACACTTAGTGCAGCGGTCGTGGAGCATACGGATCTTGGACCTCCAGAAAGTGTCCACGGCAGGGGTGATTGATAAGTTAGTGGCCTAAGGTAGAAAGAGATGAGTTATACAGTTCTCGTTACATACACGTGCAGTTCAACTCTGAGTGATTATGCAGAAAGTTTGGAGTTAATAACTCATCGCCTTCTACCTTAGGCCACAAACTTATCAATCACCCGATGAGTTATTAACTGATGAGTTGTTAACCTCAAGCTTTCTGCATTTTCACTCAAAGAGTTGAACTGCACGTGCATGTAACGAGAGCTGTATAACTCATCTCCATCTACCTTAGGCCACGAACTTACCAATCACCCCTCGTACTATCAGTGATGGATGTTGCCAGATGTCTTGTGGCAACAGTACGTTGCAACTTACAATAAGATCACTGAGATGTTCCCACAACCTAGACACTGAACTTTCAAGTACACGTCATCTCATGTTCCTAATAGTTATTGCTTATTTATTGATTATTATTATTTCTTTCTTTTTATATTTGCATTGTTTGTTGTCTTCTGCATTCTGGTTGAACACCCAAGTTGGGGCAGTCTTCCATTAATTCTGTCATGAATTAAATTGAATTGCCTTTATTTCTTACATCCTTCACATACATGAGGAGTAAAAATCTTTACGCTATGTCTTTGTCTAAATGTGCAATCATAGTAATTTATAATAATTTTGATAAATAGAGCAGTCAATGTAACATAGAAATACACTCAAAGCACGAGTTATTATTTGATAGATTTATTGTATATGCCCACAAGAAAATGAATCTCAGAGTAGTATGTGTTGACGTGTATGTACTTTGATAATAAAATTACTTACCTGACAGACAGGGACCTTGTCAAGCTGTCGTTATCCCACACCATGAGCCTCTGGAAAAGCCTCCATATTTTCTGGTCTGAAAAGATCTCCAACCACCCGCTACTCCTTCAGTGTCACCAAGAGGACACGGCCACAATCATCATGAGGAAACGCTGGAGCTGGATTGGGCACGTGATGAGAAGAGAGGCCAGCTCCCATCATCAAGACAGCACTTCAGTGGACCCTGGAAGGGCGAAGGAAATGCAGGAGACCAAAGACAAGTCGGAGCCATACCGTAGAGGCAGAAATGAAGATCTTGAACCACACCTGGGGCACAATAGAGAAAATGGCCAAGGACAGACAGAGATGGAGGACCTTCATTGCTGCCCAAAACACCAGTGGAGTTACAGACAGTAAGTAAGTAAATTTACTTTGAACTTTTGAACTTTAAAAATAAGTGCAAAAAGAGATCATATAGTTAGATAGTGTTCATGGGCTCAATGTTCATTCAGAAATGGATGGTAGAGGGGAAGAAGTTGTTCCTGAATCATTGACTGTGTGTCTTCAGGTTCCTGTGCCTCCTCCCTGAATGTTGTAATGAGAAGAGGACATGTCCTGGGTGTTGAGGGGTCTTCGTGATGGATGCTGCCTTCTTGAGGCATCACATATTGAAGGTGTCCTCAAATCTGGGCAGGCTAGTGCCCGTGTTGAAGCTGGATGAGTTCACAACTTTCTGCAGTGTTTTCCGACCCTGTGCCATAGACACGCCTCCCCCCCCCCCCATACCAAGTAGTGATGCAACCAGTGAAAACGCTCTCCACAGTACTTCTGCAGAAGTTTGCTGGAGATGTTGAAAGCAATGAAATGTGTTGACCAGCAGGGGAGAACTGTCTGGCTCAGATTAATGATTCAAGAACTATGGTCTGTGGGTGAAGATTTGACACCTTGGGCAGTAGTGGTCTGGGGTATGTACTGCAAGTGCTGGTTGGTCTGAGGATCACTGGCATCTAACTTCAACTTCCTTTCGCCAGCTCTCCCAACACCGTATGACCCAGTCATAGTGTCAGATGTGAATGAATGAGTCATTTTGGATTGGAAGTTAATCTTCTGGTCAAATAAATCAGTTTAAACTAAGTAGTGACTATTTAGTAAGCAGGTGGGGAATATCACAAATGGCCTTTGTTCTGATGATCCTTTTGTAAATCCTGAGTCATTCAGTAATCTTCTGGCAATTAGTTTTGAATGTCAGCCAGGTTGAATCATTTTGTTCAGCAGTGCTTAATACCATAGAAGTAATTATGAGTACAAGGTGATGTCAACTACAGTCCAGCCCTGTGGTATGTACTACCTGTACATTTTTTTCCTTTCCTCCTCTCTCTCCCTCTCTTCTCCATCTTTCTCTCTCTCTCCTTTCAACACCCCCTCTTCTCCCTCTCTCACTCTCCATCTTTCTTCCTCTCTCTCACTTTCTCTCTATCTCTCTGCTTCTTTCTCTCCCTCCCTCTCCCTCCCACTCCCTCATCTCTCTTTCTTTCAACCCCCTCCTCTCTCCCTCCTTCCCTTCTTCTCCTATCCCCTCCCTCTCTTTTCCTCCCTTTCCCACCCCCTCTCTTTCTTTCCCCTCTTTCCCTCTCACTTTCCATCTCTCTTTCTCTCCCTCCCCCTCTTTTCCTCTCCCTTTCTCTTTCCCTCTCTCTCATGCTCACACTCTCTGGCTGTGTAGGTGGTAGAAATTCTTTGGACGTATATGGACCAACCCTGTATTAAATATTCCCCTCCCCCTCTGCCCCTCCATCGTTCACATCAGCAACCCCCACCACCACCCTCAGCACACTGTAAAGGCCCGGCTAAAGAAAACATTAGCATTTCTGGAACAGCTTTTCCATCTCAGGCTGCTGGAGAACCACTTTTTAAAGAGTGCGGTCAGTCGCTTGTACCATTAACTAAGGCAGCCAGCTGTGCACTGGGAAGCAGAGGTCAATATCGTCTTCCAGTGCTGGATCTTGTTAGATTGGGGTGTAGACATGTGATTTTTCTTGTAGTTTAACTTTCCTATGCTTGCTTGTATTTTTATATAATCACTAACATACAGGTAATAATTCAATGAATTTTCCAGCAATTGCAAGACAGTTGCTTTTGCATTTTTCTACAAGCTACTGTATTTTTCTACAGTAGCAGGTGTCACACCACTGAAATCTGTCTACCTGATATGTTAATTGTTATCACTGGAATTTGTGTTATCACCAGCCTGAGAATGAGACGACCACAGCTGCTTTTTCCTTCCTCTTTTCTTTGTTCTCTTGGCTCCTCTTTCTTGGTCATTTTCTGCTCTTGGAACCCTTAATAAAACAATTGTAAGCAGCAAGTTTTATGCCTTATTCTTGACTTCGAAATAACCTTTGATCACAAGAGCATCAAGATCTAACAAGCTCCTCTGCCTGCCTTAGAGGTGACGTCTTCTTCAATAGGTGGTACCTCCATCCTAAGAAAGGATATTCTGGCATTGGAGAGGGTCCAGAGGAGATTTACAAGGAGGGGTTAATGTATGTGGAGCATTAGGTGCCTCTGGGAATGTTGTCACCAGTGTTTAGAAGAATGGGGGGAGGGCAATCTCTTTGAAACTTACCAAAAATTAAAAGGCCTGGAAACAGTGGACGGGAAGAGGATATTTCTAGTCGGGGGAAGAGGTTTGCACTGGCAGCACAGCCTCAGAATGCAAGTACGTCCCTTAGCATCAGAGAAGAGGAGGAATTTCTTTAGCAGATGGTGGTGAATCTGTGGAATTCATTGCCACAGATGGCTGTGGAGGCCAAGTCATTGGGTATTGGGTATTTTTAGAATGGAGGCTGATAGGTTCTTGCTTAGTAAAGGTGTCAAAGGTTATGGGGAGTAGGCAGGAGAATGGGGTTGAGAGGGAAAATAAATCAGCCAAGATGGAATGATTGATCTGCCAGCAGAAGTGCTGGCTGCGGATCTGACTTCAACATTTAAGAGAAATTTGGGTAAGTACATGAATGAGAGGGGAATGGAGGGCTATGCTGTGGGTCAAGATGGATGGAAATGGGCAGAAACCCAGGCTGGTGCAGACTAGATGAGCTGAAAGGCTTGTTTTCTGCTGTCGACTGTGGTAGAAATTGGAGAGAGTTAATTAATGTGGGGAGAATAAATGGGTTAGGGTAGGATTAGTATAACTGGGTTAGGATAACATTAGTATAAATGGGTTAGGGTAGGATTGGTGTAAATGGGTTAGAGTAGGATTGGGTTAAGTGGGTTAGGAAGAATTGGTATAAATGGGTTAGGGTAGGATTAGTATAAATGGGTTTCAGTAGGACTGGTATTAATGCATTAGGGTAGGATTGGTAAAATTGGTTAGGTTAGGTTTAGTATAAATAGGTTAAGGTGCAATTAGTACAAATGGTTTGGGGTATGATTAGTATAAATGGGTTAAGGATGGATTGGCATGAACAGATTAGGGTAGGATTGGTATCAATGTGTTAGGATAGGATTGGTATTAATGAGTTTGGATAGAATTAGTATGAAGGGGTTAGTGTAGGATTTGTATAAATTGGTTAGAGTGGGATTGTTACAAATGGGTTAGGGTAGGATTGGTATAAATTGGTTAGACTGGGATTAGTATAAATAAGTTAGAGTAGGATTGGTATAAATGGGTTATGATTAGATTGATATAAATGGGTTAGTCAGTGATTAGCATAAATGGTTTAGGGCAGGATTCATAAAAATGGTTGGATAAGATTATTATAAATGGGTTACGGTGTGATTAGTACCAATGTGTTAGAATAGGATTGGGATAACTAGGTTATACCAATGGATGAGGATAGGATTGGTATTAATAGGTTATGGTATGACTAGTATAATATAATAGACTAGGGTAGGATCAGTATAAATGGTTTAGGGTCCAATTAGACTGGGGAGTGGGGTTGAGGAGGGGAAGAAAAGGATCAGCCATGATTGAATGGTGGAACAGACCTGATGGGCCAGATGGCCTGATTCTACTCCAAAGTCTTATGGTCTTATGGATTGTTATAAATGGGTTATGGTGTGATTAGTACCAATGTGTTAGGGTAGGAATGGTATTTATGGGTTCAGGTAGGAATAGTATGAAGGGGTTAATGTAGGATTAGTATAAATTGGTTAGAGTAGGGTTGGTATAGGTGGGTAAGGGTAGGATTTGTATAAATGGGTTAGGGTAGGATTGGTATCAATGGGTTATGGTGGGATTTGTATTAGAGGTTTAGGGTACGATTGGTATAAAAGGATTAGGATATGATTAATATATGAATGAGTTGCCTGTTTGTCCATGGGATTGGAAGTTCTATATCAGAGTCTAAGCCAATGTCCCCTCCTTTTCTTCTTATAGTCCCTTAGAGCCACTGCTGTGACTGATCTTGTGATCAGCTGTCCGAACACCTCTTTATATGGTTTTGTGTCCACTTTTCATTGATGAAAAGCTCCCTGGGCTACTGAACAAATGGGGTTTGGAGTTGTTGCTGTTGTCTCCGGATGATAAGTAAAAAATTCATTGGCGTGAGGCCTGACCATTGCACGTGAACCCATCCACAGGGATAGGGGTCCGAGATTAAACAAAGCAGCCTCTGTTTTACTTGGATGAGGTGAGGGTCCCTCATTTCTGCAAATCCAGTCACGCTATGTGGTTGTTACAATTTGCTGTGCATAACTTCAGTTTCAATCGCGTGCGGTGTGTTTGGTTCTGGGCCTGAGACAGCAAGGAGAGAGGAGTTTGAACCAGTCTTCCCTCGCTTGCTATCAATCGACCAGAAATGCTGGAGGCTACAGAACAAGGAAGAAGTGGTGTGTTATATCTAAAGACCTGTGTTTCTCTTGGTCACCCTTTGTGACTCTATTCTTTATAACCGGGAAATAATATTTCACACCTGAAATATTCTGTTCAGTTCTGGTCATCTCATTACAGGAAGGATGTGGAAGCTTCAGAAAGGGTGCAGAGGAGATTTATCAGGACGCTGCCTGGACGAGAGATGCTCCTGTGTCTTATGAGGATGGGTTGAGTGAGCTCGGGCTTTTCTCTCTGGAGCGAAGGAGGATGAGAAGTGACTGGATAGAGGTGTACAAGATGACTGAGTGGACAGCCAGTGCCTTTTTCCCCAGGGCAGGGAAAACAATACAAGGACACATTATTTTAAGGTGACTGGGGGAAGGTATAGGGGAGATGTCAAAGGTAAGTTTTACTTCAACAGAGTGCGGTGGGTGTGCTTTGACCCCAGCATCTGCAGATTTTGTGTCTGCCAGGGTAGCGATAGCGGAAGATACAACAGGGGAATCTAAGAAACTCGTAGAGGCACACAGGTTTCAGAACAATGAAGGGCTCTGTAGGAGGGAAGGGTTAGATTGATCTTAGGGTAGGTTAAAAGATTGGCACAACATTGTGAGCCGAATGGCCTGCACTGTGTTTTACTGTTCGATGCTCTGATATCACTTTCTGTTTGTGTACAGCAAACTTCCACGAACAGCAGTGTGAAGAAGGGTCTTGGCCTGAAACGTCAACTATTTACACTTTTCAATAGATGCTGAGTTCCCCCAGCATTGTGTGTGTGTTGCTTTTCAGTTCCAGCATCTGCAGAGTTCCTCAAGCAACATGATGTAGACTAATTCAGGTTCAGTGATGGCCTCTTATCTTTTGCCCACTACTTCAGCGGCATTTAGGGCAGCAATGAACAGCCTCCATCTCAGGTGATATTCAGGGCTTCCTCCACCACATCAGCAGCTTCCTCGCGGTTTTCGCTACTGTCAGTCACGCAAGTCCTGGGTGGAGACCCAGGAATAGCGTCGCATTCAAATGTAAAGGGATTCCTCATTGCTGTTTCCGTAACGGCAGTGATGGTGGTTGATAGACAGACATTGACCAAAAGCACCAAGAGAAACACTCTTGTTCTTCTTCATGAAACAGACCGTCCTTGGTTTTAACGTCCCGTCTGAACAACAGCATTTTTGATGGTGCGACAATCTCAAGATTACACTGAAATGTCGGTCCGGAGTTGCCGATTCAGATTTATTTATTACTTAACCATACAGTGAAATGTGCCGTGTGAGTCTGTGGAATTCATTGCTGCAGGCGGCTGTGGACACCAGGTCTTTGGGTCTATTAAAAGCAGAGGTTTATAGGTTCTTGATTAGTTAGGGTGGCAAAGGTTACAGGGAGAAGGTAAAGAATGGGGTTGAGGGAGGGGTCATCAGCCGTCGTCAAATGGTGAAGCACACTTGATGGGCTGAATGGTCTCATTCTGCTCCTATATATTATGCCTTTATGATTTGTGATAAGAAACCCCGTAAAGTTCAAAGTGCATTTTTTTTTAATCAAAGTATGTATACTTTATGTAACCTTGACATTCATCTCCTTACAGGCAGACAGAAAACAAGAAATCCAGAAGAACCCATTAAAAAATTGACAAATACCCAATGTTCAGAGAGCGAGAAAAAGTATATATAGTGTGAGCGATAAAATTAAGCAAATAGCATTTAAAATGAAAGTGAGTCCTCAGACATGAAGCCCAGAGCAGCCAGAGCAGGCCACAGCCTCAGTTCATCACAGGAGAGTAAACGTCATGGAGCAGTGAGCAGAACCGGCTCGACCCTGGTCTCTAGTCCCAACACCTGCCTTTTCAACTGGCCCAGCGTTTAAATCATCGGGTCGTTCCTCTCTCTCTAGGACCTGGGCCCTGCCGCATGGATACGCTCTGGGTCTGGACCCCGCTGCCTCGATTCAGCCCATATCCGACCTTTCCAAATCAACCTGGTGCTTCGATCAATCCAACCTAAGCAATACACACACACTGCTGGAGGAACCTATCGGGGCCTCTCTTCCACCATTCCAAGATACTTAGCAGGAGTGCTGCTATCATTGTCCCATCCGTCCCACAATCTCTTTGGCCCCTCTGCTATCAGGCAGGGGGTAACATTAGGACAAGGACTGCCAGAGTGGGAAACCGCTGCCTCCCCCAGGTGGTGAGACCCCCTGCCACCACATATGATGCACCAGTAACTTCTCACTCTTTGCTCTTTGACTTGTGTCGTAAAGGCACCTTTATTATCTGGACTGCATATAATTTATTATTTGTTAATTTACATCACAGGTGACCTCACCTGGTGCCTCAGGTTCTCCTCTCTGATCAAGAAGGCACCTCTACTTGCCAAGGAGATTGAGGGCAGGTGAGGCTCCACTGCCCCACCCCCAGACCCCCATATTAACTGAATGTTACAGGAGCACCATTGAGACATCTCCATCTGGTCTGGGAGCAGCACAGCATCAGACTGGAAGTCCCTACAAAGGACTGAGATTGACTGAGAGGATCATAGGGGTCTCCCTACCGTCCATCGGGGACATTTATCAGGAGTGCTGCTTACGCAGGGCCCTCAGTATTATCAGTGGTCCCACCCACCCACCCAGCATCCTCTTTGACTTTCTACCATCAGGCAGGAGACTCCGATGCATAAAGACCAGAACAGTCAGGATGAGAAACAGCTTCTTCCCTCAGGCCATTAGGCTTCTGAACTCCCTGCCACATCGCATTCGAAGTGTCACTGGATAATTTGTACTCTACCTTACAATAGTTAACTTGTGCACTTTACTTTGTTTAATCATGTGTAATTCATTTGTAGGTTTAATTCTTACTTTTCTAAGTTATTGTGTGTTATGTGTACTCATTTGGCCGACGCCGGCCCCCAAGGCCTGAGTCGACGTAGTTGCAGTATGTGTACTACTGGTCCAGAGAAACAACGTCTCATTTGATGGTACACATGTACTGTATATAGTTAAATGGCAATAAACTTGGGTTTGAAATTGAATTTGAAAGGACGTGCATTTGAACAGTGTGTGACAACACAATACACTGATTTCATGGAAGGAGCATCCAAAGCTATTTTTTTTACACAACGTGTAAAAGGCACGTGTCAATCTGACATGTCGATCCACGGCCTCCTCTAGTGCCGTGAGAACCAACACCTTATTTTTCTGTCCGTCTTGGTACTATTCAACCTGAATGCATGAATGTCGATTTCTCCTTCCAGTGAACAAAATTTGCCCTCCCCCCACCCACCACCTCCTCTATTCCCCACTCTGGCCATTTACTGTACCTCTTCTCACCTGCCTGTCACTTCCCCTAGGGTCCCCTCCTCCTTCCTTTTCTCCTCTCCTATCAGATTCCTTCCTCTCCAGCCCTTGACCTTTCCCATCCACCTGGCTTCACCTATCACCCTCCAGCTAGCCTCCTTCCCCTCCCCCCACCTTTTTATTCTGGCTTCAAGCATTCCCCCCCCCCCCCCCCCACTTTTCCAGTCCTGAAGAAGGGACTCGGCCTGAAACATCAGCTGTTTACTCTTTTCGATAGAAGCTGCCTGACCTGCAGAGTTCCTCCAGCATTTTGTGTGTTGCTCTGCATCAGCAGGTTTTCTGGTGTTTTTATTTTTGCACAAGTTCTTATTGAATATTGATCCAGTACAATTGCTGTGTCAGTGAGAAATGTTAAGCCACAAGACTTTGATAACAATAGGTCTGGCGCCTGGTGGAAATATATAAGAGATGCTTTTCCAGATGACTAGATTTGATAAGAAATCTGAGAGTCAAATATAGAATCTCATGTCAATAGATGAGCTCTTGGTTGTGACTGTTGCTAGGAGGTTTAACTTTGTTCCTCCGTTCAGCTCATTTAATGGTTAACAAGTGGTGTGAAGTTGCCAGTCTACGAGCGTGCAAAGTAGAGCATTATGAAAGTACAGCTTGCTTCCAGGGTAAGCAACTCAGAACTGGGAAAGCAACAATAAAGGCAACCACTCCTGTGGTGGACTCCGTGTCACAAGATATCCCTGAAATCAAAACACTTCCTCACAGACTAAATCAGCCAGTGGACAGGGCACTTCCATCTGATTAAACATAAAATGCTGGAGGAACTCAGGTCAGGCAGCATCTATGGAGTGGAATAAACAGCCGATGTTTCGGGACCAGGCACTTCACGATCTCAGATCTTGGCCCGAAATGTTGACTCACTGTTCCTTTCCGAAGATGCTACCTTACCTGTGGAGTTCCTCTAGCATTTTGTGTGTTTGTTGCTCTATTTCCAGCATCTGCAGAATCTCTTGTGTTTATGACGTGCAGGTCTGCAAAGCGGTAGCCGTGGGGTCTTTTTCATGCTGGAAGCAGATGTGAGAGTGGAACTTAGACGAGAGCATGGATCTTTGGGGAATGGAGGGATATGGATCAAGTGCAGGGAATGGGGATGAGTTAAATTTGGCATCAGGGTCAGCACATTTATGGTGGGCATAAGGGCCTGTTTCTAAAAGAATTGGCGAGGCATAGTCTTACTAGGGATACTCAACATGACTTTGAGGGGCAGGTCAGACCCCATGAGCCCGACTGAATACTTTCAGGATGTGACAAAACATTGAGCACTGGGTGTAGTATACATGGATTTTAACAACGTGTTTGATATGTTTCCCCATGGTAGACTCATCCAGAAAGCCAGGAAGCATAAGATAGAGGGAAACTTGCCCGCATGGATCCAGAACTGGCTTGCCAACGAGGGCAGAGTGTGGTAGTAG
This sequence comes from Mobula birostris, assembly GCF_030028105.1. Classification (NCBI taxonomy): domain Eukaryota; kingdom Metazoa; phylum Chordata; class Chondrichthyes; order Myliobatiformes; family Myliobatidae; genus Mobula; species Mobula birostris. The sequence goes on from NC_092381.1 coordinate 108,834,454, forward strand.
ATGGAACGTATTCTGCCTGGAGGTTGGTGACCAGTGGTGTGACCCCTGTTCTTTGTAATTTTACTCAGGTGAGGAAGTGGAAGGGCAGGTTAGTAAGTTTGCAAATGACACTAAGGTAGGGGGTGTTGTGGACATAAGGCTATCATAGGTCACAAAGGGATATAGACAAGATACAGAATGGTAGAGGAGGCTCAATCCAAAAAAGTATAAAATGATAGGGTGAATATAAGCAGGCTTTTTCCCTCTGAGGTCAGGTGGGACTACAACCAGAGGTCATGGGTTAAGGGTGAAAGGTGAAAAGTTTAAGGAAAACATGAGGGGAAACTTCTTCACTCGATGGTGAGAGTGTGGAACGAACGGGTGGTGCACGTGAGCTCGATTTCAATGTTTAAGAGAAGCTTGGATAGGTATATGGATGGCTATGGGCTGGGTGCAGGTCGATGACAGTAGGCAGTTTAAATGGTTTGGCACAGACTAGATGGGCCAAATGGCCTGATTCCAGGCTGTACTTTTCTATGACTCTGTATGACACTTCGGAAGGCTGAAATTAAAGGCAGAGCACACCGTTAATGGCAGGAATCTTAGCGGTGTGGAAGAACAGAAGGATCTTGACATCCACGTCCATAAATCCCTCAACGTTGCTGCTCAAGTTGATAGGGTTGTTCAGAAGGTCTATAGTGTATTGGCCTTCATTAGTTGAGGAACTGAATTCAAGAGCCATGAGATAATGTTGCAGCTCTATTACACTCGAGTTGTATCACACTTGGAGTATTGTGTTCAGGTTTGGTTCTTTATAGGAAGGATGTGGAAGCTTTAGCGAGGGTGCAGAGGATACCAGGATGCTGCCTGGATTAGAGAGCATGTCTTATGAGGAGGGGTTGAGAGAGCTAGGGGGGCTTTTCTCTTTGGAGAGAAGGAGGATGAGAGGTGACTTGACAGAAGTAATACCAGAGGGCATTATTTTACTGTGATTGGACGGAAGTATAGAAGAGATGTCAGAAGTAGGTTCCTTCACTGTCACCCTGGGAGAAGTCTCTGGCTGTCTACTTGATATACACCTCATCATGTGCACCTCTATCAAGTAGGTTTCCCCCCCAGAGGCCTGGCACTAATTCTTCAAACTGTGATTACAACATTTATATTTGTAGGAACTTGTCCACTGAATTGACTGTCACATTCCAACAGTGATCATATTTAAAAAGTCCTTCATTGGCTGTTATGATACGAAAGGATCAAAAAAAGCAACAAAGCGGACTTTTAACACTGTAAACCAGCGAGTTGTTTGTTATATCTCCCCGCTCGCTGGGAAAAATGGAGACGCCTCTTTCTCCTCTAATAGAGAGAACCTGCGGTATGTCAAATCCCGGGTGAAACGCAAAGTCTTTGGGGTAACTGCAAGTCTGTGTCTTTGCTATTGCTTTGCGCACACTTGAGTGCCTGATGGCGGTGATGATTTTTTTTTTGCCAGTGGCGGGGGGGGATTGTTGCTCACTGCCGATTGCACGCAGGAGGGTGGTGGGGGGGGGAGATTTTGGGGTTCTAACATTTAACTGTCATTCATTCTTTGGGGCACCTCTGTTTTCATGGATGTTTGCAATGAAAAAGCATTTCAGGATATATATTGCATACATTCCTCTGACATTAAATTGTATCTTTGAAAGGTGCTATGGAAACGTGGAAAGTTCTTGATAGCAGCCATGGGTTTTTCCAGAGATTATGAATAAAGACAGCCAAGAAACAGGCTAGCGAAGGGAAATCCTCACGCCACCCACTTCCCTCTTGCTAATCACTTCCCCTCCCCCTCCTTTTCCCTCTCACCTTTCCCCCTTCCTCGTCACCCTCCGGTCCCACTGCTGGTTCTGTAATCCTCATCTCCCATTCAGCCCTCCGCAGAGAGTCTGAATCAGACTCAGGTTTACAATCACTGTCGGGGACAAAGGCAGATCAGCTCACCGCTCCACAGCGTTTCTTGCCTCTGCTCTGAACTGAGGCTGTGGTCTGCAGCTAAAGCCTAGCTGTGGACTCGCTTTTGTCAACCTGAATTCTGAATGTTATTTGCTTATTTCTATTGTTTGCACAAATTTCTTTTTTTCCTCTCTCTGCACTCTGGGTGTTTGTCAGTCTTTTTAAAATGTGTTCTATTGGCTTTCTTTGTTTTGTGACTGCCTGTAAGGAGACAAATCTCAAGGTTGTATATAGTATACATATGTTGATAATAAATGTACTTTGAACTTAATACATACAGTATTGTGCTAAAGTCTTAGGCACATATATATATAGTGAGGGTGCCTAAGACTTTTGCACAGGACTGTATTTGTCAACGTGGAGCAGAGAGTGAGCTTGTAAATCTGACAGGAGCAAAGGATGTTGGGAACAGCGAGGATGGAGTGCCACAGAGGGATGAGGGACAGAAGGAGTGTAAGGGAGAGGGCGGGGGGGGGGGGTTGGTGGGGGTGCAGACACACCCAGCCCTGAGACGCCAGGCAAGGTAATTTGATTCCAAACAATTGGTGTATTGATCATTAAGGAATGTCCTTCCGCTGCTTCCCGCTCCCTCCCCTCTCCCTTCCCCTTTTCCCAACCATGATTCCCCTCTCCCTGCCCCCTTCCCACTCTCAGTGCACGATAGAGACCCAGATCAGAATCAGGTTTATCACTCACATAGGTCATGAAATTTGTTTTTTTTGTGGCTGCAGTACAGTGCAATACATAAAAGATACTGACAAGTTACAATAAGAAATATAGTAAAATAAACAAATCATGACAAAGGGAGCAAAGTGGTGTGGTAGTGTTCATGGACCATTCAGGAATCTGATGGCAGAGGGGAGGGAGCTGTTCCTGAAATGCTGAGTGTGTGTTCGTCAGGTTTTTACGTCCCCTCCTTCATGGTCATAATTTCTCCCACTCCCTCCTCCTGTCACTTTCCCTTCTCCCTGTTTCTTCCATCTATCCAGACACCGTATCTCCTTCTCCCCTTCCCCTCCCACTGCACTTCCTCATCCCCTTTTCAGCAAACTCTCCCCAAGCTCAGCTAATGCACCCAGCAACCTCGGTAAAGAAAACATTTTGCACTTTTGTTGTGGGGCCAGTCCTCCACAACCGGTTGCTTTCAGGGAAGTGCCTCTGTGTCTCTGTGCGAGGCTGTTTGGAGGAACGGAACGCACTGACTGTGACATGGTCTGCAGGTTATGCCTGCCTGGCCCACGACCCTTGAGATCCATGCCTAATTGCTTTTGGCAGTCTGGAACTCGACAATTAATCTTGACCTTCTTTCTGCTTGATGGTGTTCCAGCAAAGAAAATTTCTTCGAAGTAACAGCCCCAGCAGAGGAGGAGGCGCCAAGGAATGTTGGGGATGCATCAATCGTACTCTGTCTCAGTAGTCAGAGCCTGTGCCTTGGGTGACACCCTGAGGGGCAATATCAGTCTCATACTCTTCCAGACATCCTTCAAGGACCCCACCATCCAGGCCATGCTCTCTTCTTGCTGCTGCCATCATGTAGGAGGTACAGGAGCCTCAGGTCCCACACCACCAGGTTCAGGAACAGTTATTACCCCACAACCATCAGACTCCTGAACCAGTGTGGATAACTTCACTCACCACAATGAGCCTCAGGTCCCACACCACCAGGTTCAGGAACAGTTATTACCCCACAACCATCAGGCTCCTGAACCAGTGTGGATAACTTCACTCACCACAATGAGACTCAGGTCCCACACCACCAGGTTCAGGAACAGTTATTACCCCACAACCATCAGACTCCTGAACCAGTGTGGATAACTTCACTCACCACAATGAGCCTCAGGTCCCACACCACCAGGTTCAGGAACAGTTATTACCCCACAACCATCAGGCTCCTGAACCAGTGTGGATAACTTCACTCACCTCAACTCTGAATTGATTCCACAAACTGCAGACTCACTTTCAACGACTCCACAACTCATTATTGTTTATTATTTTTTTCTCAGCTCAAGCAGGTAAAACCTGAAATACAGGCATAGCCAAGCACACTCATTTCACAATTGCTAGGAACTTTCAGACTATTCTAGTCGTGTTCGGTATTGTGGCTTTCTGAAGATTTACATAAATAATGCTGTGCAGTCCTAATTCTTTATTACTATTGTGTATGGTACCATTTGTGGATGTTACTACAGGAACAATGTATTCCCTGTTCATGTTCCAAAGTCTTTCAATTTCTTCTTCTCATTCTAGTGTTTTTCACATTGATTTCTGTACAGAGATGTCAGGGGTATGTTTTTTTTAAAAAAAAACACAGCTAGTGGTGAGTGTGTGGAGTGGGCTGCCAGCAATGGTGGTGGAGGTGGATACGATGGGGTCTTTTAAGAGACTCCTGGATAGGTACATAGAGCTCAGAGAAATAGAGGGCTATGGGTAATTATAGGTAATTTCTAAAGAAAGGACATGTTTGGCACAGCTTTGTGGGCCAAAGGGCCTGTATTGTGCTGTAGGTTTTCTATGTTTCTATGTTTTCTATGTTGTGTGTGTTTGGAATGGCTATATCTATTAAGTACATTGTTCATCCTGTAATATGTTATGATTATTATTTGTTTCTTTTTTGTATTTGTGCAGTCTGTCTTCTACACATTGCTTGTCAGTCTTTGTGTATAGTTGTTCCAGTGATTCTATTGTATTTCTTTGCTCTACTGTGAATCCTACAAGAAAACAAACCTCAGACCAGGATTTGGTGATATGTATACATACTTCGATAATAAATTTAATTCCAATTTTTTTGAACTTTGAGACTGATCTCCTGGACTTGAATTTCAATCCCGGCCCCTTGTTCATGTGGAACAATGTCACATTGTCCAGACAGATCCCAGACTGAGTCACCAGTGTAGAACCATCTAGATTGCCTCTAATGGTCAGCTGTTGAAACCATACACACAGGGGTTGACTACACCAGTATGGCAGCCACCCAAGCTACTGACCCAGAGGTCCTGGCTTACAGAACAGCAGTCATGGGCCTGTGGTTGGCTGACATTAAGTTTAGGGAAGTGGAGGTTCCTGTCCTGTGTGATATCTCTCCAGTCGTCCTTGCCCCACCTAACTGGTTCTACATTAGTGACTGAATCGGCTATCTCCCTTTCTATCTATTTCAAAGCAACAGACACGAAATGCTGGAGGAACTCAGCGGACAGCCTGTATGGAAATTAATAAACAGTCGATGTTTCGGGTCAAGATGTTTCCTCAGGACTGAGAAACATAGAAAATAGGTACAGGAGTAGGCCATTCAGCCCTTCAAGCCTGCACCACCATTTATTATGATCATGGCTGATCATCCAACTCAGAACCCTGCCCCAGCCTTCCTTCCATACCCCCTGATCCCCGCAGCCACAAGGGCCATATCCAACTCGCTCTTAAATGTAGCCAATGAACTGGCCTCAACTGTTTCCTGTGGCAGAGAATTCCACAGATTCACCACTCTGAGTGAAGTAGTTTTTCCTAATCTCAGTCCTAAAAGGCTTCCCCTTTATCCTCAAACTGTGACCCCTTGTTCTGGACTTCCCCAACATCGGGAACAGTCTTCCTGCATCTAGCCTGTCCAATCCCTTTAGGATTTTATACATTTCAATCAGATCCCCCCTCAATCTTCTAAATTCCAACGAGTACAAGCCCAGTTCATCCAGTCTTTCTTCATATGAAAGTCCTGCCATCCCAGGAATCAATCTGGTGAACCTTCTTTGTACTCCCTCTATGGCAAGGATGTCTTTCCTCAGATTAGGGGACCAAAACTGCACACAATACTCCAGGTGTGGTCTCACTAAGGCCTTGTACAACTGCAGTAGTACCTCCCTGCTCCTGAACTCGAATCCTCTCGCTATAAATGCCAGCATACCATTCGCCTTTTTCACCACCTGCTGTACCTGCATGCCCACTTTCAATGACTGGTGTATAATGACACCCAGGTCTTGTTGCACCTCCCCTTTTCCTAATCGGCCACCATTCAGATAATAATCTGTTTTCCTATTTTTGCCACCAAAGTGGATAACTTCACATTTATCCACATTAAATTGCATCTGCCATGAATTTGCCCACTCACCCAACCTATCCAAGTCACCCTGCATCCTCTTAGCATCCTCCTCACAGCTAACACTGCCACCCAGCTTCGTGTCATCCGCAGACTTGGAGATGCTGCATTTAATTCCCTCATCCAAGTCATTAATATATATTGTAAACAACTGTGGTCCCAGCACTGAGCCTTGCGGTGCCCCACTAGTCACCGCCTGCCATTCTGAAAAGGTCCCGTTTATTCCCACTCTTTGCTTCCTGTCTGCTAACCAATTCTCTATCCACACCAATACCTTACCCCCAATACCGTGTGCTTTAAGTTTGCACACTAATCTCCTGTGTGGGACCCTGTCAAAAGCCTTTTGAAAATCCAAATATACCACATCCACTGGTTCTCCCCTATCCACTCTACTAGTTACATCCTCAAAAAAGTTCAATGAGATTCGTCAGACATGATTTTCCTTTCACAAATCCATGCTGACTTTGTCCGATCATTTCACCGCTTTCCAAATGTGCTGTTATCACATCTTTGATAACTGACTCCAGCAGTTTCCCCACCACCGACGTTAGGCTAACCGATCTAATTCTCCAGTTTCTCTCTCCCTCCTTTTTTAAAAAGTGGGGTTACATTAGCCACCCTCCAATCCTTAGGAACTAGTCCAGAATCTAACAAGTTTTGAAAAATTATCACTAATGCATCCACTATTTCTTGGGCTACTTCCTTAAGCACTCTGGGATGCAGACCATCTGGCCCTGGGGATTTATCTGCCTTCAATCCCTTCAATTTACCTAACACCACTTCCCTACTAACATGTATTTCACTCAGTTCCTCCATCTCACTGGACCCTCTGTCCCCTACTATTTCTGGAAGATTATTTATGTCCTCCTTAGTGAAGACAGAACCAAAGTAATTATTCAATTGGTCTGCCATGTCCTTGCTCCCCATAATCAATTCACCTGTTTGTCTGTAGGGGACCCACATTTGTCTTTACCAGTCTTTTCCTTTTTACATATCTATAAAAGCTTTTACAGTCAGTTTTTATGTTCCCTGCCAGTTTTCTCTCAATCTTTTTCCCCCCCCCCCCCCTTCCTAATTAAGCCCTTTGTCCTCCTCTGCTGAACTCTGAATTTCTCCCAGTCCTAAGGTGAGCCACTTTTTCTGGCTAATTTGTATGCTTCTTCTTTGGAATTGATACTATCCCTAATTTCTCTTGTCAGCCACAGGTGCACTACCTTCCTTGATTTATTCTTTTGCCAAACTGGGATGAACAATTGTTGTATTTCATCCATGCAACCTTTAAATGCTTGCCATTGCATATCCACCGTCAATCCTTTAAGTGTCATTTGCCAGTCTATCTTAGCTAGTTCATGTCTCATACCTTCAAAGTTACCCTTCTTTAAGTTCAGAACCTTTGTTTCTGAATTAACTATGTCACTCTCCATCTTAATGAAGAATTCCATCATATTATAGTCACTCTTACCCAAGGTGCCTCTCACAACAAGATTGCTAATTAACCCTTCCTCATTGCTCAAAACCCAGTCCAGAATAGCCTGCTCTAGTTGGTTCCTCAAGAAGGAAGGGGGAAGACACCAGAATAAAAAGTTGGGGGGTGGTGGAGGATAGATAGAAGGTGACAGGTGAAGCCAAGAGGACAGGGAAGGTCAAGGGCTGGAGAGGAAGGAATCTGAATGGAGAGGAGAGTGGGCCATAGGAGAAAGGGAAAGAGGGGACCCAGGGGGAAGTAATAGACAAATGAGAAGAGGTGAAAGGTTAGAGTGGGGATTGGGGGAATGCAAATTACTTTACCAGGAGAAATCAATATTCATGCCGTCAGTTTGGAGGCTACTCAGACAGAATACAAGGTGTTACTCCTCCACCCTGAGGGCAGCTTCATCTTGGCACAATTGATTTATTGAGATAAGGCATGGAATAGGCCCTGTCGGCTCTGAGCTATGCTGTCCAGCAATCCCCCGATTTAACCCTAGCATAATCACAGGACAACCTCCAATGACCCATTAACCTAACAACCAGCAGGGAGGAAACTGGAGCTCCCACAGGAAACCCATGCAGTCACAGGGCAAACATACAAACTCCTTACAGGCAGCAGCAGGAATTGAACCCAGGTCACTGGTACTGTAAAGCATTGTGTTAACCACTACACTAGCAAACCACCCTTTTGACCTACTCAAAGATCAACCTAACCCTTCCCTCCTACATAGCCCTCCATTTTTCTATCATCCATGTGCCCACCTAAGAACCTCTTTAACAACTTTAATGTATTTGCCTCTACCACCACCCTGGCAGGGTCACACACACACACAAACCTCTAACATCTCATGTACTTTCTCCAAAGATCTTAAAATGATGCACCCTTTGCATTAGCCATTTCCGCCCTGGGAGAAAGGTGCTGGTTGCCCACTCTACCTAGGCCTCTTATCACCTCTCTGTCAGGTTCTGTCGGGTTTCAGTAGGACTCAAGTGCAGACCAGTGAATACCTTTTCACCAGGATTTTATTGGGGAGCACAAAGGCAACAGTCTTTCAAAAACAGAAGGCAGGCACGAATCCAAAACAGCAGGCAGAGGTCTTACCAGGAAAGGCAGTCAGGCAAGGGCAGAATCCAGAGCACACAGGCAAAAATCAGGTCCAAGAACGGGCAAAATGCAAAACACAGAATCAGGAAAATCGGTTGGCAGAAGCCACAATGACAGGCTGGAACAACACAGGTCAGAACTGGGACAAACTGACAGAGGATACTAGTCAAGGTAGGGTTTAAATGGACAGGGTAATGAGTGAAAATTAGAAACATCTGGGTGTAAATGAGGAGACAAGCAGGTAATCGGAGGAAGTCCAAAAAGGAACGGGGCTGGGCCAGAACCCACATGGCCAGGTGAAAGAAAACAGAAATTAAAGACTGTCGTGATCCAGAGCTACCAGCAGAGGCCCTTCGACCCAGTGTTCAGGCCGGATCCTTAACACTCTCTTCCTCCTTCACTCCAAAGAGAGAAGCCCCGACTCACTCAGCCTTTCCTCATTAGACACGCTCTCTAATCCAGGCAACATCCTGGTACATTTCCTCTGCACCCTCTCTAAAGCTTCCACGTTCTTCCTATAATGAGGTGACCAGAACTGAACGCAATACTCCAAGTTTGGTCTAAGATCCCTCTGTTCCTGCACGCTTCAAAGAATCCTGCCATTAACCTTCTAGTTTGACTAGTGTTTTTCATGGGGAGGAGAAAGACAACCAATGTTTTACAGATCTCAAAATCACAACCTGTGACTCACATTGGAAAGTGGGAGAGGACAAGGGTTACAGAGGGAGTGAGAGAAGTGGAGGAACAGAGAGAGGGAGAAACGGAGAGGGAAAGGGAGGGTGAAGTGGAGGCAGAGGGAAGGAGAGGGGGAAAGAGAAAGAGGGGGATGGAGGGGTAGGAGAGAGAGAAAGGGAATGAGAGAGGAAGGGGAAGGAGAGAGGGAGAGAGGGATGGGGTGAGAGAGAGAGGTGGAGGAAGGGGCAGGGGAGAGAGAGAGAGAGAGAGTGAGAAAGGGAGGGAAAGAGAGGGGAGAGAGAGGCCAAGGGAGGGAGGGGAAGGAGAGAGACAGAAAAAGAGAGAGGGAGAAAGAGGGAGAGGTAGAGGCAAAGAGTGTGAGAAGGAAGGGAGGACAGAGGGAGGGAGGGTGCAGGGGAGAGAGAGGGGAGGAGGAGGGAGAGGGAGACGAACAGGAGGGGGAGGGAAATGGAGGCGGGGAGGGAAATGGAGGTGAGGAGGGAGACAGGCGAGGGGGAGAGGGTGAGGGAGGGGAGGAATATGGAGGGGGAGGGGAATATGAATGCTTGAATCTTTATATCGGCAAGTTTTTACAGAGAGCGGTGGTAGAGGCAGATACAATAGAGGCATTGAACAGACTCTTAGGTAGGCATGAGGATGTGCAGAGAGTGTAAGGGCATGGATCTTGTGTAGGTAGAAGAGAATCGTTTAATTAGGCATTTAGTTACCCATTTAATTAGTACGGAATACCACTGTGGTTGAAAAGGCTTGTTCCTGTTCTATAGGGGGTTCTGTGAATGAAGGCTGGTGAGTTGACTTTCTCGAGTATATCACACCTCCCTTCTCACCTGTAACTTCGATTTTGTGAAACCAGTGCGGGTGCAGAGAATTGAGGTTTTCAGTTGTGGCGAGAGACTGGAGGAACAAACGATCTTCTGGAGCGACTCAGCAGATCGAGCAGGAGGGTGGGCAAAGCTCGTCGATGTTTCAGATTGAAACTCTTGGAGCAGATGATGTTGACGGTTTAAGATGGTGCTGGTGAATCTCAGTGACTTCTGGCTGGTGGCTAACGAAACAACAAAAACAACTAAGTACTTTGTTAATCACTCTTGTACTGGTAAACGGTCATCGCAAACAATAGTCTGTAACTTCCCTTTGAACTCGGAGGTAGTATGACATGACAGAACTGAGGCAAGGTAGCAGGCCCATTGCCGAGAGCAGGTCAGACCAAGGTTCAATGAGTTTAAGCCCTGGGCCAAGTTGGAATTGGAAAAGTGGGCCCAGCAGGCTCAGCTTTCCAACCAATTTCTGAGGAACGATTGTGTTGAATGCTGAACTGAAGTCTATGAACAGCATTCGAACGTACGTGTCTTTTTTGTTCTGTCTGGAGGAGAGACTGGGGAGGCCGGACAAACACAGGCATCTTTCTCCGACAGTATCGGTCGAGAGGGTGAGAGAGAGACCGTCACATGTCAGCACCTTCCTCTGGGAGCAGCAAGCAAGAGCGAGAAAGAGACTGGTCAAATTCTGGCAGACGGCGCTAAACAGCCACCTGCCTTCCGCTCTCATCCTTGTTGATACTCAGCCCTGCTTTACTCCTTAACCGGTGAAGTCAGCAGGAAATGGAGTCGGTCATGGGCTCGCTCATCTGCAGGCTTTCTGCCCTTCAGGCCGCACGCTCTGCTCAAAGCCTCACCAAACCCCCTCAGACACAGCAAAGTGCCAGGTTGCCCAATTGGCCCGAAAACACCCCAGCAATATGTAAATCGCACATTCCAGTGGCAGCTTAGTAGCAGAATCATATTTGGAAGAAGAAGTAAAAGGAGCAGTTTTGTGAACTATCCAAAAGACGTTGCTTTCGGTCGCTTTGTTTGCTGACCCCATCTTCCCGGAGGGTAGCACCCCAGGCTCCCTTTCTGCCACACCGGAGACTCAGCCTGCAACCTGGTGATACAACTGCATCCAGAACGCAAACCCACATTCCAGTTCCAGAGAGCCAGGTCAAAGCTGTAAAGGCGCATGTCAGGTATTAAAAAGCTTCACACCGCACAGAATATTAATCTGTGACCTGTTACCAAGCAATAAAATATCACATTAATTTGCCAACTTTTTCCAGACTCCTGCCCAAGCTCAGTATATTCCATCAGCTGGGAAAAAACAACGTTGATTATGGAACTGTGTACTTTCAACGAGCCTGACTCAGAAATAACTGACAGCTCTTGAGAACGTTTTTGGAGCATGGTTGTGTTTTGTTTTTGGAAGCCGTAATTTGATGGCACAGTGGAACTTGTCATTGTCAGGTTTACTGTCAGGGCGAGGTTAGTGAGCGTGGGAATGTCCCTTGGCTGTTTTTGGAGTTGCCTCTGCCAGCCTCATTTGCGTTGTCGAAAGATTTTCTTTGACCCAAGTCCTCGTCAAACAGATAGAAGGCCCTTCAGCCCAATGAGACTATGCCAGCCAGAAGCTCCAGTATTTTCTTCCAGACTCCTGATGAAGGGCCTCGGCCCAAAACGTCAACAGTTGGCTCTTTTCCACAGATGCTGCCTGGCCTGCTGAGTTCCTCCAGCACTTTGTGTGTGTTGCTTGGATTTCCAACCTCAGCAGATTTTCTCTTGTTTGTGATTGGACCACTATTTATTTATTTGTTTGTTTGTTTGTTTATGTATCTATTAATGTATTCACTGATACATAGCATCCACAAGACTCAAAAACAGTTCCTTTCCCCAGGCAGTAAGGCTGATCAGCACTGCCACCCACTAACCCAATCCTCCACACCGCCAACCACCACAACCTTATCATTTCCTGTCAGTCACCTTATGTACAGACACTCCCATGTCAAGCGCCATCTTATAGACATGCAATCAATCTATGTATGTCAGCTAACTTATGTAGTTATAATTATTGACTTAAATTATTATTGTGTTCTTTATCTTATTGTTGTGCTGCATCGGATCCAGAGTAACAATTATTTTGTTCTCCTTTACACTTCGTGTGCTGGAAATGACATTAAACAATCTCGGGTCGTGAATCTCATTCGTCGTTGCTTCTTAGATACTGGCCGCGTGTTCTCGCAGGATGAGTATGATGTTGTCCTAAGGCAGGGGTTCCCAATCCTTTTCATGCTCTTGAACCTTCCCGTTAACTGAAGGGGCCGGGAACCCCTGTCCTAAGGAGTTATTCCATTAATGGAGAAGGCCTGTGCGTGACTTTGTTTAACGTGCATGGGTAGCCACCACGTGATCCTTCACAGATCAAGAACAGAGCCCAGTGACATGGAATGCAAGACGACTGGGGACCCTTCACCGTTGAAGCCTTCCTCCCCCTTCGCCGCCACTATGATGTGTCTCGTCGCCCACCAGCTCCACCGTTGAGATCTTGGTTGGATTGTTCTTTGCCTGGAACCTCCTCCTTGACCTTACCAGGAGCTAGGCTCCAGACGGCATCACTCACAGAATCTCAGGAACTGGTAAGTCTCTGCACTATGACAAGATGACGATCCTGCGAGGAGATAGATACTGCTGTGTCTGTGCAACAGTAAAAGCATGCACGCAGGGGATGGCTTTAACTGGTGTATTCATATTGCAGTACGAGAGAGAGAGTGAGCGAGCAATGTATATGCGCAGACAACAGAACAATACACAATGCTGGGGGTTGGGGTTATTGCTCTGAAGGAAATAGATCCATACATTACACCTCCTCCCCCTTTAGATTAATGCAAAATTAAACTGCATGTGTACAAAACATTCAATTTCCCGTTCATAAACCCGTATTCCAAACACTGTAAACATGCTTCCACAATAGTAGTCCATAACTAACTTCACTATACTAAATATTCAGTTTAGGTGGCGTCTATTTCTTTCATGATAGCACCTCTAGATCTGCGATGTGGCATCAGGCTTGGCCGGCGTCTTGTCAACAATAACCTTCTGTCCTTCCTCTGGACCTGTGCGTGGCATCAGGTTTGGCAGGTGTCTTGTCTAAGACTATGTTCTCGGTTTCCAGTGTCACGTTGCTGTCAGTGACATGATCATCACCGAGAGGTAAGTCCGGTGACAGTAATGTGTCCATCTTGTTGGATGCAGTCGACCCAGATGTATTCTTCAGCTGAGCATCTAGTATCTGGTCCACGTGACGTCTCCATGTCTGATGTCCAACATCCTCTGTGTACATCGGTGGTCCAGTTCTTGTAGCTATCCTACCAGGTGTTCACTTGTCTTCTCAGTAATCACGTGCTAGGACTACCTGTCCAATCTCGAAGCTCCTCACTGCTTCACTTGGCGACTGGCTGAACTGTTTATTCCACACTTCCCTCCATAGATCTGGTTTCAGGAGGTCTCAGATTCCTGTACATGAACAACATTGCAGCTGTTTCATTTTTCGTCGCATGAACAGAGTTCTGATACACAAAAAGAAAATTGTCCACCTTGTGCTGTAGAGAAATGTTCTCCTCGTCCACCACTTTAGCGGTCTTCCTGAGGGTTTGGATAAACCTTTCAGCTAACACATTCATTGCTGGGTGGTGAGGAGCTGACTTGAGATGTCTGATGCCATTTTTCTTCATGAACAGTTGGAATTGTTCTGATGGGTATTGTGATCCATTGTCAATCGCAATTTGTCCTGGTAAGCCATTTCTGGCGAAGATAGTCCTCAGGGTGGAGACAAGTTTTTGACTTCATTGCTGTAACCTCTGGCCACTTCGAATGAGCATCCACAGCAATCAGAAACCTGGAGTCCTTGAATGCCCCAGCAAAGTCAACATATACTCTTTGCCGTGACAACGGCCACTCCCACGGGTGTAACGGTGCCTGTGGGGGTGCATTTTGAACTTTTTGACATCGCAAATATCTTTTGGCCAAGTCTTCAATATGTCTATCTGTTCCCTTCTCATCAGCATTGGGTAGGTGTGACAGCCTCTGCTTAGTGCTACCACGTGGGCTGCAGTTGCCTATTGATGTGACACAGAGCATTGACTGTGTGCCAGTCTAGTTGGATTTTTCTCAGCCACTCGCATCTGACAAGTGCTGGCCTCCATTTCTCAATATGTAAAGTTCGAACTGCTGTGTTTGGCTTCTATACGTCACATTTACTTTCAGTTTGCCTTTAGGAGACACTTTTTCACCTGTGTAGGTCTTTAGCATCACTGACGCCTTCTCTAATGGTATCTTAGAAAGCAGTCTCTTATGGTCAGCCTCTGGAATTATGGACAAAGCTGGCCCTGTATCCAGCTGCATTTTCAGTTTTACACCGGACACATCGATCGTGATCCAGATGATTTTGTGATCTGCTTCAGTTATACTTTGAAGTTCTAGGCATGACAGCTCACCTTTGTTGGATTCTATGTCATCTGGTTCTGTTTCACGTTTGGTAATTTTATGCATTTGCTCAGTTTTGTGTTTGAGACTTTTACACTTGGTTGTGTTTTTTGTCTGCCTTGCACATTCTCTCTGTGTGACCTTGTCTGTGACACTTTCTGCAGACTATTTCTCTGAACCAACAGTCATTTGCATCATGGGAGGATTTGCCAGATCAAACACGTCTTTGGCTTTTGCACCATTCAGGGTCATTTTGTGCATTTCACATTCTAACATCCTTTTCTGTAGTTCTGCAGCACCCTTAACTGCAGTCTCTAACGATATTGCAACGGTCAATGCCCAATCTAAGATTAGGTCTCGTTTGAACAGTAGCCTCTTTTGGGAGCTTTGACTATGTGTGCCACATACAAGCTTGCCCCTTAATGCTTCAGAAAGTCCTTCTCTAAAGTCACAGTACTGGGAAAGTTTGTGCAGTTCTGCAATGTATTCAGAAATGCTTTCATCTTTTGAGTGGTTCCTTTTGTAAAATCTAAATCTCTCAGCTATTACCAGCAGTTTAGGGCTCAAGTGATTTTGTAAAATTGTAACAACTTCATCAAATACCCTGCTTGCTGGCGTTTCAGGGGTTACTAAGTTGCATAAGAGACTGTACGTTCTTGGGTCCATTAAACTAAGAGGTGTAGGGCACACTGTTCACGTTACAATACAGTTCCACCCTCTTGATATACAACTCCCAGGGATCATTAGTGCTATCAAATTTGTCAATTTTCCTGACTGAAGCCACCGCCACGTTATTTTCACTTTAAATTCAGCATGACTTTCACTGTTAATGTGCACTGTACTCACACTTCTGTTAGCGCCTGTGACAGCCTCCTCATGCAGTTTAACTTGCTGTTTCATCCCATTACTGTCGGTGCAGTTCATGTTATTTCCTGACATTCAGGTTCATACTTGTCGCCAATTTGTTGTGTCTGTGCACAACTACTTATCAATTAAATAAAAACACGCACATGGGAGATGGCTTTAACAGGTGTAGTCACACTGCAGCGAGAGAGAGAGAGAGAGAGAACGAGCAATGTGCATGCGTGGACAACAGATCATTACATAATGCTGGGGGGGGGTCATTGCTCTAAAAGAAATAGATCCATACATTACAGAATCAGCATGGTAAAAGGCCCTTCCTGGCAAACCACTACAGTAACACCCACCGTCATCATTATGTGCTGTGTTGTAGACGTGGGTGATTGTGGTCGTTCCATGACCATGATTGTTCTTGGCAATTGTTTGTACAGAAGCGGTTTGCCTTTGCCTTCCTCTGGACGGTGCCTTTCCAAGACGAGTGACACCCAGCCATTATCAATAATCTTCAGAGATTGTCTGCCTGGTGCCAGTGGTCACATAACCAGGACTTGTGATCTGCACCAGCTGCTCATACGACCATCCATCACTGGCTCCCATGGCTTCACGTGACCCTGATCGGGGTAGAGATGGGGCTAAGCAGATGCTACACCTTGCCCAAGGGTGACGGGCAGGTTAGCAGAGGGAAGGAGCACCTTACACTTCCATAGAGATGTCTCCCCACCCTGCCACCCACAGTAGCAGCTCTGTGACTGACTAACTTACCAACCTGCAGGTTTTTCAGATGGGAACCGAGCCCAGGCCACTGGAACTGTAATAGAGTTACGCCTCCACTCAAGTGATGCAGTGGGCACCAGGAGCAGGTGGCGGCGTGTGGCACAACTACAGGGCCAGCTTCTCCATACCCTCGCCCCACCCAGTCCTGAGCTTCTAATGACTCCAGCCAGGATGCGTGTGTTGTGACACCCCATCAAGTCCTTGCGAGCTGTCCTGTGTGTGCACGTAGCGGAGAGATTTTAATCAAACTAAGACAGGAGGGTGCCTGCTTCCTGGCAGATTGCGGCTGGATATCTCAGTACACCCATATAGTACTGAGTACACGACATGGGATGTGTGGAATGTGTTACCCCCCCCACCAGAAAATCCTTAGGGTGTGTTGGTTTCGAACGCTAGTGATAAATTTCACGCTATGTTTCAGTGTACATGTGAAAAATAAACCTGATCTCTGTAATCCAAACATGAAGGGAGTTGGAAAGAAGCCAGAAGCCAGACAGTGGTAGTAGACGGTTGCCTCTCTGACTGGAGGCCTGTGACTAGTGGAGTGCCGCAGGGATCGGTGCTGAGTCCATTGTTGTCCGTCATCTATATCAAGCGTCTGGATGATAATGTGGTTAACCGGACAACAGATTTGTGAGTGTCACCAAAACCGGGGATGTAGTGGACAGCGAGGAAGACTATCAGATCTTGCAGCAGGATCTGGACCAGTTTGAAAAATGGCAGATGGAATTTAATGCAGACAAGTGTGAGGTGTTGTACTTTGGTAGGACCAGCCAGGGTAGGTCTAACACAGTGAACGGTAGGGCACTGAGGAGTGCGGTAGACCAGAAGGATCTGGGAATGCAGGTCCATAATTGATTGAAAGTGACATCATAGGTAGGTAGGATCATAAAGAAAGCTTTTGGCATATTGGCCTTTGTGTATTGAAGTATTGAGTACAGGAGATAGGATGTTATTTTGAAGTTGTATAAGACATTGATGCCTAATTTGGAGTATTGTGTGCAGTTTTGGTCACCTACCTACAGGAAAGATGTATACAAGGTTGAAAGAGTACAGAGAAAGTTTACAAGGATGTTGCTGGGTCTAGAGGACCTGAGTTATAAGGAAAGATTGAATAGGTTAGGACTTTATTCTTTGGAATGTAGAAGATTGGGAGGAGATTTGATAGAGGTATACAATATTATGAGGGGTATAGGCTGGGGAAATGCAAGCAGGTTTTTTCCACTGAGTTTGGGTGGGAGTACAAGAGGTCATGGGTTAAAGGTAACAGGTGAAAAGTTTAAGGGGAACATGAAGGGAAATTCCTTCACTCAGTGGTTTGTTAGAGTGGGGAATGAGCTGCCAGCACAGGCGGTGCATGTGAGCTCGATTTCAATGTTTAAGAGAAGTTTGGATGGGTACATGGATGGGAGGTGTTTGGAGAGCTGTGGTCTATGAGCAAGTCAATGGGACTACGTAGTTTAAATGGTTCAGCAAGGACTAGATGGGCCGAGGGGTATGTTTCTGTGCTGCACTTTTCTATGACTCTCAGTGACACCCCTCTCCCAACTGTTCCCAGCTGCTCTCCCTCCCTTTTGTTCATCCTCTACCTTCCTCTCTTAGCAGATTCTACCATCCATCACCTGCACCTCTTACACCCCCCCCATCCTCCATTACTGTTCCTGTCTCCCTCTCCCACCTGGAACCAGGTATCACCTGCCGGCTCTGCCCCTCAGCTCATTATACTGCCTATCTCAACCCTAGATCTATCAGGTACAAATGAACAGTCCCAACCTGCAATATCATCCCCCACCAAAGCTGCCTGCTTGTGATAGTTACTAAACTGTTACCCTTCTGGGGCATTTTGCTCTGAGGAGAATTGATCTGTCACCAAGTTTCTACCAATGTACCTTGGAGAGTGTTCTAAATGGCTGCACCACCATCTGGCATGGTGGCTCCAATAAACAGGATCGGAAAAAGCTGCAGAGAGCTGGAGACTCCGACAGCTCTGCTGTGGACACTAGAACATAGAACATAGAATAGTACAGCACAGTACAGGCCCTTCGGCCCACAGTGTTGTGCCGACCCTCAAATCCTGCCTCCCATATAACCCCCACCTTAAATTCCTCCATATACCTGTCTAGTAGTCTCTTAAACTTCACTAGTGTATCTGCCTCCACCACTGACTCAGGCAGTGCATTCCACGCACCAACCACTCTCTGAGTAAAAAACCTTCCTCTAATATCCCCCTTGAACTTCCCACCCCTTACCTTAAAGCCATGTCCTCTTGTATTGAGCAGTGGTGCCCTGGGGAAGAGGTGCTGGCTATCCACTCTATCTATTCCTTTTATTATCTTGTACACCTCTATCATGTCTCCTCTCATCCTCCTTCTCTCCAAAGAGTAAAGCCCTAGCTCCCTTAATCTCTGATCAATATGCATACTCTCTAAACCAGGCAACATCCTGGTAATTCTCCTCTGTACCCTTTCCAATGCTTCCACATCCTTCCTACAGTGAGGCAACCAGAACTGGACACAGTACTCCAAGTGTGGCCTAACCAGAGTTTTATAGAGCTGCATCATTACATCGCGACTCTTAAACTCTATCTCTCCACTTATGAAAGCTAACACCCCATAAGCTTTCTTAACTACCCTATCTACCTGTGAGGCAACTTTCAGGGATCTGTGGACATGTACCCCCAGCTCCCTCTGCTCCTCCACACTACCAAGTATCCTGCCATTTACTTTGTACTCTGCCTTGGAGTTTGTCCTTCCAAAGTGTACCACCTCACACTTCTCCGGGTTGAACTCCATCTGCCACTTCTCAGCCCACTTCTGCATCCTATCACTGTCTGTCTGCAATCTTCGACAATCCTCTACACTACCTACACCACCACCAACCTTTGTGTTGTCTGCAAACTTGCCAACCCACCCTTCTACCCCAACATCCAGGTTGTTAATAAAAATCATGAAAAGTAGAGGTCCCAGAACAGATCCTTGTGGGACACCACTAGTCACAATCCTCCAATCTGAATGTACTCCCTCCACCACGACCCTCTGCCTTCTGCAGGCAAGCCAATTCTGAATCCACCTGCCCAAACTTCCCTGGATCCCATGCCTTCTGACTTTCTGAATAAGCTTACCATGTGGAACCTTGTCAAATGCCTTACCAAAATCCATATAGATCACAACCACTGCACTACCCTCATCTATATGCCTGGTCACCTCCTCAAGGAACTCTATCAGGCTTGTTAGATACGATCTGCCCTTCATAAAGCCATGCTGACTGTCCCTGATCTGACCATGATTCTCTAAATGCCCATAGATCCCATCTCTAAGAATCTTTTCCAACAGCTTTCCCACCACAGACATAAGGCTCACTGGTCTATAATTACCCGGACTATCCCTACTACCTTTTTTGAACAAGGGGACAACATTTGCCTCCCTCCAATCCTCCGGTACCATTCCCGTGGACAATGAGGACATAAAGATCCTAGCCAGAGGCTCAGCAATCTCTTCCCTCACCTCATGGAGCAGCCTGGGGAATATTCTGTCAGGCCCCGGAGACTTATCCGTCCTAATATATTTTAACAACTCCAACACCTCCTCTCCCTTAATATCAACATGCTCCAGAACATCAACCTCACTCATATTGTCCTCACCATCATCAAGTTTCCTCTCATTGGTCAATACCGAAGAGAAGTATTCATTGAGGACCTCGCTCACTTCCACAGCCTCCAGGCACATCTTCCCACCTTTATCTCTAATTGGTCCTACCTTCACTCCTGTCATCCTTTTGTTCTTCACATAATTGAAGAATGCTTTGGGGTTTTCCTTTACCCTACTCGCCGAAGCCTTCTCATGCCCCCTTCTTGCTCTCCTCAGCCCCTTCTTAAGCTCCTTTCTTGCTTCCCTATATTCCTCAATTGACCCATCTGATCCTTGCTTCCTAAACCTCATGTATGCTGCCTTCTTCCACCTGACTAGATTTTCCACCTCACTTGTCACCCATGGTTCCTTCACCCTACCATTCTTTATCTTCCTCACCGGGACAAATTTATCCCTAACCTCCTGCAAGAGATCTCTAAACATCGACCACATGTTCATAGTACATTTCCTTGCAAAAACATCATCCCAATTCACACCCGCAAGTTCTAGCCTTATAGCCTCATAATTTGCTCTTCCCCAGTTAAAAATTTTCCTGTCCTCTCTGATTCTATCCTTTTCCATGATAATGCTAAAGGCCAGGGAGTGGTGGTCACTGTCCCCCAGATGCTCACCCACTGAGAGATCTGTGACCTGACCCGGTTCATTACCTAGTACTAGATCTAGTATGGCATTCCCCCTAGTCGGCCTGTCCACATACTGTGACAGGAATCCATCCTGGACACACTTAACAAACTCTGCTCTGTCTAGCTTGCCCACCATCAAGGACAGCTTCAAAAGGCAATGCCTCAAGAATGCAGCCTCCATCTTTGAGGACCCCCATCTCCCAGGACGTGCCCTCTCCTCATTACTACCATCACAGAGGAGGGACTGGAGCTTTAAGATACACGCTTAGCATTTTAGGAATAGCTTCCTCCCCTCCAGTCAGATTTCCGAATTCTGTAATCCATGAACCCATGAAAACTACTTCACTATTTCAGTCTCTTTTGGAGCTACTGATTTAATTTGTATTTTATTTTGAGTCACAGGGTCATAGAAAAGTACGGCAGAGAAACGAGCACTTTGGCCAGTCTAGCCCAAGCTGAGCCATTTAATCTGCCTACTCTCATCAACCTGCACTCGGACCATAACCCTCCATACCGCCCCCCCACCCCCATCCATGTCCCTACGAACACTGCTCTTAAACGTTGAAATCGAGCTCTCATCCGCCACGTGCTCTGGAAGCTTGATCCACGTTCTCTCGACCCACTGAAGAAGTTTCCCCTCATGCTCCCCTTAAAACTTTCACCTTTCACCCTTAGCCACGACCTCTGTTTGTAGTCCCACCCAGCCTCAGTAGATAAAGCCTGCTTATATTTACCCGATCTATACCCCTCATAATTTTGTATACATATCAAATGTTTCTGTCAAATCTCCTCTCAATCTTCTACATTCCAAGCAATAAAGACCTAACCTATTCAATCTTTCCTTGTAACTGAGGTCCTGCAGACTTGGCAACATCCTTGCAAATTTTTTCTGCACTCTTTTCAAACTTTTTTACATCTTTCCTGTTGGTAGGTGACCAGAACTGCACACAACACTCCAAATTAGGCCTCACCAATGTCTTACACAACTTCAACATGACATCCCATTTCCTGTACACAAGTACTTTGAATTATAAAAAGCAACCTGTGATGTCACTTTCAATGGATTATGGACCTGGATCCCTTTGTTCTATCACATTCCTCTCTGCCCTACAGTTCATTATTGTAATTTATTGTTATTTTTTTTGTATTGCACAGTACTGCTGCCATAAAGCAAAAAAATTCACCACATAATTAACCTGATCTGATTCTGTGCAGTGCGAACTCCAACATCACGGCAGATACCAAAAGTCCTTCATTGGGCGTGAACCATCACAGGCGCTTTAGGAATGCAAGTCTTTCTTGTGGCTGGGTGCCTCCGTGCTCACATTACGATAGACAACAATATTTTTCGGAAGTATTGCTTCCTCAGAATTTTTTTTGGTTTATGATAGACCACATGAAACTGAACACAAAAATAATTTCAGACTATTTGGAGATACAAGAAATTAACTTTTATTGAACATAATGTGTTTAATTGCATAATGGTGCTGATGCTTTTTTAGATACAGCGTGGAACAGGCCTTTCTGGCCCTTCGAGCCACCCCCCCCCCCCCTGATTTAATCCAAGTCTAATCAAGGGACAATCTACACTGATCAATTAACCCACCCACCCACTTTGGACTGTGGAAGGAAACTGGAGGACCCGGAGGAGATCCATGCAGTCACAGGGAGAACGCAAAACTCCTTGCAGACTGCGGTGGGAATTGAACTTGGGTTGCTGGTACCATAAAGAGTTGAGCTAACCACTATGCTACCGTGCTTTGCAATAGTTCAGCTAAGCTGTAAAAGTTTTGTTGATGTTTTTCATTTGTACACAGTGTTTGAGGCTTCTGGTTTGGTGTCCAACAATAATCAGCCAGCATTGATGGATTCCAGTTGCCCTGATACTGTTTCTTCATGACCGCAATGTCCTGGTGAAACCTTTCACCTGCTCGTCACTGACAGCGCCAAGATTTGCAGGGAAGAAGTCTAAATGGGAATGCAGAAAATGAATCGTTAGTGTTTTGTTTGCTTGAAACATGTTGTCAACCAGCTGCACGTAGTTTGATGCTCTGTAGTTGCCAAGAACATTTTCAGCAACATCCTCGAATGCCTTCCATGCAATTTTCTCCGGTCCCACTAGAAGTTCACCTACCACCCCACCAGCCTCCGGGTCCAACGTATAATTCTCCATAACTTCCACCACCTCCAACAGGATCCCACCACTAAACACATCTCCCCCCCCCCCCGCTTTCCACAGAGATCGCTCCCTACGCAACTCCCTTGTCCACTTGTGCCCCCCATCCCTTCCACTGATCTCCCTCCTGGCACTTACCTGTGTAAGCGGAACAAGTGCTACACGTGCCCTTACACTTCCTCCCTTACCACCATTCAGGGCCGCAGACAGTCCTTCCAGGTGAGGCGACACTTCACCTGTGAGTCGGCTGGGGTGATATACTGCATCTGGTGCTCCCGATGCGGCCTTCTATATATTGGCAAGACCTGACGCAGGCTAGGAGACCGTTTCGCTGAACACCTACGCTCTGTCCACCAGAGAAAGCAGGATCTCCCAGTGGCCACACATTTTAATTCCACAACCCATTCCCATTCTGATATGTCTATCCACGGCCTCCTCTACTGTAAAGATGAAGCCACACTCAGGCGGGAGGAACAACACCTTATATTCCGTCTGGGTAGCCTCCAACCTGATGGCATAAACACTGACTTCTCTAACTTCCGTTAATGCCGCACCTCCCCCTCGTACCCCATCCGTTATTTATTTATTTATTCATTAATATTATTAATTTTTTTCTCTCTCTCCTTTTTCTCCCTCTGTCCCTCTCACAAAAACTCTTTGCCCATCCTCTGGGCTTCCCCCCTCCCCCTTTTCTTTCTCCCTAGGCATCCTGTCCCATGATCCTCTTGTATCTCTTTTGCCAATCAACTGTCCAGCTCTTGGCTCCATCCCTCCCCCTCCCCCTCCAATTTTCAAATCCCTTACTAACTCTTCCTTCAGTTAGTCCTGACGAAGAGTCTTGGCCTGAAATGTCGACTGTACCTCTTCCTACAGATGCTGCCTGGCCTGCTGTGTTCACCAGCAATTGTCATGTGTGTTGCTAGAAGTTCTTTGAATTGCCTGTCATTGATGGCCTGTTTGATTTGTGGACTACAAAAATGCCTTCTTTAATCTTGGCATAAACTAGAAACATAGAAAACCTACGGCACAGTACAGGCCCCTCGGCCCACGATGCTGTGCCGAACATGTACTTACTTTCGAAATTACCCAGGGTTGCCCACAGCCCTCTATTTTTCTAAGCTCCATGTACCTGTCTGGGAGTCTCTTAAAAGATCCTATTGTATCCGCCTCCACCACCGTTACCGGCAGCCCATTCCATGTGCTCACCACTCTCTGCGTAAATATCTTACCCCTGACATCTCCCCTGTACCTGCTTCCAAGCACCTTAAAACTGTGCCCTCTCGTGCTATATTCTGGCTTGAATTATGAATTGCAATAACAAATACAGGTGATTTTTAAAAATGCGTGAAAGGGATATTTCATGGTGATTCTCAGATCAGCAGTCCAAAATCCATAGGATACACCCAAAAGTATTCAGGAAGCAAAATCTTTGTTATCCAGTGTTATTGGCTCGAGCACCAGCTCATCCACTCTCCACCACCCCTCTGCCGCGCCCCCCCCCAGTTCCAAAGAACACACAAGGCTAACCTCTCTGTTTCAATTTTTATTGGAAAATGAGTTTACAAAAATGAGTCTTCCAAAAACAATAAAAAAAGGAATCTAAAGAGTATTACTACGAACAAAGTAAATTAGGTATACACATATCTATACAAAACCCCAGGACCCTGCTCTTTTCCCCTCACTGGGGAGGAAGGTGTCAATAACTTCTAGGAGCCAGGAGTTACCTGGGATAGGGGGGTTGCTCAGTATGTCACAGAATGGTGGAATACGTCTCAGGTGACAGGGCAGAAGGAGTGATTTCCAACTTGTTGAATACCAAACAGCCAACCGATTATCCATCTCCCGTCCTGCCCGGACGCCCGACAATTCTGTATTCCATCGTCGCGAGTGTTTGTCTCCCCTAATTGGCTCAGTCATTAGCTGCACCCGCTAGTGTTCGAGTTGGAGAGGTCAGGAAGAGCCCGTCTTTAAGCTGTGGTCTGCCTGTGCGCAGTCACATCAGTGGGGAGCTGGGTAGGAGGGGGGAGTGATTATCACCTGCAGTGGTCACCCTCCACCAACTGAGGGGATGGAGTCAGATTGCAAATCCCACAGAAGGGCTGGGTGAAGGGGGCAGATCATGGGCATGTCTGCCTCAGCAACAGGCCAGGACTAGACATACTTTTTTGCATTTCTTTGCCTGTAAATTTCACTTGAAGGTACAGTTCTTCCGAGGAGTGGAAAAGATTAAACGAGGACTCCGATCGAACAATTACACAGAAAAATAAATACCAGCCTGTTTGATAGGAAATAAAACACAAAACACTTGACGTCCCTTTGGATGAGACCAAAAAAATATATACCTACACAGATACGGAACAGGGTGGAAGTGTTTCTCTAGGTTTGTTCCCTGAGGTGGGTTATACTGGCCTGATTCATCATTGCTACATTTATCAAAACATTTGTTGTATTTTTATGGCATTTGTCTTAAATAGGTTTAAATATCATGGGGTCAGTTTTACACAGCAAGTGGTGGGACAAGAAGTTTACGAGCCCACGTACCTCGGACTGGTCCCCACTGGTTGCTTGTGTGTGTGTGTAAAAACGGCCTCAGTGTGTCACTCCGAGGGATGGAGCAACCGTGGTTATCCACCCCCGTTAAACAATGATTAGGCACCCCCTAGTACAAAGCAGTGGTCAATTCAACGCTTCCAGTTCTCAGTTTTTGCCTAACCTCGAGACAAAATGTTTGGAAATGTATGTATTCTTTTTTGTGGGTTGAGGGGAGAGAGGGGAAGGGAGCCAAAGTCTTTACTGCAACGGGATATGTTTCTCCAAGGAAGCCTTTCCTGCTTGGACAACAGGAATCAGTTCCTGAGAATGCTGCCAAATGTCAGATGACTTGCCCAAGTCACTGCCTCCCACAAGGAGAGATTGTAACTATTAAAGTCCCCGTCTCATTTTCCTTTGGGGAAAGGAAATTCTAGGCAGTGAACAGTACCAAACTGGAAGTGAAAGACTCGGGCTACTGATTTCCTTCTCTCCCCGCACCACCTGTGAAAGGAAGCTGCTTGTGGTTTAAGACCCAAAGCTTCCCACAGAGAACAATGCATCCGAAGGCCAATAATCTTCTCTGTTTCCTCCACCCTCCCCACCCACAGATCCACCGCGCCACGTGAAGTCTCCTGAATTTAAGGGCAGTGATGAAATTGGACCCTGAGTTGGATAAAGTCCCAGGATGCTTCGCTTTCCTTAGCAAACATAACCTGGCGTTCAAGGTTATTTCACATCAAGGTGGGATGGGAGGAAAGGTTGCTACAGACTGGCTCAGCCCACCCCACCCCACCCCTCAGAATACGAAAATTCCTGTTTAGATGGTGGTCACTCCAACAACATTATTCTACTTCTTGATTCTGAATCGGTAAGTTCCTTCCGTTCTCCCTTCCTCTTGTCATATCCGTCCAGCGGAATCAAGTTTAGTGGAAGAATAACTTCAAAAATTCCTCAGGCGTTGGCCAGCTGGTGTTCCCGATACCCTTCCTCCCATTCCTGCCCCGCCATCTCTCGGAGTTCACCGCCATCGAGGCATGCGGAAGATGGCCAGGGTGTGCATGAAGAAGTTGAGCAGTGTCCAGTACCAGACTGGCCAGTGTCTCCGATCCCACTCCGCAGCCTGCCAATATCAAAGACAAGAGAACAGTTAAGCAAGGGAAACTCAGCTCTCATACAGAACCCTAGCAAATCTCACAACAGGACAGACAGGACTCAAGACTGCCATGTTAATTTCCATTTTTTAAGGCACTAAAATTGTCCAAAATGTTCCCAATCTTAAGCAATGCTTCTGATGTCATATTTCACAATCAATATTGTTAATAAGATGAGTGAACCCACACCAGTCCTCATCACGGAATCAGAAATGGAAAGGGTGAGCAATTTCAAATATCTGGATGTCAATGTATCTGAGGATCAGCATATTGATGCAGCTACAAAGAAGGCACAACAGCAGCTACATTTCATTAGGAGTTTAGAGGAGATTTGGTTTGTCACAAAAGACACTTGTAAATTTCTACAGATGTACTGTGGAGAGCATTCTAACTGGCTGCATCACTGTCTGGTATGGGGGTGGTGGTGGGGGTGGGGCTACTGCACAGGATTGAAATAAGCTGCAGAAAGTTGGAAACTTAGTCAGCTCCATCATGGATATTAGTCTCCGTGGTATCCGGGACATCTTCGAGGAGCGATGCCTCAAGAAGGCAGTATCCAACATTCAGGACTCCCATCACCCAGGACACGCCCTCTTCTCATTGCTACCATCAGGGGGGAGGTACAGGAGCCTGAAGACACACACTCAGCGATTCAGGAACAGCTTCTTCCCCTCTGCCATCCGATTTCTGAATGGACATCAAACCTATGAACACTACCTCACTACTTTTGCACTACTTGTTTAATTTAACTATATATATATCTTTTTACGGTAATTCACAACTTTTCCTATTATGGCAATGTATTGCTGCAATGAAGACAACAAATTTCACGATATGTGCCAGTGATACTAAAACCTGATTCTGATCATCAACTTCCAACTGTCTACAAGAAGGGTCAGAGCCGTCTCTATTTTCTGAGGAGACTGAGGTCCTTTAGCATCTGCCGGACGATGCTGAGGATGTTCTACGAGTCTGTGGTGGCCAGTGCAATCATGTTTGCTGTTGTGTGCTGGGGCAGCAGGCTGAGGGTAGCAGACACCAACAGAATCAACAAACTCATTCGTAAGGCCAGTGATGTTGTGGAGATGGAACTGGACTCTCTGACGGTGGTGTCTGAAAAGAGGGTGCTGTCTAAGTTGCATGCCATCTTGGACAATGTCTCCCATCCACTACATAATGTACTGGGTGGGCACAGGCGTACATTCAGCCAGAGACTCATTCCACCGAGATGCAACACAGAGCATCATAGGAAGTCATTCCTGCCTGTGGCCATCAAACTTTACAACTCCTCCCTTGGAGGGTCAGACACCCTGAGCCAATAGGCTGGTCCTGGACTTATTTCATAATTTACTGGCATAATTTACATATTACTATTTAACTATTTAAGGTTTTATTACTACAGTATTTATTATTTATGGTGCAACTGTAATGAAAACCAATTTCCCCCAGGATCAATAAAGTATGACTATGACTATGACTACGACTATTTAATTTTGCCATGTCAACAGTAACCATATAATTGTGGACTTTGGCCAACAGGTGGTGCTCCAGAGCATATTTCTAATGTTACCCTAAAAATCAAAACTAAATCAGATCAGAATCAAGTTCATTATCACTGACATATGTCACGAAATTTGTTGATTTGCGTCAGCTGTACATTGCAATGCATAAAATACGCTATGAGTTACAATAAGAAATATATATTAAAAAAGTAAATATCTGGTCCAAGCACCCACCACCTCTGTGTAAAAAAAATGCAGTATATTGCAAAAGTCTAAGATATATATATAGCTAGGATGCGTAAGACCTGTGCACAGTACTGTATTTATCTACGTGGAGAGGAGCGTGAGTTTTAAAATCTGGCGGGAGCAATGGATGTTGGGATTGGCAAAGACTGAGGAGTGTGGGACAGGTGGTAGAGGAGTGCCGGGGGGGGGGGGGGAGGAGAGTGTGGCATGGATGCAGGTACACCCAGCCCCAAGACACCAGGCAAGTTATTTGATTCCAAACAATTGGTTCTTTGATCTCTGAAGTATTGATAATGCCTGGGGCCACCCATCTTGTAAAGACACTGCCCAGAAGGCGGCAATGGCAAACCACTTCTGTAGAAAAATGTGCCAAGAACAATCATGGTCACGGAAAGCCCATGATCGCCCACGTCATACGACATGGCACAGAGTACTGTGGGCGTGTTATGTTGGCACCGTAAGTGCGGCATTGTGGACTGGGTTGGTTGTTGACACAAACAATACATTTCTCTGTAGGCTTCTGTATACATGTGACAAATAAAGGTCCTCTTGTTGCAAGATGAGGCCACCCTCAGGGTGGAGGAACAACACCTTATATTCCGTCTGGGTAGCCTCCAACTTGATGGTATGAATATTGATTTCTCCTTCTGGTAAACAAATTCCACCTCCCCCGCCCCCCCCGCCTTCCTCTATTCTCCGCTGACCTTTTACTTCTTCTTACCTGCCAATTACTTCCCCCTGGGTCCCCTCCTTCCCTTTCCATGATCCACTCTCCTCTCCTATCAGATTCCTTCCTCTCCAGCCCTTGACCTTTCCCACCCACCTATCTCCTTCCAGCTGTCCTTCTTCCCCTCCCCCCACCTTTTTTATCTTTTTTATTCTGGCATCTTCCCCCTTCCTTTCCAGTCCTGAAGAAGGGTCTTTGCCTGAAACGTCGACCGTTTATTAATTTCCATAGATGCTGAGTTCCTCCAGCTTTGTGCGTGTCATTGTGGTTATTCGGTATCTGCAGAATCCCTTGTGTTTACCTTCCAGCTGGTCCTCCTCTCCCTCCCCAACTTCTTATATTCTGGCTTCTTCCCCCTTACTTTCCAATCCTGGTGAAGGGTCTCACAACGAAATGTTGACCATTTATTCCTCTGCATAGATGCTGTCTGACCTGCTGAGTTCCTCCAGCATTTTGTGTAAGTTGCTCTGGACTTCCAGCATCTGCAGTCGCCCTTATTTTAAAGATAATTTTTATTTATTTATTATTAACCATCTGAAGCTCTGGTTTAATATGATGCACAGACCTGGCCTGCAAGTTCTCACCAGTAGTTCCTGTCATCAAACAGGAACGAGAAAGATTAGCTTTATTTGTCATGTGTACATCGAAACCCACAGTAAAGTGCATTGTTTGTGTCAAATCAGCGAAGATTGCGCCGGGCACAAAACCTCTCCACCCCTCCCACCAACATCCTCACATCACACATTCTCTCGCCCACCTCAACCACGGGACTGTGCCTGTAAAGGGTTTCGGTTTGGTGGTGCGGCTGGGGGGAGGGCACACAGATGGGAACGGCAGTCGCCAGTCGCCGGGTGCTGGCAAAGACTCTCCGTTTGTTTACCAGATGAAGACTGGGGTCGGCTGGATCCGGGCCCGGAGAAGGCGAGGTCCGGAGGAGAGACGAGTGAGAGAGGGGGAGAGGAGGGTGGGGGAAGGCAGACTGAAAGGGGGAAGAGAGCGAGGGGGCGGGAGAGAGAGAGAGAGTCACGAGACTGTCAGCCAGCTGCCCGGTGAGTCAGGCGCTATAAATAACACTGTATATATACAGAGCCGATAGCAGCGCTCCTTAAACAACCCCGCGGAGTCAGCCGGGGTGAGACGAGCGATCAAACTAGAACACGCCACGGCAGCCGAGCGACCATTCCACAGTGTCCGCGGCGCTGAGAAACGTTCCAGAAAAGGGAGAGAATAGATTCACACACAAAAGTACTGGAGGAACTCAGCAAGGCAGGGAGAGGAATAAAGAGTCGATTGAGCCAAATGAATTCGAGACATTTAAGAGACTCTTAGGCAGGCACGTGGATGGAGGGCTATGTAAGAGGGAAGGGTTAGATTGATCTTAGAGCAGGTTCAAGGGTCGGCACAACATCGCGGGCTGAAGGGCCTGTACTGGTCTATGTTCTATATACCACAGACCTACAGACCTAAAGACCAGCCTCAAGACTCTCTGGGGAAGACATAAGGCACTACAGCGCAGAACAGCCCATTCGGCCCACAATGTTGTGCTAAAAAGCAAATCAGAAACACCCAAACAACAATCCCTCCTACCCATACCATGTTTGTATCCCTCCTCTCCCTGTTCCATCCATGTGCCTATCCAAACGTCTCTTAAAAGCCCCTAATGTATTTGCTTCTACCACCAGACCAGGCAGCACATACCAGGCATCCACCACTCTCTGAGTAAAAAACTTACCCCTCACATCCCCCCTGAACCTACCCCCACCTCCCTCAATGGAGGCCGTCTGGTATTAGACATTCAAACCCTGGGAAACAGACAGCCCCAATAGTTTGTTGAGGGAAGAGATTCCTCCTCACCTCCATATTAAACATCACCTTTTTCTAGAAACCTGCTGGGAGTAGTAGGGGGAGGAAAGAAGGGGAACAATCTCTAAGCCTCTGAAACAAACCCCCCCCAACTAGCTGTAATGCTCAGCAGGACAGGCAGCATCAATGGAGTGAAATAGACAGTCAACGTTTCAGACTGAGCCCCTACTGAGCATTTTGTGTGCATTTGTGATGAGCGGGACATTGGGCTCGGAGGTTTTTAGAGCACCTGAACTGTTTAATTGTTGTTTAACACAGTCATTCATCATTCGGAGTTCCCTGTGCTATTCCTGAGTGACTCACTCTTCGTAATGCTGTTTCCTGCTGTCTTCTGTTTGAGCTTGTTACGTTTATTTTGACAGGCTCGGGAATTCCATGTTAATTGTATCGTTTAAGCGGATGCCTGATTTGTGCTAATCGTGGGGTCCTAGTTTTGAGAGTGTTAATTCTCCCGGTGTCACAGATGTTCTTTTGGAATGATTATGAATAGACTCCCGTCAACATGTCTACATCGAGTCTGTCTTTTCTCTATACTCGGGTTCCAATATTGCTGGTGCACATCATGACAGTGATCGCTAGATTTCCAGCATCTTTCTGTTAATAAGTAGTTGTAATCATTTATAATTAATACCTCTGAGGATCTTTTGTGACTGGTTTGGGTCAGAAGCCCTGGTTGGGACCCTTTGGGAATAAGGAGTGGGGGGGGGGGGTTGCTGGTATAGGAAAGCAGAAGTAATCACTGAGAAGAGGTTGCCCAGACCAGGGGACTCACAGTAACACACACAAAAAATGCCCGAGGAACTCAGAAGGTCAGGCAGCATCTATGGAGGGGAATAGTCAGTCGACATTTTAAGCCGAGACCCTTCATCGGGACTGGAAAGGAGGGAGAAGAGGCCAGAATAAGAAGGTGGGAGGAATACAAGCTGGCAAGTGATAGGTGAGACCAGGTGAGGGGAGGGTAGATGAAGTGAGAAGCTGGGTGGTGATGGGTGGGAAAGGTAAAGGGCTGGAGACTGAGGGACTGGAAAGGAGGGAGAAGAGGCCAGAATAAGAAGGTGGGAGGAATACAAGCTGGCAAGTGATAGGTGAGACCAGGTGAGGGGAGGGTAGATGAAGTGAGAAGCTGGGTGGTGATGGGTGGGAAAGGTAAAGGGCTGGAGACTGATGGAAGAGGACAGGCAACCATGGGGAATAGGGAAGAAGGAGGGAATGAGAGGAGACGGTAGGTGAGGGGGGAATGAGTGGGTGCGGAGGGGGGAATGAAGTGAGGAGCTGGGAGGTGATGGGTGGAAGACATAACAGGCTGAAGAAGGAGGAATCTGATAGGAGAAGAGAGTGGACTGTGGGAGATAGGGAAGGAAAAGGGGGGCCAGAAGGTGGTGATAGGCAGGTGAGGAGAAGGGAAGGGGTGAGAGGGGATCTAGAATGGAGAATGGAAAAAGAGCGAAGGGGAGGGAAGGAGAAATTACTGAAAGATGGACAGTGCCCTGACAGATGCTGGGAAATCTCTGTCTGCCTGCTTTGCTGCACGCAGGTAACAAACTGTTTACTTTAACTGAGTCTGCAGTCTCTGTTTACAGCCCTTGAGACGCCACACAGCCGTACCATTCAAGTGTAAGTTTATGCAGTGACCCAACGGCGACAGGGAACAGGGAACACAGAACACCACAGCTGACTGCAGGCCCTTCAGCCCATCATGTTGTGCTGAGCTTTGAGCCTACTCCAAGATCAATCTCAAGTTCAAGTTTATCATCCGTCAACCGCACACATATACACCACCAAATGAAGCAAAGCTGCTCCGGACCAAGGTGCACAACACATAAAACAATATTACCACAAATAAATTAACAGATAGCAAGGCGCATTTATGAGACAAGTTAAAAAGTAAACAGTATAATACTACTGGCGCTTCAAGCATGATGAGACCGAGATGGTGGCAGGCCCTGGGGG
Organism: Mobula birostris; assembly: GCF_030028105.1. Classification (NCBI taxonomy): domain Eukaryota; kingdom Metazoa; phylum Chordata; class Chondrichthyes; order Myliobatiformes; family Myliobatidae; genus Mobula; species Mobula birostris. The sequence continues at coordinate 108,867,117 of NC_092381.1, forward strand.
GAGGAGCTGTTTCCCATCCTCACAGTCCTTGCCCGAATGCTACGGTACCTCAAAGAGATTGCTGGGGGGAATTATCGCCAAGGCTAGGGGCCCTGTGTATACAGTGCTCCTGATAAATATCTCTAATGGGTGAAAGAGAGACTCTGGTTGGTCCTCACAGTCCTTTGAAGGGACTTACAGTTGGCTGCCTTGCCATTCCCACACCAGACAGTGACGCAGCTGGTCAGGACACTCGATGGTGCTCCTGTAAAAAATGGCTAGAATGGGGGAGGGGTGCCTCGCTCGCCCCAATCTCCTCTAAACCTTCCCTTCCACATAACCCTCCATTTCAAAGATTCAAAGTAGATTTATTATCAAAGTACGTATGCAGTATACAACCTTGAAATTCGTCTTCCCCACAGACAGCCACAAAACAAAGAACCATGGAACCAACCTGTCCAAAGGCAAACTGCAAACATCAAAACCCCCCTCCCCACCCCCATGTACAAATGGCAAACTGCAAACATCATGTACAAATGGCAACCAAAAAAATGAGCAAAAACGCAGAATATAAAACCCAAAACCAAAAGGCATATTTCAGCTCAGTTCAGCCTGGTGTTCATTACCTGCAGGCAGCCCTGATTCAAAAATCACCCAAAAGTAGTAACAAAAAAGAGTGACCATAACTAGAAATAGAAACCTGAGCATCATAAAACTGAACTAATTTACCTCGAAATCGATCCCCTCATATCAGTAAATTTGGGGACCATTCAGAGGTCAGAAATGGAGAGGGGAAGTTCTAAAGATTATTGAGGCGAGAAAGCCTAAGGCATGGAATGACTTGAACAAACTTCTTGATTTAATGTAACAAGATAACCATTAAACTTTGCCCAGCAGTCTGTGTAGACTGAGGGCATTTGAGGTAATGACCAACTCAAACTCGGCCAGGATCCATATCGCTGGCCCGGGAGAGAGTCGACGGCACCAAAGCATAAACAATAATAAACAAGCGAAAGTCTGCAGAAGCCGGAAATCCAGAGTAACCCACACAAAATGCCGGAGGAACTCATAGGCAGCGTCTATGGAAAAAGAGTAAACAGTCGGCATTTCGGGCCGGGATCTTTCACCTTCTCAGCCATAGATGCTTCCTGACCTGCTGAGTCCCAGCAGCATTCCAATGATCTTACTGGCAACCTCTGTGTTTCTGCGTAACAAAAACAGTGGAAAAAAAACAAGTTGGGCTATTTCGGGATTTGGTGTCCAATTAAAGAAAATTGTTGGGTTATGATGTCTTCTATATATTTTTATAGAAGACACACACGCAGGCCTTGCTGGGTCAGAACTCTGCACTCTAGTCCCTGATCTTCCCCAATCTCCTCAAAGGCACCAACGCAACCCACCTGAACCACCTACGAACCCTGAACCCGAGGTGTACGAGCCTGCAGTTTACCAGCACGGTAGTCCAGTGGTCAATGTAACCCTATTGCAGTACTGGCAACCCACCGCTGCCTTTAAGGAATTTGTACGTTCTCCCCGGGACATATGAGGAGCGTTTGATGGCTCTGGGCCTGTACTCACTGGAGTCTCATTGAAACCTATTGAATATTGAAGGGCCTCGATACAGTGGATGTGGAGAGGATGTTTCCTGTAGCAGGGGAGTATAGGACCTCAAACTAGAAGGAAGTCACTTTAGAGCAGAGTTGAGGAGGAACTTTCTGAGCCAGAGTCCAGTGAACCTGTGGAATTCGTTGCCACAGGACAAGCCGTTGGAGGTATTGAAGTGGACATTGATAGTTCCCTGATTAGTAAGGACATCAAAGGTTATGGGGAGAAGGCGGGAGAATGAAGTTGGGAGGGAAAATGAATCAGTGGAATTTCCAGTGGCCAAACATTTTAATTCCTATTCCCATTCCCGTTCCCATTCTGACAAGTCGGTCCATGGCCTCCTCTTGTACCGCGATGAGGCCACCCTCAGGGCGGAGGAGCAGCACTTTATATTCCGTCTGGGTAGCCTCCAACCTGATGGCATGAACATCGATTTCTCCTCCTGATAAAAAAAATCCCCCCCCCTTTCCTTTCCCTCTTCTATTCCCCACTCTGGCCCCTTACCTCTTCTTACCTGCCTATCACCTTCCCTCCTTCCCTTTCTCCCATGGTCCACTCTCCTCTCCTATCAGGTTGCTTCCCCTCCAACCCTTGACCTTGCCCACCCACCTGGTTTCACCTATCACCTTCTACTATCTATCCTCCTCCCCACCCCACCCCCCCACCTTTTTATTCTGGTGTCCTCCCCGCTTCCTTTCCAGTCCTGAGGAAGAGTTGACTGTTTATACGTTTCCATAGAAGCTGCCTGACCTGCTGAGTTCCTCCAGCATTTTGTGTGTGTTGTCATGTAATCAGCCATGATGGAATGGGAGGGCCTAGATGGGTAAAGGGCCTGTTTCTGTGCTGAGATGCTCTATTTGGCTTGTGTAGCATCCAGACAGGAACCTACACTACTCAGCTTCGCTGAACCTCCAAAACACCCTCAGATCAACAGCCCTGAACCGTCAAATCAAAACAGCCCCTTCACACATGGTCAAGACCTGCTAGCGTCAGGTTAGTGAGCAATGCTGTGCCCTAAAGGCTTCTCACTGTTGTAACTATTATGTGTTAGCATTAATAAATCTTGACCAACCATTTAAGATTAGTAACCCTAGGGTGGTAGAGTGGAGATAGATCTCTACCAAAGGAGGTGTAAAATTCTCCTTCCCTCCACTAGCCTGCGGGTCACCCTTGGGCAAGGTGTAGCACCTGCTTAGACCCCCCCGACCAGGGTCACGTGAGCAGTTGGTGGGTATCACAAGTCCTGGTTATGCGACCACTGTCGCCAGGAAGACAATCTCTGTCGTGTATTGAGGATGACTGAGGTTACCCGTTTCGTGTAAAGACGCTGCCCAGGAGAAGGCAATAGCAAACCACCCTGTAGAAAGATTTGCCAAGAGCAATCATGATCATGAAAAACTATGATTGGCCTGACTGAGGGGAGGTGGTGGGGGCCTAAGCAGGTGCCACACCTTGCCCAAGGGTGATCTGCAGGCTAGCGGAGAAAGGAGTGTCTTACACCTCCTTTGGTACAGTCATATCACCACCACGCTAAAGCCAGCGAATTTGAGTCATTGGTATGAAACATTGTGTTATTAGTATATAACATATTGATGTAATTACAAAGAAGGCACAGCAATGACTACATTTCATTAGGAGTTTGAGGGGGCTTGTTATGTCACCGAAGACCCTAGCAAACCTCTACAGATGTACTGTGCAGAGCATTCTGACTGGTTCGAGCACTGTCTGGTGTGGAGTCTCCGGTGCATAGGATCTGAAAAAGCTGTTGAGGGTTACAAACTCAGTCAGCCCCATCAACGGTGCTGGCCTCCCCAGCATCGAGAACGTCACCAGAAAGCAATGCCCTCAAGAAGGCAGCACTCACCTTTGAGGAGCCTCGCCCTGGACATACCCTGATCTCATTGCTACCATCAACAAGGAGTTACAAGACCCTAAAGACACATACCCAATGTTCTGGAAATAGCTCCTTCTCCTCTGACACCAGATTTCTGAAACATCATTAAACCCATGAACACTACCTCTTTATTTTGCACTGCTTAATTAATTATATATTCTTGTTGCAATTGATGGCCATGTTTAATTTGATGGAATATTGCTGCCACAAAACAAGTAATTTCATGACAGTGTAACAGGGGTTCCCAACCTGGGCGCAACGGACCCCTTGCTTAGTGGTATTGGTTCAGGGTGTGAAAATGTTTGGGAACCCCTGGTGGAGAGCCGTTTGCACAGGGTTGGCTATAGCCAGTGCTGACCGGCTGGTTTGATCTGGATGGTAACACACACAATATGCTGGAGGCACTCAGTATCCATGAAGAGGAATAAACACCCGACGTTTTGGGTTGAGACACTTCATCAGATTCTTCCAGTGTTCTGCAGGTGTTGCTCTGGCTTTCCAATAGCTCTTGTGCTTTCATCCTGGATGGTGCCAGTTGCTACGTGAAGGTTGTCGGCTCTGTTCTCATCCAGTCAGCTGGAGAGTTTTCCATCACACTGCATGAAGTCAAAAGACAGGACCTGAAAGGAAACGCCGGTGGACTCACCCGTTCCACGTGGGAGTTGTGTAACAGATCACCCATGAGGCGGAGCTGGATTCCAATCTGGCGGACAATGACCTCGTCGTTCCCCGTCTCGTGGTGGAAGCTGTTGCCTTGAGCTATAACTGGTGAATTCATGCCTGCGTCCAGCATCGTCGACTGAATCCGCTGCACCTCACCTGGAAATAACCAGAGAACCGCGTCAGGAGCAATCAAAGTCAACGTTCAAAGTAAACTTATTATTAATGTGCATATACGTCACCATATACTACCCTGAGATTCATTTTCTTCCAGGCATTCATAGCAAAATAAAGAAATACAATGGAATTCATGAAAAACTATACATTAACAAGTTGACAAATAACCAATGTGTAAAAGAAGTCAAATAAAATATATACAACACACATCAGAGTTGCTGGCGAACGCAGCAGGCCAGGCAGCATCAGTAGGAAGAGGTGCAGTCGACGTTTCGGGCCGAGACCCTTCGTCAGGACTAACTGAAGGAAGAGTGAGTAAGGGATTTGAAAGTGGGAGGGGGAGGGGGAGATCCAAAATGATAGGAGAAGACAGGAGGGGGAGGGATGGAGCCAAGAGCTGGACAGGTGATTGGCAAAAGGGATACGAGAGGATCATGGAACAGGAGGTCCGGGAAAAAAGACAAGGGGGGGGTAACCAGAGGATGGGCAAGGGGTATATTCAGAGGGACAGAGGGAGAAAAAGGAGAGTGAGAGAAAGAATGTGTGTATAAAAATAAGTAACAGATGGGGTACGAGGGGGAGGTGGGGCATTAGTGGAAGTTAGAGAAGTCAATGTTCATACCATCAGGTTGGAGGCTACCCAGACGGAATATAAGGTGTTGTTCCTCCAACCTGAGTGTGGCTTCATCTTTACAGTAGAGGAGGCCGTGGATAGATATGTCAGAATGGGAATGGGATGTGGAATTAAAATGTGTGGCCACTGGGAGATCCTGCTTTCTCTGGCAGACAGAGCGTAGATGTTCAGCAAAGCGGTTTCCCAGTCTGCGTCGGGTCCCCACCCATCAGGGTCACATGAAGCCATGGGAGCAGGTGGCGGATGGTCGTATGAGCGGCCGGTGCATATCACAAGTCCTGGTTATGCAACCACTGACGCCAGGTAGACAATCTCTGAAGAGTATTAATAATGGCTGGGGTTACCCGTCTTGTAAAGACACTGCCCAGAAGAAACCAATAGCAAATCATTTCTGTAGAAAAATCTGCCAAGAACAATCATGGTCCTGGAAAGACCATGATCGCTAACATCATATAACACAGCACAGAATGATGTGTTGAATTGGGGTGTAAAGTTGTTATTTTTCAGGTTTAAGTTTCGAATGCTTGCTTCTATTTTTAATATAATCACCCCTATATATGTAATAATTCAGTGAATTTTCCAGCAATTATGATACAGTTGCTTTTGTATTTTTCTACAAGCTTCTTAGTTTTCAGTAGCAGGTGTCACATGGCCTGAAACTGGTGATTTCACAGATTAACTGCTATCACTGGAATGTTGTTATCTCTCGTCTGACTGAGACTAAGTCAACGATTTTCCGGTCCTGTCTTTCCTTTGTTCTTACCACACTAATTTATTATTATTCTTTATTAATTCAGATTTAACCCTAGCCCAATCACAGCTTTAGGGTCAATGCACCTACCAACTGTTATGGGGGAGGAAACTAGAGCACCCGGAGCAAACCCACACAACCACAGTGGAAAACGTGCAAACTCCACAGAGACAGCAGTGGGAATTGAACCCGGGTTATCTGTACTGTAAACCGACGTGCTAACCACTACACTACCGTGTTGCCCACGGGGAGAACGTACAAACTCCTTACAAGCAGTGTGAATTGCTTGTCTGTTTGCGGGTTTCCCTCCATTTCAGGTAAATATTCTCCTTTATATCCTGTTGACCACCGCCAGCTCTGGTCATAACAGCTTGGTTTCAGAGAGATATTTACATAGAGTACTGCCGCAAGAAATCAGCATCTAACATCAAGGACCCCACCATCCAGGCCATGGTTTCTTCTCACTGCTGCCATCGGGCAGGAGGTACAGAAGCCTCAGGTCCCACACCACCAGGTTCAGGAACAGTTATTACCCCACAACCATCAGGCTCCTGAACCAGTGTGGATAACTTCACTCACCACAATGAGCCTCAGGTCCCACACCACCAGGTTCAGGAACAGTTATCACCCCACAACCATCAGGCTCCTGAACCAGCGGGGATAACTTCACTCACCACAATGAGCCTCAGGTCCCACACCACCAGGTTCAGGAACAGTTATCACCCCACAACCATCAGGCTCCTGAACCAGCGGGGATAACTTCACTCACCACAATGAGCCTCAGGTCCCACACCACCAGGTTCAGGAACAGTTATTACCCCACAACCATCAGGCTCCTGAACCAGTGTGGATAACTTCACTCACCACAATGAGCCTCATGTCCCACACCACCAGGTTCAGGCACATTTATTTCCTCACCTTTAAGGACTCTACAACTCTCGCTCTCAAAAGTATATATTTTTTATTTGCACAGTTGGTTGTTTGTCGGTCTTTGTTTAGCTAGATGGATAGATACTTTATTGATCCCAAAGGAAATTACATTGTCTCAGTAGCATTACAAGTGCACAGATATAAATATTAGAAGAGAAGTAGAAATAACAAAAAACAAGTTACCACAAAAAGTTTAACAGGAGGGGGGTCATCACTTCCCTGGCTATAGGTTGACTCATTGTCCAGCCTAACGGCCAAGGGTAAGAATGACCTCATACAGCGCTGTTTGGAGCAGTACAGTTGTCTTAGTCTGTTACTAAAAGTGCTCCTCTGTTCAGCCAAGGTAGCATGCAGAGAGTGAGAAATATTGTCCAGAATTGCCAGGATTTTATATACAGTTTTTCATTAATTCTATTGTATTTCTTTACGTTGCTGTGAATGCCTGCAAGAAAATGAATCTCAGGGTAGTATATGGTGATGTACTATATAGTTCCTAGGTTGTCAAGCTGAGGATGAGCTCCCACTACCTAAAAGTGCTCCTCAGGGCATGCGCCTCAAATAGCCTCTGACAACCAACTCCAACTCCTGGCCTTCTCATGTGGCTTAGCCTCTAAGCCTGGCGGAACTGTTTCTACTGACAGGAGAAGGGGCGAAGGCGGGTCCTGGTGCCTTAAAACCAGTGCTTTGGGTAGATGGAGCTCGTCAGCCTGGGAAGGCAGTCCACCTAAGGGAGGGAAAACTCTGATTTCAAACCTCCGCTACCTTGCGGCCATACCCACTCATGGGAAAGGCTGCGGAGTAAACCCTGAGGACAAATCCGGAGCTGGAGTCCCTAAGGCAGTCCGACATTGCCTTCAACCTCGTTCTGGCAACTCCTGTGACGACACTGGTGCCAAGCTGTATCGGCCCTTGCCCTTCCCTTGGACAACATCGGTGTCGTGGAGAGGGGAGACTTGCAGCATGGGCAACTACCGGTCTTCCATACAACCTTGCCCAGGCCTGCGCCCTGGAGAGTGAAGACTTTCCAGGCGCAGATCCATGGTCTCGCGAGACTAACGAATGTTACCACCAAATATGGTGACGTATATGTATGTTGATAATAAACTTCCTTCGGTCGAACTTTGACTGTGGCCACTGAAAGCACTACACTTTTTCCTACTGCCTGCTGTTTTGATTGATTTTAAGGAAAAAGGGAGAGGGGCAAGTCTCGACTTGCCTTCCAGGGCACACAATAGCTGCATGTTCACATGAGCTGAACGACAGTCTGCTCACTGAAAAAACACAGTCCCTCTCCCCCCTCCTCACCCTGAAAACACAGATCCAGGCAGGCTATTCAACCGTGAGAGACATCACAGTCATCGGCCGACAGAGGAGAACGTTCAGATGTTGGGGATCGCCATTTTGGCATTCACACATCATTGCAAGTATACTCCCCTGCCAGGAAAACTCCCCTGCCGCACAGTCTGAAAACACAACAGGCTCTTCAATAGGTACCGTCAGGGACATACGACCAGCGACATCATGAAGGATCCCACCCACCCTGCTCATGGACTGTCTGTCCCACTCCCATCAGGGAGGAGGCTACGCAGCATCCACTCCAGGGCCACAAGACTGAAAAGCAGTTACTTTCCCCAAACAGTAAGGCTGATCAACACCTCCACCCGCTAACCCACCAACCACCACTACTTTATAATTTCCTGTCAGTCACTTTATGTAGACATTCCTGTGCCTAGTGTCACTCTATGGACATACAATCAATCTACATGTCTAAGCGATCTTATACATTTCATAGAAAACATAGAAACATAGAAAATCTACAGCACGTTACAGGCCCTTCGGCCCACAATGTTGTGCTGACCATGTAACCTACCCTAGAAACTGCCTAGGATTTCCCCACCGCATAGCCCTCTATTTTTCTAAGCTCCATGTACCTATCGAAGAGTCTCTTAAAAGGCCCTGTTGTATCCAAAGTTTCAAAGTAAATTTCGTGTCAAAGTTACATATATGTCATCATATACAACCCTGAGATTTGATTTCTTGCGGCATGCACACTCAGTCCAATATATCCACGATATATTGTGCATTACTGAGTTATTTGTCTTTTTTTTGTGCTGCATTGGATCTGGAGTTGCAATTATTTCATTCTCCTTTACACTTGTGCTCTGGAAATGACGTTAGACAGTCTTGAAAGACAGAGAAATGGAGGGCTGTGTAGGGGGGAAGGATTGATTAGAGGTTTGGCACAGCATTGTGTGCTGAAGGACCCTGGATGGAAGTTTACAAGTTTAACCTCACTGACCTGAAAGGATAAACCTGCCTCTCCGCAGGTGCCATCTGTCCCGTTGAGAATTTCCAGCTACTTTTTGAGGGGACACCAAGGCCAGGTCAACCTCTCATGAGACTTTGGCACCTTCAGTGATGTAGCACCCTCTCGGTGCCGTACCGGGAGCATCAGCTTGTTCTGTGCTTGGCTCCCTGGAGCAGGATTTGAATGCGGAGGCTCGAGCAAAAGGCACTGACCCTCGTAGACCCTTGAAACAGAACAGGCCCCAACTCACCCCCTTCTCCACCCCAAGCTGTTGTCCTGAACCTTACCAGGCAGCGAGCTGTTGGTTGTGGAGTTCATGCCACACGTTATCAGTCTCCTGATGTTTGGGACAGTTGCCGAGTGATCGCAGTACTCTCCCTGACCCCTAAGCAGATGGGCATGTGGTGAGTATTGCTCGGGGCTGCTGGCAGTGCAGTTGCCAAGGTTCGACTGGATGTGTTCCTGGGCGCAGGATTCTGACGAATTTCCCTCATCAAATGGTCTAGCCATGCTCCTCTCCACCTGTTGGCAATCAAAACAGCACCCATTACTGCTATCGCACAGAGAGACGTGCATTTTTATAGCACCTGACACAACTCCAAGGCACCAGAAAAAAATACACATTTACTGTAACACACAAAAAATGCTGGAGGATCGCAGCAGGTCAGGCAGCATCTACGGAGAGGACCCTTCGTCAGGATTGGAAAGGAAGGAGAGGGGAGCCAGAATAAGGAGGTGAAGGGGAGCAGGAAGAAGGTCAAGCTGGCAGGTGATAGAAAATTCAAGTACAAGTAGAAATCCAACTTGATTATCATCTGACTGTACATATACACAACTAAATGAAACAACCTTCAGCCAGACACACACACAGCACATAAAACTAAATGACACCATAAATATGTTAATAAAATAGAACTGAATATGTATGTAGTGCACAGCAAAGGTAGACAGTAAACAGCTCGCTGTGGTAGTGACGAGACCTCGGGAGTGACAGGGTATTCATCAGTCTCACAGTCTGAGAGAAGAGGCTGTTACTCAGTCTGGCAGTCCGAGTCCTGATGCTCCTGTACCTCCTTCCTGACGGTCGTGGGTCAAAGTGATTGCAGGATTAATCTCAATGTAGTACAGTAACGTATATGTATTTTGCAGTTCTGGGTCTTGGGCAAGGTTTAATTGATGAGGTTTGTGGATTGGACTTTGGATGATCGAAGTACGTATACAGTTGTACAAGTTTGGATGGGTACATGGAAGGTGGGGGTTAACCTACCGACTGGAAAGCCGTTGGACTGTGGGAGGAAACCGGAGCACCTGGAGGAAACCCACACAGTCATGGTGAGAGTGTACAAACTCCTTACAGGCGGTAGCGGGAATTGAACCCGGGTCGCTGCTACTGTGAAGTGTTGTGCTGACCACTACACACTGTGCTGCCCCTCTGACAATATAAGATAATTTGCCTTCCTAATTACTTGCTGGTGTGTTACAGCCTAATGTTCTGTGGCTCTGGATCTGAACTCACAGGAGTTTAGAAGAATGAAAGGGGATCTCATTGAAACCTGTCGAATATTGATAGTGTGGACATGGAGAGGATGTTTCCTGTGGGGAGAAGGCAGGAGAATGGTGTTGGGACCATTTCTTTTCACAATTTATGTAAACAATTTGGATGACGGAGTTGATGGCTTTGTGGCCGGGTGAAAGTTCAAAGTATTATCTATGTATTTATACTATATACAACTTTGAGGCTCGTCTCCTAACGGGCAGCCACAAAACAATGAAACCCAACAGAACACATTAAAAAAAAGACTGTCAAACGCCTAATGTGCAGAGAGAGAAAATAAACCCACAAGCAAATAGTGTCCTGAGCTGGAATCCGCAAGGCAGTCTCACTGTTCAGCGCAGAGACGAGTAAATCCCGTGGAGCAGCGATCTGAACCAGCTCCTCCCTCACCCTGCCCGGCACATAAATTGATGTTCAGACATCGGGTTCAGTCACCTCAGTACTCAATTATGGACAATACGGAGATAGGTGGAAGGGTAGGAAGTGCTGAGGAAGCAGGGAGCCAGCTGAAGGACTTAGACAGATCGGGAGAATGGCCAAAGAAGTGGCAGATGGAACATAGTGCAGGGAAGTGTATGGTCATGCACGTTGGTAGAAGGAATAAAGACATAGACTGCTTTCTAAACAGGGAGAAAACTCAAAAATTAGAGCTTCAAAGGGACTTGGGAGTCCTTGTGCAGGATTCCCTAAAGGTTAACTTGCCGGTTGAGTCGATGGTGAGGAAGGCAAATGCAATGTTACCATTCATTCAGAGAGGACTGGAGTAACAAAGCAAGGATGTAATGCTGAGAATACCTAAAGCATTGGTCTGACCACACATGGACTATTGTGAGTCGTTTTGGGCCCCTTATGTAAAAAAAAGATGTGTCGGTATTGGAGAGAGTCCAGAGAAGGTTCACGAGAATTAATTCCAGGAATGAAAGGGTCAAGGTATATGGTGCACTTGATGGCTGTGGGCACGTACTATCTACAAGATGCACTGCAACATCACACCAAAGTTCCTAAGGCAGCACCTTTCAGACCCATGACCACTACCATCTAGAAGGACGAGATCAGCAGATACCTGGGAACACCACCACTTGGAAATCCCCCTCCAAGTCATTCACCATCCTGACTTGGAAATATATCGCTGTTTCTTCATTGTCACTGGGTCAAAATCATGGAATTCCCTCCCTAACAGCACTGTGGGTGTACCTACACCTCAGAGACTGCAGCGGTTCAAGAAGGTAGCTCATCTCCACCTTCTCAAGGGCAACTAGGGATGGGCAATAAATGCTGGCTGAGCTGGCGATGCCCACATCCCGTAAATGAATAATAAAAGAATGTACTTGCTGGAATTTAGAAGAATTGGGTGGGGCGAATCTCATTGAAATCTATAATGAAAGGCCTAGATAGCGTGGATGTGGAAAGGATGTTTCCAACAGGGAGAAGGCAGGAGAATGGGGTTGAGAGGGATAGTAAATCAGCCATGATGGAATGGCAGAGCAGACACAATGGGCTGAATGGCCTAATTCTGCTGCAATGCCTTATAGACTTATAACCTTTGTACTTCAGGTACCTACATACCTCAACATTTTGTCATCTTCACCATTACTTCTCTCCTTCCACGGTTGGGGGGGGAGGGGTGGAATCTCACTGAAACCTATTGAATATTGAAAAGTCTAGATAGGGTGGATGTGGAGAGGATGTTTCCTGTAGTGGGGGAGTCTAGGACCAGAAGGCACAGATAGAGTGGATGTGGAGAGGATGTTTCCTATGGTGGGGGAGTCTAGGACCAGAGGGCACAGATAGAGTGGATGTGGAGAGGATGTTTCCTATGGTGGGGGAGTCTAGGACCAGAAGACACAGTCTCAGAATAGAGGTACATCTATTTAGAACAGAGATTAGGAGGAATTTCTTTAGCCAGAAGAGGGGAATCTGTGGAATTCGTTGCGATGGCGTCTGTGGAGGCCAATTCATTGGGTGTATTTAAGGCAGAGGTTGATAGTTTCTTGACTAGTCAGAACGCCGGGAGAAGGCAGGAGGCTGGGGCTGAGAGTAAAACGGAACAGCCACAATGAAATGGAGGAGCAGACTTGAAGAGCCAAATGGCCTAATTGTGCTCCTGTATCTTATGGTCAGAACATCGCATACATAACAGTAATAAAAACCTATAAATTACAATCAGAAATATATTTTAAAAATTAAATAAAATTTTTAGTGCAAAAAGAGAGGAAAAGTAGTGAGGTAGTGTTCATGGGTTCAGTGTCCATTCAGAAATCAGATGGCAGAGGGGAAGGAGCTGTTCCTGAATCACTGAGTGTGTGCCTTCAGGCTTCTGTATCTCCTACCTGATGGTAACAATGAGAAGAGGGCACGTTCTGGCTGATGGGGGTCCTTCATGATGGACGCCACCTTTTTGCGTCATCACCCTTTGTAAATGTCCTCAGTGGACAATGGGCTCACTTTCAGGGCATGGACTCTTTATCTCATGTTTTTGATATTTACTGCTTATTTATTTATTATTATTCTTTCTTTCTTTTTCTATTTGCACAGTGTGTTGTCTTGTCCACACTAGTTGAATGCCCAAGTTGGCGTGGTCTTTCATTGATTCTATTTTGGTCATTATTCTATAGTTTTACCGAGTATGCCCACAAGAAAATTAATCTTATCGTTGTATGTGGTGACATACATGTACTTTGACAATAAATTTACTGTGAACTTTGATGCTGGGGAGGCTACTGACCCGAAGAGCTGGCAGAGTCTACAACTTTCTGAAGCTTATTTTGATCCTATGCAGCCCCCACCAGACGGTGGTACAACCAGCTAGAATGCTCTCCATCTGTAGAAATTTGCAAAAGTCTTTAGTGATATACCAAGTCTCCTCAAACTACCCCCCCCACCACACTTTCCACCCCATCTGCCAATTTCTGCCCCTCGCTCAATGAGCTCTTGGCAATTAGGAGTTAGGATTTGTTATATCAGCACCTGATGCATCAATCCCTGTCTCTGCTGAGCTTCAATCTCAGGGCAGGAGCCAACCCCTCCCCCCGATTTACTGGCCTGGAAAACGAGAGATCGGCCGGTGCCGAGTCTTCTAACCACCCAGATCACAGGCAGGAATATGGCAGATGCTGAAAATTCAAAACAAAAGCAACAAGTTTTGGAAGTACTTCATATCACTTCCCGAGAGGGAAACCAAAATCATGTCTTGCACACCCAGTGGCCACTTTATCAGGAATCGCCTGTACCTAATGAAGTGGCCACTCGGTCCATGTCTGTGGTCTTCTGCTGCCGCGGCCCATTCACTTCAACGTTCGACCTGTTGTGCATTCAGAGATGCTCTTCTGCACAGCACTGTTGTAATGTGCGGTTATCTGAGTTACTGTTACCTTCCTGTCAGCTTGAACTAGTCTGGCCATTCTCCTCTGACCTCTCTCGTTAACAAGGTGTTTTCACCCACAAAACTGCAGCTCAATGGATTTTTTTTTCTGTTTTTCACACTGTTCTCTGTAAACTCTAGAACAGAGTTTCCCAACTTGGGGTCCATGGACCCCTCGGTTAATGGTAGGGGTCCATGGTATAAAAAAGCATGGGAACCCCTGCTGTAGGGATGTTGTGTGTGAAAATCTCAGAACAGCAACAGTTTCTGAGATGACCCAAACTATCCCATCTGGCACCAACAATCACTTAGTCACTTAGATCACGTTTCTTCCTCATTTTCATGTTTAGTCTGAACAAAAACTGAACCTCTTGACCATGTCTGTATGCTTTTAGGCATTGAGTGCTGCCACATTATTGGCTGACAAGGTGGCCACTGTGTGATATATTCTTTAAATAACAAGCACGAGAAAGTCTGCAGAGGCTGGAAATCCAGAGCAACACATTCGAAATACTGGAGGAATTCAGCATCTATGGAAAAGAGTAAACAGTCGACGTTTGGGGGTCGAAGCTCTTCTTCAGGACTCGAGATTATTCTTTAAATAATCTCAGATTTCTTGGCATATTAGTTTTTTTTTGTTATTGGGACTAGTCGGATAGACGGGGGAGGATGATAGATGGTGCCGGTACAGAGAGGGAGAAGTTTGCGGAGGGAATCCCTCTGCCCGTTCAGACCGGGCTCGCTGCAGTCCCTCTCCAGCCCACGAGGCGGCGCTCGGTGCGCCCCGGCCGCCGACTGTTTGCAAACAAACGCCCACGTTTCCAGCGGGGTGTGAGCCACACTTAAAGCGACCCTGCCCTCAAACACGGGCACGCACTTCTTCGCCCAAAAATGCCAGCACCTTCACTTCAAGACGTCAAAACCGTGATGTTTCCACTACAGTTCCGGGCTGAATTACCTCTCGGGTTGCGTTTAGCAATGGAAAAGTATATAGGAACTGATCGCGATTTGTTACAACGGGGTGGGAGGGGGGCACTGCAAAAGTGCATCCTTTTGCCAAAAAACGCGCCTCGAGAGCCTCCAGAAATAAATGCAAGCCCTTTCTTAGGGTGACGGAATGGAACGATAACTTTTAAATGTTAAAGCATCGACTGGAATGTTTTTTCTCCAAACACACTGAGCAAAGTATACTGTTGTAACAGCAAGTGACTTTTTTTCCAAACATGCGTGGGAAACGCAAGCCGTTGAAGAAGCATCCTCGCTTTAAAAATTCCGATTCTCTCGCCATGACAAGTTTGAGGCACATTAATCTGATGCAACACTTAAAACTGCCTCTACTTTTTATCACACTGGCTTCCCTGCGCTGTGTCCACAACGTTAATCAGACTGGCTTCCCTGCTCTGTGTGTGCACGGAGTGTATCAGTCTGGCTTCCCTGCGCTGGCTCCACGGGGCATCGACTTCACCGCTGAACGATGCGCATCGCAACATCAGCCAGATGTCTTTAAAAAGCAGGTCATAAACACAAGAGATTCTGCACATGCTGGAAATCCAGAGCAACACACACACACACACGCAAAGTGCTAGGGAAATTCAGCAAGGTCAGGCAGCATCTATTGGAGAGGAATAAACAGTCGGCGTTTATTCACTGATGGGGGGGCATCGACCCGAAACGTCGGCTGTTTCTTCCCCTCCACGGATGCTGCCTGACCTGCTGAGTTCCTCCAGCATTTTGCGTGTGTGTGTGTGTGTGTGTGTGTGTGTTGCTCTAAAGCAGAGAGAGCGCTCTCCGCCTCCCCAGATCGCCACCTGTCAACACGCACAAACCCACACACTTGCCGAAGAGAGCGCATTCAACCCCCCTGCTCCGAGACACTGAGTCGCAATGTTTACACACAAAAAAATATACAAAGTAACAAAGTAACCAGGAGACAACAGGATATAAAGTATCCATCTGGTATATATATATATATGATTTACGCACAGTTCTAAACAGTAAACAGTAAAGAAATCCAGAGTAACACACACAAAATGCTAGAGGAACTCAGCAGGTCAGACAGCGTCAATGGAAATGATTAAACAGGCGACATTTCGGGCCGAGACCCTTCATCAGGAATGGGGGAAGAAGGCAGAATGAGAAGGTTGGGGAGGGGAAACTGGTATTTCTGCAGTCTGGGGTTAATAATAGTCTTGTACACAAAAAGAGAAAACGGTTCATAAAAATACAGTTACTGGGAACTCACGTGAACAGTTTCACTTTTTTTTTCAGGAGCGCATCGCAGAGATATCTCGGAGCCCTTGACCCCCTTGCCAATCGGCACCTATCACAGGAGGAGGAAGGGAAAATTGCATATAAATAATAAAATTTTAATGTTAAAATAGACTAACATGAAAGCGTTGCCTATCTGCCGCAGGTCCTGGTTCACGGTGAAATTCACTATCTCGAAATGCAAAGTACAGAAAAAGCCGCAGTGTTACTACAATGCAGAGCACAAACCTGATTTTCTTTCGGAGCGGGTTCTGGGGGTCGGGTTGTTTGTTTGTTATGGTTTAATCCTCTTAAGGCTACGCAGAGCTGACAGCGAGGATCAAACTACTAAAAATCTCCGCGCCACTCTCCTCAGTGTCATCCTCCGCCCTGACGTCAGCGCCCCGTCTGACAAGCCGAGACTTGTTACTCTCCGGAGATTTCCCTCTTAAAGGGGCCGCGCCCTGCCCGCCTCCCGGCCACAGCTCGACATTGTCTAATGTCATCTCCAACACACACGTGTGAAGGAGAACGAAGTAACTGCTACTCCGGATCCGGAGCACCACAAAAAAACATAATAACATAAAGAACACAGATAAGATGGTGAATGACAATAATTATAAATATTTAATAAGATATTTTATACACATAGATTGTACGTCCACAAAGTGATGCTAGGCACAGGAGTGTCTAGACATAAGGTGACTGACGGGAAATGATAAAGCATTGGTGGTTGGGGGTGTGGAGGATTGGGTTAGTGGGTGGCAGTGCCGATTAGCCTTACTGCCTGGGGAAAATAATCTTTGAGTCTGGTGCCCCTGGCGTGGATGTCACGTAGCCTCCTCCCCGATGGGATTGGGACAAACAGTCCATATTTCTGTAACACACACACACACAATGCAGGAGGAATTCAGCAGGTCAGGCAACATCTATGGAAATGAATAAAGAGTAGATATTTTGGGCCAAGATGACCACAACCTTGTTGTTGGGTTTGGAAGCTTGTATGCTTCAATAACCGGGAGAGCTATGTTGTCTGGAGTCATTCTTGGTAGGGTCACCCATGTCAAACAGGCCAAAGGGTAGAGGCCTGACTAGGAGTGGCCCACAGGTTCGGGGGTTCAGCTCAGGGCTAACAACCCTGATTGGTCAAACAAAATTGTTACGGAAACAGCAGTGAAGAATCCTTCTATGTCTGAGTGCGACAGTACAGACAGAGATGGAGCACCTTTGTTGCTGCCAGTGGTGTAACGGGCAGTAAGTACAGATCTGACGGAGAGTCCCAAACCCACAGCACCCTCTGGGTGCAAATATTATCCTTATCACCCCAGCCCACTCACAAATGTTCCACTGATTATTGTAAGTCTATCCTCCTTGGGTTTGGACCCTGCCGATAAGGAAATGGCCATTTCTACAGCAGCACACACAAACTGCTGAAGGAACTCAGCAGGTTGGGCAGCATCTGTGGAAAGGAGTAAACAGTCCATGTTTCAGGTTGAAACCCTTCTTGTCCAGTTCTGATGAAGGGTCTCGGCCCAAAACATGACTGTTTACTCTCTTCCACAGATGCAGCCTGACCTGCTGAGTTCCTCCAGCAATATGTGAATGTTGCTTTGGATTTCCAGTATCTGCATACTTTCTCGTGTTTGTAGCTATTTCCTCTCAATCTTCTACGTTCAAAGGAATAAAATCCTAACCTAGACAACCTTTCCATATAACTCAGGTCCCCCAGAGCCGACTGCATCCATGTAAATGTTGTCTGTGCTCTTTCTACCTTCTTTGCATCTTTCCTGTAGGTAGGTAAGGAAAGATGTAAATAAGGTTGAAAGAGTACAGAGGACTCTTTAAGGCAGAAGTTGGTAGATTCTTGATTAGTCAGGGCATGAATAGATACGGTGAGAAGGCAGGAGACTGGGGCTGAGGGGGAAAATGGATCGGCCATGATGAAATGACGGAGCAGACTTGATGGGCCAAATGGCCTAATTCTGCTCCTATATCTTATGGTCTTGGAGGACTATAATGAAGGACTCTAACCATCCAGGACATATTCTCTTCTCATGACTACCTTCAAGGAGGAGGTACAGCAGTCTGGAGACCCACACTCAATGTTTTAAGAACAGCATCTTCCCCTCCACCATCAGATTTCTGAATTGTGCATATACCCTCCCTCACTATTCCTCTTTCACACTATCTATATCTTTTTTTAATGTATTATAACTTATAGTCCAGAAGAAGGCAATGGCAAACCACTTCTGTGGAAAAATTTGCCAAGAACAATTATGGAAAGACCATGATCTCCCATGCCACACAACATGGCACATAACATGTCGCGAGCTTATAGTAATTTTTATGCTTAGTATTTATTTCTTATTGTAGCTTATAATATTTTTTATGTTTTGTATTGTACTGCTGACACAAAACAACAAATTTTGTGACAACAATAATAAATCTGATCCGGGTTCACACTCACTTGGAGATCTGCTCAAATACTGAGCCATAAAAAATGACTCACTACGACTTCAGCCACTAAACCTCAATGGTAGCCTAGTGGTCAGCACAACACTCCACAGTACAGGCGACCCGGGTTCAATTCCCGCCACTGCCAATTAGGAGTTTATACGTTCTCTCTGTGACGGCATACGTTTCCTGCAGGTGCTCCGGTTTCCTCCCACAGTCTGAAGACGTACCGGTTGGTAGGTTAATTGGTGGTTGTAAATTGTCCTGTGATTAGGCTGGGGTTAAATCGGGGGTTGCTGGGCAGCACAGTTCAAAGGCCCAGAAGGGCCTATTCTGTACCATATCTCAATAAATAAATCAATAAAACAACTTGGACCTGATTAAATTCTCAGAGAAGCTGCAGTTTGCTCATGATAATATATATGAGCAGTGGGTGGAATTTTTTTTTTGGCACTCTTTCCAAGCCTCAGTGACTTAGATCAGGTGAGGCAGCTTCTACACTGGGCAAGGTTAACTCTTCAGAATGCAGAAAACCTTCAGGCTCTGCAGAATGGTGGTGGGGAAAGTTCATTACTGCTGTTGTAATTATTGTCCTACTTATTTATTTATTGGGAAACCCACGCGGTCACAGGGACAAACTTCTTACAGGCAGCTGCAGGCATTGAACCCAGGCCACCTGTGCCACAAAGCACTGTGCTAACCACTACGCTACTGTGCTGCCCCAGTGATTAGTACTGGGGGAACGATGTGATGGCGTAGCTCTACGTTGGCTGTTTTGCTGAGGCAGCGAGCAGTATAGACAGAGTTCGTAGAGGGGTGGCTGGTTTCCGTGATGTGCTGAGCTGTGTCCACAACCCTCTGCAGGTTCTTATCATCATGTGCAGAACAGTTGCTGTGAAACCGTTATGTATCCAGACAGGATATTATCATTGTCAGATTGCCGTTATGATGAGACGGCATACAGGAGCGAGATATACCAGCTAGCTGAGTTGTGTCGTACCAACAACCTTGCACTCAAATTTAAAGGCATCCGTTAGTCTTGCGAGGCCATGTCTCACAAAGTCTTCACTCTCCAGGGCGCAGGCCTGGGTAACGTTGTATGGAAGACCGGCAGTTGCCCATGCTGCAAGTCTCCCCTCTCCATGACACTGATGTTGTCCAAGGGAAGGGCATTAGGACCCATACAGCTCAGCACCAGTGTTGTCGCAGAGCAATGTGTGGTTAAGTGCCTCGCTCAAGGACACAACACGTTCCCTCGGCTGAGGCTCGAACTCACGACCTTCAGGTCGCTAGTCCAATGCCTTAACCATTTGGCCACGTGTCCATACTCAACATCAGTAAGATTGTGGACTTCACGAAGGAACACAAACCAATCCTCATAGAGGGATCACCAGTAAAAAGAGTGAACAATTTCAAGTTGTCAATTTCTCTGAGAATCTAACCTGGACCCAACATATTGATGCAGCTATAAAGGAGGCAAGGCTGTGGCTATATTTCATTAGGAGTTTGAGGGTACTTGGTTTGTCACCTGAAACACTTGAAAACACTGTGAAGAGCACGCTAACTGGCTGCATCACCGTCTGGTACGGAGGGGGGAGGGGGGCTGCTGCACAGGATCAAAGCAAGCTGCAGAGGGTTGTAAAATTAGTCAGCTCCATCATGGGTATCACCCTCCACGGTATCCAAGACATCTTCAAGGAGCGACGCCACAGAAAGGCAGCATCCATCGTTAAGGACCCCTCCCCCATCACCCAGGACGTGCCCTCTTCTCATTGTTACCATCAGGAAGGAGGTACAGGAGCCTGAAGGCACACACTCAGTGATTCAGGAACAGCTTCTTCCCCTCTGCCATCCGATTTCTGAATGGACAATGAGCCCATGAACACTACCTCACTGCTTTTTAAAAAATTTACTGTTTTTGTACTGCTTTGTTTAATTTACCTATTTAATGTACATACGTATACTTACCGTAATTCACATTTTTTCTATTTATTATGTATTGCATTGTACTGCTGCCGCAAACTGAACAAATTTCACAACATATAATAAACCTGATTCTGATTGTCAAATGTACCTGGTACAGTGAAAACTTTGTCTTGCATGCCATCCATACAGATCATATTGTCACGTCAGAACATCAAGAACAAAAAACAATAACAGAATTAAGTCTTACGGTTACTGGGAAAGTGCAGTGCAAAAGTCGTGACAAGGTAGATTGTAATGTTAAGATAAAGGTCCTTTCTTGTTCATGAGAATGATCCTGGGAATGAAAGGGTTAATATACAGTACTGTGCAAAATTCTTAGGGTCCCCTGGAACCTTGTCCCAGCCTGTGATGAGTAAATGTACCAGGTTTACAAACACAAGAGATTCTGCAGATACTGGAAATCCAGAGCAACACACACAAAATGCTGGAGGAACTCAGCAGGTCAGGCAGCTTCTGAGGAAGTGAACAAACTGCGGACGTTTCAAGCTGCGATCCTTCAAAGATAAAGATAATGTCTCAAGTTAGTGCCTGAGCCTTTCCTATGTAAAACCAACCCACATTCTGGAGACATTTGGAGACCAATAGCTGTTAAGAGGGTGGAGAGATATACTTGGGGAATTTCCAATCTGTGGCTTTAAAATGATTTGTTCTCCAGGGAGTGAAATGACCTTACTTGTGGGTGATGTAATCTCATTGCAAAAATATCTTAGGCTTTACTGCAGGCCACAGAATTTTAGTGACAGAATTAAAAGCTTCACTGCAAGAGATGCTCATGAGATCTAACCAGGGTCAAACTAAGCTCTCTTGGGATGTACTGTCCGGTGCCCATGGGCGTGATTCCTGGAGATCAGAAGTCGGCAGAAAGTGCATGGCTTAAAGTTGTTAAGAGCTTTTCCACAACATTCCATCAACACTTTCCAAAATATAAAAGGATGTGTAATTTCCTTTATTCCATAAGATGAAGTGTGAGGAGTTGCGCTTTGAGAGTAGAAATCTCACAGTGAATGGATGGGCCCTGGGGAGTGTTGTAGAACAATTATTCTGATAAAACGGTGTAGCACATCAGCCCATCTACTCCATGCTGAACTATTTAAACTGCCTGTACCCATTGACCTACCCTGGGACTATTTCCTTCCATACTCCTACCATCCACGTACCTGTCCTTAAGAGTTGAAATTGAGCTCGCATGCACCTCTTGTGCTGGCAGCTCGTTCTGCACTCTCACCGCCCTCATCGTGAAGAAGTTTCCCTCATCTTCCCCTTAAACTTCTTATCTTTCACCCTTAGCCCACAAGTGTCCGCACGCTTACGGCGCCAACATGGCGTGACCACAACTTACTGACCCTAACTCGCAGGTTTTTTGGACTGTGGGAGGAAAACAGAGCACCCAGAGGAAATCCACGTGGTCACGGAGAGATTGTACAGAGTTCTTTAAGGAATTAAACCCCAATCTTCCAGTTGCTGGCACTGTGCAGCATTATGCTAACCGCTACGTCACTGTGCCACGCTAAGATGACATTAACCTGGAAAGAGTGCAGAGGAGATCTACAAGGATGTGGCCAGGACTTGAAGACTGAGTTATAGAAAATGATTGGGCAGGTTAGGACTTCATTCATTAGCGCTTAGGAGACAGAGAACTGACATTATGTAGGATGGTGGGGTGGAGATACGTCTCCACCAAAGGAGGTGTAAGGCGCTCCTTCCCTCTGCCAGCCTGCAGGTCACCTTTGGGCAGGTGTAGTACCTGCTTAGTCCCTCCCCACCCCCGATCAGGGTCACGTGAAGCCATGTGAGCAGGTGGTGGATGGTCGTATGAGCAACTGGTGCATATCACAAGTCCTGGTTATGTGACCACTGACACCAGGCAGACAATCTCTGAAGAGTATTGATAATGACTGGGGTCACCCGACTTGTAAAGACACTGCCCAGAAGGCGGCAATGGCAAACCACTACTGTGGAAAAATTTGCCAACAACAATCAAGTTCATGGAAAGACCACGGTCACCCATATCATACAACACGGTACCTGTTGGTGATTATGACAACACCACGTGGGGCACATATAAGGTGAATGCACACAGTTGTTTTTCCCCAGGGTTGGGCAATCTAAAACTAGAGTACGCAAATTTACTTTGAGAAGAGTGAGATTTAACAGGAACCTAGGAGGGAGGCAATACTTTCACGCAGAGGGTGACGTAACTGGAATGAGCTCCAGGATAAAGTGGTTGAGGCAGATAATTAACATTTAACTCGGGCGAGTACATGGAGCGGAAAGGTTTCAAGCCATCTGGGCCAAACGCAGGCAAATGGGACTAGCTTCAATGGGAATCTTGGTCAGCATGGAGAGTAGGGCTGAAAGGCCTGTTTCTGAGCTGTGTATGGTTCTGAGTATGGTCTATAACACTTGGACAACAAGTGATGTCTTGTATTGATAAACTGTTGCTGAGATACCAGGGGTACGCAAGTTAATAACACCACTGTTTTTATTTCCTAGTCTTTTACATTTGGGGATGTTGGATTTTAAAGGGGGAGAAGTGTTGTAATGTGAGCATATTAAAAATAAGTTAATACTAATTAGGATAATGGGGGGGTTTACTTCCGTTCTTTTTACTTCCAGTGCTTTGTATATAGTGGTCCTGCCATGCGTACGGGATAGAAAGCCTCTGTGTATACCTATTGGTTTTGACATTCGAGATAAAGTTGTTTCTTTGGCATGAAGTTGTCGAGTGTGCCTTTTTCAGGACATTGCGGTCATGGAGAAACGGTATCAGGGCAACTGGAATCCATCAATGCTGGCTGATTATTGTTGGACACTTAAGCAAAACCCCTCAGACACTGAGTACAAATGAAAGTCATCAACAAAACATTTTTAGCTCAGTTGAACTATTACAGTGAGTCAGAATACACATTGTATTCAATAAAAGTGAATTTCTTGTTTCTCCAAATTCCTATGTGATACATGTAGTCTGAAATTATATTTGTGTTCAGTTTCAAGCTGTCTATCATAACTGAAAAAAATTCTGAGGATGCAACACTTTTGAAAAAACTTGTTATCTAGTGGTTCGGATGTCTAAGGCCCTTCAGCCCATTGACCTAGGAGGTCCGATAAGGTTCCTGTTTGGGTTTGCTGCTCTGGCTCCATTCAAGTAAGCAAAAAGAAACCCTTCTGTCCCATCAGATTATGAGCTAATGCCAAGGCATTTCACACCTAATAACCCTGCTGGGAAACAAGACCTTTCACCTCAGGAATCTTCAAACACTTTATAGTCAATTAACTGCTGTGGTAAAACAAAATATTCCATGAGGACTTCACTCTTTGCAAAAGGCAGGAGGCATCTTCGTTTAAAGCCTCCAGCAGTGCTGGACTCTTATTACGGAGCACAGCAGGTAGTACTGCCTCCCACAGCTCCTGAGATCCTGTTTCAATCACAATCCCCACTGCCGTCTGTTCGGAGTCTTCCCATTCTCCCGGTGACCTCGAGGGCTTTCTGTGAGTGCTCTAACTTCCAGGTGCAGTTTAGCTTCCACATCCGGTTTAAGAGGGCACTGGTGAATCTCAGTGACTTCTGGTTGGCGGCCGATGAAACAACGAAAACAACTAAATACTTTGTTAATCGCACTTTTTCTGGCAAGTGATCACCTCAAGCAATGGTCTGTTCTTCCCTTTCGACTAGGAGGCAACCAGAGCCGAGACGAGGCGAGGTAGCGGACTCCTTGCCGAGAGTGGGGAAGCCACGGGGTTCGATCGATTTGAACGTCAGGCTGGATCAGAAAGGTCAGGTACAGTCCGTATCGAGGCGGCAGGATCCAGTCCACAGAGCAACCGAGCCCAAAGTGTGGATGACCATTTAAGCGCCAGGTCGAATTGGTATCGTTGGGTACAGGCCGAAATGAGGTCCAGGCCCCAGAGCGTATTGAAGCAAAGTTTGGACAACGATCTAGGCACCAGACCAGATTGAAGCGGTCAAGGTGTTGGGGCCCAAGGCGAGGGACGGGACGGTTCAGCTTGCTGATCTGTGACCTCTACTGGGCTCGGTGCTGAACTATGGGTCTGGCCACGGCCTCTCTTTCGTGAGCTCCAGATCTGGCCACCATCTGCTTCTGTTCATCGTTTGCAGGATTTGTTTTTCTCTCTCTGAACATTGGGTCCTTTTATTGTAGGTTCATTCGTGTTTCTTTGGCTTGTGGCTGCCTGTCAGCAGATGAATCTCAAGGTTGTATAACGTACTGTGAACATAGTAGGTTAACGTATGTGCGACAGTGTAGTGTTGCTGTTAGTGTAATGCTATGACAACACCAGTGACCAGGGTTCAATTCCAGCATGCTCTGAAAGGGGTTACATTCTTCCTGTGACCGCAATGGTTTCATCTGGGTACTGTGATTTCCTCCCACATGCCAGAGATGTACAGATTAGCAGGGTAATTGGTCACATGGGTGTAACTGGACGGACTGGGCTTGTTGTGTGGGGAGGAGGACCCTATATCCCTAAATTTAAAACAAACTGGCCTCTGTAAATTGCCCTGGGTTGAACATTAGAGGAAAATGAGGGAAGTTGATCGGAATGAGGGGAGGAGAGGATACAAGGAAAATGGGCTGGGGAATGGGATTGCAAAGCCTTGTTGGGCCAAGCAGCCTACTTGTGAGGAACAGTGCAAAGCGTGAGATTTATGGGGTGTCCGGGGAGGGGGTACCATCTCTGGTGAATGAGGCTTGTCGTGTCCATTCCATGGTAGCTCACTCATTCTTAGTCCCCACCGGACACTCAGCTCTCACCTGTGGCTCCAGGTAGCTGTTTGTATGCGACAGCGGCCACGCCCTGGTACACTGCCTCGACAGGTGGGCTAAACCAGGTGAGACCTGATACCCTGGTGAGGTAGGGAAATACTATCCTAGCATGCGGTCAGCTCTGGAATACTGGACGGACGAGATCCAACGCCAGAAACGTGGTATTGTAACGCTCTGTGGAGAGTGAAGAGCATGACGAGGCACAGAAGACGTCACGGTCATCCATTGTAACCAAGGAAGACCCCAGTTTGTGACGTTTGTTCGTACCACTGGACCCGGACTTCTGAGGTCGAGAGATTGGAACTGCCCAGTGCAACGGCTTTCCCACTTTAAAAACTCTCCCGCACAGGTTTCCTGTCATCGTCGGACAGGATGGGCAACCAACACCAACCATGTTGCACAGTGTAAGCCTGGATCTTATCTTCCAGTAAGTGGAGTGAAGCTAAATGTTCTGAGTGAGGTGTGAATGTGTGCGATATGGCATGGCAGTTGGTGACATCTAGTCAGCTTTACCCCTGATATTGCAGCTGGGACACAGAGTGACCATGGAACCCAGTGGAGGGTGCGTTGCCTTTTGGACATGATGCAGCCCACAGTCAAATAGCCACTATCACACTGAACCATGAACTGGCAGCTCCACAGCCCCACCCCTGTCAGGCTCGTCTGATGTACACAGCTCAGGGCATTGAGTGCAGGAGCTGGGATGTTCTGCTGAAGTTGTATGAGACCTTGGTGAGGACTAATTTGGAGTATTTTGTGCAGATCTGGTCACCTGCTGCACACGATATCAGTCAGATTGAAAGGTTGCAGAGAAAGTTTACAAGGACGTTGTCAGGACTTTATTTCCTTCGCTATCTATTTATCTGTCTGTTTGTTTTTTATTTACCTATTTATTGATCTAAGTATCTATCTATCTGTTTAATGAGATACAGCACTGAAGAGACAGGCTCTTCCATGCCTTCGAGCCACGTCAATGAGCAATCTCCCAATTTAACTCCAGCCTAATCATGGGGCAATTTACAAAGACAAATTAACCTCCCAATCGGTGCATCTTTGGACTGTGGGAGGAAACCAGAGCACCCAGAGGAGACGCACGCAGTCACAGGGAGAGCGTACAGACCCCAAGCAGGCAATGGCAGGAACTGAACCCCAGTCAGTACTTTGAGGGCCAAAGTATCAACGTATTGAATACAGGGGTTGGAAAGTTACGTTGAAGTTGGTGAGGAAGATTAATCAGAGGTGATGGGTGGATCGAGGTGAGGAGGGATGATAGGCAGATGGAGGAGGGGAGAGTGTGAATAGTGACAGAGGCTGGGAGGTGATGGGTGGATCGAGGTGAGGAGGGAGACAAGCAGATGGAGGGGAGAGTGTGAATAGTGACAGAGGCTGGGAGGTGATGGGTGGATCGAGGTGAGGAAGGATGATAGGCAGATGGAGGAGGGGAGAGTGTGAATAGTGACAGAGGCTGGGAGGTGATGGGTGGATCGAGGTGAGGAGGAATGATAGGCAGATGGAGGAGGGGAGAGTGTGAATAGTGACGGAGGCTGGGAGGTGAAGGGTGGATCGAGGTGAGGAGGGAGATAAGCAGATGGAGGGGAGAGTGTGAATAGTGACGGAGGCTGGGAGGTGATGGGTGGATCGAGGTGAGGAGGAATGATAGGCAGATGGAGGAGGGGAGAGTGTGAATAGTGACGGAGGCTGGGAGGTGAAGGGTGGATCGAGGTGAGGAGGGAGACAAGCGGATGGAGGAGGGGAGAGTGTGAATAGTGACGGAGGCTGGGAGGTGAAGGGTGGATCGAGGTGAGGAGGGAGACAAGCAGATGGAGGGGAGAGTGTGAATAGTGACGGAGGCTGGGAGGTGATGGGTGGATCGAGGTGAGGAGGGATGATAGGCAGATGGAGGAGGGGAGAGTGTGAATAGTGACAGAGGCTGGGAGGTGATGGGTGGATCGAGGTGAGGAGGGAGACAAGCAGATGGAGGGGAGAGTGTGAATAGTGACGGAGGCTGGGAGGTGATGGGTGGATCGAGGTGAGGAGGGATGATAGGCAGATGGAGGAGGGGAGAGTGTGAATAGTGACAGAGGCTGGGAGGTGATGGGTGGATCGAGGTGAGGAGGGAGACAAGCAGATGGAGGGGAGAGTGTGAATAGTGACGGAGGCTGGGAGGTGATGGGTGGATCGAGGTGAGGAGGGATGATAGGCAGATGGAGGAGGGGAGAGTGTGAATAGTGACAGAGGCTGGGAGGTGATGGGCGGATCGAGGTGAGGAGGGATGATAGGCAGATGGAGGAGGGGAGAGTGTGAATAGTGACAGAGGCTGGGAGGTGATGGGTGGATCGAGGTGAGGAGGGATGATAGGCAGATGGAGGAGGGGAGAGTGTGAATAGTGACGGAGGCTGGGAGGTGAAGGGTGGATCGAGGTGAGGAGGGAGACAAGCAGATGGAGGGGAGAGTGTGAATAGTGACGGAGGCTGGGAGGTGATGGGTGCATCGAGGTGATGGAGGAGGAGAGGTAGGGAGGTGGGAGGGCAGACAGGAACAGCGGGGCAGGAGACTCAGTGGGGGGAGGGTGTGAGTGACGGGCAGATGGAAGGGGTGGGGGAGTGGGTGATGGGGACTGGTATAGGTGTCAGAGGTACAGGGTAGAGCAGAAGGAGAGAGAAGGGGGACTCATGGGAAGCCATTCACCGGAAGCTGGAGAATTCCATGTTGCCGAGTTTGTAGACTACCGCGGGGGAATATGATGCGCTGTTCCGAGGTGACATACCTTTATATTTACCTCTGATGGCAGAATCAGTATCAGATCTATTATCAATGACTTGAAATCTGTTGTATCGTGTAAAAACATATAATGACTATAAATCCGTTCATGGGTTCATGGACCATTCATGGCGGAGGGGAGCTGTTTCTAAAGCACTGAGTGTGTGTCTTCAGCACTCTCTGATTCCCTCCCTCCTGCCTCCTGACTCTTCCCCTTCTCCCTGCTCCCTCCACCTCCTGGGCTCCTTCCCTGACGAGAGGAGAGGTGAGGATGCTGCCTTCTCGAGGCACCGGCAGAGTACAGAGCGACTCGGAGCCCCACGCTGTCATTTCAAAGAGCATCTAGCTGTGCCCTGAGAAACATCTGGAAAGCACACTGCACTGCTGCAGCATGAGGTAATTGATATTTGCTGAAAGTCCCGACAACAGAGGGCTCTGCCCTGAGACCGCACTGAGGTTTTCAACTGACGCTTAGTTCCTGATCTAAGGTCACTTAGAGCCTCCAGCACTTTGACAATACTCATTCATATTTAAATCATCACCTTCCGACCAATCGGGGCTTCTCACGCCACATTCTTCCACTGTATTGATTTTCCACTGCTGTTGTGTTAGTTTAGAGGTACATTACATCACTGGGAACCAATAGCAGGCCAACAGGGGGAAGTTACATCATCTCATCTCCTGTGAGATAAATCATCAGACCAAACAGGTATGATGAATTGCCCTCGCTCTCTCCTCCCCTTCCGGGCACTAGATTCATTGAGTCATAGAATGCTACAGCCCTTCAGCCCATCTAGTCCATGCCGAACTGTTATTCTATCCCATTGACCCGCACCCAGACCATAGCTCTCCACACCCCTCTCATCCGTGCGCTTATCCAAACTTCTCTTAAATCAAACCTGACAGTGGCTCGTTCCACACTCTCACCACCCTCAGAGTGAAGTAGCTGTTGCTTGCATGGTGGGTGGGTAGGTGAGGGGGGGGGATGATGCTTTCTGTTGGAATAAGCGGGAGGAGGGTTGAGGCTTTGCTGCTGCTCGTGCATGGCAGTGGGGGGGCTCTTTTGGGGTTCGGCAATTCTTCTGTCATTCACTCTTTGGGGTTTCTCGTTTTGAGGGTGTCTGTGAAGAGTACGAATTTCAGGTTGTATACATAGAAACACAGAAAATAGGTGCAGGAGTAGGCCATTCTGCCCTTCGAGCCTGCACCACCATTCATTACGATCATAGCTGATCATCCAACTCAGAACCCTGTAGCAGCCTTCCCTCCATACCCCCTGACCCCCGTAGCCACAAGGGCCATATCTAACTCCCTCTTAAATATAGCCAGTGAACTGGCCTCAACTATTTCCTGTGGCAGAGAATTCCACAGATTCTCTGTGTGAAGGAGTTTTTCCCCATCTCAGTCCTAAAAGGCTTCCCCTTTATCCTCAAACTGTGACCCCTTGTTCCGGACTTCCCCAACATCTGGAACAATCTTCCTGCATCTAGCCTGTCTAATCCTTTTAGGATTTTATACATTTCAATAAGATCCCCCCTCAATCTTCTAAATTCCAGAGAGTATAAGCCTAGTCGATCCAGTCTTTGATCGTATGAAAGTCTTGCCATCCCAGGAATCAATCTGTATACCGTATACATTCTCTGATATTAAATGGAACCATTGAACTTTTGAACATTAAAGATTACAATTTTATTTGTCACATGTACACCAAAATGTTGAGACATACAGTGAAATGCGTCTTGTGTGTCAACAACCAACACAGTCCAAGGATGTGCTGGGGCCAGCCCCACAGGTGTTGTCACTCTTCCATGGTGTGCCTGTCCGTCGGGAGGACGAACCTCAGGGGTGAACACTGCATGCACACTTTGATAATAAATGTACTTTGAACCTTTGCCCACAACTCACTAACCCTAACTGTTACACCTATGGAATGTGGGAGGCCCTATGTACAATCTCCATCATCATCATTATGCACCGTGTCGTATGACATCATCATGATGTACCAAGTTGTATGACATAGGCGATCATGGTCACATGACCATGATCGCTCTGGGCACAGTTTTCAACAGAAGTGGTTTGCCATTGCCTTCTTCTGGACAGTGTCTCTGCAAGGTGGGTGACCACAGCTCATTTCTTGTGGTCACATGCTGTACCAAACCATTATGCATCGAGACAAAATGCTTTCTATGGTGCACTGATAATAACAATGGACAACAAAGATTTTACTTCCAGGTACTTTTGGGTGTACCTTATGGGTTTTGGGCCGCTGATCGTAAAAATCACTATGAAAATTTCCCTATCATGCACCATTTTTTAAAATTGCCTATATTTGTTATTTCAATTCATAATTCAAGTCAGAATAATTGATGCCAACATTAAGGAAGGCATTTTTGTTGGTCCACAAATCAAACCGGTAATTGATGACAGGCAATTTGATGAACTTCTAGTGGGACTGGAGAAAATCACATGGAAGGCTTTCAAGGATGTTGTTGAAAATTTTGTTGGCAACTACAGACATCAAACTGCGTGCAGCTGGTTGACGACATGCTTCAAGCATACAAAACCATGAAGTGCAACATGTGACTAAAGATTCATTTTCTGCATTCCCATTTAGACTTTTTCTCTGCAAAATCTTGGCGCTGACAGTGATGAGCATGGTGAAAGATTTCACCAGGACATTGCAGTCATGGAGAAACAGTATCATGGAAAATAGAACATAGAACATAGAACATAGAAATTTACAGCACATTACAGGCCCTTTGGCCCACAATGTTGTACTGACCATGCAACCTACCCTAGAGACTGCCTCGAATTTCACATAGCCCTCTATTTTTCTAAGCTCCATGTACCTATCTAAGAGTCTCTTATAAAACCCTATTGCATCAACTTCTACCACCACTGCTGGCAGTGCACTCTATGCACCCACCACACTCTGTGTGAAAAACTGACCCCTAACATCCCCTCTGTACCTATTTCCAAGCACCTGAAGACTGTGTCCCCTCCTGTCAGCCATCTCAGCTCTGGGAATAAGCCTCTGGTTATCCACATGATCAATACCCCTCATCATCTTATACACCTCTAATAGGTCACCTCGCATCCTCCGTTGCTCCAAGGAGAAAAGGTCAAGTTCACTCAACCTATTCTCATAAGGTACGCCCTCCAATCCAGACCACATCCTTGTAAATCTCCTCAGCACACTCTGTATAGTATCCACATCCTTCCTGTTGTAAGGTGACCAGAACTGAACACAGTACCCCAAGTGGGGTCTGACCAAGGTCTTATATATCTGTAACATTACCTCACGGCTCTTGAACTCAATCCCATGGTTGATGAATGCCAACACACCATACACCTTCTTAACAACACTGTCAACCTGCTCAGCAGCTTTGAGTGTCATGTGGACATGGACCCCAAGATCTCTCTGATCCTCCACACTGCCAAGAGTCTTACCATTTATATTATATTCTGTCTTCAGATTGGACCTACCAAAATGAACTGCTTTACACTTATCTGGGTTGAAGCCCATCTGCCACTTCTCAGCCCAGTTCTGCATCCTATTGATGTCCGGCTGTAACCTCTGACAGCCCTCCACACTATCCACAACAGGGCAACTGGAATCCATCAGTGCTGGCTGATTATTGTTGGACACTTAAGCAAGAAGCCTCAAACACTGAGTACAAATGAAAATCATCAACAAAACATTTTTAGCTGAGTTGAACTATTGCAAAGCATCAGCACCATTATGTGATTAAACACATTATATTCAATAAAGGTTAATTCCTTGCTTCTCCAAATTCCTACAAGATACAAGTAGTCTGAAATTCTATTTGTGTTCAACTTCAAGTGGTCTATCATAAACAAAAAAAAGAAAGCAACACACTTCCGAAAAAATTTGTTGTCCAGTGTAATGGGTAAGTCAACGGGGACATGATGCATTTTTTTCAGCTTCCTGAGGAAGTAGAAGCTTTAGTCAAAGGCACTGTAGAAATTCCCAAAGACAGGAGGGTGTGAGGTTGGAGACAGAATCCAGGCCCTCAGGAGTGCCACGGGAGCAGAAAACCTTTGCGTGCGTGCCTGGCAGTCTAAGTGCGTGTGTGCTGGTGTTTTGCCTTCTATGACTTGCGGAACTGTTTACACAGTAATCAATACTGACGCCGCCACTGTTTGCATGTCTCGATCTGTCTCACCTGTGATCAGGTGCAAACCACCCACCTGTTGACCTTATTACACAGGTGGGTGCTTCGATGCCCCCATCTCACCCGGCCGTGTAGCGTGCAGAAACCGCTCTCGCTGATCGTCAAGGTGATGGGTGCTTACGTCCTGGGAACAGCGCAGGGTGTTCAGGGAGTGGCCTGCCCACTGACAGGGCTGGATAGACTTCATGTGGAGAAGATATTTCCATCAGTAGTGTAGTTTACAACACCACCAATCACTCATCAGTTGCTGATTCCCGCTGCCGTCTGCAAGCACTTTCTACATTCACCCGGTGACCATGCGGGTTTTCCCCAGGACTCCAGTTCCCCCGCACATTCGAAGGATGCACAGTCAAGGTTAGCGGGTTGTGGGCATGCTACCTCGTCCCGGGAGCATGGCGACACTTGTGGGCTGCCCCCAGCACGTGTTCAACCTGCCTTGTCTGTTGACATAACTGGACACTTTTCAAAATGTACATAGTCACAGAAAAGTACAGCACAGAAGCGGGCCTTTCAGCCCATCTAGTCTGTGCCAAACTATTTAACCTGCCTACTCCCACAGACCTGCCCCCCCCCATATCCCTATCATCTGTGTACCTATCCAAACTTCTCTTAAATGTTGAAATTGAGCTCGCATCCACCACTGCGCTGGCAGCTTGTCCTACACGCTCACACCCCTCTGCGTGATGAAGTTTTCCCTCATGTTTCAGATACGCTTTTCACCTTTCACCCTTAACCCATGACCGCTGGTTGTAGTTCCACCCAAACACAGTGGAAAAGGCTTGCTTGCATTTACCCTATCTATACCCTTCATAATTTCGTATATCTCTATCAAATTTACAGAGGAGGAAAGACCTTTCACTGTATTTTTCAATGTACTTGTGACCAATCAAACTGAACTTACTGTTTTTTCTGCTTTTCTAGTGGGAGAGTCTGGGATTTGAGGGCACAGGCTCAGAATAAAGGGATGTCCTTCTAAATCTGAGGTGAAGGGACCGTGCCCTCTTCTCTTTGCTACCATTGGCAGGTGGTACAGAAGCCACCAGGTTCAGGAACATTTATTACCTTACAACTAGTAGGCTCCTGAATTGGTGTACATAACTTCACTCCAAACTGCTGATTCTACAACCTGCAGACTCTTTAAAACTTATTTTCTGGGAATTATCTTATTACTTGCATGATTTTTGTTTTCTTTATAGATTGGCTGTTTGTCAGAATTTGTCTGTTTAAGATTCAAAATACATTTATTATTATCGAGGTATGTAAGCAATATACAATTGTGAGATTCATCCTGTCCACACACAGCCACAAAACAAAGAAACACCATGGAACCGTTAAAAAAAAACTTCAAACCTCCAACACGCAAAAAAAAAGAACAAATCACACAAATGGCAGAAAAATGGGCAAAAAGTGCTCTGAACGTAAAGCAGCAAACATTGGAACAGTCTAAGAATATTCAGTCTAGATCAGCTTGATTCAGTTTAGTGCTCTGTCCTTCACTGATTGCAGAGCGCAGAGCCAGTCTGCCCTGATCAAAATCACACAAAACAGCAACAAGAAAAGGAGTCACCAGAAACACATCATAATGTGGACTAGAGACCAATCCACAAACAGTGTCGATTAAACGTTGCTGAAGACCGAAGGCCCCAGCCCCATCTTCTGGCAATATCAAACGAGAGGGAGAGAGAGACCGGTCAAATGCCGGCACCTTCCCCCGGCAGCAGTGAGTGAGAGCGGGAGAGAGATCGGTTCACACAGGCAGACGGTGCTGAACACACACACACACACACCCACTCATCTTCCACTCTCGTCCTGGTTGATTTCAATACATTAATCAGTGAGATTTGGTGAGAAGTGGCCTCGACCGTGGGCACACTCTCACCCCATCTGCGGGCTTCTTGATCTCCAGGCCACATACTCCAGTCAAAACCTCACCAGGCTCACTCATAGACAGCAAGACATGAGATCACTCAACCGGCTTAGTTTTCCATATTTTCCGAGCATTTCTTTATTTTTCCTGTAAATACCTGTCAGAAAACAAATCTCAAGGTAGTATATATGTACATAGATAATAACTTTTACTTTGAACTTTGAACCCTTCAGCCAGAGGGTGTGAATCTGTGGAATTCGTTGCCACAGACATCTGCGGGAGGATGAGTCATTGAATGTAATTAAGATAGACATTGATGGGTTTTAGATTGGCAATGGAGTTAAAGGTTATAGGGTGGAGAAAGAAAATCAGCCATGATTGTATGGCAGAGCAGACTCAATGGGCTGAATGGCCCCGTTCTGCTCTTGTATCTAATGGTCCTGTTCTTCTACTAACGCCAGCTTGGACCCCTATGCCTCTGAGGTGACTACCACCCTCTGTAACTATGACACACTGCCCTAAAGGTCCCGGTTGCAGTCTCTCTTCCAGTAGTGAGAATGCACAGGCCCATCCCATTGAGTGCAGGAGGCAGCTTCCTTCAGCTGAGAACCTGTCAGCTCTCTTGAGTGACGAGAGCATTTATTTATTTATTGAGATAGAGTGCAGAATAGGCTCTTCTGGCCCTTCAAACCATGCTTCCCAGCAATCCCCCCAATTTCATCCTAGCCTAATTGTGGGACAATTTACAATGACCAATTACCCTTTGAACTGTGGGAGGAAACCAGAGCACCCGAAGGAAACCCACATGGTCACGGGGAGAATGTACGGAGTTCTTATAGGTCATGGCGGGTTGAACCTGGGCAACCTGTACTGTAAAGCATTGTGCTGACCACCACACTCGCTTGCCCGCAACTCCCCAACGCTGTCCTGTACACCTTTGGAATGTGGGAGGAAATCTGAGCACCTAGAGGAAAGCCGACGGTCACAGGGAGAACTTACGACAGCAGTGCTGTAAAGCGTTACGCTACCTTGCCGCTCGGCGTTATAGTTATTATTCTGTTTATTGAGAATGCCCGCAAGAAAATGAATCTCAGTGTTGTGTATGGTGACATATTTGTACTTTGAGGCATCAAATTCCCTGTATGTGTCCACATACCTGGCGATAACAAAGGATTCTGATTCTGATTCTGATAATAAACTTACTTTGAACTTTGATCTTTGTAAGAAAGTGTAATGTGAGAGTAACTATTGCAACATGTCGCTAGGACACAGTTTCATTTTCACTGTTATGGCCCTTAAAGGTTTATTAAAGGGGAGGTGTGTCAGAAGCCATCACATGATCTGGTTAGATAATCTAGAAGCAAAGATCTGCTCTGTTCCCGGTGTGAAGATCATAGAGCATAGAATGCCAACCAGTCAGCACAAGAACATGCCCTTCGGCCCATCACGTTGTGCTGAAATGTTCACCTTCTTCAGCCCACCATCCCCACCGGAGCTGGGCAGGCGACAGCAGCTCTCCAGAGCCCTCTGTCCGGCGTCAGTCTCTCAGTAGCCCAGCCAGTAAAGGTCGTTTCTCTCCCAGGGATGAAGTGTCTGGAGCTTCTGATGATATTTCTACAGCACTGGGTATTTATGAGATGGCTTGCTCGATCCAAACTCAATCTTTCTCCTTTTGCATGGCAGAATTCAAAATAATTGGACTGGCAGCCAACTGCCCAAATAAATTAATCCCTCTTGCCCACTCAGGAATCAGAATCAGTATTAGGTTTAATATCACTGGCATATATCATGAAATTTGTTGTTTTGCAGCAGCAGTGCAGTACAATACATAAAATATTTAATTACAATAAGACATATATACAGTATACTTTATACATAATTTTTTCAGTAGTGCAAAAAGAGAGCAGCAAAATGAGGTAGGATTCATGACTTCATGAACTATTCAGAAATCGGATGGCAGAGGGGAAGAAGCTGTTCCTGAATCACTGAATGTGTGTCTTCAGGCTCCTGTACCTCCTCCCTGATGGTTCAATGAGAAGAGGGCACGTCCTGGGTGATGAGGGATCTTAATGATGGATGCTGCCTTCATGAGGCATTGGCTTTTTAAGGTGACCTCGACGTTGGAGAGGTTAGTGTCCATGCTGGAGATGTCCGAGTTTACAACTTTCTGCAGCTTTTTCTGATCTTGTGTAGTGGCCCTTCCATACCAGACGGTAATGCAACCAGTCAGAATGCTCTCTCTGGTACATCTGTAGAAATTTGTTTGTTGTTTATTCAGATACAGTGAGGAATAGGCCCTTCTGGCCTTTCTGGCCCTTCGAGCCATGCCACTCGGCAACCCCCTGATTTTATCCTAGCCTAATCATGGGACGATTTACAACGACCAATCAACCAGTGTATGGGTGGAAACTGGAGCACCTGGACAAAACCCATGTGGTCTCCAGGAGGACTTGCAAACTCCTTACAGACAGCAGCGGGAATTGGACCTAGGTCACCTGTACTGTAAAACATTGTGCTGACCGCTATATACTGCTCCTATAAAGGTAGTGAGGTACCATAAGGCTCTCTTTTTGTAATACAGCGTACTTATTTAACTCTATATATCTGGTCCTAGGCTTCCCCACCATAGGAAACATCCTCTCCACATTCACTCTATTGAGGCCTTTCAATGTTCGATAAATTTCAATGAAATCTGTACTCGTTCTTCTGAGTTCCAGCAAGCACAGGCCCAGAGCCACCAAACACTCCTCATATGACAAGCCCTTCCAATCCTGGAATCATTTTTGTGAACCTCCTTTGAGCCTAACACTACAGATTAGGTTCTCAGCCTCAGAATAGATGGGCGTTCTTTTAGAATGGAGTTGAGGAGAAAGTTCTTCAGTCAGAATGTGGTGAGTCTGTGGAATACGGTGCCACGGATGGTTGTGGAGGCTAAGTCATTTAAGGCAGAGGTTGGATAGACTGTAGATTAGTCAGGGCGTGAAGGGATACGGGCAGAAGGCAGGAGACTGGGGCTGAGAGGGAAAATGGATCAGCCATGATGAAATGGCAGAACAGACTCAATGGGCCAAATGGCCCAATTCTGCTCCTATAAGATTGCCTTATGTCAGAATCAGGTTTATCAATACTCACATATGTCATGTTTTTTTTCTGAGACACCAGTACAGTGCAATGCATAAAACCACTACAGTACTGTGCAAAAGTCCTTGTCACCTTAGTTACAGTATATACATGTGCCTATGATATTTGCACAGTACTGTAGATGCCAGTGATAATAAACCTGATTCTGAATTTGACTGTGCAAGAACAAAGGCATTAATTATCAGATTCAGATTTGCACACTTGAGGCCCTCCATTGGTCAGGGTCAACCATGGATGTTACATTCTAGCTGTCTACCTGATACTCAAGTCAGGGCGGTACGATATGGAGAGCAGGCTCCCCCTCTCCACGCTGCCGATTAATCCAAATGATTGTGAGAGACCGTTTGGCACCATAGGACTGCTTTAGGGACTCCAGCTCCGGATTTTTCCCAAGTGATTACTCCTGAAGCCTTCCCCATGAGTGGGTATAGGTGCAAGGCAGCAGAAGTTTGAGATCAGAGTTTTCCTTCTCCTAAACCAGCTGCCAACCGTGGCTGACGAGCCCCATCTGCCCAAAGCGGCTGGTTTTAAGGTGCCAGTAACCCACCTTTGCCCCTTCTCCTGTCAGTGGAATTGGTTCCGCTGGGTTTAGTAGCTAGGCCATTTGTGAAGATCAGGAAGTGGACTTGGTTGTCAGTAGCTATTTGAGACGCACGTCATTGGGAGCATTTAATGGATAGTGGGAGTTTGTCTCCATTACCACCCCTGGCTATTTCAACCTTCAGGAACCTTTTCACATGTACATTGAAACACGTCGTTTGCATTAGCAACCAAGTATGTGCTGGGGGCAGCCCAGGAGAGTCACCGCCAATCTGGAGCTAACTTGGGCATACCCATAATGCTCAGTCGAACAATGCAAGCAGGAACAAAGATACTGAGGACAACATCAAAACACCTTCTCCCCCCCCTAGGAGATGTCCATGGTAGTGTAGGAAGGTGTCATTGCATCATAGAGCACTACAGCACAGAAACAGGCCCTTCAGCCCATCTAGTTGGCCTAGCCCCCATCAACCCGCACCTGGACCATAGAAAGAGTTGTAGAGACTCAGGTGGTCCACAGTATTTCATAGCTGAGGTAGGATTAGGGTTTTGCAGGTTGCTTCAAGAACCAATGTGCACCATGTAGACTTGTTCAAAGAATTGGAAAGGTGGGTGGGTGGGGGGGAGGTTGCCATGGTAGTGTAGCAGTTAGAATGACACTATTACAGTTCGAGGCATCAGAGTTCAGAGTTCAGTTGCACGGCATCTATAGAAAGTTTGTATGTCCCTCCTGTGAGTGCATGGGTGCCCTGGTCTCGTCCCACAGTCCAAAGAAATTGTCCTGTCATCAGGCTAGGCTTAAGCAGGTGGTTTTTGGGGCCAGAAAGGCCTGTCGATCCACGCTGTATCTCTAAATAAAATAAATACAATAACAATTCACTCAGCTGTCAGCCATGGGCAGCAGCCAAGTCTCCTGGATGAGATGCCCATCTGAGATGCATTCACATCCTTTCTCAGCTGTTGTTTAACATTCCTTTGGAGGTCCACCAACCCAAATGTATCCCCCACCAAACATCATTAAAAACAAGCGACTCACACAGTGTCTCATGGTCTGCCAGAGCTTGCTGTGTGGCAACTGGCTTCCTTGTTTCCTGTTCTAAGCTCTCAGATCTTTTCTAACATGGAAAGTGCTAAAGAAATGCCTATGTTTCAGTACAAAGAGTTTTATTTTTGTTCTGAGACCAGAACTCGGGATCATATGTAAACTTGCCATGAAGACACGAAAGAGGAATTTCAGGGATATTATTTTTAGATCACAATTTATTCATATCTTAATATTATTGGGGGTTCGGGGAGACTTGATACGTCACCAAAGACTCCAGTGTTGTATGATAGCCTAGTGGTTAGCACAACACTTTAAGGAATTAGCGATCCGGGTTCAATTTCCGCCGCTGCCTGTAGGTATTAATTAACATACGGGGAAGGGTTGCTAGGCTGCATTAAAATACATATATGTATATTTCTTTTTGTAACAAATTTCATGTCTTATGTCAGAGGTAATAAACTTGTTTCTGACATTTTCTGAATAATTTTCGGATAATTCCGATATTTTCTGATAATAATTCTGATTTCCTGTGCGGACGGGAGGGGTTCATTTAGTCGGGCACTTTAATTCTAGGTGAGTTAGTTCGGCACAGCCGAAGGTCTTGTTCCTTTGCTGAATGTTTGATGTTTTATGAGGTTTGATGGCAGCGCGGCAGGAGCCCGCCCCAAACACAATTACTTCCTTGCCTTCAGGCACCGTCGCTTCCCACATTCCTGTTGCATTGGTAGTGTGAGCCACTAATGAGGCAAGCATTTAACCACACGTGCTCAGGTCCTGCGGTTTTTATCACCAAGAGGAAGAGGCAGATTTTGCACTTCTCTGTCCGCTCCTCAGAGAGAGAGAGAGAGAGAGAGAAGGGTTGACTCATTCTTTGAACGAACTTCAATGACATCACCCAATTTTTTAATCTCTGTGTATGCAAAGCGAAAAAAAACAATAACAGCCCTTGACAAACACACTGAGATCATCGTTTAATTTAAACTGTTACTCCGTGTTGTTAACGTGAGGTCACTCGTTCACCAGGTAATTGGACGAGAGTTGCCTGTATCCATGGCGTGACCGTGATCACTGGTGTTTGGAGAAAGAGAGAGGAATGAGGGAGAGGAGGTGGTAGAAAGAGAGGGGGAGAAAAAGAGGGAAATGGGGGAGGGGATAGAGAGAGAGGAAGGAAGAGAGATGGGGAAGGGTAGAGAGAGTGATAGGTGGGGGAGTGGGTAGAAAGAGATGGGGGAGTAGAGGGAGGGAGGGACAGAAAGAGGGGGAGGGAGGTAAAAAGGACAGTGGTGGCGCCAGAGATTTTTTCTTGCTGGTGCTACAGTGGGGCTGAATTATTCAGTGATGGTGCTGAGGGATGTGCTGTATGATAATATGTATTCGCAAGGCCAGACGCGTGGCATTCAAAAGTCAGTTTCAAGCATTATGTGCCTACTATAAATGCTTCTGTTGATTCACAAGCAACAGCAATTGATAAATATAATATAGAAGTGAACTGTGACAGTGTCAACAGCATTGAAGACAACCCAGGCTACACAGAGCATAAACAAACAAACCAACAGAGCATCCGACCCACAACACACAACGTGAATCACGCACCAATCCCACAATCAGCATCAAATGTGTGCTTTTCAACTGAAAAACACAACACTAACCCACAATGTTCACTGCTATTCGCATTACATAGACAGACAATGCCAAAAGATACACCGTTATTAAAATCAAATAAGGCAAACAGATGCAAGGCTTTACCAGGAGTTGGACAAATTGTACTCTGACCATGTAATACCTCAATTAATTCGGATACTGAATTTAAAACAAAAATCAACAGAATCGCCACTTGGAAGTCTAAGCAAAACCAGTAGGCTTAATAGCAGTAAATGTAATATTTTGGGATTTGCAGGAAACATAAGGACCTTGGGGTATCCACCACAAAATAATAATAATAATCAGCATTAGTCTTGGACCAAATTTTTAAAAAATCAACTGCACTCACCATTGATGTTTTCAGAGAAGCACAATCTGTCTGTTGTTGTGATTGGTGGCGAAAGCATCAATGATTTTCTGGATGTGAAGTGCTTTGGTCCTCCGGCTGTTTGTGGCCAACAGGGCCAAGTTGCTGTTCTGAGCATCGCCGCTGCTATTCCTTAGGTAGTTTTTGAGGCGTCTGAGGCAAGAGAAACTCCGTTTGCATGAGGCAAATATCACAGGCAGAGTCAGTGATATGCAAATTGGTTTGTATAAATCTATAAATGCATCGCGGTAGGTTCTCATTGGAGCTAGAAATTCTACTGTGTCATTCACTGTCTGTCTTAGCTAGAGAGTCAACCACTGCTCTCATATACTCACGGTTTTCTTGGACAATCTTTGCATGTCCTTTGTCAAGCATATTTCCTAATCTTTAACCGTCTGGTTTTCTCAGTCTGAATTTGGCCCGTGCCTCCATCGCAAACTTATGAGCTGCACTTACATGGCGGGTTTTGAAAGCTGTTGTAGCTTTCCACCAGTTGCAGTAACCGGTGACAGTGAAGGTGGACTCAGAATGGAACCCATGTCCTCCACACAGGAAATGCCTGTATGCAAAACAGAACGTAGCACTCACAACACGCTGGAGGAACTCAGCAGGTCGGGCAGCATCCGTGGAAAAGATTGGTCGACGCTTCGGCCCGGAACCCTTCGTCAGGACTGAAGAGGGAAGGGACAGAGGCCCTATAAAGAAGGTGGGGGGAGGGTGGGAAGGAGAAGGCTGGTAGGTTCCAGGTGAAAAACCAGTAAGGGGA
Source organism: Mobula birostris (assembly GCF_030028105.1). Lineage (NCBI taxonomy): Eukaryota > Metazoa > Chordata > Chondrichthyes > Myliobatiformes > Myliobatidae > Mobula > Mobula birostris. The sequence goes on from NC_092381.1 coordinate 108,908,765, forward strand.
AAGATAAAGGGCTGGGGGAGGGGAAGCAGGGAGGTGACAGGCAGGAAAGGTGAAGAAGGAATAGGGGAAAACTCAATGGGTAGTAGAAGGAGGCAGAACCATGATGGAGGTGATAGGCAGCTGGGGGAGGGGGCAGAGTGCAGCTCCATTCAGATATGTCCATACATGGCCTCCTCTACTGCCATGATGAGGTTAAACTCAGATTGGAGGAGCAACACCTCATATACTGTCTAGGTAATCTCCAGCCCCTTGGTATGAACATAGAATTCTCCAACTTCTGGTAATTCCCTCCCCCTCCCTTCCCCTATCCCTATTTCACTCTGCCCCCTCCCCCAGGTGCCTATCACCTCCCTCGTGGTTCCGCCTCCTTCTACTACCCATTGTGTTTTCTCCTATTCCTTCTTCACCTTTCCTGCCTATCACCTCCCCTCCCCCACCCCTTTATCTTTCCCCTTACTGGTTTTTCACCTGGAACCTACCAGCCTTCTCCTTCCCACCCTCCCCCACCTTCTTTATAGGGCCTCTGCTCCTTCCCTCTACAGTTCTGACGAAGGGTTCCGGCCCGAAACGTCGACTGATCATTTCCACTGATGCTGCCTGACCTGCTGAGTTCCTCCAGCGTGTTGTGAGTGTTGCTTTGACCCCAGCATCTGCAGAGTATTTTGTGTTTGTGAAGCAGAACATAGTATCTTCCGTGATCGAATATTCCAGTCAGTCAAACCAGCCTCGAATAAAACTCCTTTGCTGATTGCCAAACTGTTGCGGGCAGTGAAGGGTACTTTTTCAATGCTGGCTGACGGGGTCCTTCCTCAGGCTGCTGGCTGACACTAACAGTATTCCCACTCGCACTAAGAGCAGCTTCATCCACGTTCTCTTCCGAATTCTGCTCCATTTCTTGTTCCTCTACTTCGCCCTCACACTCTTTCGACGAACTGTTGTCGTCCTCATCTCCACTTACTTCTTTCTGCATGTCACTTTCAATTAAGACAGGCTCAGGCTGAGACATCACTGATTCTTCTGGATGAGGTCGTTTTCTGACTAAAATTCGATCCATTTTTCACGCCGGCCAAAATAATGCACGTGCCAGGCGCACGCTTGCTTGTAAAAACACAATGTGTGTGTGTGTGTGTGTGTGGCATCCGTTAGTCTTGTGAGACCATGGATCTGCAACTGGATGTATACTATCAATCTCCCGCGTGAGTGAGAGTGAGTGACATCACCACCTTAAATGATCTTAGATCAACTTAACTGATCTGAGGATAGCAACGGCGAGACATTGACAATGAACGAATAAGCAGAAGTGTAGAGTGGATCTGACAGAGTTTATAACTTTATTGCTGCGTGGGTGCTATGGTAATTGGCTGCGCTGTTTCACTAGATCAACTGGAGAAACAAGCTGTATTCAAAACTACACAGATAAAGCAAAGCAGCTGCAATTTGTGTGTGAAATTTCAGTTAATTTCTTGGTGGTGCTACAGTGGTGCTATTGTAATTTCTGCTGGGGCTATAACACCAGCTAGCACCACCTTAGCGCTGCCCCAGAAAAAGGGGAAGAGAGAGAGGGGGGAATGGAGAGATAGCAAGCGAGAGATAAAAAGAGGGGGGCGAAGGAAGGGAAAGAGATGGAGTGAGAAAGAGGGGATGAGGGGAGAGAGATAATGAGAAGGGGAATGGAGAGAGGGAGAGAGAAAGAAAGAGAGGGGGAGGGAGGGAGACAGTGAAAAGAGGGGGAGAGTGGGGGCAGAGAGATGAAAGAGAGGGGATGAATGGGGAGAAAAGAGAAAGAGAGAAAACAGATAGAGGCGGAGGGAGGGAAGGGGTGGGAAGAAGGATGATATAGAAGATTAAAGGTAAGCTTTCTATATTACATGTACATCCAAACATCAAAACAAATTGTGGCGTCACATCCTCAGACATTTTTGGTCGTTGACATTCCACTATTTCACTGTTTCAATGTACTAGTGACAGATAAAGCTAATCTAGTCTTTCAGGCCAGAGCCCAGTCCCGAACAGCCGATCTGCCTTCCACCTCTCCTCTCCCATCAATCCACATCCTCAGCCTGAGGACAAATGGCAGACCGGAGAGCAAACGCAGTGCCCTTGTTCCCCACAGCACAGTACAGGCCCTTCGGCCCACACCCTTTTAACATACTCTAATTCAATCTAACCCTTCCCTCCCACATAGCCCTCCAGTTTTCTGTCAGTTTTCTTTAGTCCATGTGACAAGACACAGCAACGTTTTACAGACAGCTGACAAAGTGACTAACAATTCTACTACAGGTACTTTTTCAGGACTGCAATCACTGTAATCTGCACCCAGTAATTTCCTGTAGGGAGGTGTGCTTTTGGACCACCTGTATGAAACCTTCAGGGGTTCAGCCAACTGGACTCTTGAGAATGCAGGTACGGTCACAGCGGCCATTGCTGGAGCAGACTTCGGCCCGGATTGTAACTTTGGGCCAGGGGGACCCAGACCCGAGAGTGAGAAACGAATTGGTAATTCGCCAATTTAAACGCCAAACCAGATTAATAAGATTAAGGCATCGAGGCTGAGGGTGGAGGACGAACCATTGTTCAGCTCACTACTCTGGGAGGCTTTACTCACCTCAACACTGAACTAACTCTGTGACTGTGCCCTGTCATCATCGTCACTCCCTCAGTACTGAACTAACTCTGTGACTGTGACCTACAACCATCGTCACTCCCTCAACACCGAACTGACTCTGTGGCCGTGTGCAGCATGGTTTCCTTAAGGAGATCTTGCCTGACAAATCTGCTGGAATTTTTTGAAGAAGTAATAAGCAGGATAGACAAAGATGAATCAGTAAATGTTGCTTATTTGGATTTTGCAAAGGCCTTTGACAAGGGATGGGTTAACATCAGAAAGAAACTAGCACAGGTAGAGGATTGGCTGGTTGGCAGTAGGCAAAGAGTGGGAATAAAAGGAGCCCATTCTGGTTGGCTGCCAGTGACAAGAGGTGTTCGACAGGGTTCAGTAACAGGATTGCTTCTTTTCAAGTTATATGTCAATGATTTGAATGATGGAATTGTGGCCAAGTTTGCAGATGATACAAAGGCAGGTGGAGGGCCAGATAGAGTTAAGGAAGCAGGAGGTCTGCAGAAGGGTTCAGACAGATTGGGAGAATGGGCAAAGAAGTGGCAGATGGAGTATTGTGTATGGAAGCAGACGTGCAGGAGCAGGGTCTGGCCACTAGGCTTTCAGGATCGTCTTGCATTTCAGTACCCAATTTGGCAAGGAAGACAGAGGTAGTGTGAAATCTGGTGTCCTGGTTCACAGTCACCACAGGGAAACGTGCCAGGAGGTGACGAAAGCAGGTGTTACGATGGTCTTTGGAGTGTAGAAGCCGGGCTATCTTGCTGCAGAAACAAGTTATGGGGATGTTGCCAGGAGGGAACAGTACTCCTCAGCCATCAGTGTCCTGAACCAGTGTAGGTAACTCCACTCAACTCAGCTGAACTGATTCCACAACCCACAGGCTTTTTCAAGCACTCCACAACTCATGGTCTCAGTATTATTGATTTTTTATTCGCACAGTTTGTCCTCTTTTGCACACCGGTTGTCAGTCTTTGCTCATACAGTCGGCCCTCCTTATCCACGGGGGATTGGTTCCGGGACTCCCCGCGGATACCAAAAAACACGGATGCTCAAGTCCATTATATAAAATGGCGTAGTATTATAACCTGCGCACATCCTCCCGTATACTTTAAATCATCCCTAGATTATTTATAATAACTAATACAATGTAAATGCTATGTAAATAGTTGTTATACTGTATTGTTTAATGACAAGAAAAAATGCTCGAACAACAAATGCTGGAGAGAGATCTTCCGGGTTTTCCCGATCCGCGGTTGGTTGAACCCACGGATAAGGAGGGCCGACTGTATATGGATTCTATTGCATTTCTTTATTTTCATGTAAATGCCTGCAAGAAAATGAATCTCATGGAATTATATGGTGATATATTTCAAAGCTCAAAGTACATTTATTATTAAAGTATGTACTGTATACGTTATACAATGAGATTCATCTCCTGACAGGCAGCCACAAAACAAAGGAACATGGCTTCTGCATAGGAAAATCTTGCCTGACAAATCTGTTAGAGTTCTTCGAGGAAGTAACAAGCAGGGCGGACAAAGGAGAGGCAGTTGATGTCATTTACTTGGATTTTCAGAAGGCGTTTGATAAGATGCCACACACGAGGCTGCTTAACAAGATAAAATCCTATGGTGTTACAGGAAAGACACTGGCTTGGATAGAGGAATGACTGACAGGCAGGAGGCAGCGAGTGGGAATAAAAGGAGCCTTTTCTGGTTGGCTGCCAGTGACTAGTGGTGTTCCTCAGGGGCAGTATTGGGACCACTGCTTTTCACGTTGTTTGTCAACGTTTTGGACAATGGAATTGATAGTTTTGTGGCAAAGTTTGCAGATAATACAAAGATAGGTGGAGGGGTAGGTAGTGCTGGGAAGCAATACGATTGCAGTAGGACTTTGACAAATTGGAAGAATGGGCAAAAAAGTGGCAGATGGAATACAGTGTTGGAAAATATATAATAATGTATTTTGGTAGAAGGAACAATAGCGTGGACTATTATCTAAATGGGGAGTAGGTTCAAACATCAGAGGTGCAGAGAGACTTAGGAGTCCTCATGCAAGACTCCCAGAAGGTTAATTTACAGGTTGAGTCTGTGGTAAAGAAGACAAATGCAGTGCTGGCATTTATTTCAAGGGGAAATAGAATTTAAAAGCAGGGAGATAATGCTGAGCCTTTATAAGACACTAGTCAGGCCGCACTTGGTGTATTGTCAACAGTTTGGGGCCCATTTCTCAGAAAGTATGTGTTGTCATTGGAGAGAGTTAAGAGGAGATTCACCAGAATGATTCTGGGAACGGAGGCATTAACATATGAGGAGCATTTGGCAGCCTTGGGCCTGTACTCGCTGGAATTCAGAAGGACGCGGGGGATATCGTTGAAACCTACCGAATGTTGAAAGGCAAACAACAGGAATTCTGCAGTTGCTGGACCAGCAACTTTGATGTGTGTTGAGTGTTGAAAGGATTAGATAGGCTGGATGTGGAGAGGACGTTTCTTATGATGGGGGTATCCAGAACTAGAGGGCACAGTCTTGAAATTGAGGAGCAACCCTTTAGAACAGAGGTAAAGAGCCAAAGAATAGTAAATCTGTGGAATGCTCTACCACAGACTGCGGTGGAGGTGCATTTATTTAAGGTGGAAGTTGATAGTTTCCTGATGGGTCGGGGCATCAAAGGATATGGCGAGAAGACAGGTGTATGGGGTTGAGTGGGATCCAGGATCAGCCATGATGGAATAGCGGAGTAAACAATAGGCTGAACGGCCTAATTCTGCTCCTGTGTCTTATGGTTTAAACCCAACAGAACCCATTAAAAAATACCCTCCAACACCCAAGGTAGAGAGAGAAAAAAACAAATTGTGCAAACAATAAAAGTAAGCAAATAACATTCAGGAATGAAGTTTTACAAAAGACGCGAAGCCAGGCACCACAGCAGGTGGAGCAGGCCACAGCATCAGTTCAGCGCAGAGCCGAGTAAAGGATGTGGAGCGGTGAGCAGAGCCCAGCCCTCAACTCACCTCTGGCCCCGACACACTAATCTTTTCAATTTGGCACAGTTCTTAAACCATCCAAACAGTGGGTCATTCCTCACTCTCGGACCGCTCTGAGACCAGAGCAAGATACAGGTTGACCACCAATTTTCCCGCACCCTCAGTTCCTGAGCCTTGCTGGGTTAATGTTTTTGCCGAATTAAAAGAGGTCACGCAACAATAATGTCAAAAATAGACTGTAGGAGTTTAAAAAGGATTATTAATTAAACAAAAATTAAATGTAAATTCATTAATTACTGTGCTGACAAAGAATGCTGCTTCTCAGTTATCTTTTTAAACATTTCACCCAGATGTTTTGATCTCTCCCTCTGTAATTTTTCTTGCAACAAATAAAAATTCTTTAGCTCTTGTTCTGTCATGAAGGTACAGTTCTCTGACTCTTTGATTAAATCATCCAACAACTCAGTTAACTTGTCAATAATAAATTTTTCGGTTTCATCAGCATCGCTGCCATCTTCATCACTTGCAGCGTTTTTATCAGCATTCAGAACACTGTCTATAAGTCCTGAGTCCGTAAGGTGTTTCACTGTTAACAATCATCCATTCACGTAGATTTTCTTCATCAAGACTACTTGCTATATCTTTTAAAGCAGGTCATGTAAGACTTTTTGCATACACAAGCAAATCATGAAGAACTACTTTCTCCTCTAGGTCATGAAATCCCGTAAAGTCATCTTCAAGCTTTTCTTCAGGTGCGTTATCAGACATCAAAGCAGGCCACAGCTTGTGCCAGCTATTCTTTAATGCTGAAGGTTCTACCTTCTCCCACCCTCGAGCAATGAAGCAAAGAATATCCCTCATGTTAAACTCTTTAATAACGGTCTGTACAGAATTGCCAGCATTCACCTTATCTAACGGACCATTTCATGAAGAGTGAGCAATACCTGGCTTCATAACTTCATTTGAGTTAAAAGAGGGTTTTGAACCATCAGGTTCTGGAAAACCGGTCGTCAGCCTGTAGTAATGCATTCATGGATCATTTGGAAATCTGATGGTGGAGGGGAAGAAGCCTCCTGAAATGTTAATTCCTGTACCTCCTCTCTGAAGATGCTAATGAGAAGAGGGCATGTCCTTCGTGATGGGTGTTGCCTAGTTGAGGCACCACCTATTGAAGATGTCCTCAATGGCAGGCTCAGTGTGTAGGGAAGCTAGCACCCATGATGGAGCTGAGTAAGTCTGCAAAACTGTGCAGCTTTTCCAGTCTATGCCAGCTCAAAGCAACCAATACAGGAAAATCAGATTTTCGTTTAGCATCAGTGACAGGTGTTGTGAAATGTGTTGGTTTGCATTAGCAGTACAGTGCAATATATAAAAAATACTATAAATTACAATTATATATATATATATATTCTGTAAACAGACACATAGACCTCAATCCTGCTTATGAGCTGATGCAGGCAAAATTCCAGACCATAAAACAGAGTTCGCCACGCAACTAATCAGCGACATGACCCTCTCCCTACATCACAATTGAGTTTCCATGTTGACAACCAATCAGCTGATCGATGAGTATGTAAACGCCGAATGTTCGGAAGACACAAGTCAACAGCGCACTGACTATGTCTACTCGTATGGTGACAAAATGTTTGCAAATGGCTTGCCAAGATCGGAGAAGAGCTTAACCCAGCTATATATATATATATTATTTATTTATTTATTTAGTTGGTTAGTTATATACAAAAGTGTAAAAAGGGAGCAAAATAGTGATGTAGCGTTCATGGACCGTTCATAATTCCGATGGCGAAGGGGAAGAAGTTGTTCCTAAAATGTTGTGTGTCTTCAGGCTCCTGTACTTCCTCGCTGATGGTAGCAATGAGAAGAGGGCACGTCCTGGGTGGTGAGGGTCCTCAATGATGGATGCCGCCTTTTTGAGGCATCACCTTTTGAGGATGTCATCAAGGGTGTGGAGGACGTGCCCCTGATGGTCTGGCCGAGTCTAGATGGACAAGCTGGCAGTTACCTGCATGATATTTGCCCCGTCATGTACTCATCCTCTCCTTTAATTGGCTAAATCAAGTTGAAGTTGAAGTTTGAACCATGAATAGAGCCAAGCGAGACAGTGTTACTCTGGGGCCAAGCTGCAAAGCCCAGTGCCAAAAGGTGTACTCTGCAAAAGATTGTAAGCACATATATATAGCTAGGGTACCTAAGACTTTTGTGCAGTACTGTATTTGTCAATGTGGAGCCAAGAGATTATGGTGAGAGCAAAGGATGCTGGGAATGGCAAGGGTGGAGTGCTGAGAGAGGGGTGTGGGACAGGTGGCAGAGACGGAGTGCCAGATGCGGGGGCTGGCATGGGTGCAGACGCACCCAGCCCTGAGACACCAAGCAAGGTTATGTGATTCCAAACAATTGGTTTATTGATCGTTACAGAGTGTCTCTCTGGTGCTTCCCACTCCCTTTCCCCTTTCCCAACTATGATTCCCCTCTCCCTGTCCCCTTTCCCACTTTCAGTCCACTATAGAGACCCATATCAGAATCAGGTTTATCATTACTCACATATCTCATGAAATTTGCCTTTTTTTTGCAGCAGTACAGTGCAATATATAAAATTGCTACAGTACTGTGCAAAAGTCTTAGGCACACTAGCTATATGTGTGCCTAAGAATTTTGCTCAGCACCGTGGAGATACAAAAACTACATTAAAAAAATAATAATAGTCATGGGCTGTAGATAGATAGTGCATGGATGATATCCTGGAGCCACATTTCCGCAAGAACAAGCCCATAGCAGTTTCTTATCTTGCTCAAGTGTGGCTGCAGATGAACGCAATCTAGCTTCTCTTCCACTGGCGAACACTGGAGGGGAGACACCAATCCCCAGGCCAGTACGGCATCCAGCAGCACACAACTAGCTCTGGTGTCCTCTCCCCCAGCGACTGCAACAGGCAACCCCGAGACGTGAGGGCCTGATCCAGGGTACACAAAGGACATGCAGATCTCCTGTCGGTCTTGCCAATGAACCAGTGGATCAGACTCACAATTTTCTATAATACCAATGACCAACAGTGTCTTATGATCAGAATAAAAATGTCTAAGCACTATCTCTGCACACCGCCCCTGACACTTTCCTCCTTGCATGGATGAGGCAGGCTGCAACAACAATAACTACACTCACTTGCCTATCTATTGAGATGTTCGCACAACCAATGACCTCACTTTACCGACTCTTTATCTCATTATCTCATGTTCTCATTATTTATTGCTATGTATTTATATTTGCATTTGCACGGTTTGTTGTCTTCTGCACTCTGGTTGATCTTTCACTGATCCTGTTATTGTTACTGTTCTAGAGATTTGCTGAGTATGCACACAGGAAAGGTATATGGTGACATATATGCACTCTGATAATAAAATTTATTTTGAACCTTACTTTGAACTTTGATAAAGGACGAAGAATAGCACCTTTATTTCGACCCAGAAAGTTCATTGCCGCCATCTTACTGGAAATCACATCCTCCTCAAGACCTACAGTGCCACCGAATTTTGTATCTTCTGCAGACCAGCAAATATTGCATGCGATTCCCTCCTCCAGGTGACTGGGATATCGGAAAAAGCTGGATTCAAGGACTGATTACTGCAATATCCTACCAGTTTCCTGCCTGTCAAATCATTTATCATCCATTGCAGCTTATAAGCCACCCCAAACCTCAGTGCAACACACACAGAATGGAGAATGCACAGAACTGTTGTTATTACTACCCACTACAACACTGGCGTTTGGAGCAGCAATGAAGATCCTCTATCTCTGGTGGTGTTCAGGGCTTCCCGCATTGCGTCAGTAGCCTCCTCTTGGTTTTCACTCCTGTCAGTCACGCAAATCCCGGGTGGAGACTCAAGAAAATCGTCTCGCTCAGATGCTTCATTGCTGTTTCTGTAACAGTTTTGTTTGACCAGTCAGGGCTGTTAGCCCTGAGCTGAACCCCCGAACCCGGAGGAGCAGGGGACCACTACCCTTTACCCTGACTTCTACCCTTTGACCTGTTTGGCATGGATGACCCTACCAAGAGCCACAGCAATTTTCCTATTGCCACAATAGGTCAATGGCAGACACAATCTCAATGGCTCTTCACACGGCTTTAAACCACCTGGACATCACAAACACCTACGTCAGGATGCTGTTCATCGACAATAGCTCAGCATTTAATACCATCATTCCCGCAATCCTGATTGAGAAGTTACAGAACCTGGGCCTCTGTACCTCCCTCTGCAATTGGATCCTTGACTTCCTAACCGGAAGGACAAAATCTGTGCAGACTGGGGTTAATATCTCCCCCTCATTGACGATCAACACTGGTGCACCTCAGGGGTATGTGCTTAGCCCACTGCTCTACTCTCTCTATACCTATGACTGTATAGCTAGGCATAGTTCAGATACCATCTATAAATTTGCTGATGATACAACCATTGTTGGTAGAATCTCAGGTGGTGACGAGAGGGCGTACAGGAGTGAGATGTGAGAACTAGTGGAGCGGTGCAGCAGCAACAACCTGGCACTCAATGTCAGTAAGATGAAAGAGCTGATTGTGGACTTCAGGAAGGGTAAGACGAAGGAACACATACCAATCCTCATAGAGGGATCAGAAGTAGAGAGAGTGAGCAGTTTCAAGTTCCTGGGTGTCAAGGTCTCTGAGGACCTAACCTGGTCCCAACATATTGATGCAGCTATATAGGAGGCAAGACAGTGATTATACTTCATTAGGAGTTTGAAGAGATTTGGTATGTCAACAAATACACTCAAAAACTTCTATAGATGTACTGCGGAGAGCATTCTGACAGGCTGCATCACTGTCTGGTATGGGGGTGGGGGACTAATGCACAGGAACGAAAGAAGATGCAGAGGGTGGTAAATTTAGTCGGCTCCATCTTGGGTACTAGTCTACAAAGTACCCAGAACATCTTCAAGGAGTAGTGTCTCAGAAAGTCAGCGTCCATTATTATGGATCTCCAGCACCCAGGGCATGCCCTTTTCTCACTGTTACCATCAGGTAGGAGGTACAGAAGCCTGAAGGCACACACTCAGCGATTCAGGAACAGCTTCTTCCTCTCTGCCATCTGATTCCTAAATGGACATTGAACCCTTGGACACTACCTCACTTTTTCAAAATGTATCATTTCTCTTTTGCACGATTTTAATCTATTCAATATATGTATACTGTAATTGATTGATTGATTGATTTTTCTTTCCTTATTCTTCTAAATTATGTATTGCATTGAACTGCTGCTGCTAAGTTAACAAATTTCACGACACATAGCGGTGATAATAAAGCTGATTCTGACTCTGATAAAGCCCTGACTCCAGTCAACATAGCTCTCCAGGTCAGCCTCCAAACCCAATGACAAGACTGTGGTCCTCTTGGAGGAAACAAGAGGTTAGACAGGAATCCCAACAGAGCCTCAGAGGAACGACCGAGCGAAACCGTGAGACAAATCATTCTCTCCAGCACAATGGCTCTGCTAAGCCACTGAACGAGAGTCCTCTTTAAATAATCATAGAATGTGGGAAACCCATGCCAGTCACAACCAACCTGACTAGATTAAACAGAAAGCACAAGGGCTTAATGGTTCTAGTTAAGATAATTAATTAGCAAATAGAGGTGCTCAAGAATGCTAGAAGCTCAATGCTCTACGGCAAGCTGTAGAGGCCACGGGGCTCATGGCAGGATGAACTCAGCAGGTCAGGAGATGAATAAACAGTCAACCTGAAATATCATGAACACGAGCAAGACTGCAGATGCTGGAAATCCAAAGCAAAACACACACACGCGCACATATACACACACACACACACACACACACACACACACACACACACGCACACTCACACATACACACACATACACACACACACACCCACACACACACACACACACACACCCACACACACACATGCACACTCACACGCATAAACAGACACAGACACACACACACACACACACACTCACACGCATAAACAGACACACACACGCACACTCACACATACACACACACACTCACACGCATAAACAGACACACACATGCACACTCACACATACACACACACACACACACACATGCACACTCACATGCATAAACAAACACACATACACACACACAGACACACACAAACAGACAGACACACACACACACATACAAATAGACAGACAGACACACACACACACACACACACACACAATGCTGGAGCAAACTCAGTGGGTCTGGCATCTTCCCTCTTCCTTCTCAGTCCTGAAGAAGGGCCTCGGCCCGAAATATCGACTGTCTACTCATTTCCACAGATGCTGCCTGACCTGCTGAGTTCCTTCAGCATTTTGTGTATATTGCTCCAGGTTTCCAGCATCTGCAGAATTATTTGTGCCTCTAAACCCACATGTTTTAGTTTCTTCTGATGAGCCTCTTACAGTAGATGGGACTTTTATCAAAAGTCTTCTGAAAATCCAAATGAGCTACTCCCACTGGTTCTCTCTTATCTGCCCCCCCAGACGCATCCTCAAAATATTCAGACACCACACAAGCTCCTATCTTTCAGACACGATTTCCTTTCATAAATCCATGTAGACTTTGCCTAATCCATTGATATCACAAGCGTTCTTTACTCCCGTTATCCGTTGTCTCCCCGCTCTTCCCTGAAGCTAATTGCCCCCTCACTGGTGGTTACACCTTCACTCGTCTGGACTCTGATCCCTCCGTCAACCTCTGCACCTTTCTCTCCAGCTTCGAGATGCTCCTGATAATCCCCTCTCCAACCAAACATTTGCTGTCATCTCTAATTTCTACTCTCTTGGCTCAGTATAGGTTTTACTTGAGAGAGTGTCCGCAGAATATCTTTAGTTCAAGTGCTCCGATAAGCGAAGGCGGTTGTCGCCATTATTTTTGTTATCGTCAGAACTGACAATAGTATCTGACCCGCCATTGAGGATGTATATGCAGAAGAGTGCTGGGAAAGGGCCAGTGACATCATGAAGGATCCCACCCACCCTGTTTGTCCCCTGGCTGTGTAGAATCCATGCCAGGTCCACCAGACTCAAAAACAGTTACTTCCCCCAAGCTGCGAGGCTGATCAACACCTCCACCCACTGACCCACCCCTCCACACCCCCAACCACCCCCAGTCATTTCCTGTCAGCGTCACTCCTGTGCCTGGAGTTGCTTCACAGATGTACAATCATTCTATGTAGATGAGCTCTCTTATGTATTTACATATATTGTGTTTTTATTATCGTGTTCTTTATCTTAATGCATTTCTTTTGTACTGCATTGGATCTGGAGTAACAATTATTTGTTCTCCTTTACCCTCATGTAATGGAAATTACATTAAACAATCCTGAATTTCATTAGGAGATGTTTATGAAGGAGAGAAAGCTGTTCAGATCTTACCGAACATTATTGAAATGCACAACCTTACCTTAGATCAAGAATATATTAAAAACGACAGCTCAACTTGCTCAAACCTCAAAGAATCTCGATCACTCACAATTTTTTTGTTGCAAAGTTTGCAGACAATATGAAGATAGGTGGGAGAGGCAGGTAGTTTTGAGGAAGTAGAGAAGCTACAGAAGGGCTTAGACAGATTAGGAGATTGGGCAAAGAAGTGGCAGATGAAATACAGTGTTGGGAAGGGTATAGTCAAGCACTTTGGTAGAAGAGATGAAAGGGTTGGCTATTTTCTAAATGGAGAGAAAACACAAAAAAACTGAGGCGCAAAAGGACTTGGGGAGTCCTTGTGCAGGATCCCCTAAATGTTCAGTCAGTGGTGAGGAAGGCAAATGTAACTTTAGCATTCATTTCAAGAGGACTAGAATATAAAAGCAAGGATGTAATGTTGAAACGTTGTAAATTTTTTGAGTCCTCACTTGGAGTATTGTGAGCAGTGTTGACCCCTTATCTTAGAAAGGATGTGCAGAAACTGGAGAGGGTTCAAAGGAGGTTCACAAAAATGATTCCAGGATTGAACGGCTTGTCATATGAAGAGTGTTTGATAGCTCTGTGCCTGTATTCACTAGAATTCAGAGGAATGAGGGGTGACCTTATTGAAACCTATTGAATGGTGAAAGGCCTCAATAGAGTGGATGTGGAGAGGATGTTTCCTCTGGTGGGAGAGTTTAAGACCAGAGGACACAGCTTCTGAATAGAAGGGTGTAATTTTAGAACAGAGATGAGGAGGAATTTCTGTAGCGAGAGATTGGTAAATCTGTGGAATTCTTTGCCACAGGCAGCAGTGGAGGCTAAATTTTTATGTATATTTAAGGTAGAGGTTGATAGATTCTTGATTAGTCAGGGCATGAAGGGGTAGGTGGGAAAAGGCAGGAGAATGGGACTGAGAGGAAAATTGCTTCAGCCATGATAAAATGGGCCAAATGGCCTAATTCTGCTCCAATATCTTATGGTCTCATGGTCTAAATCAATGGCGACTTTAAGGAAGCTTGTCTCAAGAACCAAGGTACCAGGAAAGGCAACCAACAAGAGCAATGTGGTGTCCGGGATAACCTGTGGAGGCTACATTGGCCAGACAGGAAGTAACTCCCAACCTGTTTATGGAAACACAAACTGGCGGCACGGAGGCATGATCTACTTTTGCTGCTCTTGGTACGTGAAGATCAAGAAGGACTCCACTTTAATTGGGATATCACAAAGGTTCTGGAAGGTTTTCCTCTGATAACTTGGTAAACAAATGTATTGGAATTGACGCCATCTACAAACCCTTAAAAGCCAATAGAATTCAAAGGTCAACTGAAGGGGTAGCCAATCAGGACGTGATCTCCTCTCGCTGCTGCCATCAGGAAGAAAGTACAAGAGCCTCAGGACTCACACCATCAGATTCAGTAACAGTTACTAACCCTCAACCATCATGTTCTTGGACAAAAGGGGATAACTTCACTCCATTTACCCCATCATTGAAATGTTCCCACAACCAATAGATTCCCTTTCAAGGACTCTTCACCTCATGTTCTGGATAATTATTGCTTATTTATTTATTTATTGTTATTTCTTCTTTTTGTACTTGCACAGTTTGTTGTCTTCTGCACTCTGGTTGATCTTTCATTGATTCTGTTATAATTACTATTCTATAGATTTGTTGAGTATGCCCACAAGAAAGTGAATACAGGTGTTCTATGAGGGGTGATTGATAAGTTCGTGGCCTAAGTTAGAAGGAGTCAATTTTAGAAAAGCTAGCACATTTATTTTTCAACGTAGTCCCTTCCTACATTTACACACTTAGTCCAGCGGTCGTGGAGCATACGGATCTTGGATCTCCAGAAAGTGTCCACGGCAGGGGTGATTGATAGGTTTGTGGCCTGAGGTAGAAGGAGATGAATTATACAGCTCTCAGTACATGCACATGTAGTTCAACACTTTGAGTGATTATGCAGAAAGTTTGAAGTTAATAACCCATCGCCTTCTTCCTTAGGCCACAAACTTATCAATCACCCCTGATAAGTTATTAACCTCAAACTTTCTGCATAATCACTCAAAGAGTCGAACTGCACGTGTATGTAAAGAGAACTGTATAACTCACCTCCTTCTACCTTAGGCCACAAACTTATCAATCACCCCTGCTGTGGACACTTTCTGGAGATCCAAGATCCGTATGCTCCACGACCGCTGGACTAAGTGTGTAAATGTAGGAAGGGACTATGTTAAAAAATAAATGTGCTAGGTTTTCTAAAATTGACTCCTTCTACCTTAGGCCAGGAACTTATCAATCACCCCTCGTATATGGTGACATATATGTACTTTGATAATAAAATTTAATTTGAACTTTGAGATTGGAATGAGTTTGCAGTAAGTGTAACGTGGGTTTAAAGCCAAGGAGCGGATCTGCTTTCCTCATCCTTCTCACCAGAGCTTTCCCTGTGAACCAAGTAAATTTAAACAAGGGGAATCAGAGGTGGGAGAGCCAGCGTTAGATATGTCGTAGAAACCAACTCTTGGGCCCATGGAACTGTAACGGGATCGAGACATTGGCTCCCGGGCCCAGGGCCACACCTATGCTCCCAGACTGAGAGGAACATGTGCTTGACCCTTGACTTCTGTGGTCACAGTGAATTTCTACTCAGGAAGCACGAGTCACAGGAAATGATCTCACCCTGTGGTGTGAGCAGTCGAAATGGGGAGCGATATGATCTCATAAATTCGGTGAAAGGTCGAAATGGATAACTTAATATATTTTAAATTTGGAATGCCTCTGACAGATGTTTCCCCTCGAAGAGATATAAATAAATTGTGCAGTTTAATAGATAATAATTAGTAAGAATTTTATCAGCTGCCGGAGACACTTCACACCGGCATCTCTTGTGGAACTGGCTGCTTGAGGCCGACGTTTCATTAACAGGAAATTAATAAACAGTTAGGTAATTTATTTTGATTGTGGGAGAATTGTTGGTCATGTTTACAAGGAATAGTGCCTGACGATCTTTCCCGTCAGCCTGAGAGAGACAGAGTTATTAGTGTTATTTGTCACAGGGACGTTGAAACATACAGTCGTCCCTCAGTATCTGTGGGGGATTGGTTCCAGGACCCCCTGTGGATACCAAAATCCGCCGATGCTCAAGTCCCTTATATAAAATGCGTAGTATTTGCATATAACCTACGCACGGCCTCCCATATACTTTAAATCATCTCTAGGTTACTTAGAATACCTAATACAATGTAAATGTTATGTAAACAGTTGTTATACTGTATTGTTTAGGGAGTAATGACAAGAAAAAACAGTCTATACATGTTCAGTACAGACGTAACCATCGTGGCTCTTCTGAGAACACTTTTGCTGCCTCGGCATCAGCCGATGTCAGTTCTCCCGTGATGTTTAAGTTCTTGAGGCTGTAGCGCTTTACATAGCCAGCCAGCCATCCCTTACTAGCCTTAAACTCCTTCCTCTCGCTCACAACACGTCGCGAACAAACGAGACACGAGGTGAACAATGCTCAAACAACGAGTGCTGCAGAGAGACTGAGGATCTGTGAAATGGCGGGAAGCTACAGCAGGGTATGCCTACACATCACTTCACTCGCGTGGATTCAGCGTAGTGCTCGGCGCGGGACAAATTCAAGTTTTGCTTTTTGGAACTTTCTGGAATTCTTTTTTTGAATGTTTTCGATCTGCGGTTGGTTGAATCCGTGGATGCGGAACCCGTGGATACGGAGGGCTGACTGTACAGTGAAGTGCGTTTTTTTTGCATCCAGGACCAACATAGTCTGAGGATTGTGCTTTTGGGTGGGGGGGGTGGGCCAGCCCTCAAGTGTCGCCATGCTTCCGGTGCCAACGTAACATGCCCACGAGTTACTAACACAATTAGCAGCACATCACTGCTGTCTTCTCACATGGTGGCGAAACAGTTGCAAGCAAGTTGCCAAGGTCGGAGAACAACTCAACCCAACCACTAACCCTTATGTTTAGAATGTGGGAAGAAAACCAGAGCCCCCAGGGCAGACCAACACACACACACACACACAGGGAGAATGTACAAAGTCGTGGGGATTGAACCCCTACTGCTGATTGCTGGTGCTGTAAAGCATTGCGTTAACCATAACACTACCATGTTCTGGTAGCTTCCCGCATTCCAAAGGTGTACGGGTTAGGGTTAGTAAGTTGTGGGCAGGCTATGCTGTGTCAGAAGAGAGGCAACGCTTGTGCACCTCTGAGTTACTTGAGGAGCCTCAGGCAGTGTGGTACTACAGACCAAGACCTTGTTATGGAGATTCAGTGGTTATGTATCTGGACTAATCATCCACAGGGCTGAATACTTGGGACGGATCCCGCCGTGGGTCCTGGGGCACTTACATTCAGTTAACTAAATAGACCTGGTCTTAATCACTAGTCGGGTCTCAAAAGTCCAATCCTACATTCCCGTCATGAGAGGTGGAAACAGGTAAGGCCGGCCGACAGGAAGCCGTACAGGCCAATCCCCTGTAGAGTGGGTACAATGGATTACAGAAACATTGATCAACTCCAACCGTACTTGGATGCTGTCCAAGTTGCATGCTATCTTGGACAATGTCTCCCATCCACTACATAATGTACTGGGTGGGCACAGGAGTACATTCAGCCAGAGACTCATTCCACCGAGATGCAACACAGAGCGTCATAGGAAGTCATTCCTGCCTGTGGCCATCAAACTTTACAACTCCTCTCTTGGAGGGTCAGACACCCTGCGCCAATAGGCTGGTCCTGGACTTATTTCATAATTTACTGGCATAATTTACATATTATTAACTATTTATGGTTTTATTACTATTTAATTATTTATGGTGCAATTGTAACGAAAACCAATTTCCCTCGGGATCAATAAAGTATGACTATGACTATGTACCATCGACTTTGAACAATGGAGACGGGAGGTCATCGATGGCCTATTCTCCACTGGGAGCTTAGGCCCAAGTAAGTGGGCAAGTAGTCACTACTGACCAAGAAACTGTCAGACTGGGTTAGGAACACACCTGGTTTATTAACGCTCTTCAGTAGGAAAGATACTTACTTACTTTCTGTTACATTACTAGCATTTAGCGCAGCAATGAATGTTCCACATCTCTGTCTGTCTATTGTGCCCCAGGTATGGTTCGGGGACCCCACTTCTGCCTCTATAGTAGAGTGCCATTGCCTCTGCTCTCCCGCGTTTTCTCCGCCCTTCAGAGGTGCTGTCTTGATGATGGAGTTGCTCTCTCCTCTCATTGGGAGAGGTGGAAGAAATCAACTTCTCTAACTTCTGGACACTTCTCTCTCCTCCCTGCTTCCTCTTTTTCCATTGCTTGTAATAAATGTGACTTGTATTTCTTTTGTGAATGCTGCATATCTGATGCTCTGTGCCTACGATGCTGCTACAAGTACAGTATGTTTTTCATTGCACTTGTCCGTGTGATAATAAACTCAACTTTGATCCTGACTTTGAACTCTGTGAGCAGCTCACGTTCAAGTTCAAAGTCAATTTATTATCAAAGAACAGTCTGTATGCACTCAGCGGCCTCTTTATTCGTTTCTTCCTCTGCTTAATAAAGTGGCTACTCAGCGTGTGTTTGTTGTCTTCTGCTGCTGTAGCCCGTCCACTGCAAGGTTCGATGTGTTGTGCATTCAGAGATGCTCTTCTGCACACCACTGGTATAATGTGTGGTTATTTGAGTTACTGTCACCTTCCTGTCAGCTTGAACCAGTCTGGCCGTTCTCCTCTGACCTCTCTCATTAACAAGGCTTTTTCACCCACAGAACCATCACTTACTGGCTGATTTTCATTTTTCACACCATTCCCTGTAAACTCTAGTCTGCTGTGCGTGAAAATCCCAGGAGCTCAGCAGCTTCTGAGATACTCAAACCATCCCATCTGGCACCAACAATCATTCCACGGTCAAAGTCACTTAGATCACATTTCTTCCCCATTCTGATGTTTGGGCTGAACAACAACTGAACCTCTTGACCATCTTCTTCCTGGTCCCTCAGCTCCCTGTGATGACCTCCTGTTCCCATTGTCCAAAGTCGATGGTGTGGTTGGAGTTGATCAATGTTTCTGTAATCCATTCAATCTACTGTACAGGGGATTGGGCTCTACAGCTTCACCAGAGCCCTGTTGGCCGGCCTTACCCATTTCCACCTCTCACAAGGGGGATATAGATTGGACTTTGAGAGGCTCCTGACCATGCCTGCATGTTTTTTGTTGAATTACTGCCACATGATTGACTAATTAGTATTTGCATTAACAAGCTGATGTACAGGTGTATCTAACAAAGTGGCCATTGATTGTATGTCACCATTTCTAGGAGACAGTGAGTTGGTTTCGGGTCTTTTTGGGAGGTGGTGGTGCAGAAAAAAGCACAAGGGAAGACACGCATGGAACCCGTTTCCCCCCACCCTCACCCCCTGGAAGGAGAGATCCCATTGTACAAAGTGTTTTAGGTAGACAAATGGTTCCAAGCAGGAATTGTCCATACCTCTGAGCTAGCCAGTTTGTCCATAACAGTCTTCAATGGACATCTGAACTGTAGCTGGTGTCTTTCATGCAGACTGTGGATTCAGAAGCGTGAGTAATTAAAGCCAAGCACCTGACTACCCAGCGATGAGTTCCAAAGTTTAAGTGAACATTTAGACTGGCTTAACTGTAATGGGCCCTTTTCCTGTGAACTGTTTGTTAAAGTTGAAATATTTGTAAGAATACTTCCACTTTAAGTTACCGCTGGTGTAAGTTCCGTTAGGGCCTGGCAAACGGTAACTTTTGCATCAGGCAGTATTTGTAACAGCATTCACCATAACTTCTGTTCCAACTTTCCTGTTTGGTTGAACCCAGTTCATACCGAGCCTGGACATGTGTTGGTCACTGAAGGTGGGTGCCTCACCGTTACCACTCCAATGCTGAGTCACGTGGCTGTTAGCCAGAGATAGCTAATGGGCCTGGTTTGTTACGAGCTACAGTGAGAGGGTTACAGATGTATAAAACATGGTGAAGGTCAACAGGGACACGTTGAATTCCCTCAGCCTTCTGAGGAAGTAAAGGCGCTGGTGTGCGTTCAGTTACTCGAGGAGCTGAGTTATAGGGAGAGGCTGGACAGGCTAGGACTTTATTTCTTGGAGCATAGGAGGCTGAGAGGTGGCCTTATAGAGATGTACAATATAACATCTTGAGAGGTATAGAGAGGGTGAACGCCAATAGTGTTCTTTCCATGGAAAGGGAATGGAAACCCAGAGGGTAAGGGCTTAAAATGAGAGGGTAATCCGTCTACTGCCTGTAAGGAGTTTGTATGTTCTCCCCGTGACTGCGTGCGTTTTCTCCAGGTTCTCCAACTTCCTCCCACATTCCAAAGATGTACTGGTAGGTACTTGACTAGCGGCGTTCCACAGGGGTCTTGTGTTGGGACCACCTTCTTTTTACACTCTCTGTCAATGATTTGGATGACAGAATTGAAGGCTTTGTGGCCAAGTTTGTGGATGATATGAAGATAGGTGGAGGGACAGGTAGTTTTGAGGAAGCAGAGGCTTAGATGATTAGGAGAACGGGCGAAGAAGTACCAGATGGAATCGTGTTGGGAAGTGTATGGTCATGCATTTTGGTAGAAGAAATAAAAGCATAGACTATTTTCTAAATGGAGAGAAAATTCAAAAATCTGAGGCACAAAGAGACTTGGGAGTTCTCATGCAGGATTCTCTAAAGGTTATCTTGCAGGTTGAGTCTGTAGTGAGGAAGACAAATGCAATGATAGCATTCATTTCGAGAGGACTAGAGTATAAAAACAACGATGTAATATGGAGGCTTTATAAGGCACTGGTGAGGCCTCACTTGGAGTATTGTGAGCAGTTTTGGTTCCCTTATCTAAGAGATGATGTGCTGATATTGGAGAAGATTCGAAGGAGGTTCACAAAAATGATTCCAGGATTGAACGGCTTGTCATATGAAGAGTGTTTGATGGCTCTGGGCCTGTATTCACTGGAATTCAGAAGAATGAGTGGCGACCTTATTGAAACCTATTGAATGATGAAAAGCCTTGATGGAATGGATGTGGAGAGGATGTTTCTATGGTGGGAGAGTCTAAGACCAGAGGGCAGAGCCGCAATATGGAATGACTCCAGTTAGAACGGAGATGAGGAGGAATTTCTTTATCCAAAGAGTGGTGAATCCTTGGGATGCACTGCCACAGGAACCTGTGGAGCCCAAGTCAGTGGGTATATTTAAGGCAGAGGTTGATAGATTCTTGATTGGTCAGGGCATGAAGGGGTACAGGGAGAAGGCAGGAGACTGGGGCTGAGAGGGAAATGGATCAGCCATGATGGGCCAAATGGCCTAATTCTGCTCCTGTACCTTATGGTCTTATGGATATCGGCCAAAATACAGGCAAATGAGATTAGCAAAGGTGGGCATCTTTGACAGCATGGATCTGTTGGGCCAAAGGGCCTGTTTCTGTGCGGTATTGTTGTATGATATTGGCAGATTGGTACAGCAAGGTCTCGGCTGAGAGGCAAAGGGAGTCCATGACAGGAAAAATACAGTCTCTGCCACGCTGCCCTGGGACCGTCCCTGTCACCTGCTGCGGATCAACTAGCCCCGACAGCAGTTCATCTTGGCACACAAGTGGGCAGCCGCTCCACTACAGCAGCTCGTACCTTGTATCCGAGCAGAGTGAAAGTCTGACTTCCCTGCTTAAATCCAGAACCCTCAACCCCTACCTCCAACCTCCTGGCTCAGAGACTAAAATTGATCCACTGCTCATCTGATAGCTCGCACTCTTCCCCCCTCTCTCTCTCACTCTCTCTTCCCCCCCTCTGTCTGTCTGTCTGTCTGTCTCTCTCCCCCCCCCCGTCTCTTTCTCTCTCTCTCTCTTTCTCTCTCTCTCTTTCTCTCCCTTTCTCTTTCACTCTGTCTTTCTCTCTCTTTGGCTTTCTCTCTCTCTTTCTCTTTCTCTTCCTCTCTCACTTTCTCTCTCCTCCCCCTCTCTCTCTCTGCCTCTCTCCCCCTTCTCTCTCTCCTCTCTCTCACTCCCTCTTTCTCTCTCTCTCTGCAACAGGTGTCTGTTTTTCTTTCTCCCTCTGTTTCTCTTTTTCTGTCTGCCCTCTCTCTCCCCTACACTCTCTCCCACTTTTTCCTTCCCATTCTTTCTATCTCCCTCTGGCCCCTCTCTTTCTCTCTGTCTTTCTTTCTCCTACACTCTCTCCTTCCCTTTCTCACTATCTCCCTCTACCTTCTCTCTTTTCTCTGCACCCCTCTCTCTTTCTTTTACTTTCTTTTTACTCTCTCCATCCATCACCCTCTCTCCCTCCCTCCCCCACTCTCTCCTTCCCTCTCTTTCTCCAACCTCTCTAACCTGAGACAGTATAGTCACACCAGGGTGGAAATGGCCCCTGGGAGCTCTGAGAGACCTGCTTGTGTCTGATGACGCCCCCCCCCTTGTTTTTGATCCACACGGACCCACGGGAGGCATCTGCGTGAGCGCCAGTGTCTGAGCCCAAGGATGGATTTAGAAGCTGCGGGACACAAGTGGTCTGCAGCTCTCAAGGGCAGTCTGAACGTGACACCATCTCAGACGCCCTTCCTATTCCCCGAGGATCTCCCTCGGCAACAGGTGGGCAGGCCAGCACTCTGACTGTTAAAGTTTTCAGTTCCGTCTCTGTCCACCATCGCAGTGGCTGCTCCAGATCCTCCTCTCCCTCTGCCACCCTCATTAACCCAAGGAGCGGGTTGTGTTGGCACTGGCATGTGTGGTGTTACTTGCGGGCTGTCCCCAGCACAGCCTTAGTTGCTTAGGCAAACAACACCTTTACACTGTAGTGTGGTGGTTAGCGTGACGCTATAACAGTTCGGAGTTCAATTCTGGCATCCTCTGTAAGGAGTCTCTGTACGTCCTCCCCATGGAATGTGTGGGTTTTCTCCGGGCACTCTGGTTTCCTCCCACAAGTCCAAAGACGTATCGAGTAGCTCAATTGGTCATTGTAAATCGTTATATGATTAGGTCAGGGTTATAGGGACGTACCTGTCCTAGCATGCGAAGTCTGCTCCATCGGGCTGCGTGGATGAGATCTACAGTGAGATCCAATGGCCAGTAAGGTGGCTCTGCAACGCTCCGTGGAGAGCGAAGAGCACGACAAGGCACAGAAGACCTCATGGTCATCCATTAAAACCAAGGAAGACCCCGGTTTGTGACGCTTGTTTGTACCACTGGACTCGGACTTCTGAGGATCGAGAGAGTGGAACTGCCCCAGAGCGACAATTTTTCCACTTTAAAAACTCTCCTGCACAGGTTCCCTGTCATCGTCGGACATGATGGACAAGCACCGTTTAGGGTTAAGCCAAGGTTGGCGGGGGTTGCTAAGGAAGTGTGGCTTGAAGGGTCGTTAGGGCCTATTCCAGCTGCATTTCTAAATTAAAAAAAAATTCAACACATTTCACTAGATGTTTCAATATACATGTGACAAGTTAATCTGAATCTGACCCAAGAAGATGTTGCTGAAAAGACCAGCCAAGTCATCTTTATCAAAGGAGAGCCCACATCCCCTCAAGCCTGTCACACCATTTAGTAGTTTGTAACAGGTATGACCCCAGTCTGAGCTCCCATGACTTCCCTACAGAATTCCACCTGGAATATGTTCCACAGATGCCTTGCGGTAAAGTATTCCAAAGATTCATAAGTGTCTGAGGGGAGAAAATGGAATTCATCTTCATCGGAGTTGGGAAGCCCCTTCATCGGCGATAGAGGCCCAAAGTTCAAAGGCCCTGAGTCGGATTTGTCCAGAGGTCAGAGGGCAGATGTCAGTGAGTCTGGGTCTATGAGCCTGAGAGTCCAGGCCCGGAGACTGGAGGCCTGGAGGCGACTTGTCCTGAGGTTGGAAGCCTGCCTGTGTGTTTGAGTGGGTGGGAGGGATGAGAAAGGGACTTGTTTCACTGTTCTTGACTTGAGGGAGATTGAAAATCTGGCTGAGTGGTGCCATAGAACAACCTCTGTCTCAATGTCAACACAACCAAGGAGCTGATTACTGAGAGGAGGAAACCTGAGGTCCGTGGGCCTGTCCTCAGCAGAGGCTCAGAGGCGGGGACGGTCAGCAACTTTAAATTCCTCAGTGTTATCATTTCAGAGGATCAGTCCTGGGCCCAGCACGTAAGTGCAATTACGGAGAAAGCACGGCAGTGCCTCTACTTCCTTAGGAATTTGCGAAGATTCGGCGTGACACCTAAAACTTAGACAAACTTCTACAGATGTGTGGTGGAGAGTATGTAGACTGGCTGCATCGTGGCCTGGTATAGAAACACCAATGCCCTTGACGGAAAATCCGACAAAGGTGTAGTGGAAATGGCCCAGTAAAGCTCTCCCGATCGTTGTGGGTGTACCGCTGGAATTTGTGGGCTGCCCCCAGCACAGCCATAGGTTGTGTTGATTGTTAATGGAAACAATGCATTTCACTGAGTGTTTCAATACTTGTGATCAATTCATCTGAAACTGAATCTCGTATTGCACTGGAATAGGAATTGGAGTGGGTGTATTCTTGCCACCAGTATCAAGAGGCAATGAAAAGTTTGTCTAGCATTCTGTTTGTACAGATAAAATCATTCCACAGTGCTTTGAGGTAGAACACAGAAACGATTATTGAGATGTTATCTTACTGAACTAAGGACTTGAAATAAGGAAATAAATCTCATTAAAATAAAGTGCTGAGGGGATCTGATGGTAGATGTTGAGATAACCTCCATCACTTCAAATCTGAACTGATTCCACAATCTACAGAATCACTTTCAAGGATTCTACTATTATTTGAAACTTGGTAAAATACAGTATTATTTAATTTTTAGTATAATCTAATTTTTATTTTCACAATTCATCTTCTTGTTTGTCAATCTTTATGAGTTTTTCATAAATTCTATTGTTTCTTTATTTTCCTGTAAATGCCCGCAAGTAAATTAATCTCAAAGTAATCTGTATTGTAACTGTTCCAGCCCCTACACCCCTCCCTGTTGCTGTAAACCCCTCCCTCCCCTACACCCCTCCCCCATCTCCTTAAAGTCCCTCCCTATCCTCTATACCCCCCGTCTCTGTAACACCCTCCATCTGTTGCACCCCTCCCTGTCTCTGTAACCCCTCTCCCTCCCCTACACCCTTCCTTGTCTCTGTCATCCCCTCCCTCCCCTACACCCTTCCTTGTCTCTGCCATCCCCTCCCTCCCCTACACTCCCTATCTTTCACCTCTCTCCCCTGCACCTCTCCCTGACACTGTAACCCCCTCTGTCTCCTTCACACCTCCCTGTCTACTCCCTCCCTACACCCCTTCCTGTTTCAGAAACTTCCTCCCTCACCAGCACCCCTCCCTCCCCTACACCACTCCTTCTCTGTAACCCCTCCCCAATTCCCCTCCGTCTCTGTAACCCCTCCCACCCCTACACCCCTCCCTGTCTCTGTAACACCCTCCCACTCCTACACACCACCCCATCTATGTAACCCCCTCCATCCCCTATAGCCCTCCCTGTGTCTGTAACACCCTCTGTCCCTAGACCCTTCCCTGTCTCTGGAAACCCCTCCCTCCCCTACACCCCTCCCTATCTCCGTAACACCCTCCTTCCCCAGCTCCTCTCTCTGACTTCATAACCCCTCCCTCCCCTACACCCCTCCCTGTCTCTGTAACCCCTCTATCCCCTACACACTGCCCCATCTCTGTAACCCCCCGCCCTGCTAGCTCACACACCCCTCCATGAGCTCTTCACTCCAACAACTCCTGATTTCTACTCCTCCCAGGTTCCTGTCCCGAGCCTTAAGGAACTCCTGTAATCATCTTTCCTTGCCCTGCTCCTTTTCAACCAGGGCCTTTGTGTCTTTCCTGTATCTTAACCCCCCCCCCCCGAGATGTCTTGGGGCAATTTCTCACACGAGAGACACCGATCGTTGCTGCTGGAGCTCGCTGCCACTTCACAGAAGCAAGTGTGAGGTGAGAATGTGAGCTTAAACCATGTTGACAGGCTGGGAATTTCCCTGTGAATCTCTCGAGCAGCCACTTCACTGCATCCTGATATCATCCTGACCCAAGGGGGAACTCCGGAACTTTGATAAGTCTCTGCTGCCCCCACGGAATTCTCCCTCCTGCCACTAAGCCCATCAGTTCTAGTTGGACAAATTCCCTGGGGGTCTCACCACCAAACCTCTCAGTAATGCCCTGGTCTTTGAATGAAATGCCTTCATCTGGACTCAGTTTTTGTATTTATTTATTCAGAGATAACGGCACATTAACAGGCCCCTCTGCCTCAGCAAGGCTGCAGAATCAGGTTTAATATCACCGGCATATGCCATGAAATTTGTTATCTTTGCGGCGGCAGTACATGATAAATATAGGAGAACATAAGTTACAGTTAGTATATATATATGTATATTAAATAGTTAAATAGTTCAAAAACAGAAATTTCAAATAGTGTTCATGGGTTCAATGTCCATTCAGAAATGGGATGGCAGAGGGGAAGGAGCTGTTCCTGAATCGTTGAGGGTGTGCCTTCAGGCTCCTGTACCTCCTCCCTGATGGTAGCGATGAGCAAAGGGAATGTCCTGGGTGGTGTTCTAAGTTCAAAGAAAAATTTATTATCAGAGTCACCACATACAGTGGCGTTAGAAAGTTTGTGAACCCTGTAGAATTTTCTCTATTTCTGCATAAGTATGACCTAAAATGTGATCGGATCTTCACCCAAGTCCTAAAACTAGATAAAGAGAACCCAATTGAAATAACACAAATAATATTACACTCTTTCATTTATTTATTGAGAAAAATGATCCAATATTACATGTATTGTTGGAAAAAGTTGTGAACCTCTGAGATAATGCCTTCTATAAAAGCTATTTGGAGTTGGGCGTTCCAATCAATGAGATGAGATTGGAGGTGTGGATTGTAGAGATGCCCTGCCCTATAAAAAAGACACACAAAGTCAGGTTACTGACAGAGCCTGCTCTTCTCAAGAAAGACCTGTTTATGTGCACCATGCCTCGATCAAAACAACTTTCAGAGGACCTTAGGAGAAGAATTGTAGAGATGCATGAAGCTGGAAAAGGCTACAAAAGCATTTCTAAAGACCTGAATAAGAGAAATTGTGTACAAATGGAGGAAACTCAGTACTGTTACTACTCTCTCTGGGAGTGGGCATCCTGCAAAGATCACACAAAGAGCACAACGTGCAGTGCTGAAGGAGGTGAAAAAGAACCCAAGGGTAACAGCAAAAGACCTGCAGAAATCTTCAGAATTTGCTGAAGTCTCTGTTCCTGTGTCCAATATAAGATAAACACTGAACAGGAATGGTGTTCATGGAAGGACACAATAGAGGAAACCACTGCTCTCCAAAAAAAAACATTGCTGCAAATCTCAATTTGGTAAAAGACCTCCTGGATGTTCTACAACGTTTCTGGGCCAACAATGTTCTGTTGGACAGATGAGACAAAAGTTGAACATCTTAGCAGAAATGCACACTACTGTGTTTGGAGGGCAAAGGGCACTGCACATCAACACCAAAACCTCGTCCCAACTGTGAAGCATGGTGAAAGGAGCATCATGGTTTGTTTTGCTGCCTCAGGGCCTGGACAGCTTGCAATTGTTGAGGGAACAATGAATTCAAAATTGTATCAAGACACACTCATCTACAACTGTTTTAATACAGTCTGTTTGTAGTTGTTGTAGTCATCTAGGTCCTCAGATGAGTTCTTGAACTCAGCCTAGTCCACTGACTCAAGGCAATCCTGTCACCGTTCCTCTGCCTCCCACGACCTCCTCTTAAAGCTGATTTGTACTTGTGCATCAAATGTACGCCATAGATACCATGTACCCTACACCGTAGGGTGACGTGCACCTCCCCAAAAATGTATCTCACGCGTCGCGGCAACGCAGACCGCAACAACTGTGATTGGTCCGCTTGGTAGCATCGCATTTCCTCATACGAATTTCTGGTTGCTTTTCTCCGCCATGTCTGCACACTGAAGTGAAATAAACCATTGGAGACAATGAACCAAATCGTCAAACCTACCTGCCGACATCCGAAAATATTTGACATGCATTTCCTCGTCCAAGTCTCTCACGAAGAAACTCAACACAGTGGCATAGAAACCCCACCGCCAATGAGCGTTTTGGCGGTGAATTGCAGAGCGATGCAGACACAACTACGCATGCTCGCTACGGCGTAGGGCTATGCACAAGTATAAATCAGCCTTTAGTTGTCCTAATCTCTGCAGCCTTGCTCCCTAGGCTCTGTCTGTACGGAGAAGTTAGGAGTACAATCAAATGATCCAACTTGCCAAAATGCAGTCCTGAGAAGGAATGATTCATAGTCCTTATCACAGTGTAGCAGTGGTCGAGTGGGCTGTGACGTCCGGTGCAACAGGTCCCCTGCTGGTGATAATCGGGCAGGGTTTTCTTCAAACAGGTCTGGTTAAAGTTGCTGACTATAATTTGAAGTGCATCGGGATGGGCTGTTTCTTCCTTACGGACAACATGTGCAGTTTCGTGAATGCTTGCTTATAATAGCCCGCTGGTGGTATGGTGGGGGACCTTGGTGATGGAAGCCACTTTTCTGAAGCACCATTCCTCGACGATGTCTTGGATACGACAGAGGCTAGTGCCCGTGATGGAGCTGACTGAGTTTACAACTCTCTGCAGCTGACTTCAATCCTGTGCAGTAGCACCCCCCCATAGCAGAGGGCGATGAAGCCAGTCAGAATGCTCTCCACAGTGCATCTGTTGGAAGTTTCCGGGTGCTTTAGGTGACAAGTCCAATCTCCTCACACTCCTGATGAAATACAGCCACTGTCTTGCCTTCTCCATTTTGGGTCCACGTTAGATCCTCAAAGATATTGACAGCCAGGAACTTGAAACTGCTCACTCTCTCCACTTCTGATCCCTCTATGAGTGAGGACTGGTGTGTGTTCCCTCGTCTTACCCTTTCTGAAGTCCACAATCAGCTCGTTGGTCTTACTGATGTTGAGTGCAAGATTCAACCAGCTGATAGATCTTGCTCCTGTATGCCTGGTTACACCTATGTGACCAATTAACCTACTAAACCCGTAATGTCTTTCCCTCCCAATCCCTGTAACCCCTTCTGCACCCTTCACCCCTCTTGAATGTTACAAGCTGGCAGGTGATAGGGGAGAGCAGGTGAGGAGGGAGGATGGGGTGAGAAGCTGGGAGGGGAAACACCAGGCAAGGTTGTGTGATTCCAAACAATTGGTTTATTGATCATTACAGAATGTCCCTGGTGCTTCCTGCTCCCTCCCCTCTCTCTTCCCCTTTTCCCAACCATGATTCCCCTCTCCCTGTCCCCTTCCCACTCTCAGTCCACAATAGAGACCCATATCAGAATCAGGTTTATCATCACTCACATATGTCATGATTTTTTTTTGCGGTAGCAATACATAAAAGGACCACAGTACTGCGCAGAAGTCTGAGGTACTCTAGCTATGCATATGTGTCTCAGACTTTTGCATGGTATGCATATATTATATAGAGTTGGGGAGTAAGAAGCTGGGAGGTCTTACTGCACACAGCACATCATAATGTGATGATAATGACATGGAAGGGAGGGGTATGGGGGGATACATTTCAGGGCATGGAACCGATGGGCCAAGGGGCCTGTTTCTGTGCTGTAGTCTGCTATGACTCTATGAAAAGAGGCCATTGGGCCCATTGTTCGTCTGCTAGGATTCACGCTACAGCTGCTGGTGTCCATTCTAATTCCATTCCCCTTTAGATGCTGAAGTAAGTCCTGGTTGCTCAGCTTCTCTAGTAAAAATCCGGGGAACTGAATAAGCACAAGGGATTCTGCAGAGGCTGGAAATCTGGAGCAACACACACAAAATGCTGGAGTAACTCAGCAGGTCAGGCAGCGTCTATGGAAAGGAATAAAGAGTCTATGTTTCAGACCGAGACCCTTCTTCAGGACTGGAAGGGAAGAGGGAAGAGGCCAGAATGCGAAGGGGGGGGGGAGGGGAACGAGGACAAGCTGGCAGGTGACAGGTGAGACCATCTGAAGGGAAAAATGGAGGGGGGGGGATGAAGTAAGAAGCTGGGATGTGATTGGTGGAAGACGTAAAGTGCTGAAGAAGAAAGAATCTGGTAGGAGAGGAGGGTGGACCTTTCAGGAAAGGGAAGGATGAGGGGAACCAGAGGGAGATGATAGCTGAGATCGGGTGAGGGGAGGATGAAGTAGGAAGCTAGGTGGGGATAGGACGAAGAGGTAAAGGGCTGGAGAGGAAGGAATCTGATGGGAGAGGAGAGTGGACCATGGAGAAAGGGAGGGAGGAGAGGGCCCAGGGGGCAGTGATAGGCAGGTGAGGAGAGGAGAGAGGGTGAGAGGGGAACCAGAATGGGGAGTGGGAGCATGCCCTTGATCTTTGCAGGAATACTTGAGTCTGGGCCTGGTTCTGGGCCCTCGGGGGCGTGTGTCTGAGCCAAGGCTGGTGTGACCGCGGGTTGCTGGCGAATCTGAGACGTCCCAGTGAGCTGTTTACAGGGCATGGGCAGCTGGCATTGCTCTGTCTGGGGGGTTAGTTTGCTGCTATATCGGGACAGATGAGGGTTGGGAAGTGGGAGGCGGAATTCCTTTGAAGGATTTGGGAGAGACAGAGAGCCTTTCTTTCCCACCTACCATCAGCTGTGTCTGATCTGAAACAGACCCCTGGGGATGGAAGGGCCGCTGCAGACAGCCACCCACTCTCACTGCCTGTAGAGTTGGCAGGTGACCATGAGTGTGTCTGTGTCTGGGCGACAGTAATCACCCCCACCCCCACACCCAACCCATCCAACCCCTGACTCTGCTGTGCCGGTGACAGTGGGATGTGGAGAGCATACACACACACATATACACCCTGACACACACACACACACACATACACGGACAAACATGTACACCCTGACACACACACACACACACACACACACACACACACACACACACACACAGACGCACACACACATAAGCACACACATATAGACACAAGCACGGACACATAGAAACACAGACACACACCATCACACACAAACACACACAGATACAAACACAGACACACAGGCACAGACATACATTTACTGATATGCACACACACAACACACACAATACACACTCACACATACACGTGTAGTTTTCTCTGTAACTGATCCTTGACTTCCCCGCTGGGAGACCGCAGTCAGTGAAGATCGGAAATAACATCTCCTCGCTGACAATCAACACCGGCGCAGCTCAAGGATTTGGCGTTAGCCCGCTGCTTACTCCCTCTACACCCATGACTGTGTTGTTAGGCACAGCTCAAAGGCCATCTATAAATCTGTCAATAACAGAACTGCTGTCAGCAGAACCTCAGATGGTGTTGGGTCTGTGTGCAGGAGTGAAAGAGGTCAGCTGGTTGAGTGGTGCTGTAGCAGCAGCCTTGCACCCAATGCCAGTAAGACCAAGCAATTGATTGTGGACTTCAGGAAGGGGAAGTCGAGGGAACTCACTCCAGTCCTCATCGAGGGGCCAGCGGTGCGACAGGTGAACAGCTTCACCTTCCTGGGAACCACTGTCTTAAAATATCTATCCTGGGACCCAATGCATCTTGAAGAAGGCACGCTTGTGGCTATACTTCATTCCTTCCTGATGAAGGGTCTCGGCCCAAGACACCGACTGTTTATTCATTTCCATAGACGCTGCCTGACCTGCTGAGTTTCTCCAGCAATTGGTGTGTGTGGCTTGGAAGAGATTTCCTCTTGTTTGTGGTACTTCATAAGGAGTTTGAGGACATCTGTTGTGTCACCAAAGACACTAATAAATTTCTGCAATGCACCGCGGAGAGCACTCTGACCGGTCGAAGCAACACGCACAACACGCTGGAGGAACTCAGCAGGTCGGGCAGCATCCGTGGAAACGATCGGTCGACGTTTCGGGCCGGAACCCTTCGTCAGGACTGTAGAGGGAGGGGGCAGAGGCCCTATAAAGAAGGTGGGGGGAGGGTGGGAAGGAGAAGGCTGGTAGGTTCCAGGTGAAAAACCAGAGCGGGTCTGGATCAGGATCTGGTCGAAGAGTCGGAGAGAGGCAGAGATCACAGAGGGGGAGCAGTGAGAGAGGGTCTCACTAAACTCCCGTTGAAGAGAAGACTTAAACTTCTTCAGGGTAGGCATACCGCGGAGAGACTTCGCAGCGGAGTAGCGAATCGTAAACACAAAATACTCTGCAGATGCTGGGGTCAGCAACACGCTTGCTGTGAGTGGTGCTTTGACCCCAGCATCTGCAGAGCATTTTGTGATTACGATTCTGACGGGTTGTATCACTGCCCGGTGTGGAGGCTGCAGTGCTCGGGATTGAAAGGCGTGGCAGGGAGTTGTAGACTTTACCAGCTCCATTATGGGCATACTCTCCCCACCAGCAAGGACATCTTCAAAAGGCTAGATGGCATCCATCATGAAGGACTCTCACCACCCTGGACATGCCCTCTTCCCATTACTACCCTCGGGGTGGGTGGGAGGGGGTCAATATCAACACAAGAAAATCTGCAGATTTCCAGGAAATGGTCGAAGTGTCAGAGGGCAGCAAAGAATCAAAAATTCGGGAACAGCTTCTTCCACTCCCCCATCAGGTTACTGAATGATCCATGAACACTATAATAATTTTTTTACGCCTTGCACTGTACAGCTGTACGTCTGTGATAATCAACCTGGTTCCGGTTCTGAGTATGAATCTCGCTGCCTATGAACGCACACGTAAAGTGCTGGAGGAACTCAGCAGGCCAGGCAGCACCTGTGGAGATGAATAAACGGTTTCGGGCCGACACCCTTCATCAGGACTGGAAAGGAAGGGGGAGGATGCCAGAATAAGGGAGCGGCACAATAGCCTAGTGGTTAGCACAACGCTTTACGGTACAGGTGACTTGAGTTCAATTCCCGCCACTGCCTGTAAGGTGTTTGTACATTTTGCCCGCGACCACGTGCTCAGGTTTCCTCCCTCAGTCCAAAGACGTGCCGGTTGGTATGGTAATGGGTCATTGTAAATTGTCCTGTGATTAGGCTAGGGTTAAATTGGGAGATTACTGGGTGGCGAAGCTCAAAGTGCCGGAAGGGCCGATTCCACACAGTATCTCAATAAACAAACAAACAAACAAATAAATAAATTAGAAGGTGAGTAGGGTTGGGGGGGAATGAAGTGAGAAGCTGGGAGGTGGAAAAGGTAAAGGGCTGGAGAGGAAGGAATCTGATGGGAAAGGAGAGTGGACCTTGGGAGGAAGGGCAGCAGGGGAAGGTGAGGAGAAGAGGCAGAGGCTTCCTGCTGATGAAGCCCTCTTCACTGCATCACCGTTTGCAGGGAGTGTGTAGAGCTGCTGACAGGCAGCTTCGACCCCCGACCCCTGGAGCTGTCAGTGTGGAGTCTGCATGCTCTCCCTGCAACCACGTGGGTTTCCACCGGGTGCTCCAGTTTCCTCCCACAGTCCAAAGACACGCAGGGCCTTGAGTTAGTTGACCACTGTAAGCCGTCTGCTGAGTGTTGGTAAGGGATAGAACTAAGGGTGTCAAAGGTTACGGGGAGAAGGCAGGAGAACAGGGTTGAGAGGGATAATAAATCAGCCGTGGTGGAATGGGCAGGCAGAGCTGTTGGGCCGAATGGCCTCATTCTGCTCCTATATCTTATGGTTTACTGGTCTAATCTGTGGGAAGAATAAAAAAGGATTAGTGTGGGTGGATGTTCAGTCCTCATTGAGGGATTAGAGTGGAAAGAGTGAGCAATTTTAAATTCCTGGGTGTCAATATCTCTGAGGGTCTAACCTGCTCCCAACATATTGATGCAGTTACAAAGAAGGCACGACAGTAGATATATTTCATTAGGAGTTTGAGGAGATGTAGTTTGTCACCAAAGACACTGGCAAATGTCTACAGATGCACCATGGAGAGCATTCAGACTAGCTGCATCACTGTCTGGTATGGGGGGGGGGTGGGGGCGGTGGTGGGGGCTACTGCACAGGATCAAAATAAACTGCAGAGTTGTAAACTCAGTCAGCTCCATCATGGGCACTAGCCTCTGTAGTATCCAGGACATCTTCAAGGAGCGATGCCTCAAAAAGGCAGCATCCATCATTGAGAACCCCCATCACCCAGGACATGCCCTCTTCTCATTGCTACCATCAGGGAGGAGGTACAGGAGCCTGAAGACACACACTCAATGATTTAGGAACAGCTCCTTCCCCTCTGCCATCAGATTTCTGAATGGACATTGAATCCATGAACACTACCTCACCACCTTTTAAATTTCTATTTTTGCACTACTTTTTAAAATTTAACTATTTAATATATATACTTATTGTAATTCATGATGTTTTTCTATTATTATTATATATCGCATTGAACTGCTGCCACAAAGATAACAAATGCAAGTGATAGGCGTGACGTGGAAAGTCTGGATGGCAACCGAGAACGGTTGGTGATGCTGGAAAGACAGCCAGCCTCCAGGAAAGACTGGCACGGACACACGGGGCTAGCAACCTTGTGTGCAGCACTCGCAAGGGGGCACCATACAAGCTCCGGATGAACTAAATACACAATACCCCCTAGAGTCTCCCGGGT
Organism: Mobula birostris; assembly: GCF_030028105.1. Lineage (NCBI taxonomy): Eukaryota > Metazoa > Chordata > Chondrichthyes > Myliobatiformes > Myliobatidae > Mobula > Mobula birostris. Next base: position 108,943,421 of record NC_092381.1, read on the forward strand.
GGTGGGGGTGGGGGGAAGAATGAGAGGCTATGGGACAGACATAATGACAACAGCCAGGAATGGAAATATAATAATGAGAAGGCTCAAGCGAACAACACTGACCGGGGAGGCATTCATTGCAAAGTACTATCGTGGCAAAATCTGCAAAAACATCAAAGGCCTCAAGATACAGCAAAGCAGGTCCAGCTGTGGAATGAAAGTGACTGAAAGGGCAATGCACAGACTCAACATCCGCTGAGATGATGGAGAACTCCAGCCAGGAAGCACCCCACAGAGCTGAAGATCTCTCCACACCTGAGCTGTCCCAGTGCCAGAGAGACCAAGTGAGTGCCCCTTCTGACACCTAATCCATTCATCAAGGAAAGAGAGGATCAGATGGCCTAGATCATCAGACAGTGTATCATGGAAACAGGTTGATGACAATCTGGATTGCAGCTTGGAAGTTACATTGGCAGGGCCTGTCTACATGAAAACTGACTTCCTCACAGCCATTGTGTTCAACTTTGCCAAAGATCGATTCAGCCCAGTGAAGAAGAAAGGGGATCTTAAACCATCACAGCAACCAAACAGGAGGAACTAGGAGATTCGCCACCTGAGAAGTGAGACAAGGACCCTGAACAAACAATTCAAAAACAGTTCACCTGGCGATAAAGGTGTCAAGGATCAAACCGGCAAACTGCAGGAACAGCTGTGCAAGTTCAGGAGGGTGGAGCAACTGTGAAGGTGAAGAAGGGAGAAAGAGAGAAGGAGAGTGCAGTTTGTTAAAAACCCGCTCAGGTTCACCTGGGCTCTTCTCAGCCATCAAAAACCTGGCACCCTAACCAGCTCAAAGCAGGAGGTGGAACAATTTCTGCAGAAATCACACGGAGATCCCTGTAGGAATCAGAAACTACAGTTCAATCCGAAAGTCCCCCAACCAAGAATTCCAGCAACTGAGCTGAACGTGGCAGAAGGTATAGGATATCATCAAGACAGCAAAGTCACCTGTCTCCCCAGGACCAAGTGGAATACCTAAGAAATGTCCAAAACTCCTCCGGAGGTTGTGGAAGATAATGAGGAAGAGTTGGACCAAAGGCTTTATCCCATCAAGCTGGAAAATAACTGAAGGATTCTTTGTTCCCAAGGAAGAAGATTCCTCCACAATCACCCAGTTTAGGACAATCTCCCTCCTTAGCATGGGAGTGCAAGATATTCTTCTCGGTGCTTGTGAGAAGGCTGGTCTCTGACTTAATGGAGAACCACTATATCAACACATCCCTCCAGAAAGGTGGCACCCCAGGTTTCTCTGGGTGCCCTGAACACACCTCAATAATCAGCCAATTGATCTGCGAGGCCAGGCAGTAGAAAGGCGACCTGACAGTTGTCTGAGTAGACCTAGCCAACACCTACGGTCAATTCCACATGTCCTTATCCAGGCTGGCCTGCACATTACCATATCCCACCAGTAACATGAGACATAATCAGCAAGAAAAACCCAGCATATGTGTTGATATAGTGGTTCTTCATTAAGTCAGAGACCAGCCTTCTCACAAGCACCGAGAAGAATATCTTGCACCCCATGCTAAGGAGGGAGATGGTCCTAAACTGGGTGATTGTGGAGGAATCTTCTTCCTTAGGAACAAAGCATCCTTCAGCCACTTTCCAGCTTGGTGGGATAGAGCCTTTAGTCCAAATCTTCCTCCTGATCACCATGCTTCTGCATCCAGCACATAATTTTCTCCGCAACTTCCACCGTCTCCAGCGGAATCCCATCATTAAGCACACCTCCCCCCCCCCCAACTTTCTGCTTTCCGCAGGGATCGCTCCCTATGTGACTCCTTTGTCCATTCATCCTCCTGGCACTTATCCTGGCAAGCAGAACAAGTGCTACACCTGCTCCCTCACTACCATTCAGGGCCCCAAAAAGTCCTTCCAGGTGAGGCGACACCTTGCCTGTGAGTCTGTTGGGGTCATTTTCTGTGTTCAGTGTGACCTCCTGTACATCGGTGAGCCCTGACGTAGATTGGGAGACCGCTTCGCTGAGCACCTGTGCTCCGTCTGCCAGAACAAATGGGATCTCCCAGTGGCCACCCATTTCAACTCCACTTCCCATTCCCTTTCCAATATATCTATCCATGGTCTCCTCCACTGTCATGATGAGTCCACACTCAGGTTGGAGGAACAACACCTTATATTCCGTCTGGTAGTCTCCAACCTGATGGCATGAACATTGACTTCTCAAACTTCCAGTAATGCCCCCCTCCTTCACCATTCCCCATCCCCTTTTCCTTCTCTCACCTTATCTCCTTGCCTGCCCATTTCTGGTGCTCCTTCCCCCTTTTGTTTCTTCCATGGCCTCCTATCCTCACTTATTAGATTCTTCCAGCTCCAGCCCTGTACCTCTTTCACCAATCAGCTTCCCAGCTCTTTACTTCACCCCTCCTCCAGTTTCGCCCATCCTTGTATTTCTCCTCTCCTCCCCCTACCTCCTAACTGACTCCTCATTTTTTTATTTCTCCAGGCCTACTGAAGGGTCTTGGCCCGAAATGTTGACTCTTCCATGGATGCTGCCTGGCCTGCTGTGTTCCTCCAGCATTGTGTGTGTGTGTGTCACCAGCTACCTGGGAGGATTCAAGCCACACTTCACTTCAGCCTACTTTACAACCGGGTGGCAAAACCTCCAAAAAGGGATTCCAACCAGCTGTACCACCTCCCCCATCTTGGTCGTCATGGGTATGGACCTCCTCATATCAGCGACAGCAGACGTAACCTGAGAACCAGCGATGGACCCCGGCATCCGACAACCTGCAACTCAGGGGTTCGTGGATGACATCACAGTAACCACTGTAACTCATGTCCAAGCAAGATGGGTATTGGAAACCCTGGACAACGTAGCTACCTGGGCTAGGGTGACCTTCAAGACCAGGAAGTCCAGATGCATGGTGATCAAAAAGGGCAAGGTTAGCAGTAAATTCAGTCTTCAAGTACAGGGAAAAGTCATTCCAGCCATAGAGGACAACCCATTAAAGTGTCTTGGAAAATGTTTGAAAGCAGCAATAACAGACACCACTAACATCACCAACACTGTAAATCAGACTGAAGAGTGGCTGAAGAAGATTGACAAAACTGGACTTCCTGGTAAATTTAAGACATGATTGTACTAAGATGGGCTTCTACCAAGGCTACTTTGGCTTTCATGGTGTACGAGCTCCCCATGGCCACTGCAGAGGGATTGAGAGGAAAGTCAACAAGCAGCTGGGGAGATGGCTGGGGATCTGCCCCCCAACACCAAGTTTTCTTCAGTGGGGCCCTACGTAAGATCAGGCCAGATACAGCTCCCGTTGTCATCGGTAGTGGAGAAATTCAAGGTGGCAAAGTGTAGAGTTGTGTTGACACTGAGGGGCTCGATGACAAGCTAATAAACCAAGCAGGGGTCACAAGAAGACTGGGCCGAAAGTGGGCCACTAGCTCGGCCACAGACCAGGCAGTGAGCTCCCTGCAATTGAGAGACATCATTGGCAACACGTGCCTGGGACGGCAAGGCCTCGACTCTGCACACTTCCAACGATGGGGGAGTGCAAGTGCGAGGGAGAGGTGTAAATGGTCCAGGCAGAGGTACGGAACCACAAGAACGAAAGGTGGTTACCGAGGGCAGTGGAGTTGGGGGTCACAGGGTGCCTGGACGAAATGGGATCTTCCCCAGTGTAAGATCACTTGGGCAAGGCTTTGAAGCCCTTCCGCATTTCTTTCCTCCTGCCATCCGTGTTTGACACTCTCCCTGTGCCATCACAGCTGCACACAGAGGACTCTAACTGCAAGCCTTGTGGTCAGCGAGGTTACTGCCAGGATGCAAAGCAGCTTTGACACAAGGATGGTATAGGTGGTGCCACGACATGGTCCTGCTGTCCCTTGCTGACACACTGGAGCAGGAGAGGCTGGCAGGGCAGTCATTTTCATTAAGGAGAGGGCCAGGCCAGTCATATCAAGGTGCCTAAATCCAATCTGCTGCAAACTGCCAGATCATGGGAGATGAGGGTCGATGTGAGGAGGAAGCTTCAGATTCCCGAGGTGGCACAAGCCACACTTTGACCAGACATCGTACTGTGATCCTCTGAAAACAAGGAAATAATCCCAATGGAGCTCACAGTGCCATGGGAGGAACGGCAAGGAGGCTCACGCGAGGAATGCCCTGAAGTGCCAGTCCTTAGTCCAGGAGTGCAGGGACAAAGGATGGCAGACGTGGCTATTCCCGGTGGAGATTGGCTGTAGAGGGTTTCCGGTAACGTCAGCATGGAGGTTGCTGTCTGCGCTGGGCTTTGATGAAAAGACCAAGAACCAAGCAGCTCGCAGGATGGGGGAGGAAGCAGAAAGATCCTCCTGCTGGATATGGAGCCGGCGAGGGGAGTTGGGCAGATGGGCAGTGACTTGGCACCACTGCCGACCCGCCAACCGGACAGTGTAGTGGTTAAGGGTCGAAACACTCTATGAAGGCTGGGCACCACCTGACGACATCTGCCCCTGGCCAAAGACTATGGTTACCTCATTAGGTAACTGAAGAGAGCACCCCGGTGTATGATGCAAGCAATTCTGAAATGTTGTTTTGGTTTGTACGGTTGATGAGTCGATTTCTCTGACCAGAAGCCGCTAACTGGCCTGAAAGTTAGTTTTCAGTCATGTGACACTAAAGCTCAAAGATCAAAGTAAATTTATTATTGAAGTATGTTCATTTACGGTACCCTACACAGCCCCAAGATCGATTTCCTTGCAGGCACTTACAGGAAAGAAATAAATACCATAGAGTTTTACAAGAAACTATACATGAACAAAGACTGACAAACAATCAATGTGCAAAACAAAACTAACAGTGCAAATAAAATAAATAATATGAGAACATGAGTTGTAGAGTCTTTGAAAGTGAGTCTGTAGGTTGTGAAACCAGTTCAAAGTTGTGGTGAGTGAAGTTATCCACACCAGTTCAGGAGCCTGATGGTTGTGGGGTAATAACTGTTCCTGAACCTGGTGGTGTGGGACCTGAGGCTCATTGTGGTGAGTGAAGTTACCCACACCAGTTCAGGAGCCTGATGGTTGTGGGGTAATAACTGTTCCTGAACCTGGTGGTGTGGGACCTGAGGCTCATTGTGGGGAGTGAAGTTATCCACACCAGTTCAGGAGCCTGATGGTTGTGGGGTAATAACTGTTCCTGAACCTGGTGGTGTGGGACCTGAGGCTTCTGTACCTCCTGCCTGTTGGAAACAGTGAGAAGAGAGCATGGCCTGGGTGGTGGGGTCTTTGATGATGGATGCTGCTTTCTAGTGACAGTGCTCGTTGTAGATGTACGAAATGATGGGGCGGGCTTTGCCTGTGATGGACTGGGTTATGTCTGTCTGCCGTCTTTCTGTAGACTTTTCCATTCTTGGGCATTGGTGTTTGCATACCAGGCTGTGATGCAGCCAGTCAGGATACTCTCCACTGTGCACCGATAGAAGTCTGTTGTTGGATTTTCAGGTAAACATTCCACACTGGAGGGCCAACGTTAGGTACACAGAGCAGGGGTGTTGACGTGCTGGACATGAGGTCTTGGGCAGCTGGCCTGGTTGGTGCAGATCGAGTGGGCCAGGGCAGACCAGAGGTACATTCAGGAATGTTCTGAGATGGTGAAAAACTCACTTGTGTTCACCACAGTAGATGCCAGATATCTGAATCCTTACTGAAAACAAAATATGTGCTGGCATCGGACAAGGTTCAGGGGAGGTGTACAAAATTATTCTGATAATGAACGAGTTAACACACGAGGAGTGTTTGATGGCTCTGGGCCTGTACTCACTAAAGTTTAGAAGAATGGGGGGGGGGATCTCATTAAAACCTATTGAATACTGAGAGGCCTTGGTAGAGTGAATGTGGAGAGAATGTTTCCTATAATGAGGGAGTCTAGGAGCAGAGGGCACAGCCTCAGATTAGAAGGACGTCCTTTTAGAACAGAGATGAGGAGGAATTTCTTTAGCCAGAGGGTGGTGAATCTGTGGAATTTGTTGCCACAGACAGCTGTGGAGGCCAAGTCATCGTGTATATTTAAAGCAGAGGTTGATAGGTTCTTGTTTAGTCAGGATGTCAAACGTTATGGTGAGAAGGCAGAAGAATGGGGTTAAGAGAGATAATAAACCAGCCATGGTAGCATATGGAGCATATTCAATGGGCTGAATGGCCTAATTCTGCTCCTATCTCTTATGGTCAAAAATGCAGAAGAACTGGTTCTCGGTGACCTCACCGCAGAACAATTAGCAATGTGAAAGTGCAAATGTTGTTTTGGAGGGAGGGCAACGAAACCATGCCAGGCACTCCGAAAAACAACCAATGCTAGAAAACAGGAAATGCTCAGCAGGTCAAGAGAGACAGACAGTGAGTCAACATTACCGTGCAGAAACAGACTGAACCACTGACTCTTCCTCTCTCCACGGATGCTGCCTGACCTACAGATGCACCCTTTCTTGCTTCAGTTTTCCCTTGCGGCAGGGGTTCCTCACCTGGGGCTCACGGACCCCTTGCTTCGTGCTATTGGTCCATGGCATAATAAAGGTTGGGAACCCTGCCCTGCCTCCACGATTGGAAGATTTGATGTAGAGATACGGCAGGGTCATACAGGGTTAATGGTAAGGCACTGAGGAGTGCAGTGGAACAGAGGGATCTGGGAATACAGGTACAAAATTCCCTAAAAGTGGTGTCACAGGTAGATAGGGTCGTAAAGAGAGCTTTTGGTACATTGGCCTTAATTAATCAAAGTATTGAGTATAAGAGCTGGAATGTTATGATGAGGTTGTATAAGGCACTGGTGAGGCCGAATCTGGAGTATTGTGTTCAGTTTTGGTCACCAAATTACAGGAAGGATATAAATAAAGTTGAAAGAGTGCAGAGAAGGTTTACAAGGATGTTGCCAGGACTTGAGAAACTCAGTTACAGAGAAAGGTTGAATAGGTTAGGGCTTTATTCCCTGGAGCGTAGAAGAATGAGGGGAGATTTGATAGAGGTATATAAAATTATGATGGGTGTAGATAGAGTGAATGCAAGCAGGCTTTTTCCACTGAGGCAAGGGGAGAAAAAAATCAGAGGACATGGGTTAAGGGTGAGGGGGGAAAAGTTTAAAGGGAACATTAGGGGGGGCTTCTTCACACAGAGAGTGGTGGGAGTATGGAATGAGCTGCCAGACGAGGTGGTAAATGCGGGTTCTTTTTTAACATTTAAGAATAAATTGGACAGATACATGGATGGGAGGTGTATGGAGGGATATGGTCTGTGTGCAGGTCAGTGGGACTAGGCAGAAAATGGTTCGGCACAGCCAAGAAGGACCAGAAGGCCTGTTTCTGTGCTGTAGTTTTTCTATGGTTTCTATGGTTTCTGTGGTAACATGTCCATCTAGCCCAACGAGCCAGCGCTGATCAGCTGACCCACTAACCTGTACATCTTTGGAAACTGGAGCGCCTGGACGACACCCAGGCGGTCACGAGGAGAGCGTACAGACTCCCCACAGACATCAGCGGGAATAGGACCCAGGTCGCTGGGGCTGGAAAGCGTTGCGCGAAGCACTACGCCACAGGAAGCTTCTCCCTCTCTTCACCCCCTCACCACTTGTTGCTCCTGCTCTGGGCAGAAATGTTCTGAACGTTGGGTCCTATGTCCATGATCATCAGGCAGCCTGATGGAACTTGGTGAGTAACTTCCTGCCTCCCAGAAGACCATAAGACACAGGAACTAATGAGGCCATTCTGCCCATCAAATCTGTTCCACTATTCTATCATGGCTAATTTATTATCCCTCTCAACCCCATTTCCCCTCCTTCTTCCTGCCACCTTTGGCATCCTGACAAATCAAGAACCTATCAACCTCCACTTCAATTATAAGACCATAAGAATATTGGGGCAGAATTAGGCCATTCAACCCATCAAGTCTGCCCCGTTATTTGATCATGGCTGATCCATTTCAGCCCCAATCTCCAGCCTTCTCCGCATATCCCTTCATGCCCTGACTAATCAAGAATCTATCAACCGCTGCCCTAAATATACCCGAAAACTTGGCCTCCACAGCCGCCTGCGGCAATGAATTCCATAGATTCACCACCCTCTCGCTAAAGAAATCCCTCCTCATCTCTGTTCTAAAGCAATGTCCCTCTATTCTGAGGCTGTACCCTCTGGTCTTAGACTCTCCCACCATTGGAAACATCCTCCCCACATCCACTCTATTGAGGCCTTTCAACGTGCGATATGTTTCAAAGAGCTCCTTCCCTCCCCCCCCCCGCAAATTCTTCCAAACTCCAGTGAGTCCAGGCCCAGAGCCATCAAATGCTCCTCATACATTAACCCTTTCATTTCCGGGATCATTCTTGTGATCTTCCTTTGGACCCTCTCCAATGTCAGCACATCTTTTCTTAGATAAGGGGCACAAAACTGCTCACAGTACTCCAAGTGAGGCCTCACCAGTGTCTCAACATTACATCCTTGCTTTTATATTCCAGTTCTCTCGAAATGAATGCTAACATCGAATTTGCCTTCCTCACCACCAACTCAACCTGCAAGTTACCTGCAAGGAATCCAAACCCCTTTGCATTTGGATTCTCCCTGTGTCTACGTGGGATCCCTCCAGGATACATCCCATATCCCAAGACTGGCCACTGTAAATTACCTCCCCCGCTCACCCGGTGTCATAAGTGGGAAAACAATTAAAAGGGAGACATTTAGTAGGTAAGAGAGAGTACGTTGTGGGGTCACAGTGAAAATGGGGAAAAAGTGGTTTCCTTCTAGGTGGTAATTGCAAAATTGGTTTCCATCTAGTGAGATACTGTGATCTGAGGGAACAGTGAATCCAGGTTCCACAGGGACCTTATCAAAAAAGGGGAGACATTTTCCAAATGGTGGGGAAGGGTCAGCAACTTTAAATTCCTAGGTCTTACTATTTCAGAGGATCAGTCCTGGACCCAGCACGGAAGTGCAATCGCGACAAAGTGCAGCAGCACCTCTACTTCCTCAGGAGTTTGTGACTATTCAGCATGACAGCTAAAACTCTGACAAATTTCTATAGATGTGTGGTGGAGAGTGTTGCATCACGGTCTGGTATTGGAACACCAAAGCCCAGCAATGGGAAATCCTACAAAAGGTAGGGTATTTGGTCGGTCCGGTCCATCACGGGTAAAGCCCTCTCAGCAACTGAGCACGTCCACGTGAAATGCTGTCGTAGGAAGGCAGCATCCATCATCAGAGATCCCCACCACCCAGGCCATGCTACCATCAGGAAGAAAGTACAAAAGTCTTAGGACTCGCATCACCAGGTTCAGGTACAGTTACTACCCCTCAACCTTCAGGCTTTGAATAAAAGGCAATAACTACACTCACTTTCCCCATCATTGAAATGTTCCTACAACCAATGATCTCACTTTAAGGACTCTTTATCTCATTATCTCATGTTCTCGTTATTTATTGCTATTTATTTATATTTGCATTTGCACAGTTTGTTGTCTTCTGCACTCTGCTAGATCTTTCATTGATCCTGTTGTAGTTACTATTCCATAGATTTGCTGAGTTTGCCCAGAGGAAAGTGAACCTCTGGGTTGTATATGTGTACTCTGATAATAAAATTTACTTTGATTCAAAGCAGGCTCTCACCTGTGGTTCTATGGTGTCGCTATCGGCTTGCTGTTTATAGAATACCTCTGGGTTAGACTGGCAGCTGCACTTGTCTGGTTTGGTTTAGCGTGGCCATGCAGTTTGAGCTGTCCAGCAGAGTGTTCCCCTGGGCCGCACTCAACGTCAAACGCAGTAACTGTCGCCACCTGGTGGTCATGGGGAATGGCTGCCCTCAAACCTCACATCACGTCAAAGCACATTTATTATCAAAGTACCGATACAGTATGCCAGCATATACCACCTTGAGATTTGTTTTCTCCAGGCATTTACAGGAAATACAGTGGAACTTGTTAAAAACTATACGTAAATAAAGTAAAGGCATCCGTTAGTCTTGCGAGACCATGGATCTGCGCCTGGAAAGTCTTCACTCTCCAGGGTGCAGGCCTGGGCAAGGTTGTATGGAAGACCAGCAATTGCCCATGCTGCAAGTCTCCCCTCTCCACGACACCGATGTTGCCAAAGGGAAGGGCGTTAGGACCCATACAGCTTGGCACCAGTGTCGTCGCAGAGCAATGTGTGATCAAGTGCCTTGCTCAAGGACACAACACGTTCCCTTGGCTGGGGCTCGAACTCACGACCTTCAGGTCGCTAGTCCAATGCCTTAACCACTTGGCCACGTGCCCACTATACATAAATAAAGGCTGACAAACAACCAATGTGCAAGTAAGATAAATTGTGCAAATATATATTGCTAATGTGCCTAAATAAGGTGCACAGTACTGTAGTAATTTTATGTATTGTGCTGTGCTGCCGCCACACAATAAAAACAAGTTTCATGACCTATGTGAGTGACGATAAACTTGATTCTGATCTGGGTCTCTATTGTGGACTGAGAGTGGGAAGGAGACAGGGAGAGGGGAGTCATGGTTGGGAAAAGGGGAAGGGAGAGGGGAGGGAGTGGGAAGCACCAGAGAGACATTCTGTGATGATCAATAAACCATTTGTTTGGAATCAAATGACCTTGCCTGGTGTCTCAGTGCTGGGTGGGTTTGCACTCATGCCATGCCCTGCCCCTGGCACTCCCTCTCTGCCACCTGTCCCACACCCATCCAGCTGGCGCTCCACACTCGCCACTCCCAACACCCTCTGCTGCTGCCAGATTTTCACTCACCCTCTTCTCCATGTAGGCACATGGAGTACTGTGCAAGTCTCAGGCACCCTAAATATAGATCTGCCTAACCATGCCTCTTGTTTTTGCACAGTACTGTATATGACATGAAATTTGTCGTTTTGCAGTAGCAGAACAGTACAAAGATATAAAATTACTATAAATTACAAAACAAAATTAACAGCTAAAGCGAAAACTGCCTGTCCTCGCCTCTCCACCACTGCACTATCGAAAGGCCAAACACAAACCTGAAGAACAACACACACAAAATACTGGAAGAACTCAGCAGGCCAGGCAGCATCTATGGAAATAAGAAAAAAAAACAGTCGACATTTTGGGTCAAGACCTTTCATCAGGACTAGAAGAACAAGGTCTCTTTTAGTTGAGTAATTGTAACCATTGACACATGGTCCATACTTGAGGACAGTTGTACTCAGTGTCAATAAGACCAGAGAACTGATTGTGGATATCAGGAATGGTAAGATGAGGGAACACACACCAGTCCTCATAGAGGGATCAGAAGTGGAAAGGGTGAGCAATTTCAAGTTCCTGGGTGTCAACAACTCTGAGGATCTATCCTGGGCCCAACATATTGATGCAGCTACAAAGAAGACACAACAGCAGCTACATTTCAATAGGAGTTTGAGGAGATTTGATCAAAGACCCTTGCAAATTTCTACAGATGTACCTTTGAGAGTATTCCACTGGTGTGCAACATCTTCTGGTATGGGGTTGGGGGTGCAGTTACTGCTCAGGATCGAAATAAGCTGCAGAGAGTTGTAAACTCAGTCAGCTCCATCACAGGCACTAGCCTCTGTAGTATCCAGGACATCTTCAAGGAGCGATGCCTCAAAAAGGCGGCATCCATCATTAAGGACCCCATTACCCAGGGCATGCCCTCTTCTCATTGTTAGCATCCGGGAGGAGGTACAGAAGCCTGGATGGTAGGATATTTGGACATTGTAAATTGTCCTACAATTAGGCTGAGGTTAAATTGGAGCTTTGCTGGGCGGTGTGGCTTGAAGGGCTAGAAGATTCTATTCCACACTGTATCTCAAGAAATACCTAAGATAGCTTATGTACAAAGATTGATTATGTGTCCATAAAGTGACGCTGGGCAAAGGAGTGTCTGTACATAAAGGTGACTGACAGGAAATGATAAAGTAGTGGTGGTTGGGGGTGTGGAGGGGTGGGTTAGTAGGTGTGGTGGGGTGGGTTAGTGGGCGGACCTGTTGATCAACCTTACTGCTTGGGGAAAGAAACTGTTTTTGAGTCTGGTGGTCCTGACATGAATGCTACGTAGCCCCCTCCCTGATGGGAGTGGGACAAACAGTCTGTGAGCAGGACAGTGTCTGAGCAAACCTACCCTGATTGAATTTAGAGCTGAATTTTACTATCAGTGTTGTCCAGACACTTGACAAAACATCCACGGAGACCGTTATCCTGTCGTCCCTTGCATAAACGGACTGGTTCCCCACGCGCTCTCTGACAATCAGTCTTCTTGCCAGGCAATGGAGATGAAGCTAATGATCAAAATGGAACTGTCAAAGTTGAAACATGTTGCTCTCTCTGTAATAGACACTGACACCTCCCCTCAACCTGCCTCTCGGCCGTGCCCTCACCTGCTCGGTGTTGGTGGGGGTGGGGGTTCGACGAGAAGGGAAGCACAGAGTAAACAGCCTGCAGTATCAGGCGGACACTGGTGACCTGGGAAATGATGGGAGACACTGCGAAGAGCTACAACATTACAACAGTTATAGGTCAGGTGAATGCAAGCGGGCTTTTTCCACTGGGGTTGGGTGAGACTGCAACTAGAAGTCATGGGTTAAGGGTGAAAGGTGAAATGTTTAAGGGGACCACGAGGGGGAAATTCTTCATTCAGAGAATGAGGAACGAGCTGTCACTGGAAGTGGTGGATGTGGTTTGATTTCAACATTTAAGGGAAACTTGGATAGGTACATGTATGGGAGGTGGGGTGGAGATACGTCTCTACCAAAGGAAGTGTAAGGCGATCCTTCCCTCTGCTCGCCTGCAGATCACCCATGGGTGAGATGTAACACCTGCTTAACAACTCCCCTCACCCCAGTCAGGGTCATGTGAAGCCATGGGAGCAGGTGGTGGAGATCACAAGTCCTGGTTATGTGACCACTGATGCCAGGCAGACAATCTCTGAAAAGTATTAATAATGGCTGGGGTCACCCGTCTTGTAAAGTTACTGACCAGAAGAAGGCAATGGCAAACCAATTCTGTAGGAAAATTTGCCAAGGACAATCATGGTTATGGAAAGAGAAAAGAATAAGGACAGTGAAAAAAGGATTAGGACATATCAGATTAAGCACTGATGGAAGACCATGATCGCCCATGTCACACGACACAGCACATAACAATGACGATGCTGTCATACGAGGAAAGGTTGAGCGAGCATTCCACAGGGAGAACGTACAAACTCCTTACAGAAAACCGAGGAATCGAACCCGGATTGCCTGTACTGTAAAGTGAGCTAACCACTATGTGTGTGTGAGAGATATTTTTGTTTGAACGGGTTCCATGATGTTTCTTTGTTTCATGTCTGTCTGTGGGAAGACGAATGTCAAGTTTGTACACTGCACACATACTTTGATACCTTAGACAGGTATATGGAGGAATTTAAGGTGGGGGCTTATATGGGAGGCAGGGTTTGAGGGTCAGCACAACATTGTGGGCCGAAGGGCCTGTACTGTGCTGTACTATTCTATGTTCTATGTTCTATAATTAGCGTACTTTGAATCTTTGAACAAAGGGGGGGAAGAAAGAAGTGGTGAGAGAGAACAACGAAAGTGTGACAAAAAGAGAAAGAACAAAGGTGTCGTGGTCTTCTTGTGCCAGACCATTGCGAACAGTAAATTTCATTGATATCGTTAACCAATTGAATAGCCAGACTCAGGTAGCGTGACACCAGCCTTCAAACCAGACACAACTCTATCCACTGAAAGACCCACGACAATTACATATATATAGGTGGATTGTATAAAAGTACAAAGGTCAAAGTAAATTTTATCGTCAAACTACATATACGCCTCCATATACAACCCTGAGATTCATTTTCCTGTGGGCAAACTCAGCAAATCTACAGAATTAAAACCAGTGAATAAAATTCAAATTCAAGACCCTGGGTAGTAACTTCCTGAACCTGCTGATGTGAGTCCCGAGGCTCTTGTACCTTCTACCTGATGGCAGCAGCGAGAAAAGAGTATGGCCTGGGTGTTCAGGATCCACTTTCCATTCCCATTTTATTAAAAAGACTACATTTTGTAGTCTAACTTAAAAAAATTTTTGTAATATGATTATTTTTTATAGAATTATTTTGTTAATAATCCTACAAAAGGCCATGGAGTCAGCCCAGTCCATCAGGGGTAAAACCCTCCCAACCATTGAGCAGGTCTACATGAAATGCTGTCATAGGAAAGCAGCATCCATCATCAGAGACCCCCACCACCCAGGCTGTTCTCTCATCTCACTGCTACTCATCAGGTAGAAGGTACAAGAGAATTAGGACTCACACCACCAGGTTCAAGAACAGTTACTACCCCTCAACATTCAGGTTCTTGAACAAAAGGGGATAACTACACTCACTTGCCCATCATTGAGATGTTCCTACAACCAATGATCTCACTTTAAGGATTCTTTATCTCATTATCTCACGTTCTCGTTATTTATTGCTATTTATTTGTATTTGCATTTGCACAGTCTGTTGTCTTCTGCACTCTGGTTGATCTTTCATTGATCCTGTTATAGCTGCTTTCTGTAGATTTGCTGAGTTTGCCCATTGGAAAATGAACCTCAGGGTTGATTGTGGTGACATACATATATGTACTTTGAAAATAAAATCTACTTTGAACTTTGAAGGAAAGGAATCCTTCCGGCTGTTTTAAATGATAAAGAGGTTAAAGATATCAGCTACCTGACGATAGTGGCTTAATTTCTGTGTCACAGGATGAATGAAGAACAGATAGCGACAGTCTGCTTGTCTGTGCTAAAGGGTTTGGCCGTCCTCCACGCACAAGGGGTGATTCACCGAGACATCAAGAGCGATTCCATTCTCCTAACCCATGATGGAAGGGTAGGTGCATGTTGCATGCCATTGTGGCCTTTTTGAAATTATAAACAGGAAATCTGCAGATGCTGGATATCCATAGCAACATGCACACAAAATGCTGCACCTGCTGAGATCCTCCAGCATTTTGTGTGGGTTGTTTTTGAAATTATGATGCTCCTCCTTTTGTTATGTTAGTGACAGTCTCTGTAAATCATCTTTATCCTACACAAGGTAATGTGATTTAATGATTCATCATCACATCATGTGCTGTTTCGTATGACGTGGGTGATAATAGTCTATAACTGCGATTGTCCTTGGCAAATGTGGTTTGCCATTGCCTTCTGGGCAATGTCTTTACATGGTGCGTTACCCCACCCCTGATCAATACTCTTTGGAGATTGTCTGCCTGGCGTTAGTGGTCACATAACCAGGACGTGTAATATGCACCAGCTGCTTGTACGACCATCCACCACCTGCTCCCCTGGCTTCACGTGAGGGTCTAGGCAGGTGCTACACCTTGCCCAAGGGTGACCTGTAGGCTAGCAGAGGGAAAGAGTGCCTTAAAACTCCTTTGGTAGAGGTGTATCTCCATCTCGCCACCCTAAATTTTGTATACCTTTATCAAATCTCCCCTCATTCTCCTACACTCCAGGGAATAAATCCTAATCTGTTCAACATTTCCTGATAACTCAAGTCCTGGCCAATATCCTTGTAAATTTTCTCTGTTCTCTTTCAAGCTTATTTACATCTTTCCTGTAAGCAGGTAACCAGAACTGCACACAGTACTCCAAATTATGTCTCACCACGTCTTATACAGCTTCAACATAACATCCCATCTCCTGTACTCAATACTTCGATTTCTGGAGGCCAATGTGCCGAAAGCTTTCTTTACAACTCTTTATCTGCCTGTGCTGCCACTTTCTTGGAATTATGGATCTACATTCCCAGCTCCCTCTTCTACCGCAGTCCTCAGTGCCGCACTGTTCACTGTGTAAGTTCTACCCTGGTTTGTCCTCCCAAAGTGCAACACCTATCTTGTCTGCATTGATTTCTATCTGCCATTTCCCCAGCTGGTCCAGAACCCGCTGCAAGCTTTGATAGCACTGGACAACAAAGATTTTGCTTTCTGAATTCTTTTGGGTTTATCTTATTTATTTCTTTTTATTTATTTATTGAGATACAACACAGAGTAGGCCCTTCCATCCCCTCCAGTGATGCCACCCAGCAACCCCCAATTTAATCCCAGCCTAATCACGGGATTATTTACAATGAACCTACTAATCACTACGTCTTTGAACTGTGGGAGGAAACCAGAGCACCCGGAAGAAACCCACGCGGTCACAGAGAGATCGTATAAACTCTTCACAGGCAGCAGCGGGAATTGAACCTGTGTCACTGGTGCTGTAAATTGTTGTGTTAACCACTACACCATCGTGGGCTGTTTGTTGATCGCAAATGTCACGCAACAATTTTTAAAAAATCACCTGTGCTTGTTATTTCAATTCATAATTCGAGCCAATTAAAACGTTGCCCACAGTGTACGCTGGGAAGTTTTCTCTCTTTTCAGGTGTGCCTGGGCAGGATGAGTGCTGTACGGCAGAACAGGTTTTAGAGAAACAGGACATGGAGTCCACTGCTGTCCTCTATGCCACCGATCATGGTGTCATCTGCAAACTTGCTGATTCAGTTTGCCATCAGACCCTCCAATCAGCGAGTTCATCTTGAACATACTAGAGTAGTCAATAGCCAGCTGGTGACATAGTGGCATCAGCGCTGGACTTAAGAGTGAAGGCTCCTGAGTCCGAATCCAGCCGGCTCCTTTGCACACTTTCCATCCGAGCTGGGTTGAGCGTCGAGCTCGCAACTTGGCCTCGTAAAAATAAGAAAGCCTGCTTAAAAAAACGCCATCATGACGGCGTCCCAATGACTCTACTCAGAGTTAAGAGTCTTCTTCTTCTTCTTCTTCTTCTTCTTCTTCTTCTTCTTCTTCTTCTTCTTCTTCTTCTTCTTCTTCTTCTTCTTCTTCTTCTTCTTCTTCTTCTTCTTCTTCTTCTCCTCCTCCTTCTCCTCCTCCTCCTCTTCCTCCTCCTCCTCCTCCTCCTCCTCCTCCCTCCCCCTCCCCTCCCCCTCCCCCTCCCCCTCCTATAGCAGCAGGATAGACGCTGTCCCTGGGTCTGGGAGGTGTTAGATAGAATGTCAGACCTGTTAGAATCTTTAATTATTTTGACTACTTTGGAAAGACCATAAGACATAGGAGCAGAATTAGGCCATTCAGCCCATTGAGTTTGCTGCTTGATTTTCCTGGTTTCTCCCTGTGACTTTTGATTCCTTTCCTAATCAAGAGCCTGTCAACCTCCATTTTAACTATATACACCCAATGTCTTGGTTTACATTGCCAAGTGGGCAGAGTCCACAATGGGGGGGGGGGGGGCAGGTGGATGCTTTTGGGAGGCAGTATGCCCTCTCCTCCCCACTGCCCCTCACAGTTGTGCGTCACCCCCTCCAATGTATCCTCTTCTCTAGTACACCGTGCTCTTCTCGTTTCTACGCTGGCTCTCACGTGTTGGTGTACATGTGCACTCTATCCCTCTGCATGTTTCAGCTCCCCTCCTCTCACTCACACTAGCAATCTCCTCCCCCCGCCTGCTCAGATTTAGATTCATTTATTTATTGCATGTACATCGAAGCGTACAGCCCTCCTCATGTATCTTGGGCTGTGATTTGTCAGTAAGCATGTTTTCTGTTCCATTTGCTGTGCGCACAGCAGTATGGAAGATATACAGCAGGGTTCAACTAATTGTTCAGTGACTATGCCATGCTGCCTTTGAAGATTTCTGTAACTCTGAGGGAGTTGCATTGGCCACATGGACAAGAATTATTCCCCTGATGTGGCAGTTATTACCTTTGATTTTAGTTATTAAAAGGTTGATTCCGTTTTGGGGCACTAAATAACTGAACTATAAAATTATAGAGCACTTACTTCTGGCCACAGCTTGCTTTAGTTGGATGTGAATGCCCCTTTGTGGCCATGTGAGGTACTGTGTGTGAGATTTCTCATCTGCAGGAGGGCTGGAATTAAATCGAATCAGAGTCTCTTTCAAAAACATAAGAGATTCTGCACATGCTGGAAATTCAAAGAAACACACACAAAATGCTTGGAGGAACTCAGCAGGCCAGATAGCACCTGTAGAAATGAATAAACAGTCTACATTTCTGGCCGAAACCCTTGTTCAGGACTGGAAAGGAAGGGTCTCAGCCCGAAACGTCGATTGTTTATTCTTTTCCATAGATGCTGCCTGACCTGCTGAGTTCCTTCAGAGTTTCTTTATTTTTGTTGACATTTAAATTGTTTCATAATCAAAAACACATTCTTCCAGTGGTCTGTTGGTTTCTGTGATCACCAACCGTCTTCCAACGTGTTGGAACATGCATTTGTTTTGAATTAATTACAAATGAAAAGGAAACAGCTGGCAAATCAGCTGTGCAGTATTGGGATCCGAGTTTCTACAGTGTTCCTTCTGCCTAACGTGATAAAGGCCATATGGACCTAAGAACAGCGGCCAGCAGGAGGACAAAAGATCAAAGGAATTAAAGACATCTCAAAAGCTAAATTTAAAGAATGAAATGTACAAGATGATAAGAGGCATCGATCAAGTGGGCAGCAGGGTGGAAGTGGCTAAGACGTGGGCGTAATTTGAAGGTATTGTGAGGAAAGTATAGGGGGTGTCCCAGAGTTAAGTTATGTACACTGAGAGTGGTGGCTGCTTGGAATATCTGCAGCGGTGATGGTAGACGCAGGTGGCTTCGGGGCATTAAAGTCAATCTTAGGAAGAGGGATATTTGAGAGGGAAGGGTTGGACTGATTTAGCACTGTGTTAAATGGTCAGCACAACATCGTGGACCGAAGGGCCTGTACTGTTCTTTGCTCCTGGTTTAGTCGTGGAATTCCAGCCTTCAGTATGAAGTGAAATGTACTGTGTACCCGTAATCTACACCTCTTGGCAAATTGTTTCTCAGGCCCTTGTCTATATTTTTTTACCAGTACTGTGCTATGTTCAATAAGGTCTGTCTTATGCTGGCTGAGGAAGAAAAAGCTTTTTGTAAGAACTTCCATTAACTCAACACTAATTCCCCTTCCACGCCCATATCACTATCAGTACATCTCGACTGGATTTGAAAATAGGTACTATGAAGAGTTACAGGTTGTTACCCCTACAAACCAGTTTACACACTCTCTACTTGTCTTTAAGGTGAAGCTTTCAGACTTTGGGTTCTGTGCCCAGGTGTCAAAGGACGTGCCGAGGCGTAAGTCACTGGTGGGTACACCTTACTGGATGGCGCCAGAGCTGATCTCCCGGATGCCGTATGGTCCTGAGGTAACTTTCTGCCTTTCCTTATCGGCTTCATTCTCATCAGCAAACCACTGTCACTGGACAGCAACTTTTTTCAGATCTGTCTTTTTGTTTATGATAGACTGCTTGAAGCTGAAAACAAATATAATTTCAGACTACTTGTATCACGTAGGCATTTGGAGAAACAAGAAATCCACTTTTATTGAATATAATTCACTTAATTTTATTATGGTGCTAATGCTTTGCAATAGTTCAACTAAGCTAAAAATGAATCTGGTATCTAGAGCTTTTCCAGCATATACGATGAATAAACTCTTCTCGGGCTTCCAGCTGGGTACAGGTATCGATTATAACCAACGTTCCACTGACAACTCCACCATCTTTATCAGGGACGATGCCTGGTCATGTCTAGTCAGGTGGTATTTATACCCCCGTATTCCATCCCTTCTGATTGGTTAGTCCTCATCCAATCAGGTTTCTGCTTTCCCACCTTGAATTCTGGTTCTTACTTAGAGCAAAACCTTTGTCTTTGTTAAAATTATTTTCCTCCAGTTTTATTTCAATGGCTTCCTTCACCAGACGGTCCCAAAAGCCACAGGCACGGCCCAGTAGCTTTCTGCCGTTGAAGTCAATCCTACGGCCACTGCCAATGCAATGTTCTGCTACCGCTGGTTTCCCCGGGTAACCCAAAGGGATACAACTCCTGTGCTTCTTGATGTGGGTTTCCATGGTGCATCCTGTCTGGTCGATAGACACCGCTGCACATTCACAGGGAATCTCATAACAGCTAGCCGTCCTGAGTCCCAAGTCACCTTTGACCTGCATAAGCCATGACTCGAGCTTCCTTACGGATCTGTGGACGGTATTAATCCGGTATTTATTCAGGATACTGGCGATCGTTCCAGAAACTGTGGAAATCTAGGGAAGACAAGTGGTAGTAATGGGTTCCTCCTCAGTGTTAGGTTTCCTGTTTTCTTTGGTCATCAGTCAAACCGGCTAAAGCACTGACGAGGTGACTAGATCGGTCCTTGCCAAAGGGGTAAACTTCGCTCCGGTTCTCTCTACCTTTTCGGGACTACACTGGCGGAGTAGAGCAAGCAATCCGTAAACTGCCACCAGACACCACGGAGGGGGTAAGGGTAGAGGTCTGCATGGCCCTCAAAAGGGCCGTTTTGCTGAAACCAGACGTCACAAATGGAGCAACGCACACGCGAAATGCTGGTGGACGCAGCAGGCCAGGTAGCATCTACAGGAAGAGGTACAGTCGACGTTTCAGGCCGAGACCCTTTGTCAGTCTTGCCCCAAAACGTTGACTGTACCTCTTCCTAGAGATGCTGCCTGGCCTGCTGCATTCACCAGTATTTGTTGTGTGTGTTGCTCGAATTTCCAGCATCTGCAGATTTCCTCGTGTCTGCATCACAAATGGAGAGCGACTGGCCCTCCAGGCACACAGACATCGTGATTTTACCAGTGGGCAAAGGGAATGCAACAGTCCCAATGTCCTCCAAGGAGTACCACAGGGAAGTCCAGCAGGTTCTGGATGATCCCACCCACAGAGGTCTACAACGGGATCCCACAGATCCGACTGTCAGGATGACCTCTGCTTTACTGAACAAGTCCGGACTGCCAGCAGACATCTGCAAGACACTTCTGCCTCAGGCACTGGTACCACCAAGACTTTATGAGCTCCCTAAGATACACAAGGCCTATCGTCAGTGGGACAGATTCTCTGACTTAATGCCTTGCTAAGCATTTAACGACCATGCTGTCTCCCTTTGTTGGGAGCTGTGAGCATCACATCACAAATTCGACCGACTTTGTTAAAACGATAACCAACGTCCAGCTGGACATAATGGCCAGTTTCAATGTGGTGTCCCTTTTCAGGAGTGTTCCCATTAAGGACAGCTTGGCCCTCCTGCAGTCAAGTTTTGAAAAGGGTACCTTTGATTTTTTTGAACACCACCTTACATCGACGTACTTCCTTTATAAGGGGAACTTCTCTGAACAAACAGACAGAGTGGTCATGTGGTCACCCTCGTTGCCAGCTAAAAGAGGGAGATTGAAAATCTGGCAGAGTGGTGCCATAGCAACAACCTCTCACTCAGTGTCAGCAAGCCAAAGCAGCTGAATATTGACTTTAGGAGGAGGAAATTGGCGGTCCATGAGCCAGTCTTCATCAGAGGTGGAGAGGGCCAGCAACTTTAAATTCCTCAGTGTTATTATTTTGAAGGACCCAGCATGAAAATGCAACAATGAAGAAAGCACAGCAGCACCTCTACTTCCTTAGATTGCGAAGATTCAGCGTGATATCGAAAACTTTGACGAACTTCTATAGATGTGTAGTGGAGAGTATATTGACTGGTTGCATCACGGCCTGGTATGGAAACACCAATGCCTTTGAATGGAAAATCCTACAAAAATGAATGGATTTGACCCGGTTCATCTCCAGTCAATGGTGGGGAGGGCTTTGCCATCATGGATAAACCCCTCCCCATCGTTGAGCACACCTACATGAAATGTTGTTGCAGGAAAGCAGCATCCATCATCAGAGACCCCCACCACCCAGGACATGCTCTCTTCTTGCCGCTGCCATCAGGAAAAAGGTACAGGAACCTCAGGACTTGCACCACCAGGTTCAGGAACAGTTACTACCCCTCAACCATCACGTTCTTGAACCAGAGGGGATAACTTCACTTGCCCCAACATTGACGTGTTCCCACAACCAATAGATTCACTTTCAAGGACTCTTCATCTCATGCTCTTGATACTTTTTGCTTATTTATTTATTATTATGATTTCTCTCTTTTTATATTTGCACAGTCTGTTATCTTTTGCACACTGTTTGAATGCCCAAGTCGTTGTGGTCTTTCATCGATTCTATTTATTGAGTTTGCCTCAGGGTTGTTTGTGGTGACATATAGATACTTTGATAATAAATTTACTTTGAACTTTGAAAACTATAAATGGTGGCAGCACCCTCGCCAAGATACCAGGATTAGAGAGCATGCATTAATAGAGTAGACTGAGCAAGCTAGGGCTCTCCTCTTTGGAGCGAAGGAGGACGAGAGGTGACTTGATGGAGGTGTACAAGATGATAAGAGGCAGAGATCAAGTGGACAGCCAGAGACTTTTTCCTCCATGGGAGAAATGGCTAATACTTGGGACTTAATTTTAAGAGGACTGGAAGAAAGTATGGTGGGGGTGTCAGAGGTAATTTTTTTTTACACACAGAAGGTGGTGGGTGTGTGGAAGGCCCTGCCAGGGTGATGGTAGAGGCAGATACAGTAAAGATATGTAAAAGACACTTAGGCACATGGATGATACAAAAATAGAGGGCTACATAGGAGAGAAGGGTTAGATTGATCTCATCTTAGAGATGGGTAAAGGGTTGGCTCAGTATCGTGAGCTGAAGGGCCAGTACTGTGCTCTAATGTTCTGTGTTCTATAACAGTTGATGGTTTGATTCTGGTGAAGGTTATTGAAACTGAAAAGTTTTATCTGTTTCAACTTTCCACTGATGTTGCTGGGATTTGAGTACTTTAGTTATCAGGAAAGATTGAACAGGTTAGGACTTTATTCCTTGGAACGTAGAAGACTGAGAGGAGATATGATAGAGGTTTACAAAATTATGAGGGTTCATGCAAACAAGCTTTTTCCATTGAGGTTGGGTGAGACTAGAAGTGGACATCAGGAGTTAAGGGTGAAAGGTGAAGTGCTTAAGGGAAACTTCTTCACTCAGAGGGTCGTGGGAGTGTGGGATGAGATGCCAGCAGAAGTGGTAGAAGCTGGTTCAATTGTAACATTTAAGAGAAGGTTGGATAGGTATGTGGATGAGAGGGATATGGTCCAGGACAAGGCAGAAGACCAGGTCGGCAGAGACTAGATGGTCCAAAGGACCTGTTTCTGTGCTGACGAAGGGTCTCGGCCTGAAACGTCGACTGCGCCTCTTTCTAGAGATGCTGCCTGGCCTGCTGCGTTCACCAGCAACTTTGATGTCTGTGCTGTAGTGCTCTATGACTCTCTGCTGCCCCCTGATGGTCACCTCTGGCATTTTCTTCTTCTTCGCGGAACTCTTCTTCCGCCGGCTCTGTCCTTGAGCCTACTTCTTCAGCAAGGACTCTCCCACCCCCACCGATGACCACTTCTCCCGTCTCCAACCCTCTTCCTCTTCATGGACACCCCGCTCTGGTCTTCTGCCTGCTCTGGATCTCTTCATTGCTAACTGCCGACAGGACATCAACCGTCTCGACTTCACCGCACCTTGTTCCCATTCCAACCTCACTCCTTCCAAACGCTCTGCTCTCCACTCCCTCCGCACTAATCCTAACCTTATCATAAAACCCGCTGATAAAGGGGGTGCTGTTGTAGTCTGGCGTACTGACCTCTACCTTGCCGAGGCACAGCGACAACTCGCGGATACCTCCTCTTATTTACCCCTCGATCATGACGCCACTAAGGAGCACCAGGCCATTGTCTCCCACACCATCTCCGACTTTATCCACTCAGGGGATCTCCCATCCACTGCTACCAATCTCATAGTTCCTACACCCTGCACTTCCTGTTTCTACCTCCTACCCAAGATCCACAAACCTGCCTGTCCAGGTAGACCCATTGTCTCAGCTTGCTCCTGCCTCACCGAACTCGTTTCTGCATACCTCGACACGGTTTTATCACCCCTTGTTCAATCCCTTCCTACCTATGTTCGTGACACTTCTCATGCTCTTAAACTTTTCGATGATCTTAAGTTCCCTGGCCCCCACCGCTTTATTTTCACCATGGATGTCCAGTCCCTATATACTTCCATCCCCCATCAGGAAGGTCTCAAAGCTCTCCACTTCTTTCTGGATTCCAGACCTAACCAATTCCCCTCAACCACCCCTCTGCTCCGTCTAGCGGAATTAGTCCTTACTCTTAATAATTTCTCCTTTGGCTCCTCCCACTTCCTCCAAACTAAAGTTGTAGCCATGGGCACCCGTATAGGTCCCAGCTATGCCTGCCTTTTTGTTGGCTTTGTGGAACAATCTACGTTCCAAACCTATTCTGGTATCTGTCCCCCACTTTTCCTTCGCTACATCGACGACTGCATTGGCACTTCTTCCTGCACGCATGCAGAGCTCGTTGACTTCATTAACTTTGCCTCCAACTTTCACCCTGTCCTCAAGTTTACCTGGTCCATTTCCGACACCTCCCTCCTCTTTCTAGATCTTTTCCATCTCTATCTCTGGAGACAGCTTATCTACTGATGTCTACTATAAGCCTACTGACTCTCACAGCTATCTGGACTATTCCTCTTCTCACCCTGCCTCTTACAAAAATGCCATCCCCTTCTCGCAATTCCTCCGTCTCTGCCACATCTGCTGTCAGGATGAGGCTTTTCATTCCAGGACGAAGGAGATGTCCTCCTTTTTTAAAGGAAGGGGCTTCCCTTCTTCCACCATCAACTCCGCTCTCAAACGCATCTCCCCCATTTCACGCACATCTGCTTTCACTCCATCCTCCCGCCACCCCACCAGGAATAGGATTTCCCTTGTCCTCACCTACCACCCCACCAGCCTCCAGGTCCAACATATAATTCTCCGTAACTTCCGTCATCTCCAACGGGATCCCACCACTAAACACATCTTTCCCTCCCCATTCCCCCGCTTTCCGCAGGGATCGCTCCCTACGCGACTCCCTTGTCCATTCGTCCCCCCCACCGATCTCCCTCCTGGCACTTGTAAGCGGAACAAGTGCTACACGTGCCCTTACACTTCCTCCCTTACCACCATTCAGGGCCTCAGACAGGTGAGGCAGCACTTCACCTTGAGTCGGCTGAGGTGATATACTGCGTCCGGTGCTCCCGATGCGGACTTCCATATATTTGCGAGACCCAACACAGGTTGGGAGATCGTTTCGCTGAACACCTATGCTCTGTCCGCCAGAGAAAGCAGGATCTCCCATTGGCCACACATTTTAATTCCATGTCCCATTCCCATTCTGATATGTATATCCAGGGCCTCCTCTACTGTCAAGATGAAGCCACTCTCAGGTTAGAGGAACAACACCTTATATTCTGTCTGGGTAGCCTCCAACCCGATGGCATTGACTTCTCAAACTTTCGCTAATGCCCCACCTCCCCCTCGTACCCCATCTGTTATTTATTTATTTATCTACACACATCCTTTTTCTCTTTCTCCTTTCTCTCTTTCTGTCTCTCTCACTATACCCCTTGCCCATCCTCTAGGTTCCCCCCCCCCACCCTTTTCTTTCTCCCTGGGCCTCCTGTCCCATGATCCTCTCATATCCCTTTTGTCAATCACCTGTCCAGCTCTTGGCTCCATCCCTCCCTCTCCTGTCTTCTATCATTTCGGATTTCCTCATTCCCCTCCCACTTCCAAAGCTCTTACGAGCTCTTCTTTCAGTTAGTCCTGACGAAGGGTCTCGGCCTGAAACATCAACTGTACCTCTTCCTAGAGATGCTGCCTGGCCTGCTGCATTCACCAGCAACTTTTATGTGTGTTGCTTGAAATTCCAGCATCTGCAGATTTCCTTGTGTCTGCCAATTTCTCTTTTTGTTTCAGACCGGTGGCATTGACCTCCCACATCATGAAGACCCTGGAGAGACTTGCTCTGGAGCTGCTCCAGCCTATGGTCAGGCCACATTTAGATCCCCTCCAGTTCGCCTACCAGTCCCGACTAGGAGTTGAGGATGCCATCGTCTACCTGCTGAACCGTGTCTACGCCCACCCGGACAAGCCAGCGAGCACTGTGAAGGTCATGTTTTTTGACTTCTCCAGTGCGTTCAACACCATCCGTCCTGCTCTGCTGGGGGAGAAGCTGACAGCGATGCAGGTGGATGCTTCCCTGGTATCATGGATTCTTGATTACTTGACTGGCAGACCACAGTACGTGTGCTTGCAACACTGTGTGTCCGACAGAGTGATCAGCAGCACTGGAGCTCCACAGGGGACTGTCTTGTCTCCCTTTTTCTTCACCATTTACACCTCGGACTTCAACTACTGCACAGAGTCTTGTCCTCTTCAGAAGTTTTCGGATGACTCAGCAAGGGAGATGAGGCTGAGTACAGGGCTACGGTAGGAAACTTTGTCACATGGTGTGAGCAGAATTATCTGCAGCTTAATGTGAAAAAGACTAAGGAGCTGGTGGTAGACCTGAGGCGAGCTAAGGTACCGGTGACCCCTGTTTCCATCCAGGGGGTCAGTGTGGACATGGTGGAGGATTACAAATACCTGGGGATACGAATTGACAATAAACTGGACTAGTCAAAGAACACTGAGGCTGTCTACAAGAAGGGTCAGAGCCGTCTCTATTTCCTGAGGAGACTGAGGTCCTTTAACATCTGCCGGACGATGCTGAGGATGTTCTACGAGTCTGTGGTGGCCAGTGCTATCATGTTTGCTGTTGTGTGCTGGGGCAGCAGGCTGAGGGTGGCAGACACCAACAGAATCAACAAACTCATTCGTAAGGCCAGTGATGTTGTGGGGATGGAACTGGACTCTCTGACAGTGGTGTCTGAAAAGAGGATGCTGTCTAAGTTGCATGCCATCTTGGTCAATGTCTCCCATCCACTACATAACGTACTGGGTGGGCACAGGAGTACATTCAGCCGGAGACTCATTCCACCGAGATGCAACACTGAGCGTCATAGGAAGTCATTCCTGCCTGTGGCCATCAAACTTTACAACTCCTCCCTTGGAGGGTCAGACATCCTGAGCCGATAGGCTGGTCCTGGACTTATTTCCTGGCGTAATTTACATATTACTATTTAACTACTTATGGTTTTATTACTATTTAATTATTTATGGTGCAACTGTAATGAAAACCAATTTCCCCTGGGATCAATAAAGTATGACTATGACTATGACTATTCCCAGCAACTACAGTTCTTGTTTCACTCTTTGGTTTCATCTGTGGAATCCACTGCTACGGACATTTGTGGAGGCCAAGCCATTGGGTAGGTTTAAAGGGGAGGTTGAAAGGTTTTTGATTAGTCAGGGTGAGAAAGGTTATGGGGAGAGGAGAGGAGAAAGGGGTGGAGAGGGAAAATAAATCAGCCACAATGGAATGGCGGTACAGACTCGATGGCCAAATTCTTCTCCTGTGTATTGTGGTCCGTGGTCTTATTACTAAAGCTGTTCCTGGCAATGCTGACAGGCTGTTGCTGTTGGGACAACTTGGTTGAATTTACCTCCCTCCACCCCGAGTGCCCTGAATTTCACAACCGTGGAGTCTGGGCTCTCTTACAGGCGGGCAGCTGAGGGACAGCGATCAAACATGTGAGAATGCACACAATCCGGCTGAAGAGAGCTTCCTTGTAATTATTTTTAACTCCCTTCCTTTTGGTTCCGTCTTGTGAAGTCTTGATGGAAGCACAGCAGCAACAATGCTCCCTGCTTACCTTAGTCCATGCTCCAGGAATGAAAAATATTGATTTAGATAGACGCTGTGTTATTATTTGGTTCTAGGATACTGCTCTTAGTTTAGTTAGCAACTTTATTGACCTGGAGTTTATTACACTGAAAACAAAGAATTACTTCCTGAATACTTTTGGGTGTTTCTTATGGATTTTGGGCTGCTGATCGTGAAAATCACCGTGAATTTTCACTATCATGCACCAGTTTTTAAAACTGCCTATATTAGTTCTTTCAATTCATAATTCAAGTCAGAATAACTGATGCCAAGATTAAGGAACACATTTTTGTTGGTCCACTAATCAAACAGGTCATCAATGACAGGCAATTCGAAGAACTTCTAGTGGGACCAGAGAAAATCACATGGAAGGCATTGAAGGATGTTGTTGAAAGTTTTCTTGGCAACTACAGAGCATCAAACTACATGGAGCAGGTTGACAACATGCTTCAAGCATACAAAACCATGAAGTGCAACATGTCACTAAAGATTCATTTTCTGCATTCCCATTTAGACTTCTTCCCTGCAGATCTTGGCACTGTCAGTGACGAACATGGTGAAAGGTTTCACCAGGACATTGTGGTCATGGAGAAATGGAGTCAGGGCAACTGGAATCCATCAGTGCTGGCTGATTATTGTTGGACTCTTAAAGTGAGAAGCCTCAGACACTGAGTATTGAACTGAATTAACTTTATTACAGTACTTACATCCTTCATAGACATGAAGAGTAAAAATCTTTATGTTATGTCTCCGTACAACAGGACAGTCAATATGACATAGAAATACAATTGTATCAGCGTGAATTAATCAGTCTGATGGCCTGGTGGAAGAAGATGTCCCGGAGCCTGTTGTTCCTGGCTTTTATGCTGCGGTACCATTTCCCGGATGGTAGGTGCTGGAACAGTTTGTGGTTGGGGTGACTTGGGTCCCCAATGAATCTTCAGGCCCTTTTCTCACACCTGTCTTTGTCAATGTCCTGAATCATGGGAAGTTCACAACTACAGATGTGCTGGGCTGTCCGCACCACTCTCTGCAGAGTCCTGCGATTAAGTGAGATACAGTTTCCATACCAGGCAGTGATGCAGCCAGTCAGGATGCTCTCAACTGTGCCCCTGTAGAAAGTTCTTAGGATTTGGGGGCCCATACCGAACTTCCTCAACAGTCTGAGGTGAAAGAGGCGCTGTTGTGCCTTTTTCACCACACAGCCGGTATGTACAGACCACGTGAGGTCCTCAGTGATGTTTATGCCTAGGAACTTAAAGCTGTTTACCCTCTCAACCCCAAATCCATTGATGTCAATAGGGGCTAGCCCATCTCCATTCCTCCTGTAATCCACAACCAGCTCCTTTGTTTTTGCGACATTGAGGGAGAGGTTGTTTTCTTGACACCACTGTGTCAGGGTACAAAAAAAATCAACAAAACATTTTTAGCTTAGTTGAGCTATTGCAAAGCATCAGCACCATTAAACACATTATATTCAAAGAAGTTAATTTCTTCTTTCTCCAAATTCCTTGGTGATACAAGTAGACTGAAATTATATTCGTATTCAGCTTCCAGTGGTCTATCATTACAAAAAAAAAATCTGAGGAAGCAACACTTTCGAAAAAATTTGTTGTCCAGTGTTATTTCCCTTTGTTCTGGACAGTTGTTATTAAGGATGGCATGGCAGTCTGCTGGTTAACACAACGCTTTACAGTACCAGCGGGTCAGGTTCAATTCCTGCCACCTCGTATAAGGAGTCTGTAAATTCTCCCTGTAACTGTGGTGGTTTCCTCTGGGTGCTCTGGTTTCCTCCCACAGTCCAAAGACATACTGGTTGATTGGTTAACACAAGGAATTCTGCAGATGCTGGAAATTCAAGCAACACACATCAAATTTGCTGGTGAACGCAGCAGGCCAGGCAGCATCTCTAGGAAGAGGTACAGTTGACGTTTTGGGCCGAGACCCTTTCTCAGGACTGCGAAGGGTCTCGGCCCGAAATGTCAACTGTACCTCTTCCTAGAGATGCTGCCTGGCCTGCTGCATTCACCAGCAAATTTGATGTGTGCTGGTTGATTAGTTAATTGGTAAGTGTAGATTTTCCTGTGATTGGGCTGGGTAAAATTGGGGGTTGCTAGGTGGTGTGGATTGAAGTTCTGGAAGGACCTGTTCTGCACAGTGTAGATGTGCTCAATGGTGAGGAGGGCTTTACCCGTCATGGACTGGGGCATATCCACTACTTTTTGTTGGATTTCCTGTTCAAGGGCATTGTCTTTCCACACCAGGCTGTGATACAGCCAGTCTATATACTCTCCACCACACATCTATAGAGGTTTTAGATATTACGCCGAATTTTCACAAACTCCTAAGGAAGTCGAGGTGCTGCCTTGCTTTCTTTGACATTGCAATTATGTGTTGGACCCAGGACAGGTCCTTCGAAATAATAATAACGAGGAATTTAAAGTTGCTGACCCTTTCTACCTCTGATCCTCTGATGAGGACTGGCTTGGGGACCTCTGGTTTCCTTCTCCCGGTCTATAATCAGCTCCTTCAGCTTGCTGACACTGAGTGACAGGTTGTTGTTATGGCTCCACGCAGCCAGATTTTCAATCTCTCTCCTATATGCTGACTCATCGCCATCTTTGGTGACATCAGCAAACTTTAACATGGTGTTGGAACTGTGCTTAGCCACATACTGTATTCCACACAATCATTAGACATAGGAGCGGAATTAAGCCATTCAGCCCATCGAGTCTGCTCTGCCATTCCGCCATGGAGCCACTCAACCCCACACACCTGCCTTCTCGCCATCTTCTTTGACGCCCTGACCGATCAGGAAACTATAGATATACCCACTTTAAATATACCCACGGACTTGGCCTCCACCGCAGCCTGTGCCAGAGCATTCATAAGTGTAAAGCGAGTAGAGCCGGAGGTTAAGCACACAGCCCTGTGGTCACCTGTACTGATTGAGGTTGTGGAGGAGATGTTGTCGCCAATCTGAACGGACTGGGATCTGCAAGCCAGGAAACGGAGGATCCAATGGGTTTTACCTCAGTGGCAAAGCCTTGGGAAAATTTGTTACATTAACACTTGTAACAATGTTGGAATAATCTGATCTCGTCCCCTTCTACCTCACCTAAGAACATAGAACGGTACTGTACAAGAACAGAACTTCCGGCCCACAGAATTGCACCAAACTAATTAAGGTAATATCTCATTGAACTAACCTTTTCTGCCTGTGTATAGACTGTACCCCTCCTTTCTCTGCATATCCATGTGCCCGCCCCACCCCTGTAACCACCTCTTCTCGATCTCACCGATTAGTGCGTCAAGAAAGACTGAAATCTTCGAGGCAAGCTGGTGTTCAGCACCGTCTACAGCCTCTCGCTCACTGCTGCCGGAGAAGGTGTCTGCCTGAGGCACTCTTATATCCTGTGTTTTTCTTGTTTTTTTTTGCTGTTTGTGCAATCCTTTTTTGCGTGGGGGGGGGGTTTGATGTTTCATCTTTTTCTTTGGACGGGCTAGTTCCATGGTGTTTCTTTGTTTTGTGGCTGTCTGTGGGGAAGACGAATTTCAGGGCTGTATACTGCACACATACTTTGATAATAAATGTACTTTCAACCTTGGACTTTGTACCGAAGAACCCCTTCAATGCCTCTGTCGTACCTGCCCCCGCCAGCGCCCCAGGCAGGGCGTTCCAGGCACCAACCACTCTGTGTGTAAAAACACTTCCCCTGCACATTTCTTTCGAACTTTAACCCCCACCTTAAAACAAGATGCCTTTGGCACGTTGACCCGAGGATACCAGCTGCCCACTCTGTAGTGACTTCCACTTTGAAAAAGGCACACTCGACAACTTCATGCCAAAGAAACAACTTTATCTTGAACTTCAAAACCGTTATGTATATACAGAGGCATTTTACAACCCGTACAGCATGGCAGGGACACTATATACAAAACACACTGGAAGTAAAACCCCCCCATAATCCTAATCAGTATTAAATTACTTTTAATAATGCTCACACTCCACCTGCCTCTCGGAATTCCTATCACTTTCCACCAATCCAGACAAAACAAATCTCGCTGTCCAATCTCTCCTCATCTAACCTAAACTGATCTCTCTGCCAACACAATGTCCAGATCCATATATGTGCCTATCTAAATGTCTCTTATATGTCCCGAATATTTCTTCCTCTACCAACACACCAGGCACCCACTACTCTCTGTGTAAAAAAACTTGCCCCCTCACCTTAAGTGCATGCTCTCTGGTATCACGTAGATATTTCAACCCTGGGAAAAAGATACAGTCTGTCTATTCTGTCTGTGACTCTCATAATCTTACAAGCCTCTATCAGATCTCTCCTCAGCCTTCGCTGCTCCAGACAAAACAACCCAAGTTTATCCAGCCTCTCGTGATAGCACATGCCCTCTAAACCAGGCAGCATCCTGGTAAACCCCTTCTGCACCCTCACCGAAGCCTGAACATCCTTCCAACCAGAACTGTATGTAATACTCCAGAGGTGGCCTAATTAGAGTTTTATAAAGTTGCAACATAACCCCCTGACCTTTGAACTCAGTGCCTTGACTATTAAAGGCAAGCATGCCACATGCCTTCTTAAACACCCTCTCAATCAGTGTGGCCACTTTCAGAGAGCTGTGAACTCAGACCTCAAGATCCCTCTGTATATCAAAGATTTCTCTGTACGTCAGAGACAGCACATCTGTGTAGTGATTGGAGTAACACTATTACAGTGCCAGGGACCCAGGTTCAATTCCTGCCGCTGTCTGTAAGAAAGCTTATACGTTCTCCCCGTGACCGTGTGGGTTTCCTCCAGGTGCCCCGATTCCTCCCACATTCCGAAGATGCATGGTTCAGGGGGATAATTGGGCAGCATGGAGTCATTGGGCCAGGAGGGTCTGCTACCATGTTCTAATAAAGTATCAAAGATCCCCCTATACCAGTGGTCCCCAACCACCGGGCGTCAAAGCATGTGCTACCAGGCCACGAGGAAACGGTACGGTTTGGCGATATGAAACGATATAAGTCAGCTGCACCTTTCCTCATTCCCTGTCACTGCCTGTTGAACTTGAACCCCCCTCCCCGTTGGCCAGTCCGCAAGAATACTGTCAATATTAAACCAGTCGGCGGTGCAAAGAAGGTTGGGGACCCCTGCTCTATACAACCCTTAAAGGTTCCTCCCACCTCACCCACTCCTCGCTACGCTGTTACTGAATGGTATCCTGCTGTGCCCACTCTCCCCACACAAAGCTGAGGGGATACTGAACTGTGTGCGTTACTTCTACCCATGCCGAAACAGAGACCTGCTCCACCTGCACGGACTACACTTGGACAACAAAGATTTTGCTTCCTGAATACTTTTGAGTGTATCTGATGGATTCTGGGCTGCTGATCATGAAAATCACCAAGAAATTTCCCTATTATGCACCATTTTTTCTTTTAAATCGCCTGGATTTCTTATTTCAATTCATAACTCATGTCAGAATAACTGATACCAAGATTAAGAAAGGCATTTTTTGTTGGTCCACAAGCCAAACACGTCATCAATGACAGGCAATTCGAAGAACTTCTAGTGGGACCGGAGAAAATCGCATTGAAGGCATTCAAGGTTGTTGTTGAAAATTTTCTTGGCAACTACAGAGCACCAAACTATGTGCAGCTGGTTGACAACATGCTTCAGGCATACAAAACCATGAAGTGCAACATGTCACTAAAGATTCATTTTCTGCATTCCCATTTAGACTTCCTCCCTGCAAATCTTGGTGCTGTCAGTGACGAGCATGGTGAAAGATTTCACCAGGACATTGTGGCCATGGAGAAACGGTATCAGGGCAACTGGAATCCATCAGTGCTGGCTGATTATTGTTGGACACTTAAGTGAGAAGCCTCAGACACTGAGAGCAAATGAAAATCATCAACAAAACATTTTTAGCTTAGTTGAAATATTGCAAAACATCAGCACTGTTATACAATTAAATGTATTATATTCAATAAAAGTTGATTTCTTGTTTCTCCAAATTTCTACGTGATACAAGTAGTCTGAAATTATATTTGTTCAAAGTTCGAAGTAAAATTTATTATCAGTGTACATACATGCCACCACGTACAACTCTGAGATTCTTTTTCTGCAGGCATACTTAACAAATCTATAGAACAGTAACTGTAAACAGGATCAACGGACATCAAACAGTGCAAATGCAAATATAAATAAATAACAAAAAATAATGGGTATGAAATAACAGGATAAAGGGTCCTTCAAGTGAGACTATCGTTTGTGGGAACACCAGAAATCGAATGAGTGTAGTTATCCTCTTTTGATCAAGAGCCTGTTGGTTGAGGGGTAGTAACTGTTCTTGAACCTGGAGGTGCGAGT
The DNA here is from genome assembly GCF_030028105.1 of Mobula birostris. Lineage (NCBI taxonomy): Eukaryota > Metazoa > Chordata > Chondrichthyes > Myliobatiformes > Myliobatidae > Mobula > Mobula birostris. Next base: position 108,977,386 of record NC_092381.1, read on the forward strand.
CCTGAGGCTCTTGCACCTTCTACCTGATGGCAGCGGCGAGAAGACAGAACGGCCTGGGTGGTGAGGGTCTCTGACGATGGATGCCACTTTTCTACAGCAACGTGCTCAATGGTTGGGAGAATTTTACCCGCAATCTACTGGGCCGAACCCACCACCTTCTACAGGATTTTCTGCTCTAAGGCTTTGGTGTTCCCATACCAGGCCATAATGCAGCTAGTCACCACACTTTCCACCACACATCTGTAGAAGTTCGCCAAAGTTTTTGATGACATGCCAAACCTCCACAGACTCCTGAGGAAGTAGAGGCACTGTCATACTTTCTTTGCAATTATATTTACATGAAGTGTCCAGGACGGGTCCTCTAAGATAGTGACACCCAGGGATTTAAAATTACTGACCCTCTTCACCTCTGATCCTCCAATGATTACTGGCTCATGGACATCTGGTTTTCCTCTCCTAAAGTCTACAATCAGATTGAAGCAGTCTATCATAAACAAAATTCTGAGCAAGTAACACTTCTGAAAAAAAATTGTTGTCCAGTGTTATCTTTTCCACCAGCTTCTGCACATCCTTCTCGAGACGGTGAGTAGATCCTGAGCTAAACTCACCTGCCAATTCGCTCCACATGCAAACCGTTAGGCAGCTGATTGGTCCTATTCGTTCCAGGTGACACTGACGCCTGACTGCACTTGAACCGAGTGGCTCACTGGCCATCGTGGAGAACAGCAAAGAGATGACTACATTCTGGTTCCCTTCTCTTCTCCTCACCTGCCCATCACCTCCCTTTGGTGTCCCTCTTCTTTCCCTTTCTCCCATGGTCCACCCTCCTCTCCTAACAAATTCCTTCTTCTTCAGCCCATTACCTCTTCCACCTATCACCTTCCAGCTTCTTACTTCATCTCCCCTCCCCCACCCACCCACCCACCTTCCCCCTCACCTGGTCTCACCTATCACCTGCCAGCTTCTACTCCTCCCCCTTCCTCCACCTTCTTATTCCGGCTTTTTCTCTCTCAGTCCTGATGAAGGGTCTCAGCATGAACCATCAACAGTTTATTCCTTTCGATAGATGCTGCCTCCTCCAAGAGGACAACTACCTTGTTGTAGGGTTTGGAGATTTGCGAGTGTCAATGACCCAGAGAGCTATGTTGGTTGGTGTCAGGACTTTACGCTTTGGCTCTTGGTAGGGTCACCCATGCCAAACAGGTCAAAGGGTAGAGGCCAGACTAAGAGTGGTCCACCGGTCCTCCAGGTTCAGGGGTTCAGCTCAGGGCTAACAACCCCGAATGGTCAAACAAAACTGTTACGGAAACAGCAATGAAGAATCCTTCTATATCTGAGCGCGATGGTATTCCTGAGTCTCCACCTGGACTTGCATTACTGACACCAGCAGTATACAGGCAATGATAACAATTCTGGATTTTTACACCGGATCCAATAGGCAGAGCTTAAATGGTTAGTCCTTAATGTCAGCATGACTCTTTCATTGACCCTGCTGAGGGAAAGGTTGACAGCTTCAAGTTCCTTGGTAGCCACATCACCAGCAACCCATCCTGGTCCCTTAACACTGACGTGGTGCACAGTTACTTTGTCAGGCTTTGGAGAAGATTGGGCTTGCTCCTCGAGGGTTCTCTCGAACTTCTGCAGAGCGCCATGGTAAGTGTCCTGATGGGTTGTACCTCAGCCCTGGTATAACATCTGCTCTGCTCTGGACCGTCAGATCCTGCAGAGAGCAGTAAACACTGCCCAGTTGGTCACAGGTTCACTTTTTAATTCTATTGAGATACAGCCGTGCCAGCCAGCGATCCCCCGATTTAACCCTAGCCTAATCACAGGATTATTTACAATGACCAATTAACCTGCCAACTGGAAGGTCTTTGGACTGTGGGAAGAAACCAGAGCACCCGGAGGAAACCTACATGGTCACCGGGGAAAACATACACACTCCTTACAGACAAGGGTGGGAATTGAACCCGGGTCACCTGATTTCAAGAAAGGATGGGGTTCATTTGCTTACTGTTATTTTTTGAGTTAATTGATAGATTTCCTTCACGATCTAATTGTAAATTTTTTTTTTGCTGGCGGTCTGATGTTTATCTTTTTTTTTGGAAGCTTTTTGTATAACACATGGCTCTGGGGTTGAACACCAAATGGTTTTTTTTTCTCACTTTTTTTTTCCTTTAGTAGGGTTTTTTCTTTTTTTTCACAAAAAAGTTTTCAATCTTTTAATATGAATGTCTTGTTTTTCCTCTTCTCTTTGAGGCATTGTAAGTGATGTTTACTTTGATATACTCTTGTTAATTTTGGATTGATAATAAAAAGATTTGAAAATGAACTGGGTCACCTGTACTGTAAAGCGTTGCGTGAACCTCTATGCTATACCGTGTCACCACATCATTCACTTGCATTCAGCCCATCTTCACAGTACCAATATTTTCAAGAATTAGCGTTACAGCCAACAAACTGCACAGCCCAGGAACAGGCACTGAACATGATCAGTACGATGTGGAGAGCAAGCAGGCTCCCCCTCCCCAGGCAGACATCCCACCTCTCCCGGAAGTTCCGGGAGTCTCCCGCATATTAATAGTGGCTCCCAGATGCCCGCAAATTACATACAATGTCCCGGAAATTGATTTTTTTGAGAGCGAGCGAGAGAAAGAAAGAGAGAACGCAAGAGCGACCACGAGAGAGAGCGCGTGCGCGAGAGAGAGCGAGAGCAAGCAAGCGAGCGAGAGAGAAAGCAAGTGAGAGCGCTTGAGAGTGTGCAAGCGACCACGAGAGAGAGAGAGAGAGAGAGAGGGCGAGCGAGAGCGCGCCATGGCAGAGTGTTCCAAAAAAAATATAAAACGTACGTCACCCCAGACGACACTAAAATGTACCCCCACCTAATAGGGGTCAAAAATAATGACAGTGTTGTTCGCTGCACTGTTTGCAACAGTGACTTTTCTATTGCCCATGGTGGGTTAAGACTGTAAAAGACGTGTTGAGGTGAGTTTAACAGGTGTCATTCGTTCATTAGCATAGCTAACGTTATTTAAACTAGCTGGCTGGCTGCTAAGGAGCTACTCTATTGCAGACATCCCACCTCTCCCAGAAGTCTCCTGCAGATTGATGGTGCTACCTCCCTGAAATGAGTTTTTGCAGGGTGGGATGTCTGCCCGGGCAGCTGATGAACCCAAAGGAACAGCAGAGACCGATACAGTTTGGCACCAGCAGGAGTTGCCAGTCAGTGTTGAACTCATTGTAGGACTGCCTTAGGGACTCCAGCTCCGGATTTTTCCCTTGGGATTTACTCCTGAATCCTTCCCTACAAGTGGGTATAGCCGCAAGGCAGTGGAGGTTTGAAATCAAGAACTTTTCTTCTCCTAGATGAGCTGCCAACCATGGCTGGTGAGCCCCTTCTGTCCAAAGCGACTGGTTTTAAGTCACCAGTAGCCCACCTTTGCCCCTTCTTCTATCAGTAGAAACGGTTTTGCTGGGCTTAGTAGCTAAACCAGATGTGAAGGCCAGGAGCTGCACTTGGTTGTCAGAGGCTATTTGAAGTGCACGCCATTGGGAGCATTTAATTGGTATCTATTCATTTATTTATTGAGATACAGCACTGGAATCGGGCCTACGACCCACGCCACCCAGCAAACCCCCGATTTAATCTAAGCCTAATCACAAAACAATTTATAATGACCAATTAACCTACTGACTGGTACATCTTTGGACTGTGCAAGGAAACCTACTTGGTCACAGGGAGAACATATAAATTCCTTACAGGCAGTGGCAGGAATTGAATCTGGATTGCCTGTACTGTATAGTGTTGTTCTAACCACTACGCTACCGTACCAGTGGGAACTTGCCCCATTACCACCTCTGGCTATAACAACCTTCAGCAACCTTTTAATTGTTTCTATAATTTCTATTGCAATATGATTTTATTTAGTATTAATTTTAGTTTAGTTCTTAATACGTAAAAACTATATATAATTTTGTATTGTGTTGTACTGCTGCCACAAAATAACAATTTTCGTGACATCTGTCGTTAATCAGTCCGGTATGGCGGGGCAGTCTACTACACAGTATCAAAGTAAGCTGCAGAGAGCACTAACTTCATAGCCGCCAGGATATCTCCAAGCAGAGATGCCTCAAAAAGGCATTAAGGATCCACACCACCCAGGACATGCCCTCTTCTCATTGCTACCATTAGGAAGGAGGTACAGAAGCCTGAAGACACACACTCAAAGATTTGGGAACAGCATCTTCCCCTCTGCCATCTGATTTCTGAATGGACTTTGAACCCATGAACATTACCTCAATACTTTTTTTAAAAAATTTCTATTTTTCGCATTACTTATTTATTTTACATTAAGTATATATACTTGCTGTAATTCACAGTTTTTTCTCTATTATTATGTATTGCATTGTACTGCTGCCGTAAAGTTAGCAAATCCCACGATGCATGCCGGTGATATTAGACTCGATTCTGATATACAAAGTTATAAGCATTTCATGCATTGCACTGTACTGCTTCCACAAAACAATAAATTTCACGACGTACGTCAGTGATAATAAACCTGAATCGGATTATTAACCTTTTCTGGAATGAGGTGATAGACATTATAACCAAGTATGGCCCAAAGGAGCCCCAAGTTGACTTCCTCATCATTATTCTATGTGCAGACAGAAATTCATCGCCAGTGCATTGCCTTTAAGGGTGTTTTCCCTTTAACGCTGCCTGCGAACGCTGCCGAATCGGTGTCGGCCGCGCCGAGGGTGAATGGGCCGGCCCGGCGTCCCAGGGTGAGCGGGGCCACTCTTCCCCTCTCCGGAGGGGCTCTTTAGCTGCCGGGGCGGGGCGGGGTGGGGCGGGGGGAAGCGCAGGGCTCGGGGAGGGCTTTCGGTGGGAGACGTGCGCCGTCGCCCCGCAGGAAGCCAGCGTGTGCGGAGCGGGATTTGGCAGGGTGGTGGTGGGGGCACGGGCGGGGAATATGCGGGCGGCGAGACCCCCGGGCAGTGGGGGACAGAGGGAGGCAGCGGCCGGAGGGGGGCTCGCCGAGCCGGCGACGTGAGGGCAGTGCTGCCGCCGTGAGTCCGATCTGGGAAGCCACCGAGCCGGGGCTGCTGACCGGAGAAGGCCGGGGCCCGGGGTAAGGCAGGAGAGGGGAGACGAGACTGGAGTATCTCTGCCTCTGATAACTCCCACCCAGAACCTGTTTAAAGCCTTGACTCTGCTCCTTGTGGTCCGCGGGAGTATAGGAAGGGGAATTGGGTAAGGCAAGGCTGGGACCACATCGGAGAGTGTGGTTCTGGAATCCGGAGTATCACAGTCTGCTGGAAGAACTCAGCAGGTCGAGCAGCGTCTGGGAAGGGAAGTGGGCAGTTGGCATTTCAGGCCGAGATTCCTTGATCTCCCCTCTTAACTTTCACCCAGTCATACCTCCCCCCTCTTTCGCCTGTTTCCCTCTCTCACTTTACCTTCTTACTTGCCCATCACCTCCCTCTTGTGCTCCCCCTTCCCTTTCTTCCATTGCCTCCTGTCCTATCAGATTCCCCCTTCTCCAGCCCTTTATCTCTTACACCAATCTACTTCCCAGATTTTACTTCACTCCCTCTCCCCCTTCCTGATTTCACCTATCACCTACCACCTTGTATGTCTTCCTCCCCTTCCCCCACCTCCTTACTCTGCCTTCTTCCCCCTTTCTTTCCAGTCCTGAAGAAGGGTCTCGGCTTGAACAGTTTACCCTTTTCCACAGATGCTGCCTGATTTGCTCGGTTCTCCCACCTTTCTTGTTTGATGCCCTGTGGTCCGAGCCTGGCCACGAGTGCATGGTCTGTCCAGACCCTTGAGAAGGTTGAACTCTTGTCTTCTGTTCAGCGACACGCTTGGAGTCCAGGCTCTGAGGACCTAGGGCTGGTGGGGTGGGGGACAATATGCAGGTTGAGTTGTTGCGGTGGGTGTCCGCTATGGAGCGAGGTGGGTTGGAGACTGGTGCTTGTGGGTTTAGTCATAGTCATACTTTATTGATCCCGGGGGAAATTGGTTTTTGTTACAGTTGCACCATAAATAATAGTAATAGTAATAAAACCATAAATAGTTAAATAGTAATATGTAAATTATGCCAGGAAATAAGTCTAGGACCAGCCTATTGGCTCAGGGTGTCTGACCCTCCAAGGGAGGAGTTGTAAAGTTTGATGGCCACAGGCAGGAATGACTTCCTATTACGCTCAGTGTTGCATCTCGGTGGAATGAGTCTCTGGCTGAATCTACTCCTGTGCCCACCCAGTAGATTATGTAGTGGATGAGAGACATTGTCCAAGATGGCATGCAACTTAGACAGCATCCTCTTTTCAGACACCACCATCAGAGAGTCCAGTTCCATCCCCACAACATCACTGGCCTTACGAATGAGTTTGTGGATTCTGTTGGTGTCTGCTACCCTCAGCCTGCTGCCCCAGCACACAACAGCAAACATGATCGCACTGGCCACCACAGACTCGTAGAACATCTTCAGCATCGTCCGGCAGATGTTAAAGGACCTCAATCTCTTCAGGAAATAGAGACGGCGCTGACCCTTCTTGTAGACAGCCTCAGTGTTCTTTGACCAGTCCAGTTTATTGTCAATGGGGGAGAGTTAGGTGTTTGACTGAGTGCATTTTGATGTTAAATTTCTTGGGGTCCTTAGCTCCTGCTGGAGCATGGGCCACTATCGATCTCCCGTCTCCATCGTCCAAAGTCAATGGTATGGTTGGAATTCAGCAATGTTTCTGTAATGCACTATGCAGGGTATCAGCTGATACGGCTTCACCAGAGCCCTGTTCACTGTCCTTGCCCGTGTCCACCTCTCACAATGGCTTGGATTTTGAGTGGCATCTCTGGATTCACTGACCAAGATGAGCTTTATTTGTCACATGTGCTTGGAAACGTACAGTGAAGTACGTCGTTTGCATCAATGACCAACACAGTCTGAGGAGCTGGGACACTGAAAGTGTCACCCTGGTTCCAGTACCAACACAGCGTGCCCACAACTCACTGGACATCTTTTGGATGTGGGTGAAAACGGAGCAGCTGGAAAACCAAGCCTCCTGAGTTCCCCAGGGAGTGGGCATTTAAGGATGTGTGATAAATGCTGGCCTTCCCAGCACAACCGCTCTGAATGGAACACAGACAAACACAGGTGATAGGCAGTCACGCATAAATCTAGTCAGGGATTTGGGAGAAGTTTCTTTTCCTTGCAGAAGAAGGGGGTGAAGGAAAGAGCTGAGAAGGGTTACAAAGGAGAAGAGAGAGAAGTAAGAAATAGTTTCCTGCAAGGAAGAGACAAGATACTACAGATCCTGGAATCTGCAGAAGCACACAATCAGTGGGAGAAAAGAAATAGTCAATATTATGGGCCATCAGGACAACAGATGTCTTCCTACAGCTGTGTATGGTGTGTTGTCCTTCATTAAGTTCAGGAGCCGTGAGGTAATGTTGCAACCCTATAAAACCCTGGTTAGACCACACTTACAATATTGTGTTCTGTTCTGGTCACCTCATTATAGGAAGGACGTAGAAGCTTTGGAGAGGATACAGAGGAGATGCTGCTTGGATTAGTGAGCATATCTTATGAGGATAGGCAAGGGCTTTTCTCTTTGGAGCGAAGGGGGATGAGAATTGATTTAATGGAGGTGTACAAGATTATAGGAGAGCTAGATCAAGTAACTGGCCAGAGACATTTTCCCAGCATGGAAATGGCTAATATGAGGAGTGTAATTTTAAGGTGATTGTTGGAAAGTATATGGGGGATTCAGAGGCAAGTTGTATTTTTTTTTCCCCACACAGTGGCGAGTGCATGGAACTTGTCAGGGGTGTGGTAGAGGCAGATACATTCCGGACATTTAAGAAACTCTTTGACAGGCATGTGGATGATAGAAAAATGAAGGGCTACGTAGGAGGAAAGGGATTAGATTGATCTTGGAGTGGTCCACAAGACTATAAGACATTGGAGCTAATGAGGCCAGTTGACCCTCGAGTCTGATCCCTTCATGGCTGATGAAAGTCTGCACAACATCATAGATTGAAGAGCCTGTACTGTGTTTTATATTCCAGCATCTGCTGTCTCTTGGTCTCATACAAGGCAGCTACTGACCTGAGCACAGCAAGAGTCCACTAACACGTGACTATAAACTGGGGGATGACCACAAGGCCCCAGATACTGGATTCCACTTGCGGGATCTTCCAAGTCCACCTGAGAGATCAGATGGGCTGAATGGCCTCTGTTCCGCTGTGAATCCCATGAACAGAGAAGCCAGCCCTGATTAGAATCCTAGACACCACAGTAGCGTACTGGTTAGCTCAGGGCATTCTGGAATTTGGAGTTTAATTCTGGTGCCGTTGTGTAAGCAGTCTGTGTGCCCTGCCTGTGGAATGCATGGGTTTTCCCCAGTGCCTGTGATTTCTTCCTGATGTCCAGGGACTGGTTAATACGTCATTGCAAATTGTCCCATGATTAGGTTTGTCAGGAGGTTGCTGGGCAGTGTGGCTCGAATAAAATAAAATAACTCATCGGTACCTTTGGACACCGCATGAGCTGAGTTGATTTATTTAAAGGTATCTGTAAGTGTTGGAGGTCACGTAGCCGGGGATCTGCTGACTGGATAATCCTGCCTAGGTTTAGTGTTTCCGCTGTCTGCTGCACTCTGTCAGGCCAAGCAGCTAATCTCCTGAGATGGGATTGTGTTGCTGAGGAAACATTCAAGTTAACTTTTCCTTCTAGGCCCCCTCCTTTTCGTCCATTTGTTATATGCCATGTCATATGACGTGGGCGATCGTGACCATGATTGGTCTTGGCAAATTTTCCTATGGAAGTGGTTTGCCATTGCCATCTTCTGGGCAGTGCCCTTACAAGACGGATGATCCCAACCATTATCAGTACTCTTCACAGATTGACTGCCTGACATTCGTGGTCTCATAACCAGATCTTGTGATGTGCACCAGCTGCTCATACGACCATCCACCGCCTGCTCCCATGGGTTCATGCAACCCTGATTGTGGGTTTAGGCAGGTGCTACACCTTGCCCAAGGGTGACCTACAGGCTAGCAGAGGGAAGGAGGTCCTTGCACCTCCTTTAGTAGAGACATATCTCCACCCCTTGCTAATCAAGACCCTAACAACCTCCACTTTAAGTATACTCAATGACTTAACCTCTGCAAGCATCTGGCAGTGAATTCCACAGATTCGCCTCCTTCTGACTAAAGAAAATCTTCCTCCTCTCTGTTCTTGGATCACCTACTCCTCGCTGCTTGTAAAAAAGGCACAACAAAGACTCTTCTTCCTCAGAAAGCTGAAACAGGCCAAACTTCCACAAAAGCTGTTGCTTAACTTCTACAGAAGCACAATTGAAACCATCCTGACCAACAGCGCCACAGTGGTATGCCAGCTGCACGGCCGCTGAGCGACACGACCTGCATCGCGTGGGGAATGCGGCCCAGCGAATTGTCACGGTGGAGCTCCCAGGACTGGACACCATCTGTTCCAGCAGACTCAGGAGGAAAGCAATCAGCATAACCAGAGACACCACACACCCCGGCCACTCCCTGTTTGACCCACTGCCATCCAGCAAAAGGATCAGGACACTAAAAGCCAGAACAAATAGACTGAGGAACAGCTTCTATCCCAGAGCTGTGGCCTCCATCACACCACTCCCAAGAACAATGACTGAAACTGTGAGCACACAGAAGGACTCAAATATTTGCACTAACAGCACTTCGTGCATTACTGCAACTTATTTTCTGTTACTTATCTATTTAATACTGTTTTTCTATTACTGTCTTGTTTTTATCTACCGCTTTATTTAATTGCCTGAGAGGAAGCCAAACAGAGTTTCATTTTACCTATGTATAATGACGATAAAGATCTTTCTATTCCATTCCATTCCATTCCATTCCATTCCATTCAATTCAAATCAAAACAAGCTTTGACCCTTTCTCAGTTCTTGGCTGAAAACACCCCAACAGCATCCTTTGATCAAATTGAATCCAGATATACAGAAAGCAGAAGTGACATTTTAATGACTTATAAAATCTGTTGGTTGCTGTTCTTGCCCCTGTATTTCTTGCCACAACTGAGGCCATTTTGGCCCATCCATTTTCAGGGAAATCCCATTATTTCCCTTGTAAAATATTCTCTCTCATGTGTCTAGTGACCCGGGTTCAGTTCCCTCCACTGCCTGTAAGGAGTTTGTACGTTCTGTCTGTGACTGCGTGAGTTTCCTCTGGGTGCTCCAGTTTCCTTGTACAGTCCAAAGGCATTGGTTTTGTAAATTGTCCCGTGATTAAACCGGTGGGTTGCCGGGTGTTGCAGTTCGGTGCAGCAGAAGAGCCTGTTCCATGCTGTATCTCTAAAATAAATTGGGTGACGCGAGGTTGTTGGGCTGGAAGGTTCTGTTACCGCACTATATCTCCTTTTTAAAAAAAACACTCAGCTCTAATCCCTCTATTCTGAGCCTTGTGTGAATTCATTCATCTCCTCAAATGCCTGGCCTTTCCTTGGTGCATGGTCTCAAAGAAGCTGAATTCTGTCAAGCTGGGTTCTTCCATGGAATGGAGTCCGGGGTCTGAGGGTCTTTGGTAACATCACGGCTTGTGTGTGCGTGTACGTGACTGCCTCTATGAGATTTGGGATGGTACCAAAGTTCTGGGCCTTCATTTTATGGATTGGACTCTCGGTTTTATGTTTTTATATTCTGTGGTTTCACATCGTCTTAAATGTGCTAGAACAGCTCTTGGATGTCTCCGAACAAAGGTCTTTCATGATCATGACACCTGAACAGACGCCAAAATGTTAGTGTACGAAGCAGTGGTAATCCCAGCGCTCCTGTATGCATCAGAAACCTGGACAACATACCGACGACATCTGAAGGCACTTGCAAAGTTCCATCAATGTTGTCTTCGAAACATCTTAAATATCAGCTGAGAAGATAGAAGAACCAATGTCAGTCTACTAAATGAAGCAAAAACAACAAGCATTGAAACCTACGTCATCAAGAACCAACTAAGATGGAGCGGTCATGTTGTTCGGATGAGAGACAAACGTCTGGCGAAACAAATCTTCTACTCCCAGCTTACAGAAGGCAAATGTAAAAGAGGTGGACAACAGAAGAGATTCAAAGACGTCTTAAAAGCCAACATGAAGAAATGTAACATCAACATCAACAATTGGGAAACCAATGCCAAGGACAGGAAACTCTGGCAAGCCATCATCTGAGAAGGAACAGCAACTTTTGAAGCCAACAGATGTGCAGAATTAGAAGAAAAGAGAAGAAAATGGAAAGAGAGGCAGAAGCCCGATCTGCCATCTGGAACTATCTGTCCTGAATGCAGAAGAACTTTCAAAGCCAAGATTGGACTCATAAGCCACTTGAGAGCCCATAAGTAGATCAACAGAACGAAGACCATCATCTTCGACCTCGAGGGATAGCCATGACGACGGTTTCACCTGTAATTGTTTAATGCCATTCCATGGCTGAGTGTAACACACAGACAGCCCAGCAAGGGCCACTCACCCCTATCTGTTGAGACCCTCCATTGGTTGGGTCAGCCATGGATGTTGCATCCCAGTTGTCTACGTGATGTGCCAGCCAGTGCAGTACAATATGAAGAGCAAGCTGTTGCCCATGTAGCAAGCTACCCGTCTCCACACAGCTGATGAATCCAAAGGAATGGTAGAGACTGATACAGTTTGGCACCAGTGGCGTCACAAGAGTTGCCGGTCAGCGTTGAACTCAATGTAGGACTACTTTAGGGACTCGAGCTCCAGATTTTTCCCTCAGAGTTAATTTCTGAACCCTTTGCCATGAGTGAATATAGCTGCAAGGCAGCTGAGGCTTGAGATAAAAGTTTTTCTTCTCCTAGATGAGCTGCCGGTCACAGCTGATGAGCCTTATCTGCCCAAAGCGACTGGTTTTAAGATAACAGTAACCCATCTTTGCCGCTTCTCCTGTCAGTAGAAGTGGTTCAGCCGGGTTTAGTAGCTCAGCCAGACGTGAAGGTCAGGAGCTGGACTTGGTTGTCAGAGGCTTTTTGAGAGACACACCATTGGGAGCATTTAATAGGTAGTGGGAGCTTGTCCCCATTACCATTACTATAACAAACTTAAGGAACCACTCATCTCTATGATTCTTTCTCAAGACTACTAGTTCCTCACTGAGTTGTTGGGTGCTTGGCAGATTCCCTTTTGAGCTTATAATGAGTAATGGGCGAGGGTTGAGTTTCTGGGGGTCGAATTCCAAATTGCCCTCAGACCTTTGGGCTGAGATTCTGGAGGCATTTCTCAGGAGTGTTCCCTGGTGTGGGTAGAGTTCTACGAGTTCCAACTCCTCCAGAGAGAATTTTTTGATGTAGATGCCATATTTGCCTGGAGTGTTTCAGTTAACATCTGTCTAGACCATATGGAGTCATAGAAAAGTACAGCACAGAAACAGGCCCTTCGACCCATCTAGTCAATTTCAAACCCATTTAAGCCGCCTTCTCCCATCAACCTGCACTGGGACCATAGCCCTCCCTACTCCGACTATCTATGTACCTATCCAAACTTTGCTTAAATGTTGGGATCAGGCTTGCATACACCACTTGTGCTGACAGCTCATTCAGCACTCTCACCACCCTCTGAGTGAAGGAGTTTCCCCTTTCACCTTTCAACCTTAACTCTGGTTGTAGTGTCACCCACCCTCAGCGGAAAAAGCCTGCTTGGGTTTACCCTACCTATACCCTCATAATTTTGAACGCCTCTATCAAATCTCCTCTCAATCTTCTACCTTCCAAGGAATAAAATTCCAGTCTATTCTATCTGTCCATACAACTCAGATCCTCCAGACCTAGTAACATCCTTATAAAATTTCTCTGTACTCTTTCAACTTTATTTACGTCTTTCCTGTAGGTAGGTGACCAAAACTGTGCACAATGCTCCAAATTAGACCTCACCAATGTCCCATACATACTTCAATATGACATCCCATATGCAGGCGCGCTCCCATCAGACGTTGGTTCTGAATGCTCCTCTCAGCTAATGCAGGAGATCTAAGCTGGACTTGCCGCTTGTTCTGCTTATACCAGTGACTGGGTAGACCCAGGAGAGGCACAGGATATTGCTGGGTGGGGGGTTGATGTTGGAGGGGGAAGGGATGCGGTGACGCGGTAAGATGACAGCCCTTGCTCTCCAGTTGAGGTGAGGAAGGTGGACTCTTTAATAACCTTCTCAGCCAGGAGTAGCCATGCCACACGGTGCTTGGCAATCTGTCTTCCTCAACAGTGCAGATCTAGCTTGTGTGACCATGTTGTGCTTCACCTTTCCTGTAGGAGTTACAGAGAAGATAGCTTGCTGTAAGTTGATCTTGCCCAGCTGACCAGGATGGTAAGTGGACAAAAACTCTTTTGTATTGGGTATGGCTTATCGTTAATACACCTACCAAGATACAGTGAAAAGCTTGTCTTGCACACTGTTAACACAGACCAGATCATTACACAGTGCATTCACGTAGAACAAGATAAAGCAATATAAAGTAAAAGCTACAAAGAAAGTGCAGTGCAGGTAATCGATAAAATGCAAGATAATAATGAGGTAGATTGTGAGGCCAAGGGTCCATCTTATCCAAGAGGTCCTTTCCGCATCCTGATAACGGGGGGGTAGGAGCTGTCCTTGAGCCTGGTGGACTGTGTTTTCAGGATTTTGTATCTTCTGACAGATGGCAGAAGGGAGAAGAGAGAAAGTCTGGGGTGGCTGGGGTCTTTATGCTGGCTGCTTTACTGAGGCAGCAAGAAGTACAGACAGAGTCCATGGACGGGAGGCTGGTTAAGCGTGGACAGAGTCCATGGAGACGAGGCTACTGAGCTGTGTTCACAACTCTGCAGTGTCTTGTAGTCATGAATGGAGGAAGTTGCTATACCAAGCCATTACGCATCTAGCCAGAATGCTTTCTATGGCATAGCGATAAGAATCAGTAAAGGTCGATGAGGTCTTGCCAAATTTCTTTAGCCTCTTGAGGAAGTAGAGGTGTTTGAGTTTTCTTGCTTTGATATCAGGGTGGTTGGACCAGGACGGGCTGTTGGTAATGTTGGCTACTTGAAGCTCTCGACCTCAGCACCACCATGTAGACAGGAGCATGTGCACCACCTCCCTTTCCGAACTCAATGACCAGATCATTGGTTTCGTTGGCATTGAGAGAAAGGTTGTTGTCAGGACACCATGTCACTAAGTTCTTTGTCTGCTTCCTGTACTGCAACTCATCATTATGCTATGTAATGTTTTAAGTTTTTCTTTTTTTGCATCAATTGAAGTTCACTTCTAGTCAGTGCCTTTCAATTTGATGTGGTAGTCAAACATTAACCTTCAAAAAGTTCAGAGCAAATTTATTATCGAAGGACACAGATGTCACCATATTCAACCCTGAGATTCATTTTTCTGTAGGCATACTCAGTAAATCTATAGAATAGTAACTATAGCAGGATCAATGAAAGATCAACCAGAGTGCAGAAGACAACAAACTGTGTGAATAAGTAAATAGCAATAAATAATGAGTACATGAGGTAATGAGATAAAGAGTCCTTAAGGTGAGATCATCAAATCTCCCCTCGTTCTCCTACGTTCCAGGCAATAAAGTCCAAACCTGTTCAACTTTTCCCTATAGCTTAGGTCCTCACATCTTAGCTACATCATTATAGTTTATTCTCTTGTGTTTTTTCAATCTTATTGGTATCTTTCCTGCAGATAGGTGGCCAGAACTGCACACAATACTCCAAAGTAGGCCTTGGGGTAACTTAATCTAAGTTTCCAACAATGAGGGATGTTGTACTTCTGTGCGTGATAAAGTTGGGTATGAGGGTGACTCCTGGAACTTCTGGAGGGATGTGTAATTGTTTGTTGTTTTTTTTCCGCGAAGAAAACTACCTTTAATTCCATCACACTGCACATGGTTGAATGCCCTAGTTGGGCAGTCTGTTATGGTTATTTTTCTATAGGTTTATTGAGTATGCCCACACGAAATTGAATCTCATGGTGGCATTAGGGTAAGTACTTTGATAATAAAATTTAGTTTGAACTTTGATCATATCTGTATCATGTTCCTGAGTCCCAATTCCCTGCTCCACGCTCTCACACGATCCTTGATACTTTTCCCTTTCCTCCCCCCAGTCGGCCGCTGTGGACCCCAACCTAAAGAGCCGCGAGGAGCAGGATGCAGAGCTGGACCGGAGGATTGAAGCTCTGAGGAAGAAGAACGAGGCCCTGATGAGGAGACATCAGGTGAGGCAGAGCTGGCAGCCATCTTACAGCCCTCAGCGGTGTAGGCAACCACTGTTTTTTTTAAAATAATACATTTTATAAGATTTGTACTTTTTAACAAACTCGTGTATTTTTCACACTCACTGGCAGAAAGCGGTATAGCAGCTAAACTAACGGTTTATCACCTTTCTCATTTTTCATTGGTTAAGTATCAGCACATTACCCACTTTTTGTAATTATGTAATTTATTAACGAGTTTATTCCTATCTAAGGAATTTCCCTTATCTATAAAAGTGATGGATTTTTCAGAGGTACCATCTTGGCTTCTTTATTCCTTTGCCTTTGCAGCCATACACCCCTTAGTGTTGGTTCTCAGCCCTCTATTTAGTTTGCTTAGTATTTGTATGTTTGTGTTCTAAAATAAACTAAAAGCTTGGAATTAAGATCTTAATGTCCAACAAGGGTGAGTGGGACGAGGGCGCCGAGTTGTGCCTGGCTCGTCACCTAACCCCGGGAGCAGGGCTCCACCCAGAGTGCTTACTTGGTGATGAAGCAACTGTGGTGCTTGCCGTTGTGTGCCGGCAGTGGGAAGGGAAGCCGGCGCATTACAGTGCCTGCCTCGAGCTCCCGGATATCCCAGCACATCTGGCAGCTGACGTGTAGTGTTGAAAATGTAGCAGGGCACTCTGTGTGCAAGCTGCCACTAATATTAATATGCAAATCAAATTATCTATCTTTTAACCTAATTTCATTTGAGTGGGCCCAGACCTCCCCCCCCCCCCCCCACTCCCCAGAGAAAACCTGCCTGCAAAACACACACCTGCATAACAAATATTGGGGGAATTCCACAGGTCAGGCAGCATCCAGGAGAGGAGTAAGGAGCCTGTGTTTCGGGTCGAGACCCTCTATCAGGACTTGGGTCTCGGCCTGAAAAGTTGGCTGTTTAGTCCCCTCCATAGATGCTGCCTGACCTGCTGAGTTCCTCCAACATTTTTGTGTGTGTGTGTTACTCTGGGTCTCCAGCATCTGCAAGGTCTTTTGTGTTTGAGAACCAGCCTGCTCTTCTTTGCAAAAGCTTCTACTTATTATTAGTAGTGCGATCACCTGAGTCGGGTATGATCTCCTAAGGCTTAGGAGAACAATCTTGGGACCAAGGGGTTGTCTATTGGTGGGTCCTCAGGTGGCTGTGGAGGTTGATCTGGGATCTACACATTCTGGTGCAGTGTAGGCGAGAGTAAGTGGTGGCTTCAGTCAGCGGTTGGGGCTTTCGGTTGTTCACTCTCTCCTTTCACAGCTGCCGCTTGTCCTCTGCGGTACAGTGGAGGTCGCTCTCATGTAGCACAGCTCCCTCTGGAACAGATTTCCTCCAGGTGTATCTACTGAGCGCACTTCCTTCCCAGTTTTTAAATGTAATATTGAATTTCTTCAGGCAACACACATCAAAGTTGCTGGTGAACGCAGCAGGCCAGGCAGCATCTGTAGGAAGAGGTGCAGTCGACGTTTCAGGACTGCACCTCTTCCTACAGATGCTGCCTGGCCTGCTGCGTTTACTTTGATGTGTGTTGCTTGAATTTCCAGCATCTGCAGAATTCCTTTTGTTTGAATTTCTTCAGGCTGGTATTTACATACATTTTATTCCATATTCGTACTTTAACCTCTTGGCTTTTTTTATTTATTTCGTTGTTTGTTACATTTGTCGAATGTTTTTTATTGCATGTCCAACACACCGCAGCTAACTCCTAAAAGATGTAAACGTTATCATCGCTGTTTTTTGTTGTGAGGGAGGGGGCTGGGACTTTGGGGTTTTTGGGGCGGGATGTGGGCAATCTGTTTAGTTTTTAGTGTGAGAGAGGGGGTGGGGTGTTTTGGGGTATGTGAGTTTGTAGGGGGTGTAGTGATGGCTTTTCAACAACTCCCATAGTTTTTGTATGTCTTGGCTACCTGGAGAAGACAAATATCAGAGTTCTATTGTAATGCATACTTTTACAATAAAGTTAACCTTTGCAACTTTGAAATGAACCTTTGCATATGGGAAATTAAGTTGATCTATGATACTCCTTAAGCCCAGCACTCCTACTGGGGCATAGGTTGCTGCCGGCAGCTCACCCAGGGTCTTCTGTCTTCATCCAGTCTTACATGTTGCCCTCAGGTGTAGCCCATCATATTTCTTCTTGGTGAAGATCCTTCCTCTGCCAGGAATGAGACCTTGGGAGTTTCTGTTGCCATTCCTGTGGCTCTGGGTTTTTTACGGGATGGCTTTGCTAGCCTATGCCCAACCCTTCTGCTTTCTCGGCCAGGCTTAGGAATGTCCATGGTGGAGTTAATCCCTGATATGGCATGCTATCATGGTCATCATTGTGTGCAGTGTCGTATGACATCGTCATTATGTGCCGCGTCGTGGTCTTTCCATGACCATGGTTGTTCTTTGGCAAATATTTCTGTAGCAGTGGTTTGCCATTGCCTTCTTCTGGGCAGCGTCTCTACAAGACAGGTGATCCCCAGCCATGATCAATACTCTTCAGAGATTGTCTGCTTGGCCTCAGTGGTCACATAACCAGGGCTTGTGATATGCACCAACTGCTCATACGACCATCCACCACCTACAACCGTGGCTTCACATGATCCCGATAGTGGTGGTGGGGAGTGGGTGCTAAGCAGGTGCTACACCTTGCCCAAGGATGACCTACAGACTAGCCAAAGGAAAGAGCACCTTACACCTCCTTTGGTAGAGACATATCTCCACTCCGCCCACCAATCTCCACTCCACCACCCAAGCATACTATATTTCTATTATTTAGTGATTCACCTGGAGTAGGCCCTTCTGGCCCTTAGATTCATGCTCCCCCAGCAACCCCAATTAACCCTAACCTAATCAGGGGGCAGTTTACAATGACAGTTAACTTACCTGGTATATCTTTGGACTGTGGGAGGTAACCCCACACGTTCCACGGGGAGGACGGACAGAGACTCCCTATGGAACAATGTCAGATATGAACCCCGGACTCGAATGCCCCGAGCTGTATAGTGTCGTGCTAACCACAATGCTACCGTTGTTGCGATAGGAAATTGAAGAAGACCGGAAGAAGGCAGAAGAAGACGGCATCTCTGTGACCACCCGGAGACCCAAATATGAGGTGGAGTATGACCGTAGGCAGAATGGGAAAGGAGTCCCGGTGGTGGCTGGTGATCTCAGTCGACCCCTCCCTGTGAGTAAACGTCTCCTTGCTCTCTGTTGCAGATCAATAATTCTATGTTTATAAGCTACCTTATGTTTGCTCACTGAGCCTGAAGGTCACGTCCCAAACGTTTCGTAACCAGTCAGAGTGACATTATCAGTGCCCAGTTGAATGTTGTTTCTGCCAAGTGCTCGAGCTTATATCGTTCAGACTTTTTGTTCTGGTTTGTTAGCTGTTGTGCTGGCTGCTAGTCTCTGCTGGGTCCTGGCCAACCAGATAGCTAAGTTGTCTCTGCTGGCCCCGTACCCCTGGTTATGGCTTGTTATGAGCATTGGTTCCACGGGTGTCCACGGCTCACCCCTCTGCCCTGATCCCAGCAGACGCATCGGTTCGTGAATTGTGTCCAGTTCAATATGCTTGTTAATAGAGTCTTCTGTTAAGAACCAAGCTTCTTTTAAAAAAAAAAAAAAAAAATTAATTCTCTTGTTTTGTGCTTCGGTCAGGATTTTTGTCGTTTTGTAGACCTCTTGTCACTCAGGAAGTGCAAGAAGGACACAAGTTCATCTGGGGAAACTACGAAAATCCTGGCTGAAGCACAAAACAGAAAATCAAGAGAATTCTTAGGAGCTTGGTTCTCAACAGAAGATTCTATTAACAAACATATTGACCTGGATGCAATTTATGAACGGATGTGTCTGCAGGATCGGGACTGAGGGATGAGCTGCGGACACCCGCGGAACCAGCACTCATATCGAGCGATAACCAGGGATACGGGCCAGCAGAGGTCACTCAGCTATCCCGGCGGAGGCCAGTGACCAGTGTGACAGCCAACCAATCAGAAGAACGAGTCAGACCAATATAAACTCAAGCACTCGGCAGAAACAACACTCAATTGCGCGCTGATGATGTCACCTCGAATGGTGGTGAAATGTTTGTGACCTGACCTCCAGTCTCAGCAAATAATTCCACAAACATGCAGCCAACCTGAACTGCCAACCTTCTGTTCCATTTCCAGCTATCTCATGTATTTATATAAGTTTTTAAAAAATTATTGTGTCCTTTATCTTGCTGTGTTTTTACTTGTGCTGCATCGGATCCAGAATGATGGTTATTTCTTTCTCCCTTATACTTGTGTACTGGAAGTTTCGTTAAACTATCTTGAAATGTGAATTTTTTTTATCAAGTGATGGGTGCGAATTCAATATCAACGTTTAAGACAAGTTTAGATAGATACATGGATGGGAGGGGCATGGTGGGCACTGGTCAATGGAAGTAGGCAGTTTAAATGGTTCAGCACTGACTAGATGGGCTGAATGGCCTGTTTCTGTGCTGTTGTTTTCTATGACTATAAAAATGGAGAGGAACTTCTAGAATCTCAATTGGAAATGCTGTCTGACCTGCCGAGTTCCTCCAGCACTCTGTGTCCAATGGAAAGGTTCCTCGTTGGGCAGCAGGCCACGGCCTCGTACTGATCTGGAAGGAGTTGTTTTAGGTCGTGCTCTTCCCTGGTGAGGTGAGCAGCTCGTAGGGTCATAAGGCCTTAGAGCACAGGAAGAGGCACTTTGGACCATCGAGTCTGTGCTGACCCCATTATTCTGCCTAGTCCTGTTGATCCGCATGGTAGTGTAGTGGTTAGCACGACACTTTACAGTACAGGAGACCTGGGTTCAATCCCTGCTGCTGCCTGTACGTTCTCCTCATGTCCACGTGGGTTTTCCCTGGGTGCCCAGATTTCCTCTCACCATTCAAAGGCATACTGGTTGGTTGGTAGGTCAATTGGTCGTTGTAAGTTGTCCCGTGACTAGGCGGGGATGAAATCGGGGATTACTAGACGGTGTGGCTCAAAGGGCTGGAAGGGGTGTATCCATGCTGTATCTCAATAAACAAACGGTTGGGCCAGAGTTCTCGATATCCCTCCCATCCATGCACTTGTCCTAATAGCTCTTAAACGTTGGAATTGAATCACTTTCTCTCTGACAGCTCGTTCCACACTCTCACCACCCTCTGAGCGAAGAAACTCCCCTCAGGTTCCCCTTAAAACTTCACCTTTCACCCTTGACCAATGACCTCTAGCTCGAGTCTCACCCAACCTCAGAGGGGGGAAAAGTCTGCTTGTATTTATCCTGTCTACATAGACCCTTCATGATTTTGGCTTCCTCTATCAAATCTTCCCTTGTTCTCTTACACTCCAGGGATGTCACAGTTCCTGCCTCCCTCTGAACAAGTAGTGCTCTATCCCCTCTATATTTCAGCCTACAGGAAAGGTCTCAACACGAAATGTCTGCTGGCCTCTTCCCTCCATTGAGACGTCTCCACTCGCTGAGTTCCTCCAGCGGGTTGTGGCTATACATTCCACCATCCTGGGCACACATCTTGCCCGATGGAACGTAGAGTACAGATGTGTGTGGCCATGCACTTTGGTAGAAGGAATAAAGGCATAGCTGGGGAACAAATTCAGAAACTGGAGGTGTAAAGGTTAATTTGCAGCTTGAATCATTAGTGGGGAAGGCAGATGCAATGTTAGCATTCATTTCAACAAGACTGGAATATAAGAACAAGGATGTAATGTTGAGGTTTTGTAAGGCATTGGTCAGACGCATTTGGACTATTGTGAGTAGTTTTGGGCCTCTTATCTAAGAAAGAACGTGCTGGTGGTGGAGAGGGTCCAGAGAAGGTTTCTAGAAAGATCCCAGGAATGAAAGGATTATCATATGAGGAGCATTTAATGGCTCTGGGCCTGTACTCACTGGAGTTTAGAAGATTGAGGGGGTAATCTCTCAGAAACCTGTTGAATATCGAAAGGCTTCAATAGAGTAGATGTGGAGAGGATGGTTCCTAGTAGGGAAGTCCAGGACCAGAGGGCACAACCTCAGAGTAGGAGAAAGGTCCTTTTAGAACAGAGAAGAGGAGGGATTCCTTTAGTCAGAGGCTGGCAAATCTCTGGAACTCATCACCACAGAGGGCTGTGGAGGCCAGGTCATTGGGTACATTTAAAGCAGAGGTTGATAATTCTTAAACTCAAGGAATTCTGCAGAATCTAGATATCCGGAATAACATACACAAAATGCCGGAGGAAGTCAGCAGGTCAGGCAGCATCGTTGGAGGGGAATAAACAATTGACATTTCGGGACAAGATTTTTCATTGGGAATGAAGGGAGGGGAAGCCAGAATAAGGGGGGGAGGGGAAGGAGTACAAGCTGGCAGGTGATAAGTGAAGCTGGGTGGGGGCTGAAGTAAGAAGCTGGAAGGTGATG
Organism: Mobula birostris; assembly: GCF_030028105.1. Lineage (NCBI taxonomy): Eukaryota > Metazoa > Chordata > Chondrichthyes > Myliobatiformes > Myliobatidae > Mobula > Mobula birostris. The sequence goes on from NC_092381.1 coordinate 108,999,058, forward strand.
GGTTTGAGGTAAAAGGCTGAAGAAAGTGTTTTCTGATCGGAGAGGTGAGTGGGAGAAAGGGAAGGAGGAGGGGTATCAGAGGGTGGTGATAGAAAGATAAGGAGAAGAGAAAGGGTAAGAGGGGAGCCAGAATAGGAAATGAAAAAAGGCGGGCGGGGGGTTGGAGGAATTACTGAAAGTTGGAGAAATCGATGTTCATGCCATCAGGTTGGAGACTACCCAGATGGAATATGAGGTGTTGCTCCTCCAACCTGAGAGTGGCCTCATCGTGCTAACGGGTTCTTGGTTAATCAGGGTGTCAAAGGTTATGGGGAGAAGGCAGGAGAATGGGGTTGAGAGGGGAAATAAATCAGCCATGATGGCATGGTGGAATGGTATAATTTTGCTCCTGTGTCATTGTGTGTCTTACAGTGGAGGCTGCCTTTGAGGGTTCTTTGCCACTTTGTGTTTGAAACGTTCCTGTTTATTCACCACAGGAGAAGTGGACGATGAACGACAGGAAAGCTCGCAGCAGTCTGGGTTCACCCGGCCGAGGGGGTTGGGTGGGGAGCCCCACGTCCCCCGGCCCCAGACCCTCGGTAGACCAGACCGCCCACTACAGCTCTCCCAGCGGCCGGCCTGACAGGATGCTGCGCACTGACCGTTCCACGCCGAACTCGCGAGGTTTCGCCGGCCCCGAGGGGGAGCGGAGAGGTCGAGGCAGGAGGGGCCGTGGAGGCCGAGGAGGGGGTGGGATGGACGGAGGAGTTCCCACTGGAGTTTCACTGCAGGACAGAAGAGTAAAGGTAAGGTGGTGTGCATCGATCTGTGCATCAGTACAAATTCAAGTTCAATTGTCGTAGAGTCTTGGAAAGTACGCACAGAAACAGGCCCTTTGGCCCATCTAGTCTATGCCGAACCATTTAAACTGCTTATTCACTAGCACTGGGCCTATAGCCCTCCATACCACTGCCATCCATGTACCTATCTAAACTTCTCATTGAACCATATGCATGTATACAGCCAAACGAAACAGAATTCCTCTGGGACCAAGGTACAAAACATAGTACAAAAGGTTACACACAGAACAAAGCACATAAAGCACACTTAATTACAATTGCAGTAGAGCATACAGTTATATTTTTAAAAAATAACATATCCCAAGCGCCTGAGTGTCATGTCCTATAGGTCAGGGATTCCAACATGTTTTACCACTAAAGGATGGGTCCATCGACTCCAGGTTGTGAACCCCTGCTGTAGATTGATGATTGTACTAGAGCTGTGTTCACAGGAGTTCCTCATCATGCACTTGTGCAGCCACAGTTGCCAGCTTGTCTCTTCCACTGAGCGAACACTCAACACTGATGGTTAGTGAGGTACAGGTACGTGAACACCAGCATCATGGCATGATGGTACAGACAACATGCAGGATATAGATTATACTGGGCAAAACACCTTTTCCAATGTGTTGCTTCTTCAGAATTTTTTTTGTGTTTATGATAGACCGCTTGAAGCTGAGCGCAAATATAATTTCAGACTTAGGACACACAAGATACTGGAGGAACTCGGCAGGCTGGGCAGCATCTATGGAAAAGAGTAAACAGTCGACATTTCGAGCAGAGACCCTTCATCAGGACCAGAAAAAAAGAGGAGAAGTTGAGAGGAGGCGAGAAAGAAGTACAAGGTAGTAGGTGATCGGTGAAACCAGGAGAGGGGGAGGGGTGAAGTAAAGAGTTGGGAAATCGACTGGTGGAAGAGGTACAGGGCTGGAGAAGGGGGAATTTGAAAGGAAAGAATGGAAGACCATGGAAGAAAGGGAAGGAGGAGGATTTTCACCAGTTGACTTCCCAGCTCTTCACCCCTCCTCTCTTCCCCCCTTCTCCAGTTCCACCTATCACCCACTACCATGTACTATTTTCTCCCCTCCCCTCACCACCTTAGTCTAACTTCTCATCTCCTTTTTCCATTCCTGATGGGGCCCTCGGCCCAAAATGTCAACTGTTACTCTTTTCCATAGATGCTGCCTGGCCTGCTGAGTACCTCCGGCATTTCCTGTGTATTACTTTAATTTCCGGCATCTACAGATCTTTTTCTTGTTTATAGTTTCACGCAGGAATTTGGCGAGACAAGAAATTAACTTACTGGATATAGTATGTTTAATTCCATAACGGTGCTGACCCTTTGCAATAGTTCAACTAAGCTAAAAATGTTTTGTTGACTATGTTCATTTGTACTCAGTGTCTGAGAGTTTGGGCTTAAATCCCTAACAATAATCAGCCAGCACTGATGGACTCCAGTTGCCCTGATACCGTTTCTCCATGACCGCAATGTCCTGGTGAAACCTTTCACCATTCTCGTCACTGACAGCGCCAAGATTTGCAGGGAAGAAGTCTAAACAGGAATGCAGAAAATGACTGTTTAGTGACATGTTGCACTTCATGGTTTTGTATGCTTGAAGCTTGTTGTCAACCAGCTGCATGTAGCTTGATGCTCTGCAATTGCCAAGAAATTTTTCAGCAAAATCTTTGAATGCCTTCCATGCGATTTTTCTCTGGTTCCAGTAGAAGTTTTTCGAATTGCCTGTCATTGATGACCTGTTTGATTTGTGGACCAACAAAAATGCCTTCCTTAAACATGGCATCAAATACTCTGACTTGAATTAAGAATTGAAATAACAAATATAGACGATTTTAAAACTGGTACATGATAGGGAAAATTCATGGCGATTTTCATGATCAGCAGGCCAAAATCAATAAGATACACCCAAAGGTATTCAGGAAGTAAATCTTTGTCCAGTGACTCCAGGTCAATTAAGTTGCTAACTAAACTAACTAAAAACTAATGCCAACACTGCAAATCAAGAGCAGTATCCTAGAACCAAATAATAACACAGCGTCTATCTAAATCAATGTTTTTCATTCCTGGAGCATGGACTTAAGGTAAGCAGGGAGCATTGTTGCTGCTGTGCTTCCATCAAGACTTCACAAGACGGAACCAAAAGGAAGGGAGTTAAAAATAATTACAAGGAAGCTCTCTTCAGCCGGATTGTGTGCATTCTCACATGTTTGATCGCTGTCTCTCAGCTGCCCGCCTGTAAGAGAGCCCAGACTCCACGGTTGTGAAATTCAGGGCACTCAGGGTGGAGGGAGGTAAATTCAACCAAGTTGTCCCAGCAGCGACAGCCTGTCAGCATTGCCAGGAACAGCTTTAGTAATAAGACCACGGACCACAATACACAGGAGAAGAATTTGGCCATCGAGTCTGTACCGCCATTCCATTGTGGCTGATTTATTTTCCCTCTCCACCCCTTTCTCCTCCCCTCTCCCCATAACCTTTCTCACCCTGACTAATCAAAAACCTTTCAACCTCCCCTTTAAACCTACCCAATGACTTGGCCTCCACAAAAGTCCGTGGCAGTGGATTCCACAGATGAAACCAAAGAGTGAAACAAGAACTGTAGTTGCTGGGAATCTGAAACAAAAAGAGAAAATGCCGGAGGTGACCATCAGGGGGCAGCAGAGAGTCATAGAGCACTACAGCACAGAAACAGGTCCTTTGGCCCATCTAGTCCATGCCGACCTGGTCTTCTGCCTCGTCCTGGACCATATCCCTCTCATCCACATACCTATCCAACCCTCTCTTAAATGTTACAATTGAACCAACTTCTACCACTTCTGCTGGCATCTCATCCCACACTCCCACGACCCTCTGAGTGAAGAAGTTCTCCTTAAACATTTCACCTTTCACCCGATGTCTACTTCTAGTCTCACCCAACCTCAGTGGAAAAAGCTTGTTTGCATGAACCCTCATAGTTTTGTATACCTCTATCAAATCTCCTCTCAGTCTTCTACATTCCAAGGAATAAAGTCCTAACCTGTTCAATCTTTCCTGATAACTAAGGTCCTCAAATCCCAGCAACATCTGTGGGAAAAGAAACAGATAAAATTTTTCGGTTTCAATAACCTTCACCAGAATCAAACGATCAACTGTTATAGAACACAGAACATTAGAGCACGGTACTGAGCCAGCCCTTTGAAATAACAAATATAGGCAATTTCAAAAACGTAGTGTGTGATCGGGAAATTCCATGGTGATTTTAATGTTCAACAGCCCAAAATCTATAAGATACACACAAATGTATTCAGGAAGCAAAATCTTCATTGTCCAGTGTTATATAAGACTGTGAAGAAAGAAAATGTCAAATGTGTGAAACAGATATAAGTGTAAAACAAAAAAAAACTCACAACTGTTTGGTTCCATTGCTCTCCACCATCGAGGACATCAAATTCTGACTTATATTCATTTATTTGTCAAGTATACATCAAAACATAGGGAAAGTACTAAGTTCCAAAGTTCCAAGTACATATATTATCAAAGTACATATCTCGCGATATACAACCCCGAGATTTATTTTCTTGTAGGCATTCTCAATAAATCCATAATAGAGTAATAACCATAATAGAATCAATGAAAGGACACCCAACTGGGGCATTTGACCAGAGTGCAGAAAACACCAAACTGAGCAAGCACAAAAAGAAAGTAGTAAATTAATAAGCAATAAATATTGAGAATGTGAGATGAGTCTTTGAAAATGAGTCCATTGGCTGTGTAAGCACCTCGCTGATGGGGCAAGTGAAGTTGAGTGTAATTATCCCCTCTAGTTCAAGAGCCTGATGCTCGAGGGGTTGTCACTGTTTCTGAAGCTGGTGGTGTGAATCCTGAGGCTCCTGTACCTTCCTCCTGCTGGCAGTGTCATATACCTTTCGCTTGATCTGATTACAAAGAACCAAAGGCAGAGTGGATCTGTTCAAGAGTGTGTTTATTACTTGCAAGGAGAAGACCACCTCCACCCCTCACAGTTGATGACATATGGCCCACCAACCAGGACATGCTCTCTTCTCATCACTGTTGTAGAAATATATTCGAGAGGATGTTTCCTATGCTGGGAGAGTCTAAGACAAGAGGATACAGCCTCAGAATAGTGGGGCAGAGATGAGGAGGAATTTCTTTAACCAGAGAGAGGTGAATCTGTGGAATTCTTTGTCACAGGCAGCTATGTGGCAACCCATGTGGGCTAACCTTAGATTGCATTGGGTGTTAACACAAACATATCATTATCTCCAGTTGCAAAACTCCATGTTCCTGACTGGAGTTGTCTCTTCCTGTTAACCCAAAATTTCAAAACATCCCAACCTCGGAGAGTGCAGCTCAAGAGAACTGGGTTCAGTGCCAACTTTCGATGCTGTCAGTGTAGTTTTTGTAGCTTCTCCCAGATACCACCCATAATGGTAAAGCCCTCTCCACCATTGAGCATATCTACATGAAATGCTGTCGCAGGAAAACAGCATCCATCCTGCTTACTCTCAAACACTCAGTGTGCGGAGAGAAAAAAAACAAATGGTGCAAACAATAAAAGTAAACAAATAACTTTCTGTACTGAAGTACACAAAAGTGAGTCCACAGCCGATTGACAGAGACGAGCAAACCTCATGGAGCAGCGATCTGAACAGGCCTGTGCCTCACCTCCAGCCCTGCCACCCTGACCTTTTCAATCAACCGCTTCAACGAAACAACAAAAGCAAGATTAATCAAAAGTTACAGAAAGAAGGCAGGAGAATGGGGCTGCGAGGGAAAATAAATCAGCATGATCCGATAGGGGAACAGACTTGATGGGTTGAATGGCCTAATTCTGCTCCCCTATCCTATGGAAAGGTTCTCTGAAAACTGCCACACTGTCTCTTTGGAGGATGAAGGCTGCAGGTGACCTTAATCCTTGGAGTCTTCTTCCAGTTGGCTCACCTGCATTCTTTTGGTCCTGAGGTCCAATGGAAAATTTTGCATCCTGTGGTCTTGGTAATGACATCTGAGTTTCTAGATTGGAATCAGTTGCAGAGATTTGCTGCAAGCCAGTGCTTGAAATATTTCCTCTTGACCATCGATTAACTTCTCTTCCTTTGTGTTATCGGAGAGTTCCCGAAGGCTTAATCACGCTGGGCGGAGAGCAGCTTCCTGATGAGGAATGACTGCGTGCTTTAGTGATTGGGCCCAGGGGAGAGTTCCATGACTCGGCAGCCAGAACCTTGGGATCCACTGCTGCCTCTCAGAGTTCTCATTTGCATAAGGCGATCAGTGTGTTGAATACTAAAAGCAAGATGTTAACTTGCTTTTAACTTGGTGGCGTATTGGTAGAACCACACTTTACAGTGCAGGTGACCAGGGTCCAATTCCTGCCACTGCCTGTAAGGAGTTTGTATGTTCTACCCCATGACTGCGTGGGTTTCCTCCGGGTGCTCCGGTTTCCTCCCACAGTCCAAAGATGTGCCGGTTGTAGGTTAATTCCCATTGGGTGTGTTGCCTCTGGAAAGCAAAATTTCTATCACCAAATGTCATTTGAAGTTGGCTGATACTTCAAGCTCAGCACTACACGAGCAAAGCAGTTTTCTGTATAAACATCAGGATTACCAAAACCATCATCTTTAGCCTGTATTGTTGTCCCAGCCACTGACCACCCCTCTGGCCAGAATCTCTCTGGACACTGGCTTTAGTGGCATTTCAGCCAAGATGAGGTCCCGCCATATCTGTACTAGTGACGCACAGGTGGATGATTGGCTTTGTTCGTCACATGTACGTCGAAACATACAGTGAAATGCACTGTCTGCACCAACGCCAACGCAGTCCGAGGATGCACTGGGTCAGAGTGAGGATTAGAATGAGGGGGGATTAGAAGATTGAAGAAGAGATCTCATTGTAACCTATTGAATATTGAAAGGCCTGGATAGACTGCTTTTGGAGTACTATGAGCTGTTTTGGGCCTCTTTTTAAGAAAGGATGTGCAGGCATTGGAAAGGGTGCAGAGGAGGTTCACGAGAATGATTTTGGGGTTGAAAGTCTCATAGGAGCAGCGATTGAAGGCTCTAGAGCTGTACTCACTGGAATTTGTAGGATGAGGAAGGGACCTCAGTGAAACCTATCGAATACAGAAAGGCCTCGAAAGAGTGGATGTGGAGAGGATATTTTCAATAGTGGGGGAGTCTAGCACCAGAGGGACAGTCATTTAGAACAGAGCTGTGGAGGAATTTCTTTCACCAGAGAGTGGTGAATCTGTGGAAAGCACGGGTTCTTGATTGGTCAGGGTGTCAAAGGTTACGGAGAGAAGACAGGAGAACGGGGTTCAGAGAGGTAGTAAATCAGCCATGATGGAATGATAGTGGGCCAAATGGCCTAATTCTGCTCGTGTCTTATGGCCTCTTATGCCCGCAAGGTACTTCTGCCCATCCCATTATCTCCAGTTGCACAAGCTCCGCGTTCCTGGTTGGAGTAGTCTCATTCTGTTACCTCTAAATTTCAACGTGCCTGAAATCCAACCACCCTGAGTGGCAAAGTTCCCCTTAAACATTTCACCTTTCACCCTTAACTTATGACCTCATAACTTTTAGTCATTTTTTTCGTATTCCACTTTTCACAACTTACAGTACTATGCAAAAATCTTAGGTGCATATGTATGGCTAGGGTGCCTGAGACCTCTGCACAGTGCCGTATTTGTCAACGTGGAATGGAGGACAAGTTTGTAAATCTGGTGGCAGCAAAGAAAGTTGGGAACGGCGAGGGTGGAGCACCAGGGGAGGGGTGTGGGACGGGTGGCAGAGAAGGAGTGCCAGGGGTGGGGGGTGGTGTGGGTGCAGACATACCCAGCTCTGAGGCACCAGGCAAGGTCATTTGATTCTGAACAATTGGTTTATTGATCATTTCAGAGTGCCTACTGGTTCTTCCCACTCCCTCCCCTCTCCTTTCCCCTTCCCACTCTCAGTCCACAACAAGCACCCATATCAGAATCAGGTTTATCATCCCCCACATACGTCATGAAATTTGCTTTATTTTTGCGGCAGCAGTACAGTGCAATACATAAAATCACTACAGCACTGTGCAAAAGTCTTGGGCACCTGAGTTTTTATATATCTAAACTTTTGCACAGTACAAAACTCTTAGGCACATAATAAAGCTGATTCTGATTCTAACCATTACAGATTTCGAGTTTATATTCCAGATTTATAAAGTCATGCCTCCAACCCTACAGTCCTGAGCTTGAGATCTTAGATCAGTGAGTGAAAAGCTTTCCAATTAATCTCTCCTGACAGGAGTGGGAAGAAAAGCGACGGCAGAACATCGAGAAAATGAATGAAGAGATGGAGAAGATCGCGGAGTACGAGAGGGGTCAAATGGTGAGGACACACAGCTAATCCCACTGCTCTCCCCAAGGTACCAGTGAACTTTCAAAGCCCATTCGTCTCTAATGAACGTCACTTTGGTGCGAAGAACCTCAACTTTTCCCACAAGTGAGGAGATGGGGGTCGATTGCATGGGAAGGAAGGGAGGTGGAGGGTTACTGATCCACATTGATTAGTTACATCCATCATATCATTACGTGATGGAGGTAAAGGGGCACTTTTCCCCATTACTACAATTTGTTTGTTATTAGTTGTCCATGCTCTTCTTCATCTCAAATCTTAAATGATATTTTTCATGCCCGTTCCACCACTGGTGTTTAGGATATCAAGGAAGAACCTCCAGCTGTTGTGTTCCGGGCTTCTTTCATCATGTCTGTAGCTTCCCCTAGCCTTTCACAGTCAGTCACACAAGTCCCGGGTGGAGACTCAGGAATGCTGTCACACTCAGACGTAGAAGGATTCTTCATTGCCTGTTTCTGTAACAGTTTTCTTTGACCAGTCAGGGTTGTTAACCCTGAGCTGAAACCCCGAACCTGGAGGACCGGTGGACCACTCTTAGTCTGGCCTCTACCCTTTGACCTGTTTGCCATGGGTGACCCAACCAAGAGCCAAAACATAAAGCCCTGACTCTGGGTCATTGAGGTACACAAGCCTCCAATTCCTGTGACAAGGTTATGGTCCTCTTGGAGGTTAAATGATGTATCAGAGGTTATCTGTTTGGAGTTGAAGCGTTGACACCCTCTTGGCGCACAGTTTTGTCACGGCGTTGTTGCTAATGTGTAGCGGAAAGCTCTTCTGGAGCCACAGCGTTTCCTTGGTTGGAGGAAGTTGGGGGAGGGGGTTAGGTGGGAGATTGGAAGTCAGAGGCCAGTCCAAGGTTTTGGGGGGGGTGGGGGGGAGAGACCAACCAGTTTGGTGATCAGGTACCTGGTTGGAAAGGAGGAGGTGTCTTTGGGAATTTATGGGGATCAGGTACCTGGTTGGAAAGGTAGGAGGTGTCTCAGGATTTTTGGGGATCAGGTACCTGGTTGGAAAGGTAGGAGGTGTCTCAGGATTTTTGGGGATCAGGTACCTGGTTGGAAAGGTAGGAGGTGTCTCGGGATTTATGGGGATCAGGTACCTGGTTGGAAAGGAGGAGGTGTCTCGGGGATTTATGGAGATCAGGTACCTGGTTGGAAAGGAGGAGGTGTCTCGGGGATTTATGGAGATCAGGTGTGGCAGCAGACAGACCCTTACTTTGAGGCACTTGGGATGATGACTTTTCAGGATCCAAGGTTGGGGTAGGGTGACGGATCTGTGGGGAGGTGTTGAAGACTGTGCTTGGATGGGGAAATTCAGTGATGAGCCAACTACTCGCGCTAGGGCTGAGATTTGAATGGGGGAAGATCCATGCAGAATCTTTTAAAGAAAAGGTCCCAGTTGTGAAATGTCTGCAGAAGCAGTTTCATCTGTGTAAACGATGAGGCCCTCCATTGGTCAGCGTCGACCGTGGATGTTGTGTCCTAGCAGTCTAGATACACAGCCAGAGGATTACAATATGGAGAAGAAGCTGTTGCCCATGTAGTTTCCCCCTCTCCATGCAGCCAAAGAAATGGCAGAGACCGCAGCAGTTGCCTGTCAGTGTTGAACTTGACATAGGACTGCCTTAGGGACCCTAGCTCCAGATTTTTCCTTGGGGTTTAACCCGAAGGCTTCCTCAAGGCAGTGGAGGTTTGAGGTCAGAGTATTCTTTCTCCTAAATGATCTGCCAACCATGGCTGACAAGCCCCATCCGCCCGAAGCAACTGGTTTTAAGGCGCCAGTAACCCGCCTTTGTCCCTGCTCCTGTCAGTAGAAACGGGTTTAGTAGCCACAAGTGAGGGCCAGTAGCTGGACTTGACTGTCAGAGGCTACTTGAGACTCGTGCCATTGGGAGCATTGGAGCTTATCCACACAACCACCCCTGGCTTTAACAACATTAAGGAACCTGTGTAAGCATCAGGTGGCACAGTAACGTACTGGGTGGCACAATACTTTACAGTTCCAGCAACCTGGGTTCAATTCCTGCTTCTGCCTGTGAAGAGTGTGTACATTCTCCCCGTGACCGCATGGGTTTCCTCCCACAGTCCGGTCAGTAGGTTGATTGGCCATTGAAAATTGTCCTGCAATTAGGCTAGGATTAAATTGGGGAATTGCTGGGCGACGTGGCTCAAAGAGCCTATTCCACACTGTACGTCAATAAATAAATGAACGACCCGTCAAAGGGTAAGCAGAGGTGTGGTGCGTGGGCCTGGCTGCAGCTTGTCTGTGGAGGTGAGTAGGTGAATTAAGGTTTCCTCCCTGCCAGTGACGGGGCACTGGAGCCTCTGATCGGTCCTGGATTCCCCATCCACTCTGACTCACTGCACCCGAAGTGGCTTCAAATCAGGATTGCTCTTGGGTCTTAAGCTTCCTTGATGAGATAAACTGCCACTGTTAGCATCAGATAAATGGTGATCAGCAGCAGTCTAAAGCATATAAACAGCAGATGCTGGTATTTTACTTGGACGTTGGGCATGGGTGGCAAGGCTGAAGGTTGCTGCTGTCCAAAACTTTCAACTGCTGCTGGGGAGGGAGTTCCAAGATTTGTACCTAGTGTCATACAGCACAGTAACAGGCCATTCATCCCAACTCATCTATGCTGACCAAGATTCCTATCTAAGCTAGTCCCATACTGACAGATGGAAGACTAAAGGCATCCGGTAGTCTTGCGAGACCATGGATCTGTGCCTGGAAAGTAGTCATTCTCCAGGGCGCAGGCCTGGGCAAGGTTGTATGGAAGACCAGCAGTTGCCCATGCTGCAAGTCTCCCCTCTCCACGACACCGATGTTGTCCAAGGGAAGGGCATTAGGACCCATACAGCTTGGCACCGGTGTCGTCGCAGAGCACTGTGTGATTAAGTACCTTGCTCAAGGACACAACACGCTGCCTCGGCTGGGGCTCGAACTCACAACCTTCAGGTCGCTAGTCGAATGCCTTAACCACTTGGCCACGTGCCCACAATGGAATACAGCGTCAGTAATTGTGTGATCATGCACTTTGGTAGAGGAAATAAAAGCACTTTGGAATGGGGAGAAAATTCAGAAACCTTGGGTGTAGAGGGACTTGGGAGCCCTCATACAGGATTCCCTAAAGGTTAATTTGCAGGTTGAGTCAGTGTGAGAAAGCATTCATTTCAAGAGGACTGGAATGTAAAAGCAAGGATGTAATGTTGAGACTTTATAAAAACACTGGTGAGGCCTCACTTGGAGTATTGCAAGCAGTTTTGATGCCCTTATCTAAGAAAAGATGTGCTGATTGATATGGGATGGGGTTCAAAGGAGGTTCATGAAAATGAGGCTTGTCCTATGAGGAGTGTTTGATGGCTCTGGGCCTCTAGTCTCTGGAATTCAGAAGAATGAGGGGTGACTTCAATGAAGCCTATCAAATATTGAAAGGCCTCTATATGGTGGATGTGGAGAGAATGTTTGCTGTGGTGGTGTAGTCTAGGACCACAGCCTCAGAATGGAGGGACGTCCTTTTGGAACGGAGATGAGAAGGAATTTCTTTAGCCGGAGAGCAGTGAATCTATGGAACTCGTTGCCAAAGGCAGCTGTGTTGACCAAGTCATTGGATATATTTAAGGCAAAGGTTGATAGATTCTTGGTTAGTCAGGGCATGAAGGCATACAGGGAGAAAGCAGGAGATTGGGACAAAGAGGGGGAAATGGATCAGCCACGATGAAATGGCAGAGTCAAATAGCCTAAATCTACTCTTTTCCTATATCTTATCGTCTTGTGGTCTCATTTGCCTGTGTTTGGCCCAGATCCCTCTTAAGAGGTTTAGAGTCTAAACTTTTCCTAACCATGGACCTATGCCTCCATGATATCACATGGAACATAGAAGAGTACAGCAAAGGAACTGGCCCTTCGGCCCACAATGTTGTGCTGAACCAGCTAAACATTTTTAAGATGCCATAAACTAATCCCTTCTACCTACACCATGTCTGTATCTCTCCATCTTCCTTGTATCCATGTGCCTATCTAAATGTCTCTTAAAAACCTCTAATTTGCCTCTACTACCACCCCAGGCAGCACATTCCAGGCATCCACCACACTCTGAGTGAAAAAATTTGCCCCTCACATCCTCTTTGAACCTACCCTCTCTCACTTGCAATGTGTGCCCTCTGGTATTAGACATTTCTACTCTGGGAAAAAGATATTCCATATCTGCTCTATCTGTGCCTCTCATAACCTTGTAAACCTCTATCAGATCACCCCTCAGTCTCAGCTGCTCCAGAGAAAACAACCCAAATTTTTCCAGCCTCTCATTATAGCATATACCCTCGAAGCTAGGCAGCATCCTGGTAAACCTCTTCTCCATCCTCTCTAAAGCCCCAACATCTTTCCTAAAGTGAGGTGACCAGAACTGTATGCAATACTCCCCTCATTTTCCTATCTTCCCATGAATTAAATCCCAACCTCTCTGCATCACCCAGTCTTTTGAGCCCCGGCAACATCCTCGTAAATCTCCTCCACACTCTTTCAAGCTGAGCGGCATCTTTCTCTGAGGAGGGTGACTAAAGCTGAATCACCCTGTCACCCTAAAGTCTTCAGCGATTCAAAGTACATTTATTATCTAAGCAGGTATGCAGAATACACCTCTGATTCAGCCTTCTGCAGGCAGCCGCGAAACAAAAACACCGTGGAACGAAACTGTGTACAACTGCAATCTGACATCTCGGTTAACGTCCTGAAAGATCATGGTTAGAGGTCAAAGTTCTTCACCACCCTGTCCACATGTGACATCATGTTCAGGGAACTGTGTACTTGTATTTCAAGGTCTCTTTGTTCTGCAACGCTCCCCATTGTGATAATCCTACCCAGATTTCTCTTCCCAAAATGCAACATCTTACACTTACCTGAACTAAACTGCGTCTCCCATTCTTTGGCCCACTTTCCCAGCAGATCAAGACCTCTAGTTAATCCCTGATAGCCACCTTCACTGTCCATGAAACCATCTCTTTTAATGGCCCCTGCAAATTTACTGACCATGCCTTATTGTTATGTGACAACTTTCCATGACCATGATTGCTCATGGCAAACTTTTCTACAGAAGTGGTTTGCCATTGCCGCCTTCTGGGCAGTGTCTTTACAAGGCAGGTGACTGCAGCCTTATCAATATTCTTCAGAGACTGCCTGCCTGGTGTCACATACCAGGAGTTGTGATATGCACCAGCTGCTCATACGACTTGCTCCCATGGGTTCACGTTACCCTGAATAGGGGGCTAAGCAGGTGCTACACTTTGCCCAAGGGTGACCTGCAGGCTAGCGGAGGGAAGGAGCGCCTCACACCTCCACCCCGCCACCCCGATGCCTTGTACGTTCTCACTAACGTAGATGACACATAGCAATGTTCTTCGCGCCAACTCCTGGGGAACACTACAAATCGTAGTTTCCCAATCCAAAAAAAATCAAGCTTCCTCCATCAGCCTCTGCCTCTTGCCAACAAGCCAATGTACATCCAATTAGCTCTAGCTCTTCCTGGATGCCCTCCAGTCCAACTTTACACAGCAGCCATCCTTAACCAAGTCATGCCAAGTCAAGTTTATTGTCATTTAACTATATACATGCATGTAACATACATAACCATATAATGTATATACAAACCCCATTTCCAGAAAAGTTGGGATATTTTCCAAAATGCAATAAAAACAAAAATCTGTGATATGTTAATTCACATGAACCATTATTTAACTGACAAAAGTACAAAGAAAAGATTTTCAATAGTTTTACTGACCAACTTAATTGTATTTTGTAAACATACACAAATTTAGAAATTGATAGCTGCAACACACTCAGCAGAAGTTGGGACAGAGGCATGTTTACCATTGTGTTACATCACCTTTCCTTTTAATAACACTTTTTAATCATTTTGGAACTGAGGATACTAATTGTAGTAGATTTGCAATTGGAAATTTTGTTCATTCTTGCTTGATATAAGACTTCAGCTGCTCAACAGTCCGTGGTCTCCGTTGTCTGATTCTCCTCTTCATGATGCGCCATACATTTTCAATAGGAGATAGATCTGGACTGGCAGCAGGCCAGTCAAGCACACGCACTCTGTGTCAACAAAGCCACGCTGTTGTAGCCCGTGCAGAATGTGGTCTGGCATTGTCCTGCTGAAATAAGCATGGACGTCCCAGGAAGAGACGTCGCCTTGATGGCAACATGTGTCTCTCTAAAATCCTAATATGCGCCTCAGAGTCAATGGTACCTTCACATACATACAACTCACCCATGCCGTGGGCACTGATGCTCCCCCATACCATCACAGATGCTGGCTTTTCCACCTTTCGCTGATAACAATCTGGATGGCTGTTTTCATCTTTGGCACGGAGAACTCGACACCCGTTTTTTCCGAAAACTAGCTGAAATGTGGACTCATCTGACCACAGCACACAGTTCCACAGTCTTTCGGTCCATCTGAGATGAGCTCAGGCCCGGAGAACTCGCCAGCGTTTCTGCATAGAGTTGATGTATGGCTTCCTCCTTGCGTAATACAGTTTCAAGTTGCATTTCTGGATGCAGCGACGGACTGTGTTGAGTGACAATGGTTTTCCGAAGTACTCCCGAGCCCAGGTGGCTATAATTGTCACAGTAGCATGACGGTTTCTTAGGCAGTGCCGCCTGAGGGCTCGATGATCACGCACATTCAACAGTGGTTTCCGACCTTCTCTTTACGCACTGAGATGTCTCTGAATTCTCTGAATCTTTTCACAATATTATATACTGTAGATGTTGAAAGACCTAAATTCTCTGCAATCTTGCATTGAGAAATGTTCCTTTTGAACTGACTAACAATTCTCTTACGAATTTTGGCACAAAGGGGTGAGCCATGACCCATCCTTGCTTGCAAAGACTGAGCCTTTGATGGACGCTACTTTTATACCCAGTCATGATACCTCACCTGCTACCAATTAGCCTGTTTAATGTGGAATCTTCCAAACCGGTGTTACTTGAATATTCTGTGCACTTTTCAATCTTATTTTAACTCTGTCCCAACTTTTGTTGAGTGTGTTGCAGCCATCAAATTCTAAATTTGTGACAAAATACAATTAAGTTGGCCAGTAAAACTATTGAAAATCTTTTCTTTGTACTTTTGTCAGTTAAATAAAGGTTCACGTGAATTAACATATCACAGGTTTTTTTTAATTGCATTTTGGAAAATATCCCAACTTTTCTGGAAATGGGGTTTGTAGAAACAAGACAATGTTTCTTCAAACCAGGGTGTAAAGCAAAGTAGTACACATAACACAATTACTTAAATGAATCCTGCATAAATAACAAACTGAAGTGCATTAATATTAAATATTGTCAGGTACAGAACAGATTATCCAGTGACACTTTGAATGCGATGCGGCAGGGAGTTCAGAAGCCTAATGACCTGAGGAAAGAAGCTGTTTCCCATCCTAACTGTTCTTGTCTTTATGCATTGTAGTCTCCTGCCTGATGGTAGAAAGTCAACGAGAATGCTGGATGGGTGGGTGGGATCCTTGATAATACTAAGGGCCCTGTGTACACAGCACTCCTGATAAATGTCCCCAGCGGATAGTAGGGAGACCCTTATGATCCTCTTGGCCATTCTTACAGGCCTTTGTAGGGACTTCCGGTCTGATGTTCTGCTGCTCCCAGACCAGATGGAGATGCAACCTGTCAGGGCGCTCTGAATGGTGCTCCTGTAACATGCAGTCAAGATGGAGGGAGGGAGAAAGTGAGGAGATGTAGAAAATGAAGCCTACATCTACCACCCTTGGGCAGGAAGGGACAATTATATTCCCAGATTGGGGTGCGTAACCTGGAGAGGCACCCCTTCCTCTTTCTTCTGGATGGTAGAGGGGGGCCCTTGGGGACGCTGTTGGAACTCAACCCTGTCTCTTTTTGAGAAAGGTTTTGCACTTCCTCCTGAGCTCAGTCATTCTCCGTGTGAAGTCAAACCTGACCATTCCTCTTCCCACATTGCTGAGCGTGCAGTTCACTTTGTTTTGTGGTGACGGTAACAGGCCCTGCCGGCCCAAGCCTGCGTTGCCTAAATACACCCATGTGACCAATTATCCTCCTAACCCGTACATCTTTGGAACGTGGGAGGAAACTGGAGCACCTGGAGGAAATCCATGCGGCCACAGGGAGAAT
Organism: Mobula birostris; assembly: GCF_030028105.1. Classification (NCBI taxonomy): domain Eukaryota; kingdom Metazoa; phylum Chordata; class Chondrichthyes; order Myliobatiformes; family Myliobatidae; genus Mobula; species Mobula birostris. The sequence continues at coordinate 109,015,452 of NC_092381.1, forward strand.
GTACAAACTCCTCACAGACAGTGGCAAGAATTGAACCTGTGGTCACCGGGGTCGTAACTGTGTCGAAGGGTCTCAGTCCGAAATATCGACTGTACTCTTTTCCATAGATGCCTGGCCTGTTGAATTGCTCCAGCATTTTGTGTGCGTTGCTCAGAGTTCATTTTGTGTTTTTTTTATATATAGCCTTTTTTTTTAAAACCATCTTCATTTGAAGTCTGCCCCTCAGGTGAATAAATTCCATTTGCATGCCAACTTAATTATCACTTTTAAATGGATAACCAATTCTGAATGGTGGGGATTTGTTGGGGCGCGGTATGTCCTGAAGTCTCCGAACCTATAATGGAAACCATGACTGGGTCTCTGCAGCCCTTTTTGGTGGCGGGGGGGGGGGGGGGCGGTCAAAACTCCAAAGGTTCGCCAATCTGAGCGAAGAGATGTTTCCTCACCTCTGCCCTAAATGTCTTGCTCTGGATCCGTTCCTGGCCCTAAACCCCTCAGCCGTAGGAAGTGTCCCTTCTACGTCCATCCTGTAAGAATTCTGTGGATTTCAGTGAGATCTCCTTGTCAGATCTCTCTCCTAACTTCCAAAGATTATAAAACCTGCTCTGCTCAACCTCTAATACAGAAAGCCCGTCGTCTCTGTTCCTTTATGGCAACACCTGGAGAAGTACAGCACAGAAATAGGCCCATCCAGTCCGCGCCAAGCCACTTAAGGTGCCTACTCCCATCGAAGTACACCAGGACCATACCCCTCCATATCTCTACCATCCATGTACCAATCCAAACTTGTGCTGGACGCTGAAATCGAGACTGAATGTACCACTTACACTGGCAGCTCGTTCCACACTCTCATGACCCTCTGAGTGAAGAAGTTTCCCCTCATGTTTCCCATAAACTTTTCACCTTTCATCCTTAACCTATGACCTCTGGTTGTAGTCCCACCCAAACCACAGTGGAAAAAGTCTGTTTGCATTTAACCTGTCTATACCTCTCATAATTTGTATACCTCAATCAAGCCTCCTTTTCCATCTTCTACATTCCAAGGAATAAAGTCTTAATCTATTCAATCTTTCCTTATAGCTCAGATCCTCCAGACCCGGCAACATCCTTGTGAATTTTCTCTGTACTCTTTCAATCATATTTACATCTTTCCTGTAGGTAGGTGAACAAAACTACTCACAATACTCCAAATTAGACCTCACCAATGTGTTATCAACATAACATTTCAACCTAATATCCCAAGAATATTATTTCTTAGCAAAGCAGACCAAAGATTTGAAAGATTTGAACTGAGATTCAAAATGTAGGGATGCAAAGGGACTTGGGAGTCCTTATGCAGAATACCCTAAAGGTTAATCTTCAGGTTGAGTCAGTGGTAAAGAAGGCGAATGCAATGTTGGTATTCATTTCTAGAGGTATAGAATATAAGAGCAGGGATGTGATGTTGAAACTCTATAAGGCACTCGTGAGTGCAGTTTTGAATTCCTTATTTTAGAAAGGATATACTGACATTGGAGAGGTTTCAGAGAAGATTCACAAGAATGATTCCAGGAATGAAAGGGTTAGCATATGAGGAATGCCTGGCAGCTCTTGGGCTGTATTCCCTGGAGTTCAGGAGAATGGGGAGGGGGGGGGGGATCTCATAGAAACATTCTGAATGTTAAAAGGCCTGAACAGATTAGATATGGCAAAGTTGATTCCCATGATATGGGAGTCTAGGGCAAGAGGGCATGACTTCAGGATTGAAGGACTTCCATTTAGAACTGAGATGCGGAGAAATTACTTTAGTCAGAGGGTGGTAAATCTGTGGAATTTGTTACCATGAGCGGCTGTGGAGGCCAAGTCATTGGGTGTATTTAAGGCAGAGATAGATAGGATCTTGATTAGCCAGGTCATTAAAGGGTATGGGGGAAGGCAGGGGAGTTGGGATGACTGGAAGAATTGAATCAGAATATAAAATACAGACGACATATTTCAGTTCAGCTTGGTGTTCACTATCTGCAGGCCGTCTGATTTTATTACCTCCCCCCCCCAACCCCATTCTTCTCCCTTTGACACCCTGACTAATCAAGAATCTAACAATGTCCACTTTAAATATACCCAATCATTTGGCCTCCAAAACCATCTGTGGCAATGAGTTCCATAGATCTCTACTTTCTGGCTAAAGAAATTCCTCCTCATTCCTGTTCCAAATGGGGTCCTTTAACATCTGCCGGATGATGCTGAGGATAATCTACGAGTCTGTGGTGGCCAGTGCTATCATGTTTGCTGTTGTGTGCTGGGGCAGCAGGCTGGGGGTAGCAGACACCAACAGAGTCAACAAACTCATTCGTGAGGCCAGTGATGCTGTGGGGATGGAACTGGACTCTCTCACGGTGGTGTCTGAAAAGAGGGTGCTGTCCAAGTTGCATGCCATCTTGGTCAGTGTCTCCCATCCACTACATAATGTACTGGTTGGGCACAGGAGTACATTCAGCCAGAGACTCATTCCACCGAGATGCAACACAGAGCGTCATAGGAAGCCATTCCCGCCTGTGGCCATCTAACCTTACAACTCCTCCCTTGGAGGGTCAGACACCCTGAGCCGATAGGCTGGTCCTGGACTTATTTCATAATTTACTGGCATAATTTACATATTACTATTTAATTATTTATGGTTCTATTACTGTTTATTATTTATGGAGCAACTGTAACGAAAACCAATTTCCCCCGGGATTAATAAAGTATGACTATGACTATGAAATGGACGTCACTCTACCTTGAGGTAGTTCCCTCTGATCCTAGACTCTCACACTAAAGGAAACATCCTCTCCACATCCACCCTATCTAAGCCGTTCAATATTTGATTGGTTCCAGTAAGATCCTCCACTCCCCCTCCCCTCCAGCAGGCACAGGCTCAGAGCCATTAAATGCTCTCCATTCGTTAACCCTTTCATGGGAACTTGGGAAATGATCAGGGGATGGGGATGCTCGGATACTGCCTATCACTTCCTGAAGGACTGTGATTGGTGTCTCCAGAGAGAGAGTGAGTGTCTTTATTAACCGACACACAGCTGTGTTTAATAAGCCCTCCTGCTGTGGAGGTGTTCCCGACTCTGCGTTGCTGTGCAGTATTTCTGTCAGAATGTCAACGGCCCTTTTTTAGATTTAATTATCTCCTGTCTTGTTTTTTCTGTTATTATCTGAAGAGAAAATAATCTTGCAGCAGTAGACCAGAGCTAGTTCTCCCCCATCAGAGATACAGTTATCTTCTTAATGGTTAGAGTTGAAGAACTTGTGTTTCTGTAATTGCTTGGCAGAGGGGAAGAAGCTGTTCCTGAATCATTGAGTGTGTGTCTTCAGGCTTCTGTACCTCCTTCCTGATGGCAGCAATGAGAAGAAGGCATGTCCTGGGTGATGGGGGTCCTTAATGATGGATGGCGCCTTTTTGAAGCATCGCTGCTTGAAGATGTCTTTGGATACAGCAGAGGCTAGTACCCATGATGGAGCTGACTGAGTTTACAGCTGTCTGTAGCTTATTTTGATCCTGTGTATTAGCCCCAATCCCCATACTAGACAGTGATGCAGCCAGTTAGAATGCTCTCCATGGTACATTTAGAAATTTTCGAGTGTTTTTGGTAAGATATCAAACCTCCTCAAACTCCTAATGAAACATAGTGCAGGGGCAGAGGAGGAGGATGGCACGAGTGCAGACACACCCAGCCCTGAGACGCCACGCAATGTCATTTGATCCCAAATAATTGGTTTATTGATCGTTACAGAATATCTCTCTGGTGCTTCCCACTCTCTCCCCATCCCTTCTCCTTTTCTCGACTGTGATTCTCCTCTCCCTGCCCCCTTCCCACTATCTGTCGACAATAGAGACCCATTTTTGTAGCAGCAGCAGTACAGTGCAATAACTAAAATTACTACAGTACTGTGCAGAAGTCTTGGGCTAGGTATATGTACCTAAGACTTTTTTACAGCTCTGTAGGTCAGCAATACTAACCCGGCTTCTGTTTCTGACCATTTCCTGATCGTAAATTTATATTCCAAATTAATAAAGTCATGCCTCCATTTCAAAGCCATTTAGAGAAGTACATGAACAGGAGAGGCTTAGTGGGGTGGGATAGGATAGGATGGGCCAAACATGGGCAGAGGGGATTACTTCACTGGGCATTAGAGTCGATATGGATGAGTTGGATTGTAGGACCTTTTTCTAATGTTTTGAGTTTTCTAGGTTATTGGATGGCTCTATTTCAATGAACTAAAAAATGGACCCAAATTCTTGTTTTCAAGGATGGCACTGGGGAGAGAAACCCCATGCGGAACTTCCTGGATGACCCGCGACGTCTGGGCTCCCTTCCCGACGGCGACAGGAAGGACGGCAGCCGCCGACACATGCGCAACTGGGGCGGGCCCGATTTCGACAAGGTGAAGACCGGGCTGGACCGTGGCAAGGACCAACGGGTAAGGCTTGGGGTTGGCTTAGCCTGTCCACCGTCCGTGGCTTTGAAATGCAGGCATGAATTTATAAATTTGGAATATAAGTTCCCAATTATGCCTAACAGGTGGGAAGAACCGTTCAGAGCACAGCTTCCTGTTGTCCCGTCCCTCATGAGAAGCACTGCCCTTTTGCTGTAGATAAGTCAGAGCACCTTCAATATACTGGGTGGATTTAAAGAGGTCTGTGAGGCGGGAGGATGTGAAATGCTAAGATCTGGAATGAAAAAAAAATACTAAAATTCACAGATTTCTGAAATAGGGCCTAGAAGCAGGGGTTCCCAACCTTTTTTATGCCACGGAGCCTTAGCATTAACCGAGGGATCTGTGGACCACAGATTGGGAGCACTGGCCGAGTGCATCTGTTGTAGAAAATCTCACAGCATTAAATAAAGGAATGTTTGCTTTCGTAGTTATGTTTCAGAATCAGGATCAGGTTTAATATCACCGGCATATATCATGAAATTTGTTGTCTTTGTGGCAGCAGTACATTGCAATACATAACAGGAAAAAACTGTGAATTACTGTACATTGAATAGTTACATTAAATAAGTAGTGCAAAAATAGAAATAAAAGTAGTGAGGTAGTGTTCATGGGCTCAATATCTATTCAGAAATCAGATAGCAGAGGGGAAGAAGCTGTTTCTGAGTTGTTGAGTGTGTGATTTCAGGCTCCTGTACCTCCTTCCTGACGGTAGCAATCGGAGAGGATGTGTCCTGGGTGATGTAGGTCCTTAGTAATAGATGCTGCCTTTTTCAGGCATCGCTCCTTAAAGATGACCTGGATACCACGGAGGCTGGTGCACTTGATGGAGATGACTAAGTTCACAATTCTCTGCAGCTTACTTCGATCCTGTGCAGTGGCCCCACTTCCCATACCTGACGGTGATGCAGTCAGTCAGAATGCTCTCCACGGTACATCTGCAGAAATTTGCGAGTGTCTTTGGTGACAAACCAAGTCTCCTCAAACTCCCAATGAAATATAGCCATGGTTATGCTTTCTTTGTAGCTGCATAATATGTTGGGTCCAGGTTAGATCCTCAGAGATATTGACACCCAGGAACTTGAAATTGCTCACTCTTTCCACTTCTGATCCTTCTGAGCACTGGAGAGTGTTCCCTCATCTTACCCTTCTGAAGTCCACAATCAGTTCTTTAGCCTTACTGACTTTGAGTGCAAGGTTGTTGTTGGGACACCACTCAACTAGCTGATATATCTTGTTTCTGTACGCCCATGCCCAGAATCCAAATGAGATTCTTTTCTAGATGTGTCAGCGTGTCTTTCAACTTGAGGCTGATACATTAGGGACTTTTAGTTCAAGTTTATTGTCATTAAACCATTGACATGTATTGTTCCATTGGGGCCAAGGTGCAGAACAGCACGTAAAAGTCACACAGTTATGATCTAGCACATAGTCACTGCAGCAGCCAGTTCTAACCAACCGGAGATGCTGTTGACCCCCCATAGATTTCTTATACTTGTCAGACGTGCCCTCGACTCCAGTAATGATTGTTCTAAAAGTCGGAGATATGTATTCGATCCTTTATTAGCAATTAGTAAACGTACAATCTTGAAGCTATCAAACTTAAGTGTACCCATGTGTTATGTTACGTGCAATTGAGTGGCCAACAAAAGATACAACATCCATCAGTCCCCAGCTGCAAACTGCACAAAGCCAAGCACGAATACGTAACTTATTCCCTTCGCTATGACCACGTCCCACTCGTGACTATTTACAATAATAAACGCACATCACAGAATGCAATACAAAGAGAGAACAGATACTTGGCTCCGACAGTCACAAAATAATATTTGCACAAGTCCCCTGAGTAGTATGGCCTGGAGACTGACTGGTTGACATACATTGTGAGGTGCATGTTTATGTATGTTACTGGCACTGTAACAAAGTCACTGGAGAGACACTGAAGCTAATGGATATACAAGTGTTTTATTCAACAAAAACGGCAACAGGCATCATATTGAGACACTCTTGGAAGAAAAGGCCTCCTGACCCAATATTATATGACATTTTTATGTGCTCTAGATTAAAGCTAACAGCAGGACAATTCCAGAGTCACAATGTATCTACAATGCTTCCTTTGAATTACATATAGTTTCACATTCCAGACACCCAGTATGAATGTTAATCAGCATTGTCTGGTGTGCAATTAACTCTGTTTGGTGTTTTGGAGATGGTATGGGAGTACACTGATCTGGATGTTCGGTATTTCTGGGGTAGTATCGGGGTACACTGTGATCTAGGTGTATGGTGTTATGGTGTTTCCAGGAATGTATTGGGGTACACTGTGATCTGGGTGTTTGGTGTTTCTGGGATGGTATCGGGGTACACTGTGAACTAGGTGTTTGGTATCTTGGAGATGGTACTGGAATACACTGTGATCAGGGTGCTGTATGTTTGTCAAAGAAAATGAACTGAGAAGATGAGCTGAGGCTGTGGGCCTACTATGGCTTCGTGTCTTATGGACAATCAGCATTCGTTCTGAAGGCTGTTTGCTCGCTTTTATTGATTGCATGATTTGTGTGTTTTTTCTCTCTCTGCACATTGGATCTTGTTTTTTTTTTGAGTGGGTTCTTTTGGGTTTCCTTGTTTTGTGGCTGCCTGTAAGCAGACAAATCTCAAGTCTGTATTATATATAAATACTTCCATAATAATACTTTGAATGAGATTCATAAAGGACAATTTTTCAATAAAAGGCACAGTTCTCAAGAAAGATCTGATTGTGAGGAAGGTTCAGTAAAGTACAATTTACTCCACTAACCAGCCAGGCTTAAAGGCCTAAGCAATAGATGTCATAGAAACATCCAGCTCAGAAACAGGTCCTTCAGCCCATCTAGTCTAGTCTATAGGGAGATGTAGGGCAGCTTAGAACTTTGTTCATTGGAGTGAAGAATTACCCCCCTCATGTTTCCCTTAAACATTTCACATTTCATCTTAACACATGACCTTTATTTCTAGTTTCACCTAACCTCTGTGTGGCGGTGGGGGGGGGGGGGGGGAACCTTCCATTTACCTGTTGAAACGCATCATAATTTTGTGTACTTCTGTCAAATTTCTACTCATTCTCCTATGTTCTAATGGTAGTTTACAGAGTTCAAAGTAAGTTTCATTCTACAAACCGTTTGTAAATGTTCATGTACATCACTATATCCAACCCTGGGATTCATTTTCCTGCAGGCATACTCAACAAATCTATAGAATAGTAACTATAACAGGATGAATGAAAGATCTAGCAGAGTGCAGAAGACAACAAATTGTGCGAATGCAAATATAAATAAATAGCAATAAATAATGAGACATGAGATAATGAGATAAAGAGGCCTTAAAGTGAGCTCATTGGTTGTGAGAATATCTCAATGATGGGGCAAGTGAGTGTAGTTATCACCTTTTATTCAAGAGCCTGACGTTTGAGGGGTAGTAACTGTTCTTGATCCTGATGGTGTGAATCCTGAGGCTCCTGTACCTTCTACCCGATGGCAGCAGTGAGAAGAGAGCATGGCCTGGGTGTTGGGGATCTCTGACGATGGATGCTGCTTTCCTACGACAGGGTTTCATGTAGATGTGCTCAGTGGTTGGGAGGGCTTTACCCGTGATGTAGTGATGGCACAAATGACGCATTTCGCTGGAGGTTTCAATATGCTGTGCACGTGACAAAGAAAGCTAATTTTGGTTTAAACTGTGGTGTGGTGTTCCCTTCTCAGGGCAGGCACTCCGGTGCCAAGGACCATAGCAGGGTGGACATGACCCTTTCCATGACCGGACGGGAGAGAGCGGAGTATATGCGCTGGAAGAAGGAACGAGAACAGATTGACCAGGAGAGGTTGGCTCGGCATCGCAACGCTACGGGGCAGTGGAGACGCGAGTGGGACGCTGAGAAGACAGAATCTATGTATGTTTGTTTTTGCTTTGTGGTGGGGTGGTGAGTACCCGTGCTTTCGAGGGTCCAGAGGAGATTCATGAGAATGATCCCATCACTCTGGGCCTGGCAGTGGAGTTTAGAAGAATGAGGAGGGAGTCTGATAGAAACCTACCAAATATTGAAAGGTGTAGATAGAGTGGATATGGAATGGATGATTCCAGTAGTGGGAGAGTGTAGGACCAGAGAACACAGCCTCAGGATAAAGGGAACAGAGATGAAGAGGAACTTTTAGACAGAGGGTGATGAATCTGTGAAATTTGTTACCACACCTGTGGAGGCCAAGTCATTGGGAGTTTCTGAGGTGGCGATCAATAGGATTGGTTAAGGGGAGAATGGGATTGAGTGGGGGAAACAATCAGGAACGATTGAATGGTGGATCAGACTCAATGGGACAAATGCCATAATTCTGCTTCTATCTGTTACGCTCCTATGATCCTGAATAGGTTCGGCTAATCCCCTCTGTTCCTGGAGAAGCGAGGGGAGGACATTGGGTGCAGAAATCAAGCTACTGGGTGAGGCAGAGCAGGTTAGAAATAGGAGTTCCGGGGGTGAAATCAGAATCAAAATCATCAAAATCAGGTTTAATATCACTGGTGTGTATATATATATATATATATATATATATATATTGTTGAGTGTGTGCCTTCAGGCTCCTGTACCTCCTCCCTGATGGTAGCAATGAGAAGACGGCATGACCTGGGTGATGGGGGGTCCTTAATGATAGACGCCGCCTTTTTGAGGCATCGCTCCTTGAAAGTGTCTTGGATACTTCGGAGGAGAAAATTTTCCTTGTGACACAAAGCTGCTAAGCAGCTGAGTCTGAGGTGCGAGTGGGTGCCAATATGTATTAATTTTTTGGTGTCAAACCAGCATGAATTTTCACACCATCTTAATCCCTCAGACATTTTATTCACACCTTCCAGGAGCAACAGCTGTTGTACTCTGCCGTGCTCTCCAGTTCTCGGCTGTCGCATTGCAAACGTTTTTATTTTGCCTGTCCCCAAATATTAAAATAAAATAAAATTTGGAATAGTTTATTTTCCCCAGTTTCTAGCTCCTCGGCTTTATACCAGTTAGGATTCTAACACCGGTTGTCAAGACCCAGGTACACACTAAGCAGGAGGGGGAGTGGGGATGCGTTGTGTTAGACCGTAAGACAAAGGGGCAGAATTAGGCCATTCGGCCCATTGAGTCTGTTCTGCCATTCCATCATGGCTGATTTGTTATTCCTCCCAACCCCATTCTCCTTGTAACTTTTGACACCCTGACTAATCAAGATAAGGTGGCGGGGTGGAGCTAAGTGAGCAAGGTGATTAAACTATTAGTTTAGCCTCTATATTGTTTTCTGCCAGTGAGTGTGAAAACCAGTGGTTTCCAACAGCAAAAAAAATCCCAGTCCTCCCTCCCTCCCTCCCTCCCACCCACCCGTGCACGTACACAGTCCTCTAGCCCAAGAACAGGCTGTCTCCTTGGCCTCCTGCTGCAGTGGATTCCCAAATGTTAGGTCTTCAGCTTCGGCTGGGGATGGAGCTCAGGTTTTTAAAGACCCAATGATAATGAAGAAGTGGATGTTCATTGCAAAGTCAGGGTGGTGCGCAAGTTGGAAGGGCTTTGTACTGCTCCCGCAGCCCCGATGAGAGGTGCCTGGTGTTGGTATCCTCTTCAGCCGCAGTGTGCTGAAGTCTCAGTGTCAGGATGGTGGATATGGTGTGAGCAAGCCATGGTTAATATCCTGCCCTCCTGTTATTTGCCAGCAAACTTTCTCCTCTCCAACTGATTCAGCCAAAAATCAACAGTGCAGTTTATTGCTGTTTGACCGTTTCTCCTTCAGCACCAGTGAGCGGTCTGGTTAATTACTTGGCTGTTATAAGGGGCTGTCATTATGCTTAACATAGAGCATAGAACGGTACAGCCAGCCCACAACATTTTGCAAACCTAGCTAAAAAGTAAATCAAAGCACCCAAACACTAATCCCTCCTACATACACCATGTCCATATCCCTCCATCCTCCTTATATCCATGTTCCAAACGTCTCTTAAAAGCCTCTAATGTATTTGTCTCTACCACTATACCAGGCAGGGCATTCCAGGCATTCCACTCTCTGAGTAAAACACTTACCCCTCACATCCCCTTTGAACCTCCCCCCTCTCTCCTTCAATGCATGCCCTCTGGTATTAGACATTTCAACCCTGGGAAACAGATATACTCTGTCTACTCTGTCTATGCTTCTCATAATCTTATAAACCTCTATCGGATCTCCCCTTAGTCTCTGGTGCTCCAGAGAAAACAACCCAAGTTTATCCAGCCTCTCATGATGGCACATGCTCTCTAAACCAGGCAGCATCCTGGTGAACCTCTCCTGCACCCTCTCCAAAGCCTCAACATCCTTCCTATAGTGGGGCAACCAGGACTGTATGCAATACTGCAGATGTGGCCAAACCAAAGTCAACATTAGTTTTGGAGCAGTGCTGAGTAGACATTAAAGTTTGTGCATGAAGTTCATGTTCCCTGTAATCTCTGTCTGCTGACCGTAATGCTATTTACCTGAATCCCATTTGCCTGCAGTAAGCCCATACACCTCAACTCATTTCCTATCCTAAAGCCTTTTAAACATTGAATTTGCCTCTACCACCTCCTCAGGCAGCTCGTTTCAGACATTCATCACCCTCTGTGTGGGGGTGAAAAAAAACTTTAAATTTCTCCCCTCTCACCTTCAAAGTAAATTTATTATCAAAGTCCGTATGTCTCACCATATGCTACCTTGAGATTCATTTTCTTGCAGGCATTCATACTAGGACAAAAAGTACAATAGGATCAGTGTAAAGCTACACACAAAGATTGACAAACAACCAATGACAAAAGACAAAAGATTCAAAGTATGTTTATTATTAAAGTATGTGCTCAATATAGAATCCTGAAATTTGTCTTCCCCACAGACAGCCACGAAACAACGAAACATCATGGCATACATTCAAAGGAAAACATCAAACCTCCCCCCTGCACAAAAAAAATTGTACATACAGCTACCCAAAAAAAGCCAGAAACACAGAATATAAAACACAAAATTAAAAAGAGTCCAGCCATATTCAGTTCAGCTCAGTGTTCCTTATCTACAGTCCGCCCCTGACTCAGAATCGCCCAAAATAGCAACAAAAAAAGGAGCAATCAGGAACTCATCGTAACGTGAACTAAAGTAACAATAAATAAAAGTGAAATTATAAACAAATAAATAATACTGAGACCATAAGTTGTAGAGTTCTTGAAAGTGAGTCCATAGGTTATTGAATCAGATTAGTGGTGAGTGAAGCTATCCACACTGGTTCAGGAGCCTGATGGTTGTGGGGTAATAACTGTTCCTGAACCTGGTGGTGTGGGACCTGAGGCTTATTGTGGTGAGTGAAGTTATCCACACTGGTTCAGGAGCCTGATGGCTGTGGGGTAAGAACTGTTCCTGAACCTGGTGGTGTGGGACCTGAGGCTCATTGTGGTGAATGAAGTTATCCACACTGGTTCAGGAGCCTGATGGTTGTAGGGTAATAACTCTTGTACCTCCAGTCCAATGGTGGTAGTGAGAAGAGAGCACGAACTGGAAGGTGGGGGTCCTTGATGATAGATGCTGCTTTCTGGTGGCAGTGCTGCAGGTAGATGTGTGCTCAGTGGTGGGTAGGGCTTTGCCTGTGATGGACTGCGAGCAGGGAGCGGGGAAAGAAATTTGCCTCTAGTCACTTAGAGCCAAACTTATGTAAGAAGAAACCCCTACTAACTGTGATTGGGGGTGGGGTGGCTCTAACCAGTAGCCGTAGTTATCTATTTATTATTTACTTAGTTATCTGGATAGGTGGATGTTTTTTCATGGATAGACAGGCGTTCGGAAAGACAGGTGTTTGATGGATAGGCAGATGATTGAGCAGAATTGACGCTTTGAGTCATGCCACCCAGCAATCCCACAATTTAACCCTAGCCTAATCATGGGATGATTTACAATGACCAATTAACCTACCAACTGGTAGATGTCTGGACTGTGGAAAGAAACTGGAGCACCCAGAGGAAGCCCACGTGACTACGGGGAGAACGTACCAACTGCTTGTAGGCAGTGGCGAGAATTGAACTCGGGTCGCCTGTACTGTAAAATGTTGTGCTGACCATCACGCTAACGTGTCGCCTCATTAACTTCGGCAACTGAAGATGAATTCTTCCCTTAATGAGAGTTTAGTCTAATTTTTTTTTGTTTTTTCATATCTCCAGGTTCAAGGTTCAAGGTTCACATCCTGTTGAAAAAAGCAGTACTAGAGGTGAGTACTGAAATGAATTTACAAACTAATTTGGTGGATTTATAGCAGTTGATGTGTGCATAAATTTTAGTAAGATCTCCCATGGTAGGTTTATTCAGAATATCAGGAGAAATGGGATCCAGGAAAAATTGGCTATGTGGATTGACTTGCCCACAAAAGACAGTGGGTGGCAGGGTGGAGCTATGTCTCTCCCAAAGAGGTGTAATGTGCTCTTTCCCTCTGCTAGCCTGTAAGTCACTCTCCAGCAAGGTGCAGCACCTGCTTAGCCCAGCCCTCCAGTCAGGGTCACGTGAAGCTGTGGAGCAGAACAAGGCAGTGGCAAATCACTTCTGCAGAAGCATTTGCTGAGAACAATCACAGTCGAGACCATTATACGACACGGCACACGATGAACGAATGAACAGAAGGCAGAGAGTGTTAGTAGATGGAGTGTATTCTGTCTGGAAGTCTTTAACTAGTGATGTTCTACAGGGATTTGTCCTGGGACCCCTGCTCTTTCTTTGCTTTTATAAATGGCTTGGATGAGGAAGTGGAAGAATGGGTTACTAAGTTTACAGATGACGGGAAGGTTGGTGGTGTTTTGGATGGTGTAGAACGTTGTCATAGATTACAGTGGGACATTGATAGGATGCAGAGCTGGGCTGAGAAGTGGCAGATGGAGTTCAATCCAGAGAAGTGTGAAGTGATACGCTTGGGCAGGTCAAATTTGAAGGCAGAATGCAAGTTTAATGGATGGTCAGAGGGATATTTCGGGTTCACGTCCATAGATCCCTCAACGTTGCCATGCAAGTTGAGGTGGTTAAGAAGGAGGTTGGTCTTCATATTTGGGAGATTGAGTTCAAGAGCCATGAAATAATATTGCAGTTTTGTAAAACTGGTTAGACCACTCTTGTGTTCAGTTCTGGCTATCTCACTATAGGAAGGATGTGGAAGCATTAGAGAGGGTGAAGAGGAGATTTGCCAGGATGCTGCCTGGTTTGGAGAGCGTGTCTTCGGGTAGGTTGAGCAAACTAGGGCTTTTGTCTCTACAGCGATGGAGGATGAGAGGTAACTTGATAGAGGTGTACAAGATGCTAAGAAGCATAGATCGAGTGGACAGCCAGAGACTTTTTCCCAGGGTGGAGATGGCTAATATGAGGGATCATTTTAAGGTGTTGGGAGGAAAACTTGGGGATAATGTCGGTAGTAGGTATTTTACAGAGAGTGATGGGCTCATGAAACACGATGCCAAGAGTATTGGTAGAGGCAGATCATTAAGGATGTATTAAAAAAAACCCTTACACGATTGAAAGTTTGGGGGTGTCAGGCTGGAGGAGAGGGACAGGCTGAAGTGACCTACAAAGGGGTGTAAGTTTAAGGTGATTGGGGGAAAATCTACCGGGGTGTCAGAAGTATTTGTTTAAACACAGAGGCAGATACATGAGGGACATTTAAGAGAATCTTGGATCAGCACATGGGTAATAGAAAAATGGGGGGGGGGCAATGTGGGAGGGAAGGGTCAGATTGATTTTAGAGTGGGCCAAAGGGTCAGCACAACATTGTGGGCCAAAGGGCTGTACACTGCTGAACTCTTGTATGTTCTAAGTAGAGACGTCTGATATTTGCGGCAAAATGTAGTTTGATGGTGGGGTGGGGGGGTGGGTTACAAGTACATGGATCCAGAAATGCTTGATTCATACCAGTTTTCCTAAGCCACGTAGATTGGGATTGTTAATAATTGTTGTCTGTAACTTCTGAATGATAAAACTAAACAGAAGATCATTATCACATTACCATTTTAGGATCTGTGGTTTGAAGGTTATTAATTCTGTGCAGCAAATCTCTCCCAAAGAATATCTCGCTCTTAAATTCGCCATGGGATTTGAATGGCATTTCTTTTATACCTCATCTGCGCTGGATTCTGTTGAAGACCTTGCCTCTTCCGTAATCTGCTATAGATCCATCCCATCCGGCCCTTGGGACCTTAGTGTTCTTAAATCCAGCACCACCATCTCCTTATGTCAGCTCCCCGATCTCACTTTCCTCCATGTCCTTCTCATTGGTGACACCAATGTAAGGTGCTCATTCATTATATCTTCCCTCTGGGTCCACGCATAAATCCCCACCTTTGTCCTTGAGTGACCCTACCCTCTCGTTTTAAATGTATGTGTAAAATTCCTCTTATTTCTCTTTAATCCTACTCAACACAAACAGCACAGTGTCGTAGCAGGGTTCGACCTGGGTTCAGTTCACGCTGCTGTCTGTAAGGAGTTTGAATGTTCTCACCGTGTCCGCACGTGTTTCCTCTGAGTGCTGCGGTTTCCTCCCACATTCCAAAGGTGTCTGGATCTGTAGGTTAATTGTTCACAAGGGTGTAATTTGGCGGACCAGGCTGGTTGGGCAGGAAGGGCCTGTTACTGATCTATACCTTTAAATTAAATATAAAATTAATAAAATTTCTTGGCCGCCTTGATTTGCTGTTGAAGTTCTTTCCTGTTTCCTTTATATTCCTCAAAGACCCTGTCTGATCTCGGCTTCCTACACTTTCTCTCTAACTAAATTTGTCAAATCTCTCATTATCATCCTTGCCATCCTGTTGGAACAGGGAACAGTACAACACAGGAACGGGCCCTTATGCCCACACAGTTGCTGAACCAATTAAATAAAGTCATCAAATGGCCAACTAAACCAATCCCTTCTGCCTTCCATTTTTCTCATATTCATGGTTGGCCAATCTAAGTGCTTCTAATGTTTATGTCTCTACCACCGCCCCAGGCAGTGCATTCAGGTACCCACCACTCAGTGTGTTTGTATTTTTAAAAAAATGTGCCTCGCCTCTCCTTTGAAATTGCCTCCTCTTACCTTAAACCAGAGGTTCGCAAACTTTTTTATGTCATGAACCTCTATCTTTAACCGGTGTAGAGGGGGGTCAGTTGACCCCATGTTGGGAACCTCTGCCTCCTGGCATTAGATATTTTGACTCTTGCAAAAAAAAATGTCTAATGTATCTATGCTTCTCATAATTTTATAAACCTCTATCAGATTTACCCTCAGTCTCTGCCGCTCCAGAGAAAACAACCCAAGTTTATCCAGCCTCTCATGATAGCACAAGCCCTCAAATCCGGGCAGTATCCTGGTAAACTTCCTCAGCACCTTCTCCAAAGCCTCAAAGTTCTTATAGTGGGGCGACCAGAACAATGTGCAATACTCCAGATGCAGCCTAACCAGAGTTTTAAAAAGCTGCAATGTAACTTCCTGACTTTTGAACTCAATGTCTTTCCTAATGAAAACAAGCATGCTATAAGCCTTCTGAGCCACCCTATCAACTTGTGTAGCCACAGTTTTTTCTCATGCTTCCCTACAGGCACAGGTTGATCCAGAATTCTGACCAGCCAGCTGTTAATCCCCATGTCAGGTCTGAACTTGCCCAACAACAGCAGCTCCCGGTCTACTCTTCCCAGCTCCTGCCTAATACTTTTGGAATTCCCATCTGTCCCCCACTGCCACATTTCCTCTCTCCCCCCCGCCCTCCCCCAGACCGCTGCCATTATCAAATGAATTGTGACTCTCCCAGAGACACTTTTCCAATGAATTGGGAAGGTCACAAAGGTGTGAAAGACCTTAAAATGTCAGCTGGAACTGAGAAATATACCCAGTGGGTACTTTATCACCTGCCTCCTGTACCTGATAAAGTGGCCACTGAGTGCATGCTCACGGTCTTCTGCTGCTGTAGCCCATCCACTTCAAGGTTCAACATGTTTTCCCTTGGGGAAATGCTCTTCTGCACACTACTGTTGTAATGCATGGCTATTTGAGTTACTGTCACCTTCCTGTCAGCTTGAACCAGTCTGACCATTCTTCTCTGACCTCTCTCATCAACAAGGCATTTTCGCCCTCAAAACTGTTGTTCACTGGATGCTTTTTTGTTCTTCACACCATTCTCTGTGAACACTAGATCAGGGGCTCCCATTCTTTTTTTTATGTCTTGGACCCCTATCATTAACCGAAGGGTTCTTGGACCACGGGTTGGGAACCCCCGCTCTGGAACCCCTGTTGTGCATGAAAATCCCAGGAAATCTGGGATTTGTGCAGTCTTTGAGATACTCAAGCCACCCCATCTGGCACCGGCAATCATTGTACAGTCAAAGTCACTGAGATCATATTTCTTCCCCATAATGAAGTTTGGTCTGAAAAACAAATGAACCTCTTGACCGTGCCTGCATGCTTTTATGCATTGATTTGCTGCCACATGATTGTCCGATTAAATATTTGCATTAACGAGCAGGTGTACAAGTGTACCAAGTAAAGCGGCCACTGAGTGTAAGATGAAAAGCTGTTTCATGATGTGTCGTTAAAGCTAAGCTCCAAGCTGAGTGATATTCAGCCTGAAAAGTTAATTATTCTTCAAAGAAAGTTATTTCACATTTGTGACTGTCCGTGTTTAGTCAGAAGTTTACCCTCACTCTCTCTCCTACACTAAGTAATCAAAATTAAGGAGGACTAGACAACGGGGTGACCCGTTGGGGCACCCTTTGAGAAGTGCAGTCTGATGTGACCAGAATGAACATTAAATTTTCCTGAATGCTATTGGTATCACTTTGCTTTGGAAATTGAAGAAGAAAACCTCAGTTTATTAAAGAAGAACGACGCGTAGCAAGGCAAATATAGCTCCTCGTTTAACAAAGGACACTTTTGATGGCATCATTTCTGGTTGATCTGCCAGCCTTGTGCCTCTCGTCATTCTGGAGACATGCAGTCTTTTCATCCGCCATTTCTTCATCTCTTCTGCTGTTTATTCTTTGTCTCTGATCTTGCAGATGTGCATTTCTCTGCTCCTTTGTCTCTTCCTCTCTCCTCCTCCTGTGCCTGTTTTTGTCATTCTGGAGACATGCAGCCCTTTCATCCCCTGTCTCTTTATCTCTTCTATTTGTTGTTTGTCTCTGATCCTGGAGACTTGCATTTCTCAGCTCCTTTGTCTCTTCATCTCTCCTTCTATGCCAGTTGTTGTCATTTTGGAGGCGTGCATACCTCTCCTCCTCTGTCTCTTTTTCTCTCATCTTTTTTTGTCCTGACTCTTCGATCCTGGAGTCATGCAGCCCTGGCCTCATCCGATTCTTGTTCTCTCCCTCTCCTTGCCGCTTCCTGACAACATTTGGCATCATCTCTTGACTATAAAGTTGCCCTTCTCTTCTCACACAGCATAATTAGGCTGACCATATTTTTTTTTTACCCTAATGCTGGATAGAAGGTACAAGCAGTAACACCAAAGCCTCCAGGATACTGATTATTCTTGATGATGTGGTTGGCGCTCTCCTAAGTGAACATGATATACTCACCTCTGTCCTTTGCAGCAAAGGGTTTGATGGATGTCTCGAACTATACGTCATTACAATAAGATTTAATTATCTCTTATTGATGGGTCTCAGTTTGATCTGTCCCAATCCTGCACATGCTGATGGTGATTAGCAGAATGTGACCGCTCGAAATAGAGCTGCCCTGCCCTTTTGCTGCTGTTGGTGTTGCTGCTGTGAGCATTGTGAGTCATTTCTGAGGTTGGCCATGTGCATGGGTCATGGTGTCGCGTCGCGGTTTCCATCATGGCTGACTTCGGCTCTCGGGTGAAAGCGGGGCTGTTGATTTTGACGAGTGAGCAACTTTATAAAAATATATAACCCTGAACTTTGCCTGCATACTGTAAGTTAGCGCATTTTAAGTCGATTTAGCCAAAAATAGTGCCGCTGTAATGCACTGTCTGCGCTAATTGGAGGTCACAAACAGACAAACAGAGCATAAGAGTTTTAGTAGTATATAGATTTAAAGATTATCTTCTTTCTGTGTTGGATCTCTGTTTAATTTCTGATCCCTGGTGTTCTTCCAGGAGTCAAGACTGACGAGCAATCCTAATTCCAATATTTCAGTTTATTTAGAGTACAAACAAACATACAAATACGAAGCAAACTAAATAAAGAGCTGAGAAACAATGTTAAGAGGGGAATAATGCTAAGGGGTTTAGGACAAAGAAATAAATGATGGCACTTCTGAAAAATCCATCACTTTTATAGATAAGATGAAGGAACTTCCTTAGATAAACTAGTTAATAGGCTACATAATTAAAACAATTACATCACAAGTGTTGCCATATTTCCGGTGCCAACATAGCATGCCCACAACTTATTAACCCTAACCCATCTGTCTTTGGAATGTGGGAGGATACCCACAGTCACAGAGAGAATGTACAGAGACCGTAGCAGCGGGAATTGAACCCTCATCAGAGGTTGCTGGCATGGTAAAGCGTTACACTACCCGCTATGCTACTATTTTTGCTGTGTGGAGTTGCTCTCCAGTCTAGGCAATTTACTTGCAAGTGTTTCGTCACCATACAAGGAGACGTTGACAGTGTGTTGTTGGTTGTGATGTAGATAGCACGCTGATGTTGTTGTCTTGCATCGGAACAAAAGGAGACTGAGGAAAGTGAGCTTCCCTCTCCCATCTTAACTGCATCTCATTGGAGCACCATTGAGAGCGTCTCCATCTGGTACGGGAGCAGCATAAAAGGACTGGGTGAACAGCCAAGGGGATCATAGGGCTCTCCCTGCCATCTATCGAGGACATTTATCAGGAGCACTGCATATCCTTAGTATTATCAAGGATCCCACCCATCCATCCAGTATCTTCTTTGACTTTCTACCATCAGGCAGGAGACTCCGATGCATAAAGACAAGAACGGTCAGGAGGGGAAACAGCTTCTTTGTTTAGGCTGTTAGGCTTCTGATCTCCCTGCCACATCGCATTCGAAGTGTCTCTGGTTAATCTGTTCCGTACCCTACGATATTGTTTCATTTATGCCCTTTATGTGTATTTATACGTAATCGATCCGTAGATTTGATCCTTACTTTCCTAAGTTACTGTGTGTTATGCGTACTACTGTGCTATACACCCTGGTCTAGAGGAACATCGTTTCGTTTGATGGTATGCATGTATATAGTTAAATGACAATAGACTCGACTTCTCTTGATGTTTGCAAGTAGATTGCTAAGATCATAGAACAACTTAACCCAACCATCAAACCCCCACCCCCCGAACTACACATCTTCCGAATTACTTACTACTGTTTCTTTTACTTCGGTATCCACGGAGTCACAGTTCAGAAAACAAACCATTCTATTTACATCACACACAGGGTGTGACAGGTAAACACCCACACGGTGGAGCGCTGAGCAGGTGTCAGAGGAATCACCTTTCAGATGAGACATGGAACAGATCTCCCCTTTTTCACATCAAAGATCACGCCAGTTCCCTTGTGACCTGGGACTAATATTTATCCTTCAGCTCATTATGTGAGAGCTTGGTCTGCACATCTTTCCCAACTAACAGGAATGACCACATTTAGACCATAAGACAAAGGAGCAGAAGTTGGCCATTCAGCCTATCGAGTCTGCTCCGCCATTTTACCATGAGCTGATCCATGCTCCCATTTCATTGGTTAAAACGCACTTAGAGCAAGAATGAAACATCGCATATGTCTTTTATGGGACAAGTAACTTGCTGCTAATTAGAAAGTAGATCGTTGACTCCAGAACAAAGAAACAGTACAGACCCTTCGGCCCATGATACTGTACTGACCTCTTAACCCACTCCAAGATCAATCTCACCCTTCACTCCCACATAGCCCTCCATTTTTTCATTCATGTGCCTATTTGCCTACTTACTGCCTGTCACGCCACTGTGGTGTTTAGGGCAGCAATGAAGGTCCTCCATCTCTCTCTGTCCATAGTGTGTGGAAAGATTCTTCATTGCTGTTTCCGTAACGATTGTGTTTCGACCAGTGAGGGTTGTTAGCCCTGAGCTGAACCCCCGAGCCTGGAGGTCCAGTGTACCACCCTTAGTCTGGCCTCTACCCTTTGACATGTTTGGCATGGGTGGCCCTGCCAAGAACCAAAGCACAAGGCCCTGGCTCCAGCCAACCTAGCTCTCCAGCTCATTGAGGCTCACAAGCCTCCAAACCCTACGGCAAGGCTGTGGTCCTCTTGGAGGATGTGCCTATCTAAAGCACACTTGGAGATCCCTAATGAATTTGCCTCTTTGCCTCTACCACCATTCCTGGCAGTGCTTTCCACACACTCACCACACTATGTATTTAAAAAAAAATTACCTCTGACACCCCCGCCCCCTATACTTCCCTCCAATCACCTGAAAATTTTCCTCCCAGCACCTTAAAATTATGCTTCCCTAGTATTAGCCATTTCTGCCCTGGGGAAAAAGTCTTTGGCTGTCCACTCGATCTGTGTCTCCTATCATCTTGTACACCTCCATTAAGTCGCCTCTCATTCTCTTCCCTCCAAGGAGAAAGCTTGAGCTCACTCAACCTGTTCTCATAAGACATGGTCTCCAATGCAGGCCACATCCTGCCGAATCTCCTCTGCGCTCTCTAAGGTTTCCAAATCCTTCCAGTAATGAAGTGACCAGAACATGTGCAGTATTCTATGTGCAGTCCAAGTCTAACCAGAGTTTTATGGAGCTACAACATTACCTTGTGGCTCTGGAACTCAATCAATTAAATTTTTCAATCAATACTGCATGGATTTGAAAAAGGCAATGGCAAACCACTTCTGTAGAAACACTTACCAAGAGCAACCTTGGTCAAAGACCCTGATCGCTCACGTCATATGCCGCGGAACATAATGATGATGGTGGTGGATTTGATAATGCTTCAGTCTGTTAGTGCTTTCCTGTTTCCTGTTTACCTTGCTATCTCTGTCTCTTATTTCTGACTGTTTGCCCGTAGGTCCGAAGAGCTTTAAGAAATCAAATTTGAGTGCCAGGCATCACTGACTCACTCCACTGCGTGTTCCGTTTGTGGGTGCGAATTCCAGTGCCTCTTTGCTGTGTGTTTGCTTGGTGGCCTGGTGGGACACACCTCTGCCTCCCTAGTCAGGTTGTTGGGCCAAGACCTGCTACTGAAATGCTGTCATGAACTCCTGAAGCAGCGGTGTAGGAGGCTGGGCAGAGATGGATCAGGCATTACATGGACTCCTAGTTACCCCATGTATGTGATACCCTGAGCGGGGGAGTTTCTTCTGTCTTGGCCAATGTTCTTTTTTTAGAGTACAACAGCATACAACCAGGCTCTTTGGCCCATCTAGTGTGTGCCGAATAATTACTCTGCCGTTTCCCGTTGACCTGGTCCATGCTCTTCTCATCCATGTACTTATCCAAACCTCTCTTACATGTTAACGTCAAACCCACGTCCACCATCTCCGCTGGCAGCTTGTTACACAATCTCAGCACCCTCTGAGTGAAGAAATTTCCCCCAGGTTCCCCTTAAACATTTCACTTTTCACCCTTAACCCATGAACTCTATCTAGGCCTTTTGATAGGCTTCAATGAGATTCCCCCCTGCCTCCCCCGCTCATTTTAATAAACTCCAGCCAGTACAGACCTGGAGCCATCAAACACTCCTGATAAGTTAACCCTTTCATTCCTGGGGGGAAGGGATTCCTGGGATTAACTGAGGGGCAAACCCGTGTAGTCACTGTGAAAGTGAAAACTCCACCTCAGGGATCAGGATCAACCTTGGGTAACAGAGGCCTTGAGGCAACATCTTTATGACTTGCACCACTGCACTGCCTAGAGCAGAGCTGTGTCTGAAAGGTGCTGCAGGAATATAGATCTGTTTTGTTTTGGAGTAGGCTTATAGTGCTGTGCAAAAGCCTGGGGCGCATATATATAGCTAGCATGTCTAAGACGTTTGCGCAGACTGAGGTTGAGAATGGCAAAGGTGGAGCATCGTGGGAGAGATGTGGGACAGGTGACGGAGAAGGAGTGCTTGGGTGTGGGGGTGACACATGCAGCCCTGAGACTCCAGGCAAGGTCCTTTCATTCCAAACAATTGGTTTATTGATCATTACAGAATGTCTCTCTGGTGCTTCCTGCTCCCTCCCCTCTCCCTTCCCCTTTTCCCAACCATGATTCCCCTCTCCCTGCTCCCTTCCCACTCTCAGTCCACAATAGAGACCCATATCAGAATCAGGTTTATCATCATTCATGAAAGTAGTTTTTTTTTTGTATGGCAGCAGTACAGTGCAGAACTGCTACAGTACTGTGCAAAAGTCTTGGTCACTCTGTCTGTGTATATGTGCCTAAGACTTTCGGACAGTACTGTAGGCTGTGTTAAAATAAGCTGTTCTCTGAGGTGAGTTGGATGGCCTTGCTAATTCTCCAGGTCCTGTAGCTGGTAACCTGTTCAATTTTTTTTTCCAGATGAACATAGACCACCCAAGCCTCCAACAATTTCTGACTTTATCTTTCAATCCAAAAGTAAGGATTCCAAGAAGGGGAAAGTCAAACACAGGGAGAAGAACTACAGGTAGGCAATATCTTTTAGCCTTGTCTACCTCCCTGCCAATTTGTGCCTGGTCTCTGGTGTCTGGTCTCCAAAACCCACGAGAGAGCATCTCTTGGTTAGTGTTTAAGGCGCCACTTTTGGGTGCAGAGCTGATGAACAATACAGGGGGAGGCTGCCACCTCCTCGTTCCTACCCAAAGAGTGTTGAGAAATGCCAACGTGGGTAGCTTAAACTGTGTGGAGATGGGCCGTTCAGTCATCTTAAAGTTAAGGATTAGCTTTATTTGTGACATATGCATTGAAATATACAGCGAAATGTGTCGATGGCACCAGTGACTAACATAGTCCAAATATGCTAACTCCAACCCACAAACACAGGAAAATCTGCGGATACTGGAAGTCCAGAGTAACACACACATAACGCTGGAGGAACTCAGCAGGTCAGGCAGCATCTATGGGACAAGGAGTTAACTGTCAACGTTTCAGGCTGAGACCCATCTTCAGGACTCCAACCCAAACCGTCTCTGGAATGTGTGAGGAAACCCACGCTGTCATGGGAACAGTGCAAACTCCTTACAGACAGTGGCGGGGTCCAACATGGATGGCTGGCGCTGTAACTGCTACGTGACCGTGCCAACTCTGCTACTTCTCTTCCCTGTCCTTCTGAACAACCCCAAATTCAAAGTCAAGTTTGTACTCAAATGCAGGTGTACGTGCGCACATAGGTGCAAAGAAAACCTCCAACCATTCCAAAAGATGTAGGAGAAGAATTAGGCCATTGAGTCTGCTCCGCCATTTCATCATGCCGCATCCATTTCCCGCTCAGCCCCAGCCTCCTGTCTTCTCCCCATATCCCTTCATGCCGTGACCAATCAAGAATCTATCAACCTCTGCCTTAAGTATACACAATGACCTGACCTCCACAGCCGCAAGTGGAAACAAATTCCACAGATTTACCACTCTCTGGCTAAAGAAATTCCTCCTCATTTCAGTTCTAAATGGTTGTCCCTCTATTCTGAGGCTGTGCCCTCTGGTCATAGACTCCCCCACCATAGGAAATATTCACTCTGTTGAGGCCTTTCAACATTTGATAGGTTTCAATGAAATCCCCCCCCTCATTCTTCTGACTTTCAGTGAGCACAGGCCCAGAGCCATCAAAGGCTTCTCATATGACAAGCCTTTCAGTCCCTGAGTCATTTTTGTGAACCTGCTCTGAACCCTCTCCAATGTCAGCACATCCTTTCTTAGATAAGGGGCCCAAAACTGCTGTCAATACTCCCAAGTGAGGCCTCACCAGTGCTTCGTAAAATCTCAACATTACATCCTTGCTTTTATATTCTAGTCCTCTGGAAATGAATGCTAACATTGCATTTGCCGTCCTCACCACCAACTCAGCTCATTCGGGCTTGACCCAGCTAGCGAAACCCTAATGTGGTAAGGCCACGTCTGGAGTATTGCATGCAGTTCTGGTTGCTCCACTATCTAGGAAGGATGTTGAGTCTTTGGAGAGGTTTATCCGAATGCTGCCTGGTTTAGTGGTCATGTCCTATCATGAGAGGCTGGACAAACTTGGGTAGTTTTCTCTGGAGCGGTGGGGGTTTAGGGGAGATCTGATAGAGGTTTATAAGGTTATGAGAGACATGGGTAGAGTAGACAGGGAATATGTCCTGATGAAGGGGCTCAGCCCAAAATGTTGACTGTACTCTTTTCCATAGATGCTGCCAGGCCTGCTGAGTTCCTCCAGCATTTTGTGTGTGTTGCTCAGGTTTCCAGCATCTGCAGATTTCCTCTTGTTTGTGTAGACAGGGAGTATTTGTTTCTTGGTGCAGAAATGTCTTAATACCAGAGGGCATGCATTGTAGGTGAAAGGGGGGAGGTTCAAAGGGGATGTGGAGTAAGCGTTTCACTGGGAGAGTTGTGGCTGCCTGGTAAGAGATGTTTGGATAGGCACGTGGATGTGAGGAAGATGGAGGGATGTGGAAACGGTGTAGGTTGGAGGGATTAGTGTTTGGGTGTTTTTGAGTTGCTTTTTAGCTGGTTTGGCACAACATTGTGGGCAGAATGGCCTGTTTCTGTGCTGTACTGGTCTATGTTCTCTAACAGTTCAACAACGCAGTGATTACTTTGCACTAAAATCGACATTGTCTTTTCTTGTTCCAAATGTAAAAAACTATATAATTTACATTTAATTTGTGTTTTTCTCGAGAGTGCTGCACATCTGATGCATTATTTATTGAGATACAGCACACTATAGGCCCTTCTGGCCCTTTGAGCTGCACCATCCATGGATCCCACGATTGAATCCTGGCCTAATTACGGGAGAATTTACAATGACCAATGAACCTTCCAGTGGTTTCTACAAGGAAATCTACGTTGTCATGGGAAGAGCATTCAAACTCCTTACAGGCAGAGGAGGGAATTGAACTCGTGTCACCTGCACTTTAAAGTGTTGTGCTAACCACTATGCCCTATGAGCCTGTGAGGCTGCTGCAAGTATGTTTTTCATTGCATGTGTGGAAACGACAATAAATTCACCTCTGCAGCGGCCTGGCAGTCACGTTGCATCATAGACACAATGTTCACGAAAAATATAAACCAACGACATGAATTGTACAAAATTATCCAAGTAAGAACACAATTATATTGAAACAAACAGTCCATTGTAGTGCTAAGTGGTCATAATATTGCTATACTGGGGTAGCAATCAGGGGTGTGCAGGTTTGGAATCTTGTGTGCCTCAATGACCTAGAGAGCTACGAGGGGCGATTGATAAGTTCGTGGCCTACGGTAGATGGAGTCAAGTTTAGAAAACCTAGCACATTTATTTTTCGTACATCTACACACTTAGTCCAGCAGTTGTGGAGCATACGGGTCCCTTCTTTGTAGAAGTCGGCATCTTAGACCTCCAGAAGTGGTCCACAGCAGGGGTGATTGATAAGTTCGTGACCTAAGGTAGAAGGACTTGAGTTGTTAACTTCAAACTTTCTGCATTTTCACTCAGAGTTGAACTGCACGTGCATGTAACGAGAGCTGTATAACTAATCTCCTTCTACCTTAGGCCACGAACTTATCAATCATCCCTGCTGTGGACACTTCTATAAAGAAGGGATCGGTATGCTCCACGACCGCTGGACTAAGTGTGTACCTGTAGGAGGGGACTATGTTGAAAAATAAATGTGCTAGGTTTTCTAAAATTGACTCCTTCCAGCTTAGGCCACAAACTTATCAATCACCCCTCGTATGTTGGCTGGAATCAGGGCTTTGTGGTTTGGCTCTTGGTAGGGTCACGCATGCAAAACAGGCCAAAGGGTAGAGGCCAGACTAAGAATAGTCACCAGTCCTCCAGGTTTTGGGGTTCAGTTCAGGGCTGACAACCCTGACTGGTCAAACAAAGTTGTTATGGAAACAGCAATGAAGAATCCTTCTACATCTGAGTGTGACGGTATTCCTGAGTCTCCACATGGGACCTGCGTGAATGACAGGAGTGAAAACCTGAGCCACTGACACGATGAAGGAAGCCCTGAACACTGCCAGAGATGAAGGATCTTGGTTGCTGCCCTAAACACCCGTGGCATAACGGGCAAGCCGGGCATTGTTTAGAGATGCAGCATGGTAACAGGCCCTTTCCGGCATTACAAGCCCACCCATGTGACCAATTAACCCACCAACCCTAACCAGTGCGTCTTTGGAACCTGGGAGGAAACCAGAGCACCCGGAGGAAAGCCATGCGGTCACAGTGAAAGCATACAAGCTCCTCACAGACGGTGCTGTAATAGTGTTACGCTGACTGCTACGCTACCGTACTGTCCCCACAGTCTGACAGCCAGTGCATGTCACACGTCCTGCTGACGCCAGGCAGACCATCCCTGAGGAGTATTGATAATGGCGGGGGAGATCACCCGTCTTGTAAAGACACTGCCCAGAAGAAGACACTTCTGTAGAGAAATTTGCCAAGAATAATCATGGAAAAACCATGATCACCCATGTCATACAATACGGCACAGAATGAACAAAATAACTTGCCAAAATAACTTTTCCTGAACCTAGTAACGTGGGACTTCAGGCTTTTGTATGGCTGGGAATGAGAGAAGGGGGTGGGTTTGGGGGGCGGGCGGCACGCGCGGGGAGAAAAATGGCTTTTCAGTGCTGATGTCCTGAAACATTCCCGAATCTCGATCCTATCCAGTGACCTAATAGCCAGGAACTGAGTGTGGAGGGTTGCACTGGTGAAATGGACTTTGTTTTTTTTCTGTAGCATGCATGATGATCGCTGGGAAACACCTGAAGCTGAAGTGGAGGAGAAACAGGCAAGTAAACAGCCAGATCTTCAGTGCAGTGGTGTACTGGAGGCCCAGCACTGTACAGCTCTTTCAGCTCATGATGTGATGACCTTTTAACCTTCTCTAAGATCAACTTAACCCTTTCCTCCCACATCGTTCTTCATTTTTCCTTCATCCATGTTTAAAGTTCAAAGTATACGTTTTACAACCTTGAGATTCATCTCCTTACAGGCAGCCACAAACCCAGTAGAACCCATTTTTAAAAAACCGTCAAACGCCCGATGTGTTTTTTAAAAAAAGAGCAAGTAGCATTCAGAACTAAAGTTCACAGAAGTGCGCGCACAGCCACGAAGCCAATCCTTCAGTGCAGCCAATTCAGGAGCCCATTAGTTGCAGGACACAGCCTCAGTTCAGTACAGGGATGAGAAAATCTCACAGAGCAGTGAGCTGAAATGGCCCATATCTCGCCTCCGGTCTCGACACCCCAACCTTTTCAATCTAGCCATGTGCCTATCTACGTGCCTCTTGTATGTCCCCAGTATTTCTGGTTCTAGCAGCACTCTTGATTGACTTTCAGGCACCCGCCACTCTCTGTAAAATACCTACCACTGACATTCTCCCTCCTAGCACCTTAAAATGATCCCTCATATTAGCCATCTCCGCCTGGGACGGTCCCTGGCTGTCCACTCGATCTATGCCTCTTACCATCTTGTACACCTCTATCAAGTCACCTCTCATCCTGCTTCACTTCAAAGGGTGAAGCGCTAGCTCAGCCAACCTACCCTCATAAAACATGCTGTCGAATCCAGGCAGCATCCTGGTAGATCTCCTCCACACCCTCTCTAATGCTTCCACATCCTTCCTATAGTGAGGTGACCAGAACTGAACACAGTACTCCGAGTGTGGTCTAATAGTGTTTCATAGAGCTGCAGCGTTACCTCATGGCTCTTGAACTCAATCCCCTGACTAAAGATGGCCAACACACCATAACCTTTCTTAACCATCGTATCAACTTGTGCGACAACTTTGAGGGATCTGTGGACACAGACCAAGGATCCCTCTGTTCCTCCACACTGCGAAGAATCCTACCACTAACCTTGTACTTTGCCTTCAAGTTCGATCTTCCCAAAGTGAATCACCTCTCACTTCTCTGTATTGAACTCCATCTGCCTCTTCTCAGCCCAGCTTTGCATCCTGTCTGTATGCCATTGTAACCTATGACAATCTTCAACAACACCACCCACCTTCATGTCAAACGTAGGGGTGGGAAACAGCCACTTGGGTTGTATTGTGCTCCCCCCTGTAAAGGGAGATGTCTGTAAATGTTACACCTGAGATACATTAACGGGAAAGAATGACCATAATGGGAGAGGGAAATGCATTGGAAGGAAACGAGTGACCAGGAATACACACAGGCAGAGTTTGTGAGGTTAGTTTGGACTTGATAAGGGGTGGTGGTGTCAATACAGACGTAAGGTGTGGAACAGTAGAGCATACAACTGATCCTTTGGACAACGATGTTGTGCTGACCCTGTTCAATCTAAACCCTTCCCTCCTACCCAGGGCATGCCCTCTTATTGGTACCATCGGGATTGAGGTACAGGAGCCTGAAGGCAGACACTCAATGATCCAGGAACAGCTTCTTCCCCTCTGTCATCCAATTTCTGAATGGGCATTGAAACCACGAACACTACCTCACTACTTTTTATTTCTGTTTTTGCAGTACATTTAACTATTTAATATACATATAAATATTTACTGTGATTCAGTTTTTTTCTATATTTATCATGTATTGCATTGTACATGTTTACACACAATACGTAGATAGGTGAAGGAGCAGGTAGTGTTGAGGAAGCAGGGAGAAGGGGCGAAGAAATGGCAGATGGATTACGGTGTTAGAAAGTGTATGGTAATGCACTTTGGTGGAAGAAATAAAAGCGTAGACAATTTTCTTAAATATAGAGAAAATTCAAAAGTCTGAGGTGCAAAGAGACTTGAGAGATGTGTAGGATTCCTTAAAGGTTAACTTGAGTCAGTGGTGAGGAAGACAAATGCAATGTTAGCATTTATTTCAAGAGGACTAGAATATAAAAGCAAGGATGTAATATTGAGGCTTTATAACGCACTGTTGAGGCTCCACATGGAGTATTGTGAGCAGTTTTGGGCTGCTTATTTAAGAAAGGATGTGCTGACATTGGTGAGGGCCCAGAGGAAGTTCATGAGAATGATTCTGGGAATGTAAGGGTTAACATGTGAGAGGCATTTGATGGCTCTGGGCCTGTACTTGCTGGAACTTAGAAGAGTGGTGGAGGGGGAGGGTGGGGGAATCTTAATGAAACCTTATTAATGAAATCTTAATGATAGAGTGGATGTGGAGAAGGTGTTTCGTATGGTTGGAGAGTCTTGGACCAGAAGTCACAGCCTCAGAATAGAGGGACATCTATTTAGAACAGGTGAGGAATTTCTTTAGCCCAAGGATTGTGAATCTGTGGAATGTGTTGCCACATTTGGCTGTGGAGGACAGGTCATTGGGTATATTTAAGGCGGAGGTTGATAGGTTCTTGACTAGTTGGGTTACAAGAGGAGGGAGTAGGATGCGGTTGAGAGGGAAATACATCAGTCATGATGAAATGGTGGAGCAGACCCAATGGGCTGAATAGCCTAATTCAGCTTCTGTGTCTTATGATCTTATAGGTAAGAGGAGTATGGACAGCGATGGCCTATGGCTCAGGTGTGGGTTGATGGGACTGGGCAGAGTAAGAGTTTAGCATGAACTAGATGGGCCAAAAGACCTGTTTTATGACTCTATGACCACTTTCTTTCTTGTCTGAGGACGGTGTTCCCCTGGTGGCTGAATCAATATGTGCTCTCTTCGTCCAGTGAAACATTGAATGATTATCTTGGAGCTCAGAGCTCCATGTTAATCTGCATTAGATACACAGCTGAGCAGTTGGAGGACTTGTGACCAGGTTGCCCATCTGTGAAGCACCATCAGTTTAATGTTGTCCTGTTGCAAGGATTTTAACCCAAAGCATCAACAGTTCCTTTGCCTTCTCCCACATGCTGCTCGACCCAGAGTTCCTTCAGCCAATTGTTGTATCAGTTAAATGTTCTTGTCCTTGCAGGAGAAGGAGTTGAAAGCCCCACCTCCCAAGCACTCTGAGAGCAAGGTCGATGTGGATGAGTCTCCTGCAGATGATGCTGATGATGATGATGATCAATGGGAAGACGCCAGCGACAGTGAAGAGGAGGTTGTTGGAGAGGATGTGTCAGAGGGTGAGGAGGAGGCAGAGGATTTGAATGAGGAAAAGAAGGAAGATGGTGGAGGAACAAAGAAGCAGGAGGTGCAGAGCACTGACCAAAGTCCAGAGGTTGAAGCCAAAGACCAGCGAGTCAGGAAGTCCCGGGAGACACCCAGACTACACATCAAAGATGATGCCGAGATCCCGGCAGATACAGAATCCAAACCCCTCAGTCCGTTCTCGCTTGAAGGATATCATCCGGTCAAAGACTGGGCAGAGGAAGTAGAAATCGCTTCGCCCAGAACCAATGTGTTACAGAATCCCCTCCAGTCTGCCTCCACCGGCAAATCTTCCCAGGACGACATCAGGGCTAATGGTAAGATCAGTGAATGGAAACTTTCCACAGAGAATGTAGATTTCATTTGAATTTGTTTTCATATTAACTCCTGTTTTTTATATTCACTTTTCCCACTATTTTTGCTCTTTTTGTGCACTAGTTATTCAATTTGTATATAATGTTCGTTCATAATGTGTACACATCCTATGACATGGGCCATCGTGGTCTTTCCATGACCGTGATTGTTCTTGGGAAATTTTCCCACAGAAGTGATTTGCCATTGCCTTCATCTGGGCAGTGACTTTACAAGATGGGTGACCCCAGCCATTATCAATACTCTTCAGAGATTGTCTGCCTGGCGTCAGTGGTTGCATAACCAGGAGTTTTGACCTGCACCAGCTGCTCATACGACCATCCACCACCTGCTCCCGAGGGGAGACTTGCAGCATGGGCAACTGCCGGTCTTCCATACAACCTTGCCCAGGCCTGCGCCCTGGAGAGTGAAGACTTTCCAGGTGCAGATCCATGGTCTCGCAAGACTAACGGATGCCTTTCTTTCTTTCTTTATTTATTTATTATATATAAATGTTTACATATGATGCTTATATATAACATGCGTTTATATGTGCATATTATATCTATTATTTATTAAATACGATATAAATGATTTTTTCTTTTTGTCATTTATAGTTTATTTTGTGGCTTGCACTGTACTGCTGCCACAAAACAACAGATTTCAGAACAGAGTCTTGTGAAAATATTCCTCGCCCAGCCCTTTGTTCACACAAATGAGTATTACAGCCAGGGATTTTGATCAATTTAACTGAGAATTTTTACTTGTGAATCACATGCTCCTTTTTTCACAGTAGAACCCGAAAAACAGGGAAAATTGTGAAGCCTGAAAAACTAAACCATCACAAACTGAAATGTCAGCAATTCAGAAGTGTCCTTCCCCTTTGCTCAGTACTTAGTTGACCTCCCTCTCGCAGCTGTTACAGCCAGTAGTCTTTCTGGATAAGTCTCCATTGGCTTTGCACAACATGATAGAACAAGATTTGCACATTCATCCTTGCAAAATCGTCCAGGCAGTGCGAGGTTATTAAAGGAGCAGTGGTGGACAGTAGTCTCGAGGTCTTGTCAGAGATGTTCAGTTGGGTTATGGCCAGGACTCTGACTGGGCCACTCAGTGACATCAGTTTTCTTCATTTGAAGCCACTCCATGGTTGCTCTGACAGTGTGCTTTAGGTTGTTGTCCTGCTGAAAGATGAATTTCCTCCCCAGTTTAAGCTTTTTGGCAGAGGCTAGCAGGTTTTTATCCAGGATCTCTGTGTATTTAGTAGTATTCATCTTCCTATCAATCCTGACCAGATTGCCAGTCCCTGCTGCTGGAAAGCATAAGACCAGAAGATATAGGAGCAGGAGTAGACCATTCAGCCCATCGAGTCCGCAATCAATCATGGGCTGATCTAACTCTTCCAGTCATCCCCACTCCCCTGCCTTCTCCCCATACCCTTTGATGCCCTGGCTATCAAGAACCTATCTATCTCTGCCTTAAATGCACCCAATAACTTGGCCTCCACAGCTGCTCATGACAACAAATTCCACAGATTTACCACCCTCTGACTAAAGTAAACTTTTCTGCATCTCTGTTCTAAATGGAAGTCCTTCAATTCTGAAGTCGCATCCGCTTGTCCAAGACTCTCCTACCATGGAAAATAACTTTGCCATTCAGGCCTTTTAACATTCAGAATGTTTCAATGATATCCCCCCCATCTTCCTGAACTCCAGGGAATACAGCCCAAGAGCTCCCAGATGTTCCTCGTATGGTAACCCTTTCATTCCTAGAATCATTCTCATGAATTTTCTCCGAACCCTCTCCAATGTCAGTATATCCTTTCTAAAATAAGGAGCCCAAAACTGCACACAGTACTTCAAGTGTGGTCTCACTAGTGCCTTATGGAGCCTCAAGATCACATCCCTGCTCTTATATTCTAAACCTCTAGAAATGAATGCCAACATTGCATTCGCCTTCCTCACCACCGACTCAACCTGGAGGTTAACCTTTAGGGTATCCTGCATAAGGACTTCCAAGTCCCTTTGCCTCTCTGCATTTTGAATTCTTTCCCCATCTAAATAATTTCTTTCACCAAAGTATGACCATACACTTTCCAACATTGTATTTCATTTGCCACTTCTTTACCCATTCCCCTAAACTACCTAAGACTCTGTGCAGCCTCTCTGTTTCCTCAACACTTCCCACAGCTCCACTTATCTTTGTATCATTGGCAAATTTAGCCACAAATCCATTAATCCCATAGACCACATCGTTGCCATACATCGTAAAAAGCAGCGGTCCCAACACCAACCCCTGTGGAACTCCACTGGTAACCGGCAGCCAGCCAGAATAGGATCCCTTTATTCCCACTCTCTGTTTTCTGCTGATCAGCCAATGCTCCACCCATGCTAGTAACTTCCCTGTACTTCCATGGGCTCTTATCTTGTTAAGCAGCCTCATGTGCAGCACCTTGTCAAAGGCCTTCTGAAAATCCAAGTACACCACATCTACTGCATCTCCTTTGTTTATCCTGCTTGTAATTTCCTCAAAAAATTACAGAAGGTTAGTCAGGCAGGATTTTCCTTTCAGGAAACTATGCTGGCTTTGGCCTATCTTGTCATGTGCCTCCAGGTATTCCGTAATCTCATACCTAACAATTGATTCCAAAAACTTCCCAACTACTGATGTCAGGCTAACAGGTCTATAGTTTCCTTTTTGCAGCCTCCCACCCTTCTTAAATAGCAGAGTAACATCTGCAATTGTCCAGTCATCCGGTACAATGCCAGAATCTATTGATTCTTGAAAATTTATTGTTAATGCCTCTACAATCTCTCTAGCTACTTCCTTCAGAACCCAAGGGTGCATTCCATCAGGTCCAGGAGAATTATCCACCCTCAGACCATTAAGCTTCCTGAGCACCTTTTCAGTTGTAATTTTCACTGCACATACTTCAGTTCCCTGACACTCTTGAATGTCCAGTATACAGCAGATGTCTTCCACTATGAAGACTGATGCAAAATACGCATTCAGTTCCTCTGCCATCTCTGTATCTCTCATTATAATATCTCCAGCGTCATTTTCTATTGGTCCTATATCTACCCTCAACTCTCTTTTACCTTTTATATACTTTAAAAAAAAACTTCTAGTATCTTCTTTGATATTAGTCACCAGCTTCCTTTCATAATTCATCTTTTCCTTCCTAATGACCTTCTTAGTTTCCTTTTGCAAGTTTTAAAAGCTTTCCAATCCTCTATCTTCATACTAGCTTTGGCTGCCTTGTATGCCCTCTCTTTTGCTTTTACTTTGGCTCTGACTTCACTTGTCAGCCACGGTAGTGTCCTTCCATTCAAAAATTTCTTCTTATTTGTAATATATCCGTCTTGCACTTCCCTCATTTTTCACAGAAACTCCAGCGTCTTTTTACGCTCCCCTTGTGACAGCGTGGGTTTCCTCCAGGTGCCCTGGTTTCCTCCCGCAGTCCAAAGACTTACCAGTTGGTAGGTTAATTGTGCATTGTCCTATGATTAGGCAAGGGTTAAATCGGAGGATTGCTGGACAGCATGGTTTAAAGGGAAGGAAGGGCATATTCCACACTGTGTCTCAGTAAATAAATAAACTGTATCAACTGTGGGTGAGACAAGTCGAAAGCTCAATCTGTTGTTCCTCCACCTCCACCTCCACCTCGATGGGCAAGATGGCCTAATTCTGCCTCTACAGCCATTCAACCATACACATGTATACAGCTAAACGAAACCACCATTCCTCTGGGGCCATTCCTCTCCCCTTGCTCTGTGTCCCAGAGGAACGCTGTTTTAGCCTTGTCTCCCTTTGTTCTGTTTCCCAGAGGAACGATATTTCAGCCTTCTGTCCCCTTGTTCTGTATCCCAGAGGAATGATGTTTCAGTGTTATCTCCACTTGTTCTGTATCCCAGAGGAACGATGTTTCAGTGTTATCTCCTCTTGTTCTGTGCTGCTAGAAGCCTCTGGTCCAACAGCTTGAGTTAATGGTCATGCTTTTGTTTGGCAGCAGAGTTGGAGCCTCAGGTCGCCCCTACCAACTGTGATCCTCCCCCCTCCAGAGAACTCGCTGGGCAGGGGTCCATGGCTGCCACTGAGCCCGGTGAGATTGGAGGCCAAGATCCTCCTGCTGCGAGGCCAGAGCAGGAAACTGAGCGCACCGCTGACAACACGGCCACCATAGAAGCAGTGGAAGTGGAGGGAGAAGCAAGGTCCAGGACGGAGGTCAGCGGACATGCAGGTTAGTGCTTTTGTGCAGTACAGTCATACCTCTGATCCAAGCTACAAACGGCAGCCACACAGTAACACGGAGCTCAGGGTTAGTTCCTGCGGCACACTGAGGTCCTGGATTCTTCTACAAAAGGGATGCCCAGACATTCAATCTCCCCGTAACAGTCAGAATACCCCCGTGACTTCTCACATCATGTCCCTCCAGTCTCAGCTCCTTGTTTATACCATGACATCAAAATTACTCGTTTGGAGGGAGGTAGTTCAAGGAAAGGTTGTGACTCACTTTCAGAACGTTGAGTGAACATGCTGTACTGAAAATATTTTAGCTCGATCAGACATTGAACAAGTCTCCCCTCTGCTCATGACAAAGACCAAACCAGTTCCCCTGTGTGTCCTGGGACTGATATTTAGATTGTTATCATATTATAGAACTATAAGATATAGGAGCAGAATTAGGCCATTCAGCCCACCGGGTTTGCTCCACCATTTCATCATGGCTGATCTATTTCCTTCCCTGTCCCAATCTTCTGCCTTCTCCCCGTATCCCTTCATGCCCTGACTAATCAAGAATCTATCAACTTCTGCCTTAAATATACCAGTGGCTTGGCCTCCACAGCTGCCTTTGGCAACAGATTCCACAGATTCTCCACCTTCCGGCTCAAGAAATTCCTCCTCATCGCCGTTCTAAAAGGAATTCCCTCTATCCTGAGGCTGAGTCTTCTGGTTTTAGACTCCCCACCGGAGAAAACATCCTCTCCACATCCACTCCATTGAGGCCTTTCAACATTCAATGGATTTCAATGAGAAACTCATTCTTCTGAACTCCAGTAGGTAAAGGCCCAGAGCCATCAAACACTCCTCATATGATAAGTCTTCCAATCCCAGAATCATTTTTGTGAACCTCCATTGAACCCTCTCAAATGTCAGCACATCTTTTCTTAGTTAAGGGGCCCAAGGCTGCTCACAATACTCCAAGTGAGGCCTCAGTAGTGCCTTATCAAGCCCAACATTACATCCTTGCTTTTATATTCTAATCCTCTCAAAATGAATGCTAACATTGCATTCGCCTTCCTCACCACCGACTCAACCTACAAATTAGCATTTAGAGAATTCTGCACAAGGACTCCCAAGCCCTTTGCACCTCAGACTTTTGAATTTTCTCTCCATTTAGAAGGTAGTCAATGCTTCTACCAAAGTGTGTGACCGTACATTTCCCAATACCATATTCCATCTGCCACTTCTTTGCCTGTTCTCTGAATCTGTCCAAGTCTTCTGTAGCCTCTTTACTTGCTCAAAACTACCTGCTCCTCCATCTATCTTCATATCTTTCACAAACTTGGCCACAAAGGTATCAGTTCCATCAGCCAAATCATTGATGTATAACGTAAAAAGCAGTCCCAACACGGGACCCTGTGCACTACCACTAATCACGACTAGAAAAAAGATCCCTTTATTCCCACTCTTTGCCTAGTATCTTTCCTGTAATAGCATGGGCTTGTTGAAGGTCTTCTGAAGTTCCAAGTACACAAGCTCACCTTTTTTCCTTTGTCTATCCTGCTTGTTACTTCCTCAAAGAATTCCAACAGATTTGTCAGGCAAGATTTCCTATTTTGTTATGTGCCTCCAAGTACCCCGAAACCACATACTTAATGATCAACTCCCAACATCTTCCCAACCACTCAGATCAGGCTAATTGGCTTATAATTTCCTGTCTTCTCCCTGGAGAGTGGAGTGAGAGTTTGTTCTCCACATATTACTAGTCATGTTTCCGATCTAATAAGAGTGGCCACATTTCAAAATGTATTTCATTGGTTTTAATTTGCTTGGAAATGTAATGAAACATCATACACATCTTGTATGGAACTAGTAACTCACTGCTTATTAATACACAGAACATTACTGCACAATACAGGCCCTTTAGCCCACAATGTTGTGCCAACCCTTTAACCTAATGTAAGATCAATCTTACCCTTCCTTCCTATGTAGCCCTTCATTTTTCTATCATCCACGTGCTTAGCCAAGAGTCTTAAATGTCCTAATATATCTCTCTTTGCCACCACCCCTGCAGGGTGTTCCAGACATCCACCACTCTCTGTGTAAAAACACTACCTTTGACATCCTCCCCCCTATACTTCCCTCCAATCTCCTTAAAATTATGTCCCCATATTAGTCAATTTCACTCTGGGGTGGGGAGGAGTCTTTGGCTGTCCACTAGATCTGTGCCTTTTACTGTCTTCTACACCTCTATCAAGTCACCCCTCATCCTCCTTCGCTCCAATATTGTATGGTAGCCTTTCTTTGA
Source organism: Mobula birostris (assembly GCF_030028105.1). Taxonomy (NCBI): domain Eukaryota; kingdom Metazoa; phylum Chordata; class Chondrichthyes; order Myliobatiformes; family Myliobatidae; genus Mobula; species Mobula birostris. Next base: position 109,052,950 of record NC_092381.1, read on the forward strand.
TAACATGACCAATTCTTTTCCAGACGCTGCTTGCAGGTATTCTCAATACCATGAAATTTCATCTCTTTACAGTACTGTGCAAAAGTCTTGGGCACCCTAAATTTTTTAATATAAATTTTGTTTGAGGTGTTTTTTTTGTCCTCTGCATTAGTGTGTCAGATCAATAGACCAAAGATTTCCAGACATTAACTTCTCTTTCTTTTCTTTTTAAATCTTTTTATTGAATAAGTATACAAAGGGTAAACCATAAAGGCACTAATACACTGTTAGAAATTACAGGAGATATTAATACAGAAGAAAAAATTGATACAGTGCAATTTAAACATAAAATAATATGGTAAAATAATAGTATACTAATTTTTATATATATATATATCAATAGAGAAAAAGAAAATAAACCCCAAAAAAGAGACCCCCAAAAAACCCCACCGTGCAACTAAACTAAAAGCAAAGCAAAGCAATGGGCTAACCTGGAAACAGGTAGAGTTAAAGAACTTAAAAATCACGTCCTCAAACCCGACCTCCATTAAAAAGAGTTAAAAAAAAAGGCAAGAAGGGAATATAAATATGGAACAAAAGAGAAAAAAAATTACATTAAATTAAAATATTGAATAGAAGATCTCCAGGTCTGTTCAAATTTAAGTGAGGAATCATAAAGATTACTTCTAATTTTCTCCAAATTTAAGCATAATATCGTCTGGGAAAACCAAAAAAAGGTAGTTGGAGCATTAGTCTCTTTCCAATGTTGTAAGATACATCTTTTCACCATTAAAGTAGGAAATGCAATCATTCTACGGGCTGAAGGGGTAAGATTACTGGAAATTTTAGGTAATCCAAAGATAGCAGTAATAGGATGAGGAGAGATATCTATATTCAATACCTTTGAGATAATATTAAAAATATCTCTCCAAAAAGTTTCCAGAGTAGGACAAGACCAAAACATATGAGTTAAAGAGGCTATCTGCCCCGGACATCTATCACAAAAAGGATTAATATGAGAATAGAAATGAGCTAATTTATCTTTGGACATATGTGCTCTATGAACAACTTTAAATTGAATTAGGGAATGTTTAGCACAGATAGAGGAAGTATTGACTAATTGTAAAATCTGCCCCCAGTCATCCACGGAAATAATAGAACCCAATTCTTGTTCCCAATCTGACCTAATCTTATCAAATGGAGCTTTCCTAAGTTTCATAATAATATTATAAATATTAGCCGTTACATCTTTCTGACATGGATTAAGGTTAATTATAGTATCTAAAATATATGTAGGAGGTAGCGTCGGAAAGGAAGAGAGTATAGTACTTAGGAAATTTCTAACTTGGAGATATCTAAAAAAATGTATTCTTGGTAAATTATATTTATTAGATAATTGTTCAAAAGACATAAGGGAACCATCTAAAAATAAATCCAAAAACCGTGAAATACCCTTAGTCTTCCAAATTTGAAACGCACGATCCGTGAAAGAGGGAGGAAAAAATAATGTTACCTAAAATAGGGATCGCTAGCAAATTGGTTGAGATCAAAAAATTTTCTGAATTGAAACCAAGTACGCAAGGTATATTTAACTATCGGGTTAGAGGCCAGTTTGAGGCGTTTCAAATCAAAAGGAAGAGAGGAACCTAAAATAGAGCCAAGTGCATAGCCCAACTTCTCAAAAAAAAAAATTAAGCATTACAGAAATGTTTGTATTTCGTTAAGCAAAGTAACTTTAAATAACGAACCACTTTTCAAATAAAAACTTGACTACTTTGTAGGTGTCTAGCCCAGTGCATGATTAAACAAAGATAACAAACAGGATGCTGATGATCAATGACATAATGAGTTGAATGAGCTAAATTGATTAACTGAAACAGAAACGGGTGTACAAGGAACAAATTGGGCGAAGGACAACCAAGCTAAAAGGTGAGGGTGTGGCTGATGTGACAGTTTAATCTTCAGATCATCAATTCTTACACCACGGTAAGAGTGAGCACAGCAACAGAACACGAGGTGGTCATCCTGTATCAGAAAGGTCTCTCCTAAGCAGAAATTTTGTGGCTGACAGGAGTTTCAAGATGAGCTGTCCAAGTTCTGCTGAAAAAGCACAAAGAAATGGGCAAGGTTGAGGACCAGAAACCAGTGGTCAGCCACAGAAACCAAGTGCAGCAGATGAGAGATACATCAAATTGACGTCCCTTCTAAATTGGAAAAAGTCCAGCACTGCTATCAGCTTTGAACTTGCACTGGAACCGAAGTAGACCCCTCTACAGTCCGGAGAAGTTTTATCAGAAGTAGTCTTCATGGAAGAGTTGCTGCCAAAAAGCTGTTCCTCTGAAGTGGAAACAGCCAAGAGACTCGCCTAAGCACGAAAACACAAGGACTGAGATGCTGAATAACAGTAGCAAGTGCTCGGGACTGACGAGTCCACACTTGAAATTTTTGGATCAAACAGGAGGCTGTCTGTCCGTAGAAAAGCTGGAGAGCACTACATTGACAAGTGTCTGCAGCCAACAGTGGAGTGCAGCAGAGGTTCCCTGCAAGTTCAGGGCTGTGTTTCTGCAAATGGAGTTGATGTTTTGGTTAGAATTAATGGAAACCTCAATGCTGAGAAGTACAAGCAAATTCTCATCCATCATGCATTACCATCAGGGAGGCGTCTGATCTGTCCCAACTTCATTCTGCAGCAGAACAATGACCTCAAACACATGGCTGAGGTCATAAGGAACTATCTTCAGCGAAAAGAAGAACGAGTTCTGCAACAGATGGTGTGGCCTTCACAGGGCCCTGATTGAGTCTGTCTGGGATTACCTGGAGAGACAGAAGGGAGACAGCTAAAGTCTGCAGAAGAACTGTGTGTGGCCAGTTCTCCAAGATGCTTGGAACAACCTACCAGCTGATTTTCTTATAAACCTGCACAGTAATGTACCCAAGAGAATTGATGCAGTTTTAAAGGCAAAGGCTGGTCACAACAAATATTGATTTGATTTTGTGTTTTTTTTTACTGTTTGCTGCTCTATATAGTAAATTTTTTGATATTTAGAAATTTTTCATTTCATTATTTTTGAAATCATCTTTGCTTTGCAGGATTTTGTTTTACATGTGCCTAAGACTTTTGCACAATACTGTCAGTGATTTAATTATAAATGAGAAAATCTGCAGATGCTGGAAATCGGAGCAACACACGCAAAGTGCTGGAGGAGCTCAGTCCTGCCGAAAGGTTTCGGCCTGAAACGTCGACTGTACTCTTTTCCTAGATGCTGCCTGGCCTGCTGAGTCCCTCCGGCATTTTGTGTGTGTTGCAGTGATGGTAATATTTGCTGTAGTGTAGGAGTTAGCACAGTGCTATTACAGTGCCAGTGACCTGGGCTTCAATTCCTGCCGCTGCCTTTAAGGGGTTTGTGTGTTCTCCTGTGGCTTTCCTCCAGATATGCTGGTTTCCTCTCACAGTCCGAAGATGTGCAGGTTAATCAGCTAGTTGGGTATAATTTGATGGGGCGGGCTCGTTGGGCTGGAAGGGATGTTACTGTGCTGTGTCTCTAAATAAAGTATTGATTATTTCAGGTTCAGGGTTCGATAACCCGTGATCTTCCCCTCCATCCAGTAAGGAACGTCACTGAATTTATATCACACCTCTTCAGAGTTCTGGCTCTCTGAAAGAAGAAAAGCAGTTAACCCATTCCTGCCCCTCTCCCTGATTCAACCGCATTACATGTTTATTGTCAGATAATTATCTGTTTCCCATGTTTGTATTTTTTGATAGATTCTCCTTCCACCAACGTTCCCTCTAATTCAGGGCTCCCAACCTGGGCTCCATGGACCCCTTGCTTAATGGTATTGGTCCATCGGAACCCCTGCTCTAAATTTTTTTTCACAGCTAAGTGGAGCAGTTGTTGTGTTATTTATTAATTGAAGGCTATAATGAAATATAGTACAGCAAAGAAAACCTTTTATGTTTCATAAACTCTTTCTAGCTGTGTCCAACTCCAGCAGCGCGGCCAAAAAGGCTAGATGCACTGGAGCACTTCAGGTGCTGCGGGGCTGCGCACCCATGCAGCTGAGTGGGAACAGTGCCCACCACACAGAACATAGAACAGTTCAGCACAGGAACAAGGCCCTTCAGCCCACAGTGTTGTGCCGAAACAGCTAAAAAGTAAATCAAAAAACACAAAAACTAATCCCTTCTTCCTCAAAATGTACATATCCCTCTGTCTTCCTCATATTCCTGTGCCTATTTAAATGTCTTTTAAAAGCCTCTAATGTATTTGCCTCTATCTCCATACCAGGCAGCACATTCCAGGCATCCACCACTCTCTGAGTGAAAAAAACTTACCCCTCACATCCCCCTTGAACTTCCCCCCTCTCACCTTCAATGCATGCCACTGTTATTAGACATTTCAACCCTGGGAAACAGATACTCCCTGTCTACTCTATCTATGCCTCTCATAATCTTATAAACCTCTGTCAGATCTCCACTCAGCCTCTGTCACTCCAGAGAAAACAACCCAAGTTTATCCAGCCTCTTGTGGTAGCACACACCCTCTAAACCAGGCAGCATCCTGGTGAACCTCTTCTGCACCCTCTCCAAAGCCTCAACATCCTTCCTGTAGTGGGGTGACCAGAATTGACCACCATTGAAAAGTGTCTTCACCTATCACCTGCCAGCTTGTTCTCCTTCCCCCCCCCCACCCCTCACAGCCTCCCTATTATGGATTCTTTCCCCCTTCATTTCCAGTCTTGATGAATGGTCTTGGCTCGGCCTGGAACATCAACCCCACTTTTTATTCTGGCATCCTCCGCTTTCCTTTCCAGTCCTGAAGAAGGGTCTCGGCCCAAAAATGTTGAAGAACAAATAACCAATCTTGAATTTTGGCTCAGTTCCTTCCCTCGCTACTGAGCACTGTTAAACAATGACTGCGTTTTTAAAATTCACATCTTTTGTTTTCAAATCCTTCCATAGTTGTACCAGCTGTATAAAAACTCCCTGAGATTTTTCTTGCCATCTCTATCTCCACCTCCAATCTGGCTGCTTGTTCAATCTTATTTTACCATTGGCAGCAAGGATCCCCCCCTCCCCATGCTTAATCTCCTACTTACAATCTACCCCTCTTTGAGCTGTTGGTCACCTGTCCTAACAGCTGTTTGTGCAATTTGTGTTTGACAGCCCTCCCTCCCCCATGAACCATCCTTCCTTTTGATATAGTTATTTGTTATGTGCTGTGTCATATGATGTGGGCCATCATGGTCTTTCCATGACAATGATTGTTCTTGGCAAACATTTCTACAGAAGAGGTTTGCTATTGCCTTCTTGTAGGCAGTGTCATTACCAGACGGGTGACCCCAGCCATTCAATCTACATGTAGATTGGGTGAACCAAATTGGTAAAGGTGCTGAGAAAGAGGATTTCTTGGAATGTATGCGGGATGGTTTTTTGAACCAACATGTCAAGGAACCAACTAGAGAGCAGGCTATTCTGGACTGGGTTTTGAGCAATGAGGAAGGGTTAATTAGCAATCTTGTCGTGAGAGGCCCCTTGGGTAAGAGTGACCATAATATGGTGGAATTCTTCATTAAGATGGAGAGTGACATAGTTAATTCAGAAACAAAGGTTCTGAACTTAAAGAGGGGTAACTTTGAAGGTATGAGACGTGAATTAGCTAAGATAGACTGGCAAATGACACTGAAAGGATTGACGGTGGATATACAATGGCAAGCATTTAAAGGTTGCATGGATAAACTACAACAATTGTTCATCCCAGTTTGGCAAAAGAATAAATCAAGGAAGGTAGTGCATCCGTGGCTGACAAGAGAAATTAGGGATAGTATCAATTCCAAAGAAGAAGCATACAAATTAGCCAGAGAAAGTGGCTCACCTGAGGACTGGGAGAATTTCAGAGTTCAGCAAAGGAGGACAAAGGGTTTAATTAGGAAGGGAAAAAAGATTATGAGAGAAAACTGGCGGGGAACATAAAAACTGACTGTAAAAGCTTTTATAGATATGTAAAAAGGAAAAGACTGGTAAAGACAAATGTAGGTCCCCTACAGACAGAAACAGGTGAATTGATTACGGGGAGCAAGGACATGGCAGACCAATTGAATAATTACTTTGGTTCTGTCTTCACTAAGGAGGACATAAATAATCTTCCAGAAATAGTAGGGGACAGAGGGTCCAGTGAGATGGAGGAACTGAGCGAAATACATGTTAGTAGGGAAGTGGTGTTAGGTAAATTGAAGGGATTGAAGGCAGGTAAATCCCCAGGGCCAGATGGTCTGCATCCTAGAGTGCTTAAGGAAGTAGCCCAAGAAATAGTGGGTGCATTAGTGATAATTTTTCAAAACTGGTTAGATTCTGGACTAGTTCCTGAGGATTGGAGGGTGGCTAATGTAACCCCACTTTTTAAAAAAGGAGGGAGAGAGAAACCGGGGAATTATAGACCAGTTAGCCTAACGTCGGTGGTGGGGAAACTGCTGGAGTCAGTTATCAAAGATGTGATAACAGCACATTTGGAAAGTGGTGAAATGATCGGACAAAGTCAGCATGGATTTGTGAAAGGAAAATCATGTCTGACGAAACTCAGAATTTTTTGAGGATGTAACTAGTAGAGTGGATAGGGGAGAACCAGTGGATGTGGTATATTTGGATTTTCAGAAGGCTTTTGACAAGGTCCCACACAGGAGATTAGTGTGCAAACTTAAAGCACACGGTATTGGGGGTAAGGTATTGGTGTGGGTGGAGAGTTGGTTAGCAGACAGGAAGCAAAGAGTGGGAATAAACGGGACCTTTTCAGAATGGCAGGCGGTGACTAGTGGGGTACCGCAAGGCTCAGTGCTGGGACCCCAGTTGTTTACAATATATATTAATGACTTGGATGAGGGAATTAAATGCAGCATCTCCAAGTTTGCGGATGACACGAAGCTGGGTGGCAGTGTTAGCTGTGAGGAGGATGCTAAGAGGATGCAGGGTGACTTGGATAGGTTGGGTGAGTGGGCAAATTCATGGCAGATGCAATTTAATGTGGATAAATGTGAAGTTATCCACTTTGGTGGCAAAAATAGGAAAACAGATTATTATCTGAATGGTGGCCGATTAGGAAGAGGGGAGGTGCAACGTGACCTGGGTGTCATTATACACCAGTCATTGAAAGTGGGCATGCAGGTACAGCAGGCGGTGAAAAAGGCGAATGGTATGCTGGCATTTATAGCGAGAGGATTCGAGTACAGGAGCAGGGAGGTACTACTGCAGTTGTACAAGGCCTTGGTGAGACCACACCTGGAGTATTGTGTGCAGTTTTGGTCCCCTAATCTGAGGAAAGACATCCTTGCCATAGAGGGAGTACAAAGAAGGTTCACCAGATTGATTCCTGGGATGGCAGGACTTTCATATGAAGAAAGACTGAATGAACTGGGCTTGTACTCGTTGAAATTTAGAAGATTGAGGGGGGATCTGATTGAAACGTATAAGATCCTAAAGGGATTGGACAGGCTAGATGCAGGAAGATTGTTCCCGATGTTGGGGAAGTCCAGAACAAGGGGTCACAGTTTGAGGATAAAGGGGAAGCCTTTTAGGACCGAGATTAGGAAAAACTTCTTCACACAGGGAGTGGTGAATCTGTGGAATTCTCTGCCACAGGAAGCAGTTGAGGCCAGTACATTGGCTATATTTAAGAGGGAGTTAGATATGGCCCTTGTGGCTACGGGGATCAGGGGGTATGGGGGGAAGGCTGGGGCGGGGTTCTGAGTTGGATGATCAGCCATGATCATAATAAATGGCGGTGCAGGCTCGAAGGGCCGAATGGCCTACTCCTACACCTATTTTCTATGTTTCTATGTTTCTATTATCAATACTCTTCAGAGACTGTCTGCCTGGCGTCAGTGGTCACATAACCTGGATGTGATATGCACCAGCTGCTCATACAACCATCCACCACCTGCTCCCGTGGCTTCAAGTGACCCTGATTTGGGGGGGGTGGGGGGGTGGAAGGGCTAAGCAGGTGCTACTCCTTGCTCAAGGGTGACCTGCAGGCTAGCAGAGGGAAGGAGCACCTTACACCTCCTTTAGTAGAGACGTATCTCCACCCGATTTGATATATTAAAGTTCCCAAGTACACTCAGTGGCCACTTTATTAGGTACAGGAGTGTAACCAGTATGATCTTAAAGTCCATCCACTTTAAGGTTCGATGTGGTGTGCATTTAGAGGTGCTCTCCTGCACACTACTGTTGTAGAACGTGGCTATTTGAGTTACTGTCACTGCCTTGTCAGCTTGAAGCAGTCTGGCCATTCTCCTCCGACCTCTCTCATTAGCAAGGTGTTTTCACCCGCCGAGCTGCTGCTCACTGAGTGTTTTTTGTTTTTCACACCATTCTCTGTAAACTCTAGAGACTGTTGTGCGTGGAAAACCCAGGAGATCAGCAGTTTCTGAGGTACTCAAACCACCCCATCTGACACCCACAATCATTCCACAGTCAAAGTCACTGAGATCACATTTCTTCCCAATTCTGACGTTTGGTCTGAACAACAACTGAACCTCTTGACCACGTTTGCCTACTTTTAGCCATTGAGTTGCTGCCAGATGATTGGCTGGTTAGTGTACCTAATAAAGTGGCCACTGAATAGAAATTAAAACAGTTTTCCTTGTCTACTGAGGAGCCCTGCTCATTATCCCGCTACCCTGTCTGCAGGCACGATACCCTCTTGTTTGGCATGGTAACGTAGGCACAGCACTTTACAGTACTAGCGACTCGAGTTCAATTCTGCAATGCTGCCTGTAAGAAGTTTGTATGCTCTCCCCATGACTCCGGGTGCTCCAGTTCTCCCTCTCAGTCCAACGATGTGCCAGTTGGTAGATTAATCGGATCATTGAAAATTGTTCAGTGATTAGGCTAGGGTTAAATCGGGATTGCTGGGGCTGGCACATGGCTCGAAGGCCGGATGGTCTATTGCACACTGTATCCCAATAAATAAATACCGTCTCCAAGGGCTTGATTCTTCTCCTAATCTCCTCCTGTACATTGGGGTTGTTCCCCATTCAGGTAGGTATTCTGAATATACAGTAACAGACTACAACAAACTCAGAGTGGTTCAAATTATATGCGAGTTTATTACTTGCAAGGGAAGACTATCTCTGTATGTTAAGTCATCGGTAGGTAGCTTCAATCTTACAGCTCAAAACAGTTAACTTTTATATGTTTGCAGAGTCCAGTAATTCATCAACTTCATGTCTTTGAGGTGGTTCCATCCCTTAATAGCATTCCTGTCTTATCTCACATTTGTCTTTAATGAGCCCATTTGTCTTTGAGGCTTCTCCTCTCCAACAGCTGTGTCATATTTTTCTCTGCTTTCAATCATGTAATGTCAAAACACTCCCTGCTCTGAATAACATACCCTTGCAAGCTTGCTATCCACCCGTATCAGCAAACCAGCAAAGCACTCTGGAATCACACAGGTTCCATTTTGTCACATTACATCTTGCAAAAGTTATAAATTCATAAAGACTTCAGGGTTACAGATTTATTTCCACAGCATTCATAGAACAGCACAGTACAGAACCTTTGGCCCATGATGTTGTGCCGACTTTTTAACCTACTCTACGATCAATCCAAGATCATTTCTATGCTCTGCTTTAGCAGATGTGTTACCACAGATGTTTGGCTGAAAATGTAATTGCATGTTGACATTTTGGATGTACAATAATTTCTGGGCCGTTCGTTGTCTGCTTTTGTTAAACACTAATGTTTCTAGAGTGCACACTAACTTTTCTTTTCCCCTCTCTGAAGGCGAAGCTTCCAGCGACACGTCGCAGAAGACGGACTGTGTGGAAGGAGATGAGCCTATCTCAGGTGCAGTTCGCATCACCAGCTTTGAGACGGTTTGCTTTCGTAAGACTCCCCTCTCTCTGGGCTAAGCTCTCTCTCTTGAGCCTGACTAACTCCAAAAAAAAAAATCTTTGCTTAACCAATCAAGGCAGCATGTCTAACATCAAACCCAACAAAAAGCAGGCGTTAACGGCTGTTTGGTGCAAAGTTGCCGATGTTGGTCTCTGCTGCGTGAGGCACAAGACTCTGTGACAAAATCCATGACTGTTAGTCCGAACTGCTCCTGATTCTTCTGTCTCTCTGCTCTCCCTGTCTCACTGAACGCACGTGGCTCTGAGATTTCTGGCTTTTCTGCTGCTCTCTCTAACTGGAGAGTGGAATACTCTACTGAGACACAGGATTTCTCCACAAACCCTCAAAGCCCAGCACACCATCTGAAAATCTTGTGTATATCATCTGGGCACCAGATATCTGACTGTTTTTTTAAAGTAGACATTACCATTTGACCAACAATGTAGATTCCTTTTAGTTATTGACATAGAAAAGCACACGTGGATTTGAAGCATTGCTTTATTTTTACTTGGGGATACAACAGAGTAACAGGCCCTTCCAAAGAGTCTGCAGCACCTGATTACATCCACATGACCAATTAACCTACTAACCCGGACATCTTCAGAATGTGGGAGGAAACCGGAGCACCCGGAGGAAACCCACCCGGTCGCAGGAAGGACGTACAAACTCCTTACAGGCAGCAACCTGGGTTCACTGGCACTAATCGCTACGCCGTGGTGCCAACTTCCCTTTACCCTTCCATGTCCTTAGTCTGTGTGAGTGTGTGTGTGAGGCCACTGTCTGGGATTCTGTAAAACACCAAACATGGGCCCTGAAGTCAGTCGTTTAAAATGGAATAGGTTGGAGCTGCATGAGGCCTTTCAAGGCCATATCGTGTCTACATCCTAGCCTGATGACCGATGTGCAAGAGTGTATTGATTCCATCCGGGGCAGCCTGGTCAGTTTATTGCTAATACAGTGCTAGTGATTTGTGTTCAATTCTGCTGCTCTCTATAAGGAGTTTGTAATTATCCCCGTGACCCTCTGGGTGCCCCAGTTTCCTCCCACAGTCCTAAGATATGCAGATTAGTAGGTTGTAACTGGGCGGTGCGGGGACTGTTGCCATGCTGAACCTTGAACTAAAATATGAGAGCATAAGACAGAGAAGCCATTCAGCCCGTCAAGTCTACTTTGCCATTCTATCATCCCGCTCAATCCCAGAGGGAATATTCTGGAAAACCACGTCCACAGCCCTTGGAGGGAGAAAGTTGTAGACTTGTAACTTTCTCAGTTTGATGAAATTCTCTTTAAGATGATCCTTTCACCCCAAGACTCAGTGGTTCTAGACTTTGGGCAGCATCATCTGTGCTGTCAGTCCTTCTCAGAACCTGTTAGTCTTGATGAGGTGGCCTCTCTTGCTTCTAAGCCCCGGGGAATATTGGGATTGAAAGTGGAAGAGCCATAAGTCCATTCCCCAGGTTGGGGAGAAAACTGAGATGGTAAATAAATGGGGTGTGTATTCATACCCGCTGTGTGGTTGGGCTTGGTTATGTCGGATTTTTTTTTTTGTTCTCTTGTGCTGTTGGTTTGCTGCATTGCTGGTCTTTCTACTGCCCGTTATGCCGCTGCCATTTAGGGCGGCAATGAAGGTGCTCAATCTCTGGCGGTGACTTTGTTGTGTCATTAACTCACACTGCTGTCAGTTGTACAAATCCCGGGTGGAGACTCAGGAATACCGTCACAGTCAGATGTAGAAAGATTTTCCATTGGTATTTCCATAACAATTTTACTAATCAGGGTTGTCAACCCTGAGCTGAACCCCAGCCCCCTGAACCCAGAGGACAGGTGGACTGCTCTTAGTCTAGCCTCTACCCTTTGACCTGTTGGGCATGGGTGACCCTAGCAAGAGCCAAAGCACAAAGCCCCAACTCCAGACAACAGAGCTCTCCAGGTTATTGAGGCACGCAAGCCTCCAAGCCAGGATAAGATTGTGGTCCTCTTGGAGGCTGCATTGCTGGAAATTGCCATTTAATTTAATCAGTTATTATCTTGGATGTCCAGGAAATTATCGGCTTTGGCTTGCATTCTATTTTCAATGGTTTAAGTATTCTGCTTGAACAATTCAATGTACAGTGATGGTGCAGACATTACTACTAGTGCCAAATTTATCCACAAAGTGCTGGAGGAACTCAGCAGGTCAGGCAACAACTAAAGCAGGGGTTCCCAACTTTTTTTTACGCCTGGACCAATACCATTAAGCAAGGGGTCTGTGGTTCCCAGATTGGGAATCCCTAATCTGGAGAGGGGACCTGATGAAGGGTCGTGGTCTGAAACATCAGCTGTTCATTTCCCTCCATAGATGCTACCTGACCTGCTGAGTTCCTCCAGCATTGTGTGTGTGTGTGTTTTCTTACATCTTACTCTGGATTTCCAGCATCTGCAGAATCTCATGAATTTGAATGCTCACGTGATATCTTCTTGAGGCATTCCACTCCTAACACTCTACTCTGTTTTTTGTTCCATGATATACCCTAGAATACCCCAACCTCCATGGAGTTCTAGAATATCCATAACTCTGTTGAATTCTAAAATACACATAACCCAGTTGAATTCTAGAATACCCGTGTCTGTGTTAAATTCTAGAACGCACACGGCCCTGCTGAGTGCTAGAATGCCCACAACTCTGTTGAATTCTAGAATACACATGACCCTGTTGAATTCTGGATAACCCATAAACTCCGTCGACTCCTAGAACACCTGTGACTCTGAATTCTAGAATACTCCTAACTCCGTTGAATTGTAGAATACCCTAACTCCTTTGAATTCTGAAATACCACTACTTCCCTTGAACCCTTTTTGTTCCAGTGTGAAACACCACATTTGCATTTCACTAGTGACTTTCACATCCTTTATAGAACTTTTGTAAGGCATCCATAACCAATGAATCAATTTTGAATCTTTTGACTAAAGTATAATCAGGCTTTTTGGAACAGAACGTTACTGTACAGTTCAGGTCCTTGGCCCACAAAGTTGTGCTGACCTTTTAACCTACTCTAGGATCAATCTAACCCTTCCCTCCCACATAGCCCTGGTGGTTTCTGAAATGGGAAAACCAGATTACATAATAAGAAGTAAATTAAAGGAGCAGATAGTTTTTAAGATGGTGTTAGTTGATGAACAAATATTATCTAAAATATTATCCAACGTGAGGATGAAGCAACCGTGGCAGACAAGGAAAGTCCAAGCTACCATAAAAGCAAAAGAGAAGGCATATAATAGTGCAAAAATTAGTGGGAAATTAGAGGATTGGGAAATGTTTAAAAACTAACAGAAGGCACCAGAAAAAATCGTAAGGAGGAAAAAGATGAAATATGAAGGTAAGCTAGCCAATAATATCAAAGAAGCCAGAAGTTTTTTCAAAGAGAGGTGAGAGTGGATGCTGGACCACTGCAAAATTACACTGAACAGATAGTAATTGTTGACAAGGAAATGGCGGACAAACCGAATAAATATTTTGCATCAATCTAAACTGTGGAAGACACTATCAGTATGCTGGAAGTTCGAGAGTGTCGGAGGCCATTACTGAGGAGAAGATGCTTGGGAAACTGAAAGGTCTGAAGGTAGATAAGTCACCTGGACCAGATAATGTACACCCCAGGATTCTGAAAGAGGTGGCTGAAGAGATTGCGGAGGCATTAGTACTGATCTTTCAAGGATCATTGGATTCTGGCATGGTTCCGGAGGACTGGAAAATTGTAAATGTCACTCCACTCTTCAAGAGGGGGGGGAAGACAAAAGAAAAGTAATTATAGGCCAGTTAGTTTGACCTCAGTGGTTAGGAAAACATTGGACTGGATTGTTAAAGATGCGATTTCAGAGTACTTGGAGGCACGTGATAAGATAGGCTGAAGTCAGCATGGTTTCCTTAAGGGAAAATCTTGTCTGACGAATCTGTTGGAATTCTTTGAAGAAATAACAAGCAGGATAGACAAAGGAGAATTGGTGGATGTTGTGTACTTGGATTTTCAGAAGGTCTTTGACAAGGTACGGCGCATGAGACTGATTAACAAGAGCTTAATGGTGTTACAGGAAAGATACTAGCATGGATAGAGGATTGACTGATTGGACAGATTAGGAGAATGGGCAAAGAAATGGCAGATGGAATATGCTGTCAGGAAGTGTATGTCATGCACTTCGGTAGAGGAAATAAAAGTGTAGATTGTTTCTAAGTGGGGAGAAAATTCAGTATTCAGAGGTGCAAAGGGACTTGGGAGTCCTCGTGCAGGATTTCTGAAAGGTTAGTTTACAGGTCGAGTCTGTGGTGAGGAAGGTAAATGTGATGTCAACATTCATTTCGAGAGGACTAGAATATAAACACAAGGATGTAATGCTGAGGCCTTAGAAAGCACCAGTGAGGCCTCACTTGGAGTATTCTGAGCAGTTTTGGGCCTCTTATGTAAGAAAAGATGTGCTGACATTGGTGAGGGTCCAGAGGAGGCTCAGGAGAATGATCCCAGGAATGAAAGGGTTAATGTATGAGTAGTGCTTGCTGACTCTGGGTTTGTACTTGCTGGGGTTCAGGAGGATGAGGGGAAATCACATTGGAAACTGTTGAATATTGAAAGGCCTAGATAGAGTGGATGTGGAAAGGATTATTCCAGTGTTGGGGGAGTCCCAGACCAGAGGGCACAACTTCAGGCTAGAAGGACGTTCCTTTAGAACAGAGATTAGGAGGCATTCCTGTAGCCAGAGGGTGGTGAGTCTGTGCAATTCATTGCCATGGATGACTGTGGAGGCCAAGTCGTTGGGTATATTTAAAGCGGGGCTTGATAGGCTCTTGATTAGTAAGGGTGTCAAAAGTAGCAGGGAGAAGGCAGGAGAATGGGGATGAGGGAAAATAAATCAGCCATGATGAAATGGCAGAGGAAACTCAATGGGCCAGATGGTCTAATTCTGCTCTTTTGTCTTCTGCTCATGTGGTTACTGTGGGTTCTACGATTTTCAGAAGCTTGCTGGTACTGATACCGCCTCTTCTTTTTCCAGAACTGACCAGCCTAGACATTCTTCCCCTGCTTGCGGTACAAATCATGGACCTGTCCTCCTCCTTTTCAATCATTGTATCATATTTACTCGATAGTGTTCCCAAAATACTACCCTGACAGAATTGGAGAACCGATTCTGGTGGGAACTGGTAGAGTGAGAGAGGATTGGTGTAGTTTTGAATAAGACCATGAAGCAGAATTAGGCTATTTGCCCATTGAGTCTACTCTGCCATTTCATCACAGATGACCCATTTCCCTCTCAACTGCAGACGTTTTCCTGCCTTCTCCTTGTAACCCTTCACACCCTGACTAATCCAAGGACCTGTCAACCTCCCCCTTAAATATACCCAATGACATGGCCTTCACAGCCATTCCACAGATTCTAGTGAAAGAAACTCCTCCTCATCGCCACTCTAAATGGGCATCCCTCTATTCTGAGGCAGTGCCCTCTGGTCCTAGACTCCTCCCCACCATAGAAAACATCCTCTCCATGTCCACTTTATTGAGGCCTTTCAACATACAATGAGATCCCTCCTCATTCTTCTAAACTCCAGTGGGTAAAGGCCCAGAGCCATCAAACGTTCCTCATATGCTAGGCCTTTCAATCCCAGAACCATTTTTGTGAACCTCCTTTGAATCCTGTCCAACGTCAGCACATCCTTTCTCAGATAAGGGGCCCATAGCTGCTCACAATACTCTAAATGAAGCCTCACCGGTAATAAGTACTCATTGTGTCAGCCCCACTTCCCAGCTCACTGACAACACCCTGCGAGTGCTTGCTTTTTCAGCTTGTATCCCGTTCCCTCAGAAGTTTCTGTTGCATGTTCTTTCTGACACCAGTTGCTAAATGGAAAAGTGCTTCGTCAAACTGAATGCTGCTGCTAATCAAGCTCTAGTTCAACTTTATTGTCATTCAACCGTACGCAGGTAAATCATCAAACAAAGCCATGCTCCTCCTGACCTAGGTGCAGAACTTAATTACTCACTACCCACTGCACCAGTGGTGTTTAGGGCAGCAATGAAGATCCTCCATCTCTGGCTGTCATGCCGTCACACTCAGATGGAGAAGGATTCTTCACTGCTGTTTCTGTAACAGTTTTGTTTGACCAGTCAGGATTGTTAGTCCTGAGCTGAACTCCCGAACCTGGAGGACTGATGGACCATTCTTAGTCTGGCCTCTACCCTTTGACCTATCAAGAGCCAAAACATGAAGCCCTGACTCCAGCCAGCATAGCTCTCCAGGTCATTGAGGCACGCAAGCCTTCAAACCCTACAACAACGTTATGCTCCTCTTGGAGGAAGGTGCACAACACAGTACATATAATTCGTACAATACATATGTTTGTCCGGACCAAAGCACATAACACAGTACATATAACTCAGACACACAACATGTAAAGTAATATTACAACAAATAAATTAACAAATAATAAGGTATATTTATGACAGAAGTTAAAAAAGTGAGAAGTGTAACTCTACTGGTGTTTCATACCTGATGAGACCTGGATGGTAACAGGGAGTTCAGTCTTGTGGCTTGGGGACAAAGCTCGTTCCCATCCCAACAGTCCTGATGCTATGGTCCTTCCTGGCTGATGATAGGGGGTCAGAGATTGTAGGATTATTAATCACGGCCTTGTAGACTTAAAGAGATTGATGTATGATCAGCACTTTGTCATAATCTTACCAGCATCCATCTATGCCCTGCTTATGAGAGTTTGGATATGTTTTTTGATAAACTTTTAATCAGAGAATGCATTACAATATTGGGAGAGGGGATCAGGTGCTCCGGGTCAAATCTATTATGCACATTTGAATTAAAATGTTCAAGGTTCATGAACTTTATAAGTATTTGTGACTGTTAAAAGGACCTTGTCAAACATTCCAGTTGCTAGATTTATTATTGCTGTTGTTTGTATGCTCAAAGGATCTGTGTAGCAACTTTTTTTTAAAAGAATTCTTGACTGCCGTAGACCACAGTGGTGGCAGAGGTCATAAGGGAAACTCTGGGCCTTTTGTTAAAGGTACCTTTTCTAAAAACTTCCAGTAATTGCCCTCACCTACTTTACCATTCTCCATCCCTGTTTCCCCTCTCACTTTACCTCCTTGCCTGCCCATCACCTCCCCCTGGGCTTCTCCCCCTTCCCTTTCTTCCATGGTCTTCTGTCCTCTCCTACCAAATTCCCCTTTCTCCTGCCCTTTATCTCTTCCACCAATCAACTTCCCAGCTCTTTAGCTCACCCCCCTCCCCCTCTCCTGGTTTGACCTATCACCGCCACCTTGTACTTCTTCCTCCCCTCCCATCTTCTTATTCTGATTTCTCCTCTTTCTTTCCAGTCCTGAAGAAATGTCGACTGTTTACTCTTTTCCATAGATGCTGCCTGGCCTGCTGAGTTCCTCCAGCATTTTGTGTGTGTTACTTTTTCTATTAAAGCTTTTCTATAACCTGTGTTCTGTCTTAATGGTAAATGCATTTTCTCTGTCTGCTGTTTGAATACTAATGCACTCAGTAGTTAAATGTGGAACGTCAGATTGCAAGCACCTTTATATTGCATTGTGTCACAGAAACTTACTGATTTGTACCACTGCAGTTTCTGATATCTGTTTCACTTTCTCAACTTTCTTTTTTGTATTTTCTGACCAAATGGACAAGAATATTAAATATATGCTTGTTCTAAAAATCTCCAGCTTCTTGTAGAAGTCTTCAGTCATGTCATCTGCACTCTCATTCTCTTTATGGGATCTATAAATGGCTTTTTCACTCTCTCAGCCAATGCTGGGTGGCTCAATAGCACAACAGGTAGAGCTGTGGCCTTGTAGCTCAAGGGTCCTAACCTTGTGCATGTTTTCTCTGGGACCGGCTGGGCTTCCGTATTGAAAGGGGTAGTATGGTAGTGCAAAAGTTACGTACTTACTGCCCGGTTCGCTGCTGGTCCCCCACCTCTCTCTGTCCATACCATCGCACTCAGGTGTAGAAACATAGAAACATAGAAAATAGGTGCAGGAGTAGGCCATTCGGCCCTTCGAGCCTGCACCGCCATTTATTATGATCATGGCTGATCATCCAACTCAGAACACCGCCCCAGCCTTCCCTCCATACCCCCTGACCCCCGTAGCCACAAGGGCCATATCTAACTCCCTCTTAAATATAGCCAATGAACTGGCCTCAACTGTTTCCTGTGGCAGAGAATTCCACAGATTCACCACTCTCTGTGTGAAGAAGTTTTTCCTAATCTCGGTCCTAAAAGGCTTCCCCTCTATCCTCAAACTATGACCCCTCGTTCTGGACTTCCCCAACATCGGGAACAATCTTCCTGAGTCTAGCCTGTCCAATCCCTTTAGGATCTTATACGTTTCAATCAGATCCCCCCTCAATCTTCTAAATTCCAACGAGTACAAGCCCAGTTCATCCAGTCTTCCTTCATATGAAAGTTCTGCCATCCCAGGAATCAATCTGGTGAACCTTCTCTGTACTCCCTCTATGGCAAGGATGTCTTTCCTCAGATTAGGGGACCAAAACTGCACACAATACTCCAGGTGTGGTCTCACCAAGGCCTTGTACAACTGCAGTAGTACCTCCCTGCTCCTGTACTCAAATCCTCTTGCTATAAATGCCAACATACCATTCGCCTTTTTCACCGCCTGCTGTACCTGCATGCCCACTTTCAATGACTGGTGTATAATGACACCCAGGTCTCGTTGCACCATGAATTTGCCCACTCACCCAACCTATCCAAGTCACCCTGCATCCTCTTAGCATCCTCCTCACAGCTAACACTGCCACCCAGCTTCGTGTCATCCGCAAACTTGGAGATGCTGCATTTAATTCCCTCATCCAAGTCATTAATATATATTGTAAACAACTGGGGTCCCAGCACTGAGCCTTGCGGTACCCCACTAGTCACCGCCTGCCATTCTGAAAAGGTCCCGTTTATTCCCACTCTTTGCTTCCTGTCTGCTAACCAACTCTCCACCCACACCAATACCTTACCCCCAATACCGTGTGCTTTAAGTTTGCACACTAATCTCCTGTGTGGGACCTTGTCAAAAGCCTTCTGAAAATCCAAATATACCACATCCACTGGTTCTCCCCTATCCACTCTACTAGTTACATCCTCAAAAAATTCTATGAGATTCGTCAGACATGATTTTCCTTTCACAAATCCATGCTGACTTTGTCCGATCATTTCACCGCTTTCCAAATGTGCTGTTATCACATCCTTGATAACTGACTCCAGCAGTTTCCCCACCACCGACGTTAGGCTAACTGGTCTATAATTCCCCGGTTTCTCTCTCCCTCCTTTTTTAAAAAGTGGGGTTACATTAGCCACCCTCCAATCCTCAGGAACTAGTCCAGAATCTAACGAGTTTTGAAAAATTATCACTAATGCATCCACTATTTCTTGGGCTACTTCCTTAAGCACCCTGGGATGCAGACCATCTGGCCCTGGGGATTTATCTGCCTTCAATCCCTTCAATTTACCTAACACCACTTCCCTACTAACAAGTATTTCGCTCAGTTCCTCCATCTCACTGGACCCTCTGTCCCCTACTATTTCTGGAAGATTATTTATGTCCTCCTCAGTGAAGACAGAACCAAAGTAATTATTCAATTGGTCTGCCATGTCCTTGCTCCCCATAATCAATTCACCTGTTTCTGTCTGCAGGGGACCTACATTTGTTTTTACCAGTCTTTTCCTTTTTACATATCTATAAAAGCTTTTACAGTCTGTTTTTATGTTGCCTGCCAGTTTTCTCTCATAATCTTTTTTCCCCTTCCTAATTAAGCCCTTTGTCCTCCTCTGCTGAACTCTGAATTTCTCCCAGTCCTCAGGTGAGCCACTTTCTCTGGCTAATTTGTATGCTTCTTTGGAATTGATACTATCCCTAATTTCTCTTGTCAGCCACAGGTGCACTACCTTCCTTGATTTATTCTTTTGCCAAACTGGGATGAACATTTGTTGCAGTTCATCCATGCAACCTTTAAATGCTTGCCATTGCATATCCACCGTCAATCCTTTAAGTGTCATTTGCCAGTCTATCTTAGCTAATTCACGTCTCATACCTTCAGAGTTACCCCTCTTTAAGTTCAGAACCTTTGTTTCTGAATTAACTATGTCACTCTCCATCTTAATAAAGAATTCCACCATATTATGGTCACTCTTACCCAAGGGGCCTCTCACGACAAGATTGCTAATTAACCCTTCCTCATTGCTCCAAACCCAGTCCAGAATAGCCTGCTCTCTAGTCGGTTCCTTGACATGTTGGTTCAAAAAACCATCCCGCATACATTCCAAGAAATCCTCTTCCTCAGCACCTTTACCAATTTGGTTCACCCAATCTACATGTAGATTGAAGTCACCCATTATAACTGCTGTTCCTTTATTGCACACATTTCTAATTTCCTGTTTAATACCATCTCCGACCTCACTATTACTGTTAGGTGGCCTGTACACAACTCCCACCAGCGTCTTCTGCCCCTTAGTGTTACGCAGCTCTACCCATATCGATTCCACATCTTCCCGGCTTATGTCCTTCCTTTCTATTGCGTTAATCTCTTCTTTAACCAGCAACGCCACCCCACCTCCCCTTCCTTCATGTCTATCCCTCCTGAATATTGAATATCCCTGAACGTTGAGCTCCCATCCCTGGTCACCCTGGAGCCATGTCTCTGTGATCCCAACTATATCATAATCATTAATAACAATCTGCACTTTCAATTCATCCACCTTATTACGAATGCTCCTTGCATTGACACACAAAGCCTTCAGGTGCTCTTTTACAACTCTCTTAGCCCTTATACAATTATGCTGAAAAGTGGCCCTTTTTAATGCTTGCCCTGGATTTGTCGGCCTGCCACTTTTACTTTTCTCCATAGTACTTTTTGTTTCTACCCTCACTTTACACCCCTCTGCCTCTCTGCACTGGTTCCCATCCCCCTGTAGTGAACTAATCTCCTCATGCCTAGCCTCTTTAATTTGATTCCCACCCCCCAACCATTCTAGTTTAAAGTCACCTCAGTAGCCCCCGCTAATCTCCCTGCCAGGATATTGGTCCCCTTAGGATTCAAGTGCAACCCGTCCTTTTTGTACAGGTCACGCCTGCGCCAAAAGAGGTCCCAATGATCCAAAAACTTGAATCCCTACCCCCTGCTCCAATCCCTCAGTCACGCATTTATCCTCCACCTCATCGCATTCCTACTCTCACTGCTGTTTCCATAACAGTATTTTTTTTTAACCAGTCAGCGTAGTTTACCCTGAGCTGAATCCCGAACCTGAAGGGCCGGTGGACCGCTCTTAGTCTGACTTCTATCCTTTGACCTGTTTGGCATGGGTGACCCTACCAAGAAAGCCCTGGCTCCAGCCAACGTAGCTCTCCAGGTCATTGAGGCACGCAAGCCTCCAAACCCTATGGACAAGGTTGCGCTGCTCCTGGAGGAGCGTTGAGGTTAGGGGGCAGCAAAATAGCAATTCCCGCCACTGTCTGTAAGATATTTGTACTTTCTCCCTGTGCCCGCGTATGTTTCCCCCAGGTGCTCCAGTTGCCTCCACCTTTCCAAAGAATTATGGGTTAAGGTTAGTGAGTTGTGGGCACGTTATGTCAGAAGTGTGGTAACACTGGCAGGCTGCCAGCACCTGCTCGGACTACGTTGGATGTCGAATGCAAAAGGCACATTTCACTGTATATTTTGATGCACATGTGACATGTGAAGCTAATCTTGGTTACAAGATTGACTGGATATGTTACCCCAGATAGGAGAATCTGGGCAGTTGGGCAGTTCTCCGGGAAAAGGCTCAGGAGCTTGAAGACTCGTACAGCCAGATTTGGGAACTGCTTCTTTCCAACAGTGATAAAACTGCTGAACGGATCCTGACCCGGATCTGGGCCGTACCCTCCAAATATCTGGACCTGCCTCTCAGTTTTTTTTGCACTACCTTACTTTCCATTTTTCTATTTTCTATTTAAGATTTATAATTTAAATTTTTAATA
Organism: Mobula birostris; assembly: GCF_030028105.1. Lineage (NCBI taxonomy): Eukaryota > Metazoa > Chordata > Chondrichthyes > Myliobatiformes > Myliobatidae > Mobula > Mobula birostris. Next base: position 109,074,826 of record NC_092381.1, read on the forward strand.
TTTACTAATTTTAACTATTTTTAATATTTAATATTTGTAATCCAGGGAGTGGGAAGCGCAGAATCAAATATCACTGTGATGATTGTACGTTCTAGTATCAATTGTTTGGCGACAATAAAGTATAAGTATGAAGTGGGAGAGAATAGATTTAGGAAAACAAGTGGGGTGAATGGGACTGATGGGATTGCTCTGATGGCTGGCATAGAACTGATGGGCTGAATGGCTTTTTTTTATTGCAAAGCAAATAGTCATAGAAAAGTACAGTGCAGAAACAGGCCCTTTGGTCCATCTGGTCTATGCTGAACCATTTAAACTGTCTACTCCCATTGACCTAAACAGGACCATAGCCCTCTATACCCTTACCATCCATGTAGCTATCTGAACCCAGCTTAAATGTTGAAATCGAGCTGGCATGCACCACACTCTCACCACCCTTTGAGTGAAGATGTTTCTCCTTAAACTTTGCACCTTTCACTCTTAACCCATGACCTCTAGTTGTAGCCCCACCAACCCAAAATATAAGGGTCAATATGGTCACTGGACAAGTGTCTCTGGCTTTTCATCTGGACAAGGTGACCACAGTGTGCTGGATAGTGTTCATACAAGCAGGATACCACAAAACATAGGAGCAGAAGTAGGCCATTCGGCCCATCTAATCTGCACTGCCATTCCATCTTGGCTGATTCATTACTCCTCTCAACCCCATTATCCTGCTTCTCTCCTCAACCTTTGACACCTTTACTAATCAAGAACCTATCAACCACTGCTTTAAATATACCCAGTGTTTTAGTCTTCACAGCCATCTGTGGCAATGAATTCCACAGATTCACCACCCTCTGCCTAAAGAAATTCCTCCTCATCTCTCTTCTAAATTGTTTTCTGAGGCTGTGCCCTCTGTTCCTAGACTGCCTCATTGTAGCTAGGCTTTTCAATATTCGATAGGTCTCAAAGAGATTCCCCCACCCTTTCTTTTAAACTCAAGCGAGTACAGGCCCACAGCCATCAAATGCTCATGTTAACCCTTTGATTCCCAAAATTATTCTCATGAACCTTCTCTGGACCCTCTCCAATGCTAGCACATCCTTTCTTAGATATGGTGCCCACAATGCTCCAAGTGTGGTCTGTCAAATGCCTTATTAAAGCCTCAGCATTACAGGAGCAGACAGTGCATATCACAAGTCCTGGTTATGTGACCACTGACTCCAAATAGACAATCTCTGAAGAATATTAATAATGGCTGGGGTCATCCATCTTGTAAAGACACTGCCCAGAAGAAGGCAATGGCAAACCACTTCTGTAGAAAAATTTGCCAGGAACAATCACAATCAAAGACCATGATCGCTCACATCAGCACATAAAGATGATGATGATTACATCATTACTTCAATATTCTAGTCCTCTCAAAATGAATGCTAATACTTAATTTGCAGCCACTTTTCCCCTCAAGTCTGTCATATCATCAGGTTGGACCAAGGTCATGCTTTGTTCTCACTGTTACCATCAGGGAGGAGGTACAGGAGCCTGAAGACACACACTCAATGATTCAGGAACAGCTTCTTCCCCTCTGTCATCCGATTTCTGAATGGACATTGAACCCATGAACACTACCTCACTACTTTTTTATTTCTATTTTTGCACTACATATTTATATATATATTTGCTGTAATTCACGATGTTTCTCTATTATCATGTACTGCTGCCACAAAGACAGCAAATTTCAAGACATACTAAACCTGATTCTGATTGGCTGGATGCTATTGATGAAAAGTTTAAGCCCTTTCAAATGAGTTAGACTCCAAATTGGGTTGCAATCGAGATTTTCTCCAGTGTCAGAAGTGAAATCATTCCTGAACCTGTTGGTCTTGTGTGGACAGTTTGTGAGATGTTGCTCCATACTGAACATGGATTATAACTGGATCATTAAGACTAGCATTGAGCAGTGGCCCAGAATGTTCTCTGCAACTCTGCTCCGGAATTGAAAAAGATAAAACACAAGCAGGGGTGGTTATTGAGTCCAATGGGTGCATGAGTTCTGAGTGACCCCAAGCTGTGTGTTGGAAAATGGTCCAGAAACTTGGACGCGGTAAATCGTGCCCATTACTTGGTAACGTGACTTCAAAATGGTAAAAGAGATGCCAATCTGAGGGCAGTTTTGTACAGTGTGGTGGACGCAGGTAAATCCCAAGTAACTGATCCAACCAAAAAAGCAACTAGAATAATAGAATGGTGCCCCTCCTCCTTTCCGTCCTCCCGTGGTCCACTCTCCTCTCCTGTCAGATTCCTCCTTCTTCAGCCCCTAACCTCTTCCACCTGTCACCTGCCAGCTTCTTACTTCATCTCCCCTCACCCACCTTCCCCTCACCTGATCTCCCTATCACCTTTCCCCTAGTTTCCTCTCCCCTCTTCCCTTTTCCCATAGTCCACTGTCCCCTCCTATCAGATTCCCTATTCTTCAGCCCTTTACCTTTTCCACCTATCACCTCCCATATTCTTACTTCATCCACCCATCTTCCCCATCACCTGTCAGCCTGTAGTCCTCTCTCTCCCCCTCCCCCCACTTTCTTATTCGAGCTACTCCCCCCCGTCCTGAAGAAGGGTGTCAGCCTGAAACGCCAACTGTTGATTCTCCTCCATAGATGCTGCCTGACCTGCTGAGTTCCTTAAGCATTTTGTGTGTGTTACTTTGAACTTCCTGCATCTGCAGAACCTCTTCTGTTTATGACTATATTCGTGAATTGATTGCTTCACGTTTCCTGAATTCTTTTTTTCTGCTTTGGGTAGCAGCTGAGGAAATCAGACATCAAATCAGAGTTGTATTTAATATCACAGGCATACATACATAGAAGAGTACATCACAGGAACAGGCCATTTGGCCCTCAGTGTTGTGCCGAACCAGCTAAGAAGCAAATCAAAAACACACAAACACTAATCTCTTCTACCTACACAAGGTCCATATCCCTCCATCTTCCTTACACCCATGTGTCTATCCAAACTTCTCTTAAAAGCCTTTAATGCATTTGCCCCTACCAACATACCAGGCAGTACATTCCAGGCATATGTCGTGAAATTTGTTTTGTAGCACCTGTACTATACAATACTCACATATACTATATATATATACATGTACTAGACAGGTATATGGAGGAATTTAAGGTGGGGAGTTATATGGGATGCAGAGTTTAAGGGTAGGCACAACATTTCTTACAATAAGAAATATTTAATCTTCAATTTCTAAGTAATGCAAAAATATTGAGGTTGTGTTTATGGGTTCAGTGTCCATTCAGAAATCGGATGGCGGTGGGGAAGAAGCTGTTCCAGAATCATTGAGTGTGTGTCTTCAGACTTCTGTGCTTCTTCCCTGATGGTAGCAATGAGAAGTGGGCATGTCCTGGGTGGCAGAGGCCCTTAATGATGGGTGCTGCCTTCTTGAGCCATTGCCTTTTGAAGGTGTCTTCAATGGTGGGGAGGCTAGTGCCTGTGATGAAGCTGGCAGTTTACAACCCTCTGCAGCTTTTTTCAGTCCCTTGCAGTGGCCCCACCATACATCTGTAGATATTTGATATAGAGCAGGGGTTTCCAACCTGCGCTCCACGGACCCCTTGCTTAATGGTATTGGTCTGTGGCATGAAAAAGGTGGGAAGCCCCTTTTATAGAGACTTGTTTCAATTGGTACTGAAGATTACTTTGCAATGAATGAAAACTTATGTGTTTTTTGCCTTTTCTCCTAACAACATTATTGTTGTTGTTTGCAGGTTGACTGACTTTCGGATGAGGACGTCTACTTCAATCCCTGTGTGGAAAGGCACAGAATGATCTGTTGAAATGTATTAGATCATGTCTCCAAACTAGTCGGACTGAGGCGAGAAATTAGTGGATTCGGAACGGAGATTCTTAAAATATCAGCAGAAGTTATTTTATTTACACCAGAGGGTTCTCTTCACTTTTTCCAATTGCTAGTTAAACTGCAGCCTCTTTCTGCATTTTGTCCTCACCACCGGCACAAGAAGTGTTAACAAATTAGAAACAGGCGTGTCTTTGTCGTGAGGCGAAGGGAGCTGTTAGAATTGTATATTTTTGTGTCTAATCTGGGCAATGCTGTGGTGCAATAAATACTTTGAATCAAATGGTGGCATGGAGTTGAACAGACGCTAGTGGAGATTTAAACCACATTTCTTTTTAATACCCTAAGATATAGGAATAGAATTAGGCCATTCAGCCCATCGAGTTTGCACAACCATTCCATCATGGCTGATTTATTATCCGTCTCAATCCCGTTCCTCTACCTTCTCGCCACAACTTTTGATACCCTGACTAATCAAGTCAACCTTGAATTTGTGGTGTCCACAGCTGACTGTGGCAATGAATTCGAGAGATTCACTGCCCTCAGTCTAAAGAAATTCCTCTTCATCTCTGTTCTAAAGGGATATCATAGAAACATAGAAAATAGGTGCAGGAGTAGGCCATTCGGCCCTTTGAGCCTGCACCGCCATTTATTATGATCATGGCTGATCATCCAACTCAGAACCCTGCCCCAGCCTTCCCTCCATACCCCCTGATCCCCGTAGCCACAAGGGCCATATCTAACTCCCTCTTAAATATAGCCAATGTACTGGCCTCAACTGCTTCCTGTGGCAGAGAATTCCACAGATTCACCACTCTCTGTGTGAAGAAGTTTTTCCTAATCTCGGTCCTAAAAGGCTTCCCCTTTATCCTCAAACTGTGACCCCTTGTTCTGAACTTCCCCAACATCGGGAACAATCTTCCTGCATCTAGCCTGTCCAATCCCTTTAGGATTTTATACGTTTCAATCAGATCCCCCCTCAATCTTCTAAATTCCAACGAGTACAAGCCCAGTTCATCCAGTCTTTCTTCATATGAAAGTCCTGCCATCCCAGGAATCAATCTGGTGAACCTTCTTTGTACTCCCTCTATGGCAAGGATGTCTTTCCTCAGATTAGGGGACCAAAACTGCACACAATACTCCAGGTGTGGTCTCACTAAGGCCTTGTACAACTGCAGTAGTACCTCCCTGCTCCTGTACTCGAATCCTCTCGCTATAAATGCCAGCATACCATTCGCCTTTTTCACCGTCTGCTGTACCTGCATGCCCACTTTCAATGACTGGTGTATAATGACACCCAGGTCTCGTTGCACCTCCCCTTTTCCTAATCGGCCACCATTCAGATAATAATCTGTTTTCCTATTTTTGCCACCAAAGTGGATAACTTCACATTTATCCACATTAAATTGCATCTGCCACGAATTTGCCCACTCACCCAACCTATCCAAGTCACACTGCATCCTCTTAGCATCCTCCTCACAGCTAACACTGCCACCCAGCTTCGTGTCATCTGCAAACTTGGAGACGCTGCATTTAATTCCCTCATCCAAGTCATTAATATATATTGTAAACAACTGGGGTCCCAGCACTGAGCCTTGCGGTACCCCACTAGTCACCGCCTGCCATTCTGAAAAGGTCCTGTTTATTCCCACTCTTTGCTTCCTGTCTGCTAACCAATTCTCCATCCACATCAATACCTTACCCCCAATACCATGTGCTTTAAGCTTGCACACTAATCTCCTGTGTGGGACCTTGTCAAAAGCCTTTTGAAAATCCAAATATACCACATCCACTGGTTCTCCCCTATCCACTCTACTAGTTACATCCTCAAAAAATTCTATGAAATTCGTCAGACATGATTTTCCTTTCACAAATCCATGTTGACTTTGTCCGATGATTTCACCGCTTTCCAAATGTGCTGTTATCACATCTTTGATAACTGACTCCAGCAGTTTCCCCACCACCGACGTTAGGCTAACTGGTCTATAATTCCCCGGTTTCTCTCTCCCTCCTTTTTTAGAAAGTGGGGTTACATTAGCCACCCTCCAATCCTCAGGAACTAGTCCAGAATCTAACGAGTTTTGAAAAATTATTACTAATGCATCCACTATTTCTTGGGCTACTTCCTTAAGCACCCTGGGATGCAGACCATCTGGCCCTGGGGATTTATCTGCCTTCAATCCCTTCAATTTACCTAACACCACTTCCCTACTAACAAGTATTTCGCTCAGTTCCTCCATCTCACTGGACCCTCTGTCCCCTACTATTTCTGGAAGATTATTTATGTCCTCCTTAGTGAAGACAGAACCAAAGTAATTATTCAATTGGTCTGCCATGTCCTTGCTCCCCATAATCAATTCACCTGTTTCTGTCTGTAGGGGACCTGGTCACCCTGGAGCCATGTCTCTGTGATCCCAACTATATCATAATCATTAATAACAATCTGCACTTTCAATTCATCCACCTTATTACGAATGCTCCTTGCATTGACACACAAAGCCTTCAGGCGCTCTTTTACAACTCTCTTAGCCCTTATACAATTATATCGAAAAGTGGCCCTTTTTAATGCTTGCCCTGGATTTGTCGGCCTGCCACTTTTACTCTTCTCCTTAGTACTTTTTGCTTCTACCCTCACTTTACACCCCTCTGTCTCTCTGCACTGGTTCCCATCCCCCTGTAGTGAACTAACCTCTTCACGCCTAGCCTCTTTAGTTTGATTCCCACCCCCCAACCATTCTAGTTTAAAGTCACCTCAGTAGCCCTCGCTAATCTCCCTGCCAGGATATTGGTCCCCCTAGGATTCAAGTGTAACCCGTCCTTTTTGTACAGGTCACGCCTGTGCCAAAAGAGGTCCCAATGATCCAAAAACTGGAATCCCTGCCCCCTGCTCCAATCCCTCAGCCACGCATTTATCCTCCACCTCATCGCATTCCTACTCTCACTGTCGCGTGGCACAGGCAGTAATCCCGAGATTACTACCTTTGCGGTCCTTTTTCTCAACTCCCTATATTCTCCTTTCAGGACCTCATCCCTTTTCCTACCTATGTCATTGGTACCTATATGTACCACGACCTCTGGCTCCTCACCCTCCCACTTCAGGATATCTTGGACACGATCAGAAATATCCCGGACCCTGGCACCAGGGAGGCAAGCTACCATCCGGGTCTCTGGACTGCGTCCACAGATTCGCCTATCTGACCCCCTTACTATCGAGTCCCCTATCACAACTGCCCTCCTCTTCCTTGCCCTACCCTTCTGAGCTACAGGGCCAGACTCTGTGCCGGAGGCACGGCCACTGTCGCTTCCCCCGGGTAAGCTGTCCCCCCCAACAGTACTCAAACAGGAGTACCTATTGTTAAGGGGCACAGCCACCGGGGTACTCCCTATTACCTGACTCTTCCCCTTCCCCCTCCTAACCGTGACCCACTTGTCTGCCTCCCGTGGCCCCGGCGTGACCACCTGCCTGCAACTCCTCTCTATCAACTCCTCACTCTCCCTGACCAGACGAAGGTCATCGAGCTGCAGCTCCAGTTCCCTAACACGGTCCCTTAGGAGCTGCATCTCGATGCACTTGGCGCAGATGTAGACGTCCGGGAGGCTTGGAGACTCCAGGGCCTCCCACATCCGACACCGAGAACAGCAAACTGCCCTCACACTCATACTGCCCCTTTCCTCAAATATCCTTCTATTCTGAGGCTGTGCTGTTTGGACCTAGACTCCAACACGATAGGAAACATCCACTCTATCCAGGCCTTTCAATATTTGATACCCCCAGAGACGTTGCCAGCTTTCCCTGAGGTATTGGCACTCAGTAACCCTGTCCTGTCTGTCTCTGAAATGTAGTACGTCCACACTCCTCTGATTTATTTTCACGTTCTTTTGCTGAAATATTACTTCCATTCAACTGAAACGAGCAGATTCATCAAAGATGTCGTGGAGTACTGTAACAATGAGCCACATTTGTGGTTCTGTCATAACATTGTTATTGTGTCTGACATTGAAAGAACTGAGTTAGTCTGGGAAGTCACTGTTAGAAATTCATCATCATCGTCATCATTTTGTGCCGTGTCGTGTGACATGGGTGATCGTGGTCTTTTCGCGACCATGATTGTTCTTGGCAAATTTTTCCACAGAAGTGGTTAGGCATTGCCTTCTTCTGGGCAGTGTCTTTACAAGTTGGGTGATCCTAGCCATTATCAATACTCTTCAGAGATGGTCTGCCCAACGTCAGTGGTTGCACAACCAGGACTTGTGATATGTACCAGCTGTGCATACGACCATCCACCAGCTGCCCCCATGACTTCACGTGACCTTAATTAGGGGGAGGGGTGGCCTAAGCCAATGCTACACCTTACCCAAGGGTAACCTGCAGGCTAGCAGAGGGAAGGAGCGCCTTTCACCTCCTCTGGTACAGACTTATCTCCACCCCACCACCCGGCACCTCAGAACATGAGACTATAATGAGCCATTTTACCAACAAGCAACACACACAATTACGCTGGAGGAACTGATCAGATCAGGTCAAGCAGAATCCATGGTAGGGGTCCCCAACCACGTTTATGCCATTAAGCGAGGGATCTGTGGGCCCAGGTTGGGAACCCCCGATCAATGAAGAGGGATAACCAATGAATGTTTTGAGTTGAAACCCTTCATCGACATTTTGTGTGTGGTGCTCAAGATTTCTAACATCTGCAGAACCTCTTGTGTCTCCAACTTATCAGTGATGTGATTTTCCATACAGATACTAATGAGATACCTTACTTTTTCATAAACCGTAGGTTACTCTGTATTGTAATTACTTTTAATGTCTTTTATTGATTTCAAGATACAGCACAGAATGAGCCCTTCTGGCTCAATGAGTCCATACCACACAATTACACCAATATGACCTACTAATCTACTAATCCACGGGTTTTTGGAATATGGGAGGAAAACCCATGCGGCCTCGGGGAGAAGATATAAGTGACTTGTCATATGATGAGTGTTTGAAGACTTTGGGCCTGTATTCACTGGAATTCAGAAGAATGAGAGGTGACCTCATTGAAATCTATCAAATGTTGCAAGGCCTCGATAGGGTGGATGTGGGGAGGATGTTTCCTACAGTGATGGAATCTTAAGAGCTGAGAACACAACTTCAGAATAGAGGGGCGTCCTTCTAAAAGGGAGATGAGGGATTTCTTTAGCCAGAGGGTGGTGAATCATAGAATTCATTGCCAGATGCAGCTGTGGAGGTTGTCTTTACATATGTTTAAGGCAGAGATTGATGGATTCTTGATTGCTCAGGTATGAAGGGATGTGGGGAGAAGCAGGAAATTGGAGCTGAGAAGAAATATGGATCAAACATGATGAAGTGGCGGAGTACACTCGATGAGCGTAATTCTGCTACTATATTTTTATGGTCTTATGAACACTTTACAGACAGCGACAGGAATTGAACCTGGATTGCTGGCACTGAGACCGTTACTCTACTGTGTCCCCCAAATGAGTGTCCTAGAGCCTCACACCGATCACTCTCTGTTAAAAACTTACCTCTGACATCTGCTTATAGTTTCTTCCAGTCACCTTCAATGTAAATTTATTGTCTTTTCCAATATTTTTATTATTAATTTTACATATAAGAATACAGAGTACAAGAAAAAAGATCTTTCAATACATTATACTAAATCACATATAAAGACTCCTTACCTTATATTCAGGCAGATTAATTAATTCATAACATTGAAATATAGTAATTTTATTATATAAAAAAATCAAACCCACTACCAAGACCGAAGCTGATTAGTAAAGAAAAAAAGGAAAAAAAAATATTAGTCGTCATCTGTGCTTTACCAGCAAATCAAAGGTTTTGAAAATAATTCAAAAAGGTCCCCACAATGTTTGAAAGTCTTGGCTAGATTCAGAGATTGAACATTGAATCTTCTCTAAATTTAAACATGATATCACATCACGTAACCATTGACCGTGAATAGGAGGGGCCGCATCTTTCCATTTAAGCAAGAGCGTCCTGACCATAAGAGAAATAAAAGCCAATGTGCAAGTCAGATGACTCCAAAATAATATCCTTTCCTCCAACAATACCAAATAAAGCGGTGAAAGGATTAGGCTTAAAGTTTACTTTGAGAAGTATCGAGAAAATTTGAAATACTTCTTTCCAATATTTTCCAAGACTCGGGCATGTCCAAAACATATGAATGAGTGAAGCTTCTCCATTATTACATTTATCACAATATGGAGATATATCTAAATAAAAATGAGACAACTTATCCTTAGTCATATGGGCCCTATGGACCACTTTAAAATGTAGGAGAGAGTGGCGGGCACATAATGATGAAGTGTTAACCAATTAAAAAATTTGATTCCAAGTTTCCTCATAAATTGAAGTCTCTAAATCTTGTTCCCAAAGATTTTTAATTTTATCTAAAGGAACACTTCTCATTCCCAACAGCATATTATAAATATTAGATATAGATCCATTATAAAGAGGTTTCAAATTTAAAATTGCATCTAGTAGATTCTTATCAGGACTTTTAGGAAATGTACCTATTTGAGACCGTAAAAACTCTTATTTGTAGGTATAGAAAAAAATGAGTTTTGCTTGAACTATATTTAGTTGACAGTTGTTCCAACGAAAAGAGGCCTCCGTCTACAAACAAGTCCTGAAAGCATTTAATACCTAATCTGTCCCATTCTTTAAAAGCCACATCAATCATAAAGAGTTTTTTAAAAAATTAGAAAAAATGGGACTCGAAAGAGAAAATCACAATAAGCCAAAGTATTTTCAGAATTGTATCCAAATTCTCATAGTGTGTTTAACTACCAGATTATCAGTTAACTTGCTCAGAGACAAAGGAAGTGAGGATCCAAGAAGAGAAATAATAGAAAATTTATTAACAGAATTAGCTTCTAAGAAAACCCACATCGGGCAATCCTCATGATTAATGTAATATAACCAAAATGTAAGATTTCTTATATTAACTGCCCAGTAATAAAATCTAAAGTTTGGTAAGGCTAATCCTCCATTCTTTTTATCTTTCTGAAGATGAATTTTATTTAATCTAGAATGCTTATTCTTCCATATATAAGAAGATATAATAGAGTCAAGAGAATCAATGAAAGATTTAGGAATAGAAACAGGCAATGCCTGAAAAAGATATATAAATTTAGGTAATATATTCACTTTAATAGAGTTAATTCGGTCGATCAGCGATAACGAAAGAGGCGACCAATTTGATAGTATTCTTTTTACATGATTCAATAGGGTAAGAAAATTTTCTTTAAATAGACGCTTATAGTTTTCAGTAACTGTTACACCCAAGTAAATTGGTTTCTTACAATTTTAAAAGGAAGGTTAGAATTTGTTGGTATCAAATTATTCAAAGGGAAAAGTTCAGTTTTATGTAGGTTTAATTTATAACCTGAGAACTGGCTAAAACAGGAGAGCAAAGAAAGCGCATGGGGAAACGAAATCTCAACATTAGAAATAAATAACAGATCATCAGCGTACAGCAAGACTTTGTGAATAGTGTCCCTCCTTAGAATACCGGTGATATCATTAGAATCTCGAAAGGCATTGGCTAAAGGTTCTAAGGCCAGATCAAAAAGCAAAAGGCTCAGCAGACAGCCTTGACTAGTGCCACGTTGAAGCTTAAACGGTTTGGAATTATAAGAATTAGTGATAACCCTAGCAGAAGGAGCTAAATAAAGTAATTTAATCCACTGAATGAAAACGGGTCCAAAATTGAATTTTTCTAAAGTTTTAAATAAATAATTCCATTCGACTCTGTTGAAAACTTTCTCAGCATCTAGGGATACCATACATTCTGATACTATGTTAGAAGGAGAATAAATAACATTTATTAAAGTGAGAATATCGATTTCTGATAAACCCAGTTTGGTTATTGGAAATGACAGATGGTAAAATATTTTCAATCCTATGGGCCAAAACTTTAGATAGGATCTTAGTATCAACATTAAGTAAAGAAATTGGTCTATAAGAAGAGCATTCAGTTGGATCCTTATTCTTTTCAAGAATAAGCGAAATGGAAGCCTCATAAAAAGATAGAGGGAGTCTGCCCGACTTAAAGGAATCCAAAAAAACTGAACATAAGTGAGGTATAAGCAGTGAGGAAAAGATCTTGTAAAATTCTCCAGAAAATGCGTCTGGACCCGGAGCTTTCCTCAAACGTAATGAGCGCACAGCCTCAACAATTTCCTCAAAAGAAATAGGTTGTCCAACAACTTTCTGTTGTCGGCAGAAATTGTAGGAATGTTTAGTTGACCTAAAAAAAATTGTTCATTACAATGTTATCCTTAGAAGATTCAGAACTATAGAGTTTAGAGTAAAATTCTCTAAAAGTATCATTTATTTCTAAATAATCAGTTATCCTATCACCATTAGCTTTGCATATTGCTTTAATCTGCTGTTTAGCTATAAAGGTTTTAATTTGATCAGCCAATAATTTACCTGTTTTATCTCCATGAATATAAAATTGACTTTTATCTTTTAGGAGTTGAGTTTCAATTGGACAGGTTAAAAGGAGATCATATTTAGTTTTAGTTTCAACATCTCTTTTATATAAGGCAGGTTCTGGAGCCAAGGTATACTCTTGGTCTAACTGTTCCAGCTGATTGGCTAAATCACTTCTCTCTTTATTAGCTTTTCTCTTAATACTTGCAGTATAAGAAATAATTTGTCCTCTAATATAGGCCTTAAAGGCATCCCATCTGATAAGATTCGAAGTTTCCTCTTTATTCTCTTCAAGAAAAAAGTAATTTGTCTCTCCATTAAACTTTAAAAATTTTTTATCAGATAACAAAGTTAGATTAAATTGCCAAAATCTATTTGTTTGAAGAAGACCAAGGAGATTTAAAGATAGAAACACAGGAGCATGATCTGAAACATCAATCTCTTTATATTCACAGGATCAAACTGATGAAATCATTTGGCTATCAATAAAAAAACAATCAATCCTGGAATATGTATGATGGACATGAGAGAAACATGAATATTCCTTATGCACTGGATGAAAAAACACCAAGCATCAACAATGCCACATTTCATTAAAAAAATTAATAAACACAGCTGATTTATTTGGTAACGTAAACACTTGGAAATCTGCAGATGCTGGAAATTCAAGCAACACACGCACAATGCTGGTGGAACGCAGCAGGTCAGACAACATCTATGACAAATCTTTGACAAAGGGTCTCGGCCCAAAACGTCAACCGTACCTCTTCCTACAGATGCTGCCTGACCTGCTGCATTCCACCAGCATTTTGTGTGTGTTGATTTATTTGGTATCATTGGTTTAGAAGATGAACGATCTAAAACTGGATCTAAGCAACAATTAAAGTCTCCACCCATCACCAATGAGTACAGACTTAGATCTGGCAAAAATGGAAAAACAAAACGCTCAAAGAAACCTGGGTCATCTATATTCAGAGCATACACATTGGCAAATACAATTAATTTGTTGTTTAGTTTCCCTGATACTATAACAAAATGCCCATTCTGTTATACTGTACTGCCCTTAATAAGACCATGCCCAGATTGCATTCCATCGTGGTGAGCCCTGCGACAATCTTGAATGGCCTGTCTCCAGGACATAGTCTGTTGTTAACCGATATGACCTGTCGGGTTTCTTTCCTGGCCATATAGGTGAGTTAGTAGTGGCCTTAGTCTCTCTGAGTATCCCCTGGTGTTTTAGTTCCTCCACTATACCCTGGACAGCTGCCAGTGCATCTGGTTTTATAGGATACTGCTTATGAAATTACTTTATGTTGAGCAAAGGGAACTTTATTATCTATAAGGATTGAAACCTCTCTAACTTGGCCTGAAACAAGGAATGGAAATGAGATTCCCTCCATTGATTAAAAAGACGTGAATTGTCACACTTACATACATGGGTTTCTTGAAGAAAAGCAATTGGTACCTTATGTTTTTTAATATAGGCAAAAATCTTATTGCTTTCCACGGGGTGATTTAGCCCTTTCATGTAAAAACTAAGTACATTAATACTTTGGTACATTTTAAAACTATTTATAAGGTTAAAGTAGCAATCAGAAAAATGTATATTAACCCCAAATAATATACCTTGAGATATATTAGCTAAGCAACAGAATTGACTAGATTCCCAAATCAGCTTCAAAAGAAAAGAACTCCCCATCCTCCTCCCTCCTCCCAAAGAGAGAAACTCTGTCAAAGAACAACCGCTATCTACCTCCCCTAAACACATTCCCTTAGAAAGCCTGTTGGAACTGCTCCGAAGAATTCAAGGTTATTTACTGTTGCAACCAAAACTAAATAATGTACAGTGAAAAGCAAGCTTAGACAGGTTTATCGAACAGAAATAGCAATTATTCATACTGAAAAATATTAAACAGTCATTTTTTAATATGTAGTATTTCTGTTTTTGCAAGATTTTTAATCTATTCAATATATGTGAACAGTCATTTTTTGAGTCTAAAAATTCTTGCACCTGCTCCTTCATATAAAACCATTTAAATGATCCATCTTCCATTGTAATTCTCAGTCGAGCCGGAGAGCAAAGAGAGGGTTTAAAGTTTTGGCTGTATAGCTCCGCCATAGTTTTTTTAAACTTAACATGTTATGCCATAACTTCTAATGAAAAGTCTTCAACAACACAAATCTTTTCATCTTGGTAGTCAATCATACCTTTTCCATGGGCAGCACGAATCAGACGATTCTTTATTTGAAATTCATGGAAACATATAATGACTGATCTTGGTTTTGATTTGGAAGTCGATCCGTAGATAGGCGACCTGTGGGCATGATCAATCAAAGGCAGAGACTTAATAATATCAGGGAATAATTCCATCAAAAGATTTGCCAAGAATCCTTTAGGATTATCTCTTTCCGTTTGTTCTTTAAGTCCAAAGATTCGTAAATTGTTTCTCCTACTTCTGTTTTCCAAATCAATCATCTTCTGCCTCATTATTTCATTGGACTTGGATTGTTTGTCATACGGCTTTTGCAAATCATCCATTCTCTCGTCCAGTATAGTAATAATATCTTCATGTTCCTTTCTCTTCTTATCATGCTCGGTTAGAATTGCTTGAATATCGTCTAATTTCGTACCTATTTGTTTAATTTCAGCACTGATTTGTTGCGAGTCAGCCGACACTTCTTTTCTGAACTGTTGAAACTCCTCAGTACGCTTTTGAATAGCTTCCAAAGCTGCTTTGGTAGTCATAGTAATATAATAACCCATCTAACAGTAGTATTTCAAAAGGTTGGAGACAAAAGTAAGTAAGTTAGGAGCACCAGCAGAGGGCTGTTCCTCCATCAGCAGCCACCAGGATTGCTGGCACTGTAACAGCATTATGCTAACCATTACTCTACCGTGTCCCCCAAATGAGTGTCATAGAGCCTCACACCGATCACTCTCTGTTAAAAACTTAGCTCTGACATCCACTTATAGTTTCTTCCAGTCACCTTCAAAGTAAATTTATTGTCAAAGTACATAGTTGACACCATATACAACCCCGTGATTCATTTTCTTATGGGCATTCACAGTAAGTACAAAGAAGCACAACAAGACAGATAACTAGTGGGGAAAAAACAAACTCTGCAAATACAAAAAAAAATAAGAAAATAAATAAGCAATAAATACCTTGAACATCAGATGAAGAGTCTTTGAAAGTGAGTCCATAGATTGTGGGAAGATTTCAATGATGGGACAAGTGAAATTGAGTGAAGTTATCCCCTTTGGTTCAAGAGCCTGATGCCTGAAGGGTAATGACTGTTTCTGAATCTGGTGGTGCAAGTCCTGAAGCTCCTGTACCTCCTTCCTGATGGCATCAGCGAGAAGAGAGCATGTCCTGGGTGGTGGGGGTCCCAGATGATGGATGCTGCTTTCCTGGAATGGCAGTCCATGTGGATGTGCTGAATAGTGCGAAGGGCTTTACCGTGATGATCTCGGCTGTATCCACTACTTTTTGTAGGATTTTCCATTCGGGCCATTGGTGTTTCCACATCAGGCTGTGACATAACTGGACAATATATTCTCCACCGCACACGTATAGAAATTTTTGACAAGGTTTTAGATGACGTGCCAAATCTACGCAAGCTTCTATGAAAGTAGGGGTGTTGCTGTGCTTTCTTCATAATGACACTGATGTGCTGGGCCCAGGACTGATTGTCTGAAACGATAACACCAAGGAACTTAAAGTTGCTGACCTTTTCCACCTTTGATCCCTTGATGAGGACTGGCTCATGGACCTTTGGTTTTCTTCTCCTGTAGTGAGTAATCCGCTCCTTGGTGTTGCTGACGCTGTGTGACAAGTGGTTGTCGTGACACCATTCAGCCTCTGCCTTAAATATATCCAATGACTTGGCCTCCAAAGCTGCCTGTGGCAAAGAATTCCACAGATTTACCACACTCTGGCTAAATAAATTTCTCCTCATCTCTGTCCAAAATGGACATTCTTATGTTCTGAGGCAGTGCCCTCTGTTCCTAGCCTCCTCCACTATAGGAGACGTACTCTCCAAATCAACTCTATCAAGTCCTTAAAACTTTTGATAGATTTCAATGAGACTCCCCCACCACCACCACCACCATCTCATTCCTCCGAACTCTAACGAGTACAGATCTAGAGCTACCAAATGCCCCTAGCATAACCCTTTCAATCCCAGAATCATTTTTGTGAACCTCCTCTGAACTGTCTCCAATATTAGCACATCTTTTCTTGGGTAAGGGGCCCAAATCTTCTCACAGTACTCCAAGTGAGGCCTCACCAGTGCTTTATAAAGCCTCAACGTTACATCCCACACACATGAAAGTTGCTGGTGAACGCAGCAGGCCAGGCAGCATCTCTAGGAAGAGGTACAGTCGACGTTTCGGGCCGAGACCCTTCGTCAGGATGAAGTCAGGACGGGTGTAGTCCTGACGAAGGGTCTCGGCCCGAAACGTCGACTGTACCTCTTCCTAGAGATGCTGCCTGGCCTGCTGCGTTCACCAGCAACTTTCATGTGTGTGGCTTGAATTTCCAGCATCTGCAGAATTGCTCATGTCAACATTACATCCTTGCTTTTATATTCTAGACCTCTTGAAATGAATGCCAACATTGCATTCACCTACCTCACCACCAACTCAACTTGCAAGTTAACCTTTAAGGAACTCTACATGAAGACTCCTAAGTCCCATTGCACCTTGGAGTTTTGAATGTTCTGCCCATTTGGAAATAGTCCATGATTTTATTTCTTCTACCAAAGCGCATGACCATACAGTTCCTAACAATATATTCCATCTGCCACTTTTTTGCCCATTCTGTCAATCTATCTAAGTTCTTCTGCAGCTTCTTGCTTCATCAGAACTACATCCCCATCCACCTATCTTCATGTCATCTGACAACTTGACCACAAAGCCATCAATTCCATCATCCAAATCATTGACATATAACAAAAAAGAAGTGGTTGTAACACTGACCCCTGTGGAACACCACTAGTCGCTGTCAGCCAGCCAGTAAAGTCTCCCTTTATACCCACTCTTTGCCTCCTGCCAATCAGCTGATCCTCTATCCTTGCTAGCTTCTGTCCTGTAATACCATGGACCCTTGTGAAGCAGCCTCACGTGCAGCAACATGTCAAAGGCCTTCTGAAGACCTAAGTAAACAACATCCACCAATTCCCCTTTGTCTATCCTGTTTGCTATCTCTTCAAAGAATTCCAAAAGATTTGTCAGGCAAGATTTTCCCTTGAGGAAACCATGCTGACTATGACCTATTATGTACCTCCAAATATCCTGAGACCTTATCTTTAACGATCGACTCCAGCATCTTCCCAAGCATTGCGATCAGGCTAAATGGCTGATAATTTCCTTCTTTCTGCCTACTTCCTTTCTTGAAGAGTGATGTGATATGTACAATTTTCCAGTTCACTGGAACCATGCCAGAACCTTTGATTCTTAAAATGTCAGCACAACATGTTGGCCGAATGGCCAGTACTATGCTGCAATGCTGTATGTTCCTTGTGCTAAATGCAAGTTGAAGTTTCACTGTCTCATATCACTGTCACCATTAATTCAACAGCAATATAGTGTCCGTATTTCAAAGTTCAAAGTAAATTTATTATCAAAGTACGAATATGTCACCATATCATACCCTGAGATTCATTTTTGCAGGCATTCACAGTAGAACAAAGAAACACAATAGAATCAATGAAAAACTACACATAAAGACTGACAAGCAACCAATGTGCACAGGAAGACAAACTGCAAATACAATAGATAAATAAATAGATAGGTGGATAGATAGACAAACAGGTAGAAAGATCAATTGATAGATAGGTAAATAAATAAATATTGAGAACAAGTTGTAGAGTCGTTGCAAGTAAATCCATAGGGTGTAGTATCAGTTCAGAGTTGAGGTGAGTGAAGTTATTCACACTGATTCAGGAGCTTGATGATTGAAAGACAATAACTGTTCCTGAGCCTGGTGGTGTGGGACCTGAGGCTCCAAAGGCAGCGAGAAGAGAGCATGGTCTGGGTGGTGGGGGTGCTTAATGATGGATGCTGCTTTCCTGACACAGTGCTCATTGTAAATGTGCTCAGTGTTGGGGAGGGCTTTGCCTGTGATGGTCTGGGTTGAGTCCACCAAGTTTTGTAGGCTTTTCCATTCTTGGGCACTGGGTTTTCATACCTTTCAAGGTAGTAAAGCCAGGGAATCTTGAAAGACCTCAATAGAGTGGATGTGGAGAGAATGTTTCCTATGGTGGGAGAGTCCAACAACAGAGGGCACAGCCTCAGAATGGAGGGGCATCCATTTAGAATGGGGATGAGAAGGACTCAGAGTGTGGTGAATCTGGAACTTGTTGCCACAGGTGGCTGTGGAGGCCAGTCATTGGGTATACTTAAGGATTCTTGACTGGTCAGGGCACGAAGAGGTACGAGGAGAAGTCAGGAGATTGTGGCTGAGAGGGAAATGTGTCAGCCATGATGAAGTGACGAAGCAGACCCGAGAGGCCAAATGGCCAATGTTTCTCCTATATTTTATGGTCTTATGGCTTCAGTCATAGTACTTTTCCACAATGTCAACATGACAAGCACAATGTGAAGAATGGATCTTGTAGGGTGCACATCTCCAATTTAGAATTACATTTGACATGAGATCGATTGTTGTTTATTTTCATATTAATATGTTCCTCCTGTGATTGTAAAATAAATTTTCAAATGTTATTAATGATTCTCCTCTGCAGCATTAACACTTTCGACTTTATATCTTCATTTTACACAATTTCAGCTCCTCACCTAATATAGTTCCCCTGCATAATACCTGCATTTGACCAGTGTCTCTCTCTCTCTCTCTCCCTCTGTCTCGCTGCTGCCAGAGGAAGGTGCTGGAGGCTTGGGTCTGGGGCAAGGTTTGATTGGCATGGTTTGTGAATTGGACTCTGCATTTGATGTGATGATGTGTTACTGGTTATTCCTTTTTCATTGCTATTTTGCACGCTCTTGATCTGGCTCTGCGGCCCGCGGTCAACAAATGACCCGGCACTAAATTAGACCAAGCTGAACTGAACTGAACATTCCTGTGCTGTTTCAAGGTTTAATATTTAATATTCTGTGTGTTTTTCACACATTTTTGAATTTGCATGATTTATTCTTTTTTGTGCATTTGGTGTTTGGTGTTTTCTTTGAATGTGTTCCATGGTATTTCTTTTGTTTCGTGGCTGTCTGTGGGAAGACAAATCTCAGGGTTGTATACCGCATACATGCTTTCATAATAAATGTACTTTGAATCTTTGAATATGGGAGAATAGGAACAGGATTGTAATTAGTAGGTTGGCATTTTACACAATGCATGACGGTACCACAGTGGCAAATGGAGGGTATAGGTTTATACTGTCATGTACCCTGTGACGGGAATAAAGAACCAGCAGAGATGGAAAACACTTTGGAGTCCAGTATTGCTATAAACTAATAATATTTATTAGTAACTACGCAACACAGTAATATAAATGTAGATAAATCAAACAGATTAGCAATGATTATATATATATGTAAGTATATCAGTAAGTGTGGAAATATATGTATGAAAAACCAAGCTTCCTTAAGTCTAGGAGTAAAAAGATACAGTCTTATGATGATGAGTAAAGTTAAATTCGGTTCAGTTCAGTTCGGTTCGTGATATTGAGTTGAGTAGTGATGGAGAGAGAGAGAGAGGGAGAGATTTGAGTTTTTAGGTGAACTGACGCCGTCAATCTTCTAGTTGTCCTTCAAAATCCTTTAAAAGTCACCGACTGTGACTTTAACAAAGGGGACCGGTTTTCTGTGGTGGAGCTATCCCCCAGGCGAGGGTGGACACATGGAGAACTCCCCACCAGTCAATCCCTTTCCTTTCCACTGCAAGAGCGACAGATGATCCGCCTGATCGATCCTCCAAAATCCCACTTTTTCTGCAGGCTCAACAATGCTCATTCAGTGTCCAAACCATGTGTCTGAGGTCTATCGTCTGACCTCCTATTTTATCTTCCCATGCTGAGCATCAACTGTCACTCAAATAACTCCTCCTTCCTTTGTGTAAGAAATACACAAGCATGCCATGTCCTTGAAGAAAGTATAAAGAACCTGTAAGCAGTCTTCATCTCTCTCTCTCTCTCTCTCTCTTTTAAAAACAAGTTGTTGGTGTTAAATAACTCGCTCGCTCTCTCTTTTCAAAAGCACAGTTAATAGGGGTAAATGAGCACAGTTCATAGGAGTAATTCAGGATCCTGTCACAATACTAAAGAATGAAATGTAGATCAGATAGTTACCTTTGACAGGATACCACAAGCCAAGCATATTCCATCAAATGCCCAAGCTTTGTAAGTCAAAGTAAAAGCCAAAATAAATTTATTATCAAAGTACATGTATAGAAATCCATTTTCTTACAGGCATTTACAGGAATATAAAATACAATAGAATTTATGAGAAAATATATATTTAAAAAACTGTCAGACAGCCAGCCAATGTGGAAAAGAAGACAAAGTGTACAAATGAATAAATAAAATTGGGCGGTCTTTCATTGATTCTGTTCTGGTTACTATTCTATAGATTATTGAGTAGGCCTGAAAGAAAATGAATTTCAAGTTGTATATGGTGACATGTATGTCCTTTGATAATAAATTTACTTTGAACTTTTGAACTTTGAAATAATACTGAGAATAGGAGTTGTAGAGTCATCAAAAGTGAGTCTGCAGGTTGTGGAATCTATTCAGTGCTGAGGTGACTGAAGTTGTCCCCACCGGTTCAGGGTGACAAAATAAGAACATTATTTTGAATTGAAAGAACTAAACCTTTGCAAAGTGTTGCGGGGAATTCGTAGTTTATACTTTATTATACTTTATACTTTATTGTCGCCAAACAATTGATACTAGAGCGTACAATCATCATAGCGATATTTGATTCTGCTCTTCGTGCTCCCTGGAGTACAAATCGATAGTAAATATTAAAATTTTAAATTATAAATCATAAATAGAAAATAGAAAAATGGAAGGTAAGGTAGTGCAAAAAAACCGAGAGGCAGGTCCGGATATTTGGAGGGTACGGCCCAGATCCAGGTCAGGATCCGTTCAGCAGTCTTATCACAGTTGGAAAGAAGCTGTTCCCAAATCTGGCCGTACGAGTCTTCAAGCTTCTGAGCCTTCTCCCGGAGGGAAGAGGGACGAAAAGTGTGTTGGCTGGGTGGGTCGTGTCCTTGATTATCCTGGCAGCACTGCTCTGACAACGTGCGGTGTAAAGTGAGTCCAAGGACGGAAGATTGGTTTGTGTGATGTGCTGCGCCGTGTTCACAATCTTCTGCAGCTTCTTCCGGTCTTGGACAGGACAACGTCCATACCAGGTTGTGATGCACCCTAGAAGAATGCTTTCTACGGTGCATCTATAAAAATTAGTGAGGGTTTTAGGGGACAGACAAAATTTCTTTAGTTTTCTCAGGAAGTAAAGGCGCTGGTGGGCCTTCTTGGCAGTGAACTCTGCTTGGTTGGTCCAAGTCAGCTCATTTCTGATATTGACCCCAAGGAACTTAAAGCTTTTGACCTGTTCCGTGGAATTGGTAGAGTCATCTTTTGAGAAACTTGCCAGTGATAGCGTGGCCTCATGGAAAAGAAACTGTTGTGTGGCAAGGTTCATTCTTCTAAAAATGGATCGTGTTGATACAGCTCGGAACAGGTCGAGCCCCACCACCTATTTAACGCTAGCCCAATCACAGGACAATTTGCAATGACCAGATTACCTGCTAACCGGTAGGTCTTTGGACTGCGCTCACGGGGAGGAACATGCAAACTTCTCCCCAGGCGGCGCCGGAATTGAACTCGCAACTCCAAACTCCCACGCTGTAATAGCGTCGCTTAACCGCTAGGCTACCGGGGTGCCCTGAAGTCTTGGAGTAGTCTGGAAGAAACTATTTCCAGTGGTTCTAACTAGAGGATTTAATGCTAAAAAAAAAGAGCCAAGAGAGTGGACACAACGAGTTGTAAATGAAAATTATATAAAACGGTTTTTAAACTATTTTATAAAGATTCGCTTTATTTATCACATATGCATGGAAGCATATGGTGAAATGCATCATTTTCCCTCAAAGCCGAACACAGTCCAAGGATGTGCTGGGGGAAGCAGCCCGCCACGCTTCCGGCGCCATCATAGCATCCCATAACCCTAAAGCAAACGTCTTCACTAAACAGTAAACCTCCAGCTAGTTTCTTGAAAGGGCCGATGCAATCATGTCGGGCCGAACGGCAGCATCTTCCACCGTTTAACGCAGGGAATTCCAACCGGGGGTCCACGGACCTCTTGCTTAACCGCTTGGTACATGACATTTAATAAAAAGGTTGGGAACCCCTGGTTTAATGTAACTATGTAAATTCATGGCAGATGACAACAAATGATAGACAGTCATCCAGATCTTATGCGCGCGCACATAGGGAATCGCCCTTTGGGATCAGTCCCGAGCCTCTCTGTTCTATCAATCGACGGACGTGCTGGAACAAGTTGAACTACCATGCTGTCTAGCTAATGAAAGACTCTTCATTTTTGACACAAGCCAACTGCTCGGTGGAAGGGGCGGGACAAGCTCTCGGGCTGACGCTGTAAACAAAACCATGTTTCGATATCAGTCGGGCAAGAGAAACCGAAGCGATAAAACAGACTAATAATAGAGGTTTGAGGGCATGCTGTTGCTGACGACGTAACCCTGCGGCTGTTTTTTAAGGGGGAAAAAAAACAAAGAGCGTTACTTTGCTTTGAAGGCCGAGATGAAAAACAGGGCTTCTGACGGGATTAGGAAGCAGATCAGAGGTCCCAGTTTCACGGGAGACAAGAAAATCAAGGTTGCAGCCAAGAACCAGAAGACGTGGGTGAGACTTGCGACCGTTTTCGCGTATTTGCTCTGCGTGTCTCTAACTGCCGTGATATTGGTAATTTACTATACTTTGATCTGGGAGCCGGTCCGGTCGAGGCCGGGACCTCCTAACGCCAATCTAACTGCGGTTAATACAGAACTCGGCAACTTTAGCTCCGGGCTTAAACGGAGAAGCAGCCTGCAAGATTTCAACCATCCCCGGCGACAAAGGAGCCATTTAAGAAGCAAAGGCAGTCGGGCTGGCGATCTGGTGAACCCGGGGGCTTGGAGGGCGAGCACGGAGGACGTCGCCAGCGCAGGGCATCTGAAAGCTGCCCCCAGCCCGAGAGAAACCACGGACAGCGAAGGATTCAGCTCTGTGGACAGAGAAAGCACCTGGACCACAGATAAAGGGTTAGAGTCCACAATGGGTGGAGGGTTAAAAACCCCGGGCAGCGCCAATCTTAGAGCCGTGGTGGGAAGAAGAGCGAGCACGAAAGGGCAAAGATTCAGCACCCTGGACAGCGGCAGTCGCAGGGCGCCTGGCGGATGGAGAGCGGACTCTTCAAGCGAAGAAACCAGCACCGCCGACAATGGGGAGAACAGCGGCCGTTCTCCCACAGTC
Organism: Mobula birostris; assembly: GCF_030028105.1. Taxonomy (NCBI): domain Eukaryota; kingdom Metazoa; phylum Chordata; class Chondrichthyes; order Myliobatiformes; family Myliobatidae; genus Mobula; species Mobula birostris. Next base: position 109,098,627 of record NC_092381.1, read on the forward strand.
ACCACCCTGCAGGGGTTCCAGGCATCCGGCCTGGATAAGGCAGCAGACGGTAGTTCTAATGACCCCAGCGAAGCGGGCAGGTACAAAGCAGTAACTGTGGGCTCCAAACGGCGGACAATCACCCCGTTCAGTACAGGGGAATTGGCGCCCGCGCCCGGGGCACTGGCGCGGAGGGAAGGAGGTATAAAAACTGCTACCCTCAGTAACACGCCCGTGATGAAAGTGGACAGAACAACGACAAAGGAAATGGGGCGCAGGATTTCTGTCAGGTCGCGTAAGAGCGATACGGAGACCATCCGAACCACCGCCACCTCGACAGCCGAGAACAGTAACGAATTGCAGTCCGAAACAACCGAAATTAAAATGGATGAAAATGATATTGCGATGTCTTCCGGCAGGTATAACCGGCCTGAGAATACCACGACCAGCCCTACAGAAAAACCAGCGCCGCTTAGCAGCGTCTCCTCAAGGGTGAGCAATAATACTTTGAACCGTCTACACGTTCATAAATCCACCTCTAACAATTTGACGGGGATACCAGGGAGAGTTGAAAGGTTGCAGATACCGCACACCACAACGAAGAAGGAAGGAGGTGATGCTCCCATTGACTTGGATGGTGATGGTCAACTGACAACCGCAAGCCCAGCAGGGACTGTTCTCCCCGCATCATTGCTATCGTCACCTACGCCTACCCATCCAGCAGAGGTGCGGACTAGCAGCAGGTCGGATCACACCGGAACGTCTAACCTTGAACTTTACAAAGTCCTACAAACCCACAAAAAATCCGAGGAACAGTCTTCACCCTCTTGGAAAGAAAGCCAAACCGAGGGGGAAAATACATATGAAAATACTGTAACTAACTCTATACCTACATTCCCAATAACATAACTTTACTTGGCATATTTTTCTACCATAGGATAAAGATACTTTGCAATATATTTTAATTATTTAGAACAATATATATTGCAATATATTTTAGTTTATAATAATCTTGCTATTTCTCACTTTAGCGTCAAAGTTGAATGTAAAGAAACCTTATAGCGATAAAATTAAGATATATAGCTTATTTAACAAAATTTTTTTTGCGATTAGTCGATCATTTTACATGCTTCTTTTAACGTAAGCAGGTTTAGATGAATATCATGCATTGAAGTATTGCAAAACTACAAGATTAAAAATCCCACATCCGTCTCAAATCCTGTATTTTATTCTTTATTTTTTGAATTTCAATATCATACTTACTATATGAGTTACCTCTGTGCGTTTGTCAGACTTTCTAGTTATACTTGTTCATCAGTAGTGGAAGAGCATCATCATGATTTACAGGATATAATTTCTCTGTGACTTTCTTAGGTAATAACTTATTGTAGGTGACTTATGTGAGACGGGGGACAGACTTTAAAGTAGAAGTCTGTTTACTCTAGTCCAGATGTACTCCGCCATTCCCTCCACTTCAACTGGACCTGGTCTCGACTTTGCATTAATGATAAGACTGAGTAAAGGAAGATCTCTGTATGCGACCAAGATGTGACACACTTCTACCGCGAGTATATTAGCTGTTTCAATTTCACCGCAGTGAATAACTACCACATGACTTATCTACACTGACTTACCCCAATGAAGAACATATGATTTTTTAAAAATTTTGAAATCTGCAATAAGAACTGAGCATAAATAATCCAGCTGCAATACTTATTGAGTTGTCACTCTGGAAAGATTTTTAAAATTATAATGTTGCATCTTTGTTGGTTGCTTTAAAATATATATTAAATGTCAAAATTGTAAATAGTTTTTTCATGGTATTTGTGATGGAAATCTGTGTTCTGTGAATTGTTGGATCACATGACTGTTCTGGGAGAGAGCATGACTTCAGTTATATAGCTGCTGGCACAATCTCTGGATTTCAAACATACTGACTGCTGTAACATAGCAGGCGACACTATCAGTTTATGCATGGTAAGCCCGTTCCATACTTTAGCTCTTCCAGCTATCTTCAGCCCTTTACCTCTTCCACCTATCACCTCCTAACTTCTCACTTCATTCGCCCTCTCCCTCCCACTTTCCCTCCACCTGACCCCACCTGCCAGCTTGTATGCCTCCTCCTCTCCCACCTTCTTAGTCTAGCTTCTTCCTCCTTCCTTTCCAGTCCTGACGAAGGGTTTTGGCCAAAATGCTGACTGATTATTCTCCTCTATAGATGCGGCCTGACCTGCCGAGTTCCTCCAGCATTTTGTGTGTGTCGCCATGATGAACAATGGGATAATGAGCAAACAAGTTATTTTTAAATGATGCTGTTGGGAGCTAAATACTGGTCCAGAACAGGACAGAAAACTCTTATATTATTTAGAAGATGTCCATTAGATGTTGTTAAACCTACCAAAGAGAGTTCCGTGTTTCATCCAAACTACAGCACTGGCCAAAATACCGAAACCTCTCAGAAATGCACAGAACTTAGCAGCATGGATGGACCGAGGGATTGTGGAGGAACCACAGGCCCCTCAAGGTTCCCATGCAAGTTGATAGGGTTGTTAAGAAGGTGTATAATGTGTTGACCTCCATTAGTCATGGTTTGAATTCAAAAGCTACAAGGTAATTGTGGAAACCATAGAAAGTGTGCAAAGGAGATTTACAAGGATGTTGCCTGAATTGGGGAGTATGCCTCATGAGAATAGGTTGAGTGAACTGGGTCTTTTTTCCTTGGAGCGACGGAGGATGAGAGGTGACCTGATAGAGGTGTATAAGATGATGAGAGGCATTGATAGTGTGGATAGTCAGAGGCTTTTTCCCAGGGCTGAAATGGCTAGCACGAGAGCACAGTTTTAAGATGCTTGGAAGCAGGTACAGAGGAGATGTCAGGGGGAACTTTTTTATGCAAAGAGTGGTGAGTGTGTGGAATGGGCTGCCAGCAACGGTGGTGGAGGCGGCAGATACGATAGGGTCTTTTAAGAGACTCCTGGATAGTTACATGGAGCTTAGAAAAATAGAGGGCTATGGGTAACCCTAGGTAATTTCTCAAGTAAGGACATGTTTGGCACAGCTTTGTGGGCCCAAGGGCTTGTGTTGTGCTGCAGGTTTTCTATGTTTCTATGTAATGTTATAGCTCTATACAACCCTGGTTAGAAAATACATGGAGTTCTCTCCCCTTCCACCTTCCTCTAGTCCCCTCTCTGATCTTTTACGACTTTTCACCTGCCTATTACTTCCCCCTGGATCCCCTTTCCTTTTTCCAATGGTCCACTCTTCTCTCCTTCTGCTCCACCCTTTCCCACCCACCTGGCTTCACCTTCTAACTAGTCTCCCTCCCTTCCCCCCACCTTTTTATTCTGCCGTCTTACCCTATCCTTCTCAATCCTGAAGAAATGTCTTGGCCCAAAATGTCGGCTATCACTTCATTTCCATAGATGCTGCCTGATCTGCTGAGTTTCTCCAGCATTTTGTGTGTGTTGCTCTGGATTTCCAGCATTGAGGCCAAATTTGGAGTATTGTGTACAGGTCTGGTCACCGAATTATAGGAAAGATGTGAACAAAATAGAGAGGGTACAGAGGAGATTTACTAGAATGTTACCTGGGTTTCATCACTTAAGTTACAGAGAAAGGTTGAACAAGTTGGGTCTGGGAGATCCTGCTTTCTCTGTGGCCACACATTTTAATTCCACATCCCATTCCCATTCTGACATGTCTGTCCACGGCCTCCTCTACTGTAAAGATGAAGCCACACTCAGGTTGGAGGAACAACACCTTATATTCCGTCTGGGTAGCCTCCAACCTGATGGCATGAGCGTTGACTTCTCTAACTTCCGCTAATGCCCCACCTCCCCTGCGTACCCCATCCGTTATTTATTTATATACACACATTCTTTCTCTCACTCTCCTTTTTCTCCCTCTGTCCCTCTGACTATACCCCTTGCCCATCCTCTGATTCCCCCCCCCCTTTCTTTCTCCCTAGGCCTGTCCCATGATCCTCTCGTATCCCTTTTGCCAATCACCTGTCCAGCTCTTGGCTCCATCCTCCCCCTCCTGTCTTCTCCTGTCATTTCAGATCTCCCCCTCCCCCTCCAACTTTCAAATCCCTTACTCACTCTTCCTTCAGTTAGTCCTGAAGAAGGGTCTCGGCCTGAAACATCGACTGCACCTCTTCCTAGAGATGCTGCCTGACCTGCTGCGTTCACCAGCAACTTTGATGTGTGTCACATGTGATGAAATTTGTTTTTATGACAGTTGTACGGTGCAATACGTAAAATTACTACAGTACTCTGCAAGAGTCTTCGGCACCTCTCTACACTCTCTACAGAATATACATGTGTGCCTCAGACTTTTGCACAATAGAATAGATCCATCTAAAACTTACACTGAAGAAGGCCAATTATGTCTACACAATCCACTGTGTCCGCTCAGCTGAATCTTACTGTCCAACATCAAGTCTGTGGCCCAGGAGAGCGACGCCTCCTCAGATCCACACCAAAGCACCATTAAAGTGAGAAGAAGGTTTCTACCTCCACCTCAGACAGGGAGTCCCAAACCCATAAAGCCCTCAGAATACAAACATTTCCTTTATCACCACAGTACACTCACGAATCTTCCACTGACTATTCTAAGCCTGTCCTCCTTGGGTTTGGACCCTTCTGCTCAGGAAATAGCTCTGGCCTATTCTATCTTGACCCATAAGGCATAGGAGCAGAATTAGACCATTTAGCCCACTGAGTATGCTTCACCATTTCATCATGACTGATCCATTTCCCTCTCAGCCCCAATCTCCTGACTTCTCCCTGTAATGCTTCATGTCCTGGCTAATGAAGAACCTATCAACTTCTGCCTTAAAAGCTCCCAGTGACGTGGCCTCTACCACTGCTTGTGGCAATGAATTCCACTGACTCACTGCCCTCTGGCTAAAGAAATTCCTCCTCATCTCTGCTCTAAAAGGATGTCCTATTTTGAAGCAGTGCCGTCTGGTCCTAGACTCCCCCGACTATAGGAAACATCCTCTCCACATCCACTCTTTCGCGGTCTTTCAACATTCCATAGGTTTCAATCAGATCCCCCCTCATTCTTCTAAATTCTAGTGAGTATAGGCCTGGAGCCTTCAATCACTGCTCATATAGTAACCCTTTCATTCCCAGAATCATTCTCGTGAACCTCCTCTGAACCCTCTCCAATGTCAACATGTCCTTTCTTAAATAAGGAGCCCAAAACTGCTTTCAATACTCCAAGTGGAGCCTCGCCAGTGCCTTATAAACCCTCAACATCACATCCTTACTTTTATATTCTAGTCCTCTTGAAATGAATGCGAGCGTTGCAGTCACCTTCCTCACCACCGATTTAACCTGCAAATTAACCTTCAGGGTATCCTTCACAAAGACTCCCAAATCCCTTTGCACCTCATATTTTTGAATTTTCTCTCTTATGATTTTCTACACAATTATCTCCTGTCAGCCTCTTTCTTACAGTAAGCATCACCATTGCATCTACTCTTTCCTCATCAACTTCAGCAAAAACGGAAAATAAATTTCAGACAAAAAATGGAAATCAGAAAAGAAAGTGGAAATACTCAGGAGGTCAGACAACAGCTGGACAGAGAAGAAGCAGAAGAGAGTGGCGTTTGGAGGAAGTGCAGCCTGATCTGTCTGAGACAGAGACTGAGAGTGAGATTGAGATTTAGATACAGGTTCAAATTTATTTATCCAATGTACATTGAAACATTGGAATGTGCCGAGTTAGTTTATTTGTCAGTTGAAGGCCGCTTCTGCCGTGCCAATCATCGATTGGCCTGTTTGAAGGATGCAGCAGCTCTTTTCCAGTGGTTGCCTTGTGTGCCACGGCACTGGTGTCTGGTTTCAGATGCCTTACGGGTATAAGAATAGCACGCGTGAGAGACTCGCCAGTTTTCCTTTGTCTCCAGGGGCTCATCTTCACACTGAGGTCACGACAGTGCTGAAGAACCATGGGGAAAGAGCTGTAGATACAGGAGGGCCCACGTACACACTTAGCTAATTATCTGTTTAGTGAATGGTGAGTTTTGTAATTATGTAACTTGGGGAGAGTGTTGGCGTGTGGCCAAGTGGTTAAGGCGTCGGCCTAGTGATCTGAAGGTCGTGAGTTTGAGCCTCAGCTCAGGCAGCGAGTTGTGTCCTTGAGCAAGGCACTTAACCACACATTGTTTTGCGACGACACCGGTGCCAAGCTGTATGGGCCCTCGTGCCCTTCCCTTGGACAACATCGGTGGCTTGGAGAGGGGAGACTTGCAGCACGGGCATCTGTCGGTCTTCCATACAACCTTGCCCAGGCCTGCGCCCCTAGTCACGAGACTAACAGATGCCTATATAACCGACCTGATGAATTTCTCAAGCATTTTGTGTGTGCTAATCAGGATTTTCAGCACCTGCAGAATCTCCCGTGTTTTCAATATTTTTATTTTTATTTATTCTTGCCGATCTCCTTAACACTCGTTCACAACTTTCCTGTAATGTGGGGACAAGCAATGACTGAGAGTGCAGTTGTCTTCTTCACTCCCTGTTCTATTAGCAGCACACTGATGACTGTGTGGCTGAGCACAGTTCCATTTTTAAGTTTGCTGACAACTCCACTGTCAAGGTCGAATCAAAGGTGGTGATAAATCAGCATACAGGAGAGAGACTGAAAATCTGGCTGAGTGGTGCCACAACAACAACCTCTCACTCAATGCCAAAAAGACAGAGGAGCTGGTTATTGACTTCAGGAGGAGGAAACTAGAGGTCGATGAGCCAGCCCTCTTTGGGGGATCAGAGACGGAGAGGGTCAGCAGCTTTAAGTTCCTCGGTGTTATCATTTCCCACAGAAGGTGGTTCGTATTCTGCGTGGAGATCAGTCACTAGTGGTGTGCCTCAGGGATCTATTCTGGGACCCCTCCTCTTTGTGATTTTGATAAATCACCTGGATGAGGAAGTAGAGGGATGGGTCAGTAAGCTTGCTGATGATACAAAGGTTGGAGGTGTGGTGGATAGTGTGGAGGGTTGTCAGAGGTTACAGCAGGACATTGATAGGATGCAGAACTGGGCTGAGAAGTGGCAGATGGAGTTCAACCCAGATAAGTGTGAAGTGGTCCCATTTGAAAACAGAATATAATATTAATGGTAAGACTCTTCGCAGTGTGGAGGATCTGAGAGATCTTAGGGTCCATGTCCATAGGACACTCAAAGCTGCTGTGTTGTTAATAAGGCATATGGTGTGTTTGCATTCATCAACCATGGGATTGAGTTTAAGAGCCGAGAGGTAATGTTACAGCTGACCCTGGTCAGACCCCACTTGGAGTACTGTGCTCAGTTCTGGTCGCCTCACTACAGGAAGGATATGGAAACAATAGAAAGGGTGCAGAGGAGATTTACAAGGATGTTGCCTGGATTGGAGGGCGTACCCTATGAGAATAGGTTGAATAAACTTGTCCTTTTCTCCTTGGAGTGATGGAGGATGAGAGGTGACCTGTTAGAGGTGTATAAGACGATGAGAGGCATTGATCGTGTGGATAGCCAGAGGCTTTTTCCCAGGGCTGAAATGGCTAACACGAGGGGGCATAGGTTTAAGGTGCTTGGAAATGGGTACCGAGGGGATGTCAGGGGTTAGTTTTTCACAGAGAGTGGAATGCACTGTTGGTGGCGGTGGAGGAAGTGGATACGATAGGGTCTTTTAAGAGCCTCTTAGATATGTACATGGAGCTTAGAAAAATAAAGGGCTATGCGCTGGGGAAATTCTAGGTAGTTTCTAGAGTAGGTTACATGGTCAGCACAACATTGTGGGCTGAAGGGCCTGTAACGTGCTGTGGATTTCTATGTTCTATGTTCTATTTCAGACGACCTGTCCTGGACCCAGCAGGAGAGTGCAATTACAAAGAAAACATGGCAGTGCCTCTAATTCTTTAGGATTTTGCCAAGATTCAGCATGACATCTAAAACTTTGATAAACTTCGATAGATGTGTGGTGAGAGTATATTAACTGCTGCATCACAGCCTGGTATGGAAACACCAATGCCCTTGAATGGAAAGTCTTACAAAAGGTCATGGATACAACGCAGTCCATCACAGGTAAAGCCTTCCCCACCATCGGGTACATCTACATGAAACGTTGTCGAGGAAAGCAACGTCCATCGTCTGGCACCACCCCCTCCCACCACCACCACCGAGGCCATGCTCTCTTCCTGCTGCAGCCATCGGGAAGAAGGTATGGCATTAAATTTTATGAGGTGTAGAATAGACGGCCAGTATTTTTCTCAAGATTGAAATGTCTGGCACCTGCGGGTGTAAAGTTGAGGTGCTAGGCGAGTGTTTTTTACACAGAGTGTGTAGGGGGACTGGAACGTGATTGCAGAGTTGGTGGTGGATGCAGATGGCAAGAGACACATGAATATGCAGAAAAGGGGAATGTTTGGGCAAGAAGGATTAGGTTAGTTAGGGGATATTACTTTAATTAGCTAAGCACAACATTGTGGGCCAAAGGGCCTGTCCTGTGTTGTACTGTTGGATGTTGTTTGCCACTTTATATTCTTCTCTTCATTGTGTAGTTCTTGTCCACTCTCCAATCAGATTCCTTCTTCTTCAGTCCTTCACCTCCTCCACCTATCATCTCCCAGCTTCTTACTTCATCCTCTATCGCCCTCACCTGATCTCACCAGTCACATTCCACTGGTTCCCATCCCCCTTCCCTTTCTCCCTTGGTCCACTCTCCTCTCCTATCAGATTCCTCCTTTTCAGCCCCTTACCCCTTCCACCTGTCACCTCCCAGCTTCCCCCCACCCCCTCAAACTCACTCTGCCTTCTTCCCTCTTCCAATCCAGTCTTGATGAAGGGTCTCAGCTCAAAACGTTGTCTGGTTATTCCTCTCCATAGATGCTGCCTGACCTGTTGAGTTCCTCCAGCATTTTGTGCATTACTCTGGATTTCGAGCATCAGCAGAATCTTTTGCTTCTACAGTATTCATTTTCCCAAATTGTTACTGCAGAGAAGCAGAACAATCATGATAGGACTTACTTCAGCATCTAAAGGGGAATGGAATTAGCATGGACATCAGCAGCTGCAGCGTGAATGCTAGCAGGTGAACAATGGGCCTAATAGCCTCTTTCATAGAGTCATAGGGTCATAGCACAGAAATGGGCCCTTTGGCCCATCAATTCCGTGCCAAACTATTTTTCTGCCTCGACCTATCTATCTGCCCTGAAACTTATCCCTCCAGACCTCTCCCTTCCAAGCCATCATCATCGTCATTCTGTACCGTGGTATGACGTGGGCGATCACGGTCTTTCCATGACCATGATCGTCCTTGGCAAATTTTTCTACAGAAGTGGTTTGCCATTGCCGCCTTCTGGGCAGTGTCTTTACAAGGCAGGTGACTCCAGCCATTATCAATACTCTTCAGAGATTGTCACCCTGGTGTCAGTGGTCACATAACCAGGACTTGTGATCTGCACCGGCTGCTCATACGACCATCCACCACCTGCTCCCATGGCTCCACATGACCCTGACCCGGGTGGGGGAGGGGGCGCAGTTGTTAAGCAGGTGCTACATCTTGCCCAAGGGTGATCTGCAGGCTAGCTGAGGGAAGGATCGCCTTACACCTCCTTTGGTAGAGACGTATCTCCACCCCACCTCCCATACATGTACCTATCCAAGTTTCCCTTAAATATTGAAATCAAACCACATCCACCACTTCCACTGACAGCTCGTTCCACACTCTCCGAATGAAGAATTTCCCCCTCGTGGTCCCCTTAAACATTTCACCTTTCACCCTTAACCCATGACCTCTAGTTGCAGTCTCACCCAACCCCAGTGGAAAAAGCCTGCTTGCATTCACCTGACCTATAACTGTTGTAATGTTGTAGCTCTTCGCAGTGTCTCCCATCATTTCCCAGGTCACCAGTGTCCGCCTGATACTGCAGGCTGTTTACTCTGTGCTTCCCTTCTCGTCGAACCCCCACCCCCACCAACACCGAGCAGGTGAGGGCACGGCCGAGAGGCAGGTTGAGGGGAGGGGTCAGTGTCTATTACAGAGAGAGCAACATGTTTCAATTTCGACAGCTCCATTTTGATCATTAGATTCATCTCCATTGCCTGGCAAGAAGACTGATTGTCAGAGAGCGTGTGGGGAACCAGTCCGTTTATGCAAGGGACGACAGGATAACGGTCTCCGTGGATGTTTTGTCAAGTGTCTGGACAACACTGATAGTAAAATTCATCTCTAAATTCAATCAGGGTAGGTTTGCTCAGACACTGTCCTGCTCATAGACTGTTTGTCCCACTCCCATCAGGGAGGGGGCTACGTAGCATTCATGTCAGGACCACCAGACTCAAAAACAGTTTCTTTCCCCAAGCAGTAAGGCTGATCAACACCTCTGCCCACTAACCCACCCCACCACACCTACTAACCCACCCCTCCACACCCCCAACCACCACTACTTTATCATTTCCTGTCAGTTACCTTTATGTACAGACACTCCTGTGCCCAGAGTCACTTTATGGACACGCAATCAATCTTTGTACATAAGCTATCTTATATATTTATCAAGATACAGTGTGGAATAGAATCTTTTGGCCCTTCGAGCCACACCGCCCAGCAAAGCTCCAATCTAACCCTAGCCTAATTGCAGGACAATTTACAATGTCCAAATAACCTACCATCCAGTACGTCTTTGGACTGTGGGAGGAAACCATGTGGTCACAGGGAGAATGTACAAACTCCTTACAGGCAGTGGCAGGATTTATATTTATAGTGTTTTAAAATTATTACTGTCTTTTTTATTTTATTGTGTTTTATTTTTGTACTGCATCGGATCTGGAGTAACAATTATTTCGTTCTCCTTTACACTTTCTGTCCTGGAAATGGCATTAAACAATCTGGAATTCGAATCCATTTGGGAAATGGCAAAACACTTTCGTGATGTGGTCACCGTTGGAATCCAAGATCTGCAGCGGGCAATGTGTTCAAATGTCAGAGCACAACTTATTATCACAGTGCGTATATGTCACCATATACAACCCTGAGATTCACTTTCTTATGGGCATTCACAGCAAAGTAAAGTAATGCAATAGAATTTAACAAAAAATATAAATAACATACTATATACATGGAACATAGACATTAACATATAGAACAGGCCCTTCAGTCTACAATGTTGTGCTCATCTTTTAACCTACTCTAAGATCAATCTGATCCTTTCTTTCTACATAGATCTCCATTTTTCTGTCATTCATGTGCCTATATAAGAGTTTCTTAAGTTTCCCTAAGGTATCTGACTCGACCACCACCAAACTCCACACACCAAACGCTCTGTATAAAGAACTTACCTTTGACATCCCCCCTATATTTTTCTATCACCTTAAAAGTATGCCCCCTTGTATTAGCCATTTCCACCCTTGGAAAAATTCTCTGGCTGTCCACTTGATCTAAGCCTCTTACCGCCTTGCGCACCTCTGTTTGTCCCCCTCTCATCAGATCGGAGGCTGCTTAGTATCCATGCCAGGACCTCCAGACTCAAAAACAGTTCCTTTCCCCAACAGCAGGGCTGATCAACACCTCTGCTCCTCCACAACCCCCACCACCACAAGGGGCAGGTAGTGCTGAGGAAGCAGGGAGACTGCAGAAGGACTTGGACAGATTAGGAGAATGGGCACAGAAGAGGCAGATGGAATACAATGTTGGGAAGTGTATTGTCATGCACTTTGGTAGAACAAAATAAAAGCGTAGACTATTTTCTAAATGGGGGAAAAAAATTACAAAATTCTGAGGTGCAAATGGACTCGGGAATCATTGCGCAGGATTCCCCAAAGGTTAACTTGCGGATTGAGTTGGTGGTGAGGAAGACAGATCCAAAGTTGTCACTCATTTCGAAAGGACTAGAGTATAACGACAAGGATGTGATATTGAGGCTTTATCAAGCACTGGTGATGCCTCACTTGGAACATCGTGAGCAGACTAACAAAGGATGTGCTGACATTGGACAGGATTCAGAGGAGGCTCATGAAATGATTCCTGAATGAAAAACTTACCGTATGAACAGCAATTGAAGGCTCTGGGCCTGTACTCTCCAGAATTTAGAAGAATGGCGGGGAGGGTGGGTTGGATCTCATTAAAACCGATTGAATGTTGTAAGACTTCAATAGAGTGGATGTGGAGAGGATGTTTCCTTTGGTGGGGGTATCTAGGACCAGAATAGGGGGACATTCATTTAGAACGGAGATGAGGAGGAATTTCTTTCACCAGATTCTGCAGAGTTGTTGCTACAGGTGGCTGAGGAGGCCGGGTCATTGGATGTATTTAAGGCAGAAGTTGATAGATTGTTGATAAGTTAGGGCATGAAAAGTGATAGGGAGAAGGCAGGAAAATGGGATAGAGAGGGAGCTCCATCAGCCTGAGTCATTTGACTCAGTGGGCCAAATGGTCTTATGTCTTATGGTCTATCAAGTGACCTCTCATCCTCCTTCCTTTCAAAGAGAAAAATCCTGGTTCATTCAACCTTCTTTTATGAGACATGCTCCGTAATCCAAGCAGCATTTTGGTAAATCTTCTCCACACCCTCTCTAAAACTTCCACATCCTTCCTATAATGAGGCAAACAGAACTGAATATTCCATGTGTGGTCTAATCAGGGTTTTATAATCAGAGCTGCAACATTACCACACAGTTTTTGAACTCAATCCTCTGGCTATTGAAGGGCTGCACACCACAGCCTTCTTAACCACCCTCTCAACTTGCGTGGGTTTTTCAAATCCAGAGTTTTTCTGCCAACTTGTGCAGTGGTGGTGGTGTTGGTGGTGGTGGTGGTGGTGGTGGTGGTGTGTGTGTGTGTGTGTGTGTGTGTGTGTGTGTGTGTGTGTGTGTGTGTGTGTGTGTGTGTGTGTGTGTGTGTGTGTGTGTGTGTGGAGTCCAGTCACACCCAGGTGGCAGCACTGAGAGTTGCAAAGGGGCGCATTGTTCTATTGCCGGAACCGTACTTCACATCCAAGATTCAGATCAAATAAAAGATTATCTTCATTTGTCACATGTGCATTGAAGCAGGTACATCAGAGGATGTTTCCTACAGTGGAGGAGTCCAGGACCAGAGGGCAAAGGCTCAGAATAGAAGGGCGTCCTTTGCAACAGAGGTGAGGAAGAATTTCTTTAGCTAGAGGATGGTGAATCCTATGTTCAGATTAGAGTAGATTATCTTTGGTTGTCGCTGGTACGCTGAAAACGCAGTGAAACACGCCTTCTGCGTCAGCACATCCATGGATGTGTTGGGGGCAGCCCACAAGTGTTGCCACACGTCCGGCCCCAACGTAGCCTGCCACAACTTACTAATCCTCACCTATATGTCTTTGGACTGTGGGAGGAAACTGGAGCACCCAGAGGAAACCCACATGATCACGAGGAGAACGTACAAACTCCTTTCAGGCAACAGCAGGAATCAAAACCCAGACGGCGATCTCTGGCACTGTAACCAGCTTCTAAGTGCTATGGGATTCTCCATGAAGAGTTGGAGCTTAATTGTCATTCAACCATAGATGACTGCAGCCAAACAAAGCCTCTGGGGCCATGGTGTGAACAGTCACACATGGGGCAAATAAACCAACACTTTGTCTAAAAATGGATAAAGCCCACCTTTAGAGGCTGTGACTCATTAGAGACAGCAGTACAGAGACACAGGGAGAGAACCTCTGCTCGGCAGTGCTAAAAACTATAAACGCTACCAACAGATTCTGTGTCCTGTTATAAAAAGCTCAGGCTCGAAATGTGATTCTCACTTGATTACAACGTAGGGGTCAGAACATCGATGTTACCTAGGGAACGCAGAGTGCCTTGGTAACCAGCCCAAAAATGTACCTACTTATCCTTCACAGATCACCATCAGGTTAGGAAACAATCTCAATCAATGAAAGGGAAGGACTACTAGCTCTTTCTCTGTATGAGTCACCTTACCTAGTTAGCATTTCTGAAAAGGAGAGAGGATCATAATTACTCTGTTTTAGTATTCAAGAGGCGTTTTGCTTCCCGTGGAAGGAGGCACGGGATTCACCGCACAGCCTGGTCTGAGGCACACTGCCATGTAAGCCTCCACTTGGTATTAGCTGTGAGAGATAGCGCCCAGAGCGGCCGGACCTGAGGGGAGTTCAGAGTCAGAATCAGGTTTAATATCACCGGCATTTGTCATAACATTTGTTGTTTAGCAGCAGCAGTGCATTGCAACACATAATCATAAAAACTATAAATTATAATCAGCAGAATATATTTTAAAAATCAGATTGAATAGGTAGTGCAAAAAGAGAGGAAAAGGGAGTGAGGTAGTGTTCATGGGCTCAATGTTCATTCAGAAATGGGATGGCAGAGGGGAAGAAGCTGTTCCTGAATCACTGAGTGTGTGTCTTCAGGCTCCTGTACCTCCTCCCCGGTGGTAGCGATGCGAAGAGGACATGATCTGGGTGATGGGGGTCACTAATGATGGATGCTGCCTTTCTGAGGCATCGCCTTTTGAAGGTGTCCAAGATGCTGGGTAGGACATCTTCAAAGTTGCTGTAGGGAAGCTAGAGGAGGGAATTCTTTTATTTTATAAATTTTTATCTTTTTTTTATTTAGAACAGTGCTTCCCAACCTGTGGCGCACAGACCCCTCAGTTGATGGGTAGGAGTCCATGGCATAAAAAATTTTTGGTATCCCCTGAGTTAGAGACACAGTGTAGAACAGGCCCTTCCGGTCCACCGAGCCTCGTCACCCAGCAACCCACCGATTTAACACCAGCCTAATCACAGGACAGTTATTAATGACTAGTTAACCTACTAACCACTCCATCTTTGGACTGTGGGAGGAAACCCATGCGAACACTGGAAGGAACGTGCAAACTTTCTCACAGAGAAGGCTGGGGGATTGTGCTCCAGACTCTGACACCCCAAGCTGTAATGGTGTTGGACAAACTGTTACGATCTAGATCTACCACCCCTCGGATAGTCAAGGTGTGACCAGGAGTAGACGGCATGGTGTTGTGTGTGAGAAGCCAGGAATTTTAAGGTGAGGAGCGGGGGCAAGGTTAAAGGAACTGTTTATCCAGTTTCTGGTGATAGCACATACCCTCTACACCAGGCAGCATCCTGGTAAACCTCTTCTGCACCCTCTCCAAAGCCTCAACATTCTTCCTATAGTGGGTCGACCAGATCTGTATCAGAATCAGGTTTAATATCACTGGCGTATGTCGTGGGATTTGTTACCTTTGCAGCAGCTGTACATTGCAATACATAATAGTAAAAAATATGAATTGTAGTAAGTACATGTATATTAAATAGTTAAATTAATTAAGTAGTGCAAAAATGGAAATAAAAAAGTAGTGAGGTAGTGCTCATGGGTTCAATGTCCATTCAGAAATCTGATGGCAGAGGGGAAGAAGCTGTCCCTGAATCACTGAGTGTGTGTCTTCAGGCTCCTGTACCTCCTTCCTGATGGAACAGGACATGTCCTGGGTGATGGGGAGCACCTTTCTGAGGCATGGCTCCGTGAAGATGTCCTGGATGTTGGGGAGACTGGTGCCCATGATGGCGCTGAGTGAGTTCACAACTCTCTGCAGCTTATTCCAATCCTGTGCAGTGGTCACCTCCCCCTGCACCCCATACCAGACGGTGATGCAGACAGTTAGAATGCTCTCCACAGTACATGTGTAGAAACTTGCATGTGTTTTCGGTGACATACCAAATGTCCTCAAACTCCTAATGAAATATAGCCGCTGTCTTGCCTTCTTTGTAACTACATCAATACGTTGGGCCCAGGATAGATCCTCAGAGACGTTGACACCCAGGAACGTGAAATTGCTCACTCTTTCCACCTCTGATCCCTCGATGAGGACTGGCATGCACTCCCTTGTCTTATCCTTTCTGAAGTCCATAACCAATTCTTTGGTCTTACTGATGTTGAGCATGAGGTTGCCACAATACTCCAGACGTGGCCTAACCAGTGTTTATAGAGCTGCAACGTAACTTCCTGACTTTTGAACTAAATTCCTCAACTCCTATAGGCAAGCATGCCATATGATTTCCTGACCACCCCATTACTTTCAGGGAAATATGAACTTGGACACCAAGATCCCTCTGCTCATCAACATTGTTAATGATCTTGCCCTCAACAACAAATCATCTTAAAAGTATACCCTTACATATTAGCCATTGTCCTCCTGAGAATGTGCACTCTGTGAAGTTTTAGTTTAATTTGGCATTGTGTACAGCACAGATACTGTGGGCTGAAGGGCCTGATGTTGTACTGTTCTATCAATCAATAGTCTTTGGGGCGGAGCTCAGCTGGAGAAACATTGTAAAGAAAGAAGAATTCTAAAAGATTAACTTTATTAGCCACACATGAATGGAAACTTACACTGAAGTACATTGTTTGTGTCAAATTGAATCAGTGCTGAGGGCAGCCATGCTTCCGACACCAACGTAGCCTGTCCACGACTCACCAACCCTAACCTATATGTCTTTGGAACGTGAGAGGGAACCAGAGCACCTGAAGGAACGCCGGACTCCGTGTCTGCGGGCTCCGTGACATTTACTCGGCTCTGTGCTGAACTGAGGCTGAGATTGTGGCCTGCCCTGGGCTGCTCCGTGCATCATGTCTGTGTACTCACTTTCATTCTGAATGCTATGTGCTTACATTTATTGTTTGCATGGTTTGCGTGCACACTGGGTGTTTGATAGACCATAAGACAAAGGAGCAGAAGTCGGCCATTCGGCCCATCGAGTCTGCTCCACCATTTTATCATGAGCTGATCCATTCTCCCATTTAGTCCCACTCCCCCGCCTTCTCACCATAACCTTTGATGCCCTGGCTACTCAGATACCTATCAATTTCTGCCTTAAATACACCCAATGACTTGGCCTCCACTGCTGCCCGTGGCAACAAATTCCACAGATTCACCACCCTCTGACTAAAAAAATTTCTTCGCATCTCTGTTCTGAATGGGCGCCCTTCAATCCTTAAGTCATGATAGTCTTCTTTATTAATGGGTTCTTTTGGGCTTTCCTTGTTTTGTGGCTGCCTGTAAGGTTACGAACCTCAAGGTTGTATAATGTGATAATAAGTGTACTTTGAACTTTGAAATCCACGTGGTCATGGGGAGAACGTACAAACCCCTTGCAGATAGCGGCAGGAACAAACTGCAACCCGGTGTGGTCTTCTGCTGTAGCCCGTCCACTTCAAGGTTTGATGTGTTGTGTGTTCAGAGATGCTCTTCTACACACCGCTGTTGTAACGTGTGGTTATTTGAGTTGCTGTCAGCTTGGGCCAGTCTGGCCATTCTCCTCTGACCTCTCATTAACAAGGCGTTTTTGCCCACTGGATGTTGTTTTGATTTTTGCAGCATTCTCTGTAAACTCTAGAGACTGTACCACTCATTCCATGGTCAAAGTCACTTAGATCACGTTTATTCCCCATTCTGACATTTGGTCTGAACCACGCCTGCATACTTTACTGAGTTGGCTGGTTAGATATTAGAGTTAACGAAGAGGTGTGCCTAACAGACTGGCCACTGAGTGTAGGGGGAAGCAGTCCTTTCACCACAGCCTTGCCTGGGCTCTCAGCCCAGGTATCGGCACTTAAGTCTCCAGTGTGGAATGTGAAAACAACAGCTTTTGGATCCAGGGTGCAGAGTCATTTTATTTCTTATTCAGAGGCACAACATGAAACAGGCCCTTTCAGTCCAACGAGCCGCAGCGTCCCGGCCATTCCTAGCCCAACCACAGGACAGTTTACAATGACCAACTAACCTACCAGCTGGCATCTCTTGGCCTGGGGGAGGAAACCAGGGCACCCAGAGGAAACTCACACAGTTCATGGGGAGAATGTGCAAACTCCTTAGAGACGGCGCTGGAATTGAACTCAGAACTCCAGAACGCCCTGAGCTGTAATACTGTCACGCTGCGACTACGCTGCCGTAGCGCCCATATCCAGTGACCCACAGGGGCGGCGAGAGAAAAACGACAATCTGACATCCGAGCAACCTAACAAAAGGAGGCAGAAGTGAAGTATGAAAGAGTATAATTACTCATCTTGACAGAGCAAACATTCTGGGAATACCACTGGACTGTAATTGCATGTCTGTTCAGTTCAACATCAACAATTAAATTATTTTTATCATTAATATGTTGTTAGAGAAAGGCAAAGGAATGCACACAAAATGCCGGAGGAATTCAGCAGGTTAAGCTCCAACTTGGCGGCATAAAATTCACTTTCTCTAACTTCTCTCTCCTTTCCCACTTTCTCCTTTTTACGTTCCCCATTCTGGCTCCCTTCTCTTCATCTCCCTCTGGTTCCCCTCCTCCTTCTCTTTCTCCCATGGCCTACTCTCCTCTCCTATCAGATTCCTTCTTCTCCAGCCCTTTCCCTTTCCCACTTATCTCCTCCCAGCTTCTTCCCTTCCCTTCCCCTCCACCTTCTTATTCTGGCATCTCCTCCTTTCCTTTCCAGTCTTGATGAAGGGCCTCAGTCTGAAAAGTTGACTATTCATCTCCATAGACGCTGCCTGACCTGCTGAGCTGCTGCAACATTTTGTGTGCGTTGCTCTGGGTTCCCAGCATCTGCAGAACCTCTTGCATTTACAATTCAGAGCAGGCAGAACCTGAAGGCACCAGTGCACAGCAGAAAGACAGCTTCAAAAGAACGTGCCATGCCACGTGCAGGAGGCTTTACAAGGTAACTGTGCTCCCTCTTAATAAGACTTCATTGTAGGTGAAACATAAATAGCTTGTTAATAATGCTATTGTAGGTAGCACATATCAATAGCTCCAAGTTGAAACCCAGCATTATTTAAGGTGCTCTGAACCTCAACACAGCCTGCTGATGATCAGTTCGAAGTTCAAAGTAAATTTTATTATCAGACTACATGTTTGTCACCACATACAACCCTGAGATTCTTTTTCTGCGGGCATACTCAGCAAATCTATAGAACAGTAACTGTAAAGAGGATCAATAAACAACAAACTGTGCAAATGCAAATATAAATAAATAGCAATAACAAGATAAAGAATCCTCGATATGAGACCATCAGTAGTGGGAAGGCCAGAAGTAGAATGAGTGTAGTTATTCCTTTTTGTTCCTGAACCTGATGGCGAGAGCCCTGAGGCACCTGTACCTCTACCTGATGGCAGGAGCGAGAAAACAGCGTGGCCAGGGTGGTGGGAATCCCTGATAATGGATGCTGCTTTCCTATGACAATGTTTCATGTAGGTGTGCTCAATGGTTGGGAGGGTTTTACCCATGATAGATTGGGCTGAATCCATTACTTTTTGTTGGATTTTCTACTCAAAGGAAAATCCTTTGAGTGAAAAGGTTTTTTCTTTCTTTTTTTTCTCTCTGCACACTGGGTGTTTGTTGGTCTTTTTTTCATGTGTTCTACTGGGTCTCTTGGTTTTGTGGCTGCCTGAAAGGAGACGAATCTCAAGGCTGTATAATGATACAAACTCTGATCATAAATGTAGTTTGACTTTGACCTGACTTCAAAGACGTTAGTGTTTCCATACCAGACCATAATGCAGCCAGTCAATACTCTCTCCAGTACATATCTATAGAAGTTTCTCAAAGTTTTTGAGGTCATGCTGAATCTCCACAGACTCCTAAGAAAATAGAGGCACTGTCGTGCTTTCTTGGCAATTACATTAATATGAAGGGTGCAGGAGATGGTGACGCTGAGGAATTTAAAGTTACTGACCCTCTCCACCACCACTCCCCAGCTGAGGACTGGCTCATGGACCTCTGGTTTGATTTATGAATCAGCATCAGGTTTATAATAACTGGCATATGCTGTGTAACAATCGACAACAATTTTTTTCAAAATTGTTGCTTCATCAGTTTTTTGTGTTTATGTTAGACCTCTTGAAGCTGAACACAAATATAATTTCAGACTACTTGTATCACGTAGGGATTTGGAAAAACAAGAAATTAACTTTTATTGAATATAAAGCATCTAATTGCATAACAGTGCTGATACTTTGCAATAGTTCAACTAAGCTAAAAATGTTTTGTTGACGATTTTTATTTGTACTCAGTGTCTGAGGCTTCTCATTTAAGTGTCCAGCAATAATCAGCCAGCACTGATGATTCCAGTTGCCCTGATACCGTTTCTCCATGACCGCAATGTCCTGGTGAAACCTTTCACCATGCTCGTCACTGACAGTGCCAAGATTTGCAGGGAAGAAGTCTAAATGGGAATACAGAAAATGAACCTTTAGTGACATGTTGCACTTCATGGTTATGTAGGCTTGAAGCACGTTGTCAACTAGCTTCTTGTAGTTTGGTGCTCTGTAATTGCCAAGAAAATTTTCAACAACATCCTTGAATGCCTTCCATTTGATTTTCTCTGGTCCCACGAGAAGTTCTTCTAATTGCCTGTCATTGATGACCTGTTTGATTTATGGACCAACAAAAAAGTCTTCCTTAATCTTGGCATCAGTTATTCTGGGAAGCATCTGTCTCAAGTGTCAAAAACCTTTACGGAAATTTATGGTTTTTCTAAAATCTGCCCTGCCACAGAGCATCCGCCCTGCCTAAGCATGCCCAGGCACACCTGGACAAGATGCCTTTCACCTTACATTGTGGGCAATATTTTAATTGACAAACACAAGAAAATGTGCAGATGCTGAAAATGCAAAGCCACACAGGGTCTCAGCCAGAAACATTGACTGTTTACTCTTCTCCACAGATGTGGCTTGGCCTGCTAACATTTGAATTGACTTGAATTGTGAATTGAAGTAATAAATGTAGGCAATTTTTTAAAAAATGGTACTTGATAGGGAAATTTCATGGTGATTTTCATGATGAGCAGCCCAAAATCCATCAGATGCACCCAAAAGTATTCAGGAAGCAAGTTCTTTGTTGTCTAGTGTTATTTGTTGTTCTGTGACAGCAGGACGCTGCAAGACAGACGCTGCACCCAGAGCCACTTTAATAACAAATTTCCTTTGAACTTTGAAGAGGTGAGCAACGGAGAGCACTCGGTAAACACACTCCTTACACACACGTGCATTTACACGCGCACAAGCATTGCCTTGTGGTTCTGCTGGCAGAGCAGTGCGTGCACACTTCAATGTCTTCCCCCGGTACGTCCTCTTAACCAAGCTGATGTGCTCCAGTTAGCTCTATGGTGCCTTTCCACCATACACGGTGGAGTATTCCGTTCCTTTAGTAATGGGGATGTGTAAATCTGTACTTGTTGTTTCTATCCTGTATTTAAGGGAGATACTTCAATTTATTCTGTAATATGATTGTAAACTCATTGTGGGGTGCATCATATTCAAGTTCATGTGTAGTCTTGTTAATTCTGTGGGTAATTAAAGATGGTATGTCCTAGTGCTAATAAATGGGGCTCATTGCTCTCAGAGGGAGAGAGATAAGGGCTGTCATGAGTCCACATTGGACAAAGTACAGAGCTATTGTTTTATTTTCTGGTATCTATCTTTTTGTAAGTATTGGCAGTTTTCATTTTGCTATTTTTGCTAATTTTTGTAAGTTTGATTTTTGATGCAAACAATAAACACCCTTGCACTAAAGTGCTAGGCAAGTCCAGCCATTTTTTACTTTGGTCAAAACCTACGTGTGTAACAGGTGGTCTGTCGCGCTCTGTCCTGTTCATTTGTTTATTGAAATACAGTGTGGAACCGTCCCTTCCACCCCTTTGAGCTGCGCCACCCAGCAATCCCCAATTTAATCTAAGCCTAATCACGTGACCATTTACAATGACCAATTAACCTACTAACCTGTACGTCTTTGGACTGTGAGAGGAAACCGGAGCACCTGGAGGAAACCCACACGGTCACAGGGAGAACGTACAAACTCCTTACAGGCAGCAGCAGAAACTGAACCGGGGTTGCCTGTACTGTAAAGTGTTGTGCTGAGTTAATGTCCTTGTGGAAGAAAATAGGTTACAAGTAACATTGGGGCAACGGAAATGATACAAACTCTCTGAGAAGACAGGTTTGGATTGATGGACCAAATGCACCCTTTGACACCAAAAAAAAAAGAATTTGTAGTGAAGAAATATGACAAAAATAGAGCTCTCAGTGAGGAAATTCCCCTCTGAAAGAAGTCCTTTTCAAGGTGAGGTACCAGGGGACTATTCAATAGTCTTATAGGAGTGGTGTAGAAGTTCAAAGTAAATTTATTATCAAAGTACGTATATGTCACCATATACAACCCTGAGATTCAGCTTCTTGCGGGCATACTCAATAACTTCATAATGGAATAATAACCTTAATAGATCAATGAAAAACTGCACAAACATGAGTGTTTAACCAGTTGCAAAAGATAAAAAACTGTTCAAGCACAAAAGTAAATAAATATTAATAATAAATCAATAAGCGATAAACATCAAGAACATGAGATGAAGAGTCCTTGAAAGTGAGTCCAATGGTTGTGGGAACGTTTCAATGATGGAGCAAGTGAAGTTCAGGAGCCTGCTGGCTGAGGGGTAACAACTGCTCCTGAACCTGGTGGTGTGAGTCCAGAGGCTCTTTGCGTTCTCCCTGACGGCAGCAGTGAGTGTCCCTGATGACGGATGCTGCTTTCTTTCGACAGCACTTTGTGTCGGTCTGCTCAGTGGTAGGGAGGGCATTACCTATGAGGTACTGGGCCGTATCCACTACTTTTGCCAGGATTTTCTGTTCAAGGGAATTGGTGTTTCCAGTTGGCCTTGAGCCTGATGGTACGTGTATCTTCTGCCCACTGTAAGAGAGGAGAAGAGAGAATGGCCAGGCTTGATGGGGTCTGTATTTATTTACTTTGTAAAATTTTATTTAAAGGTACAGTACCGAACAGGCCCTTCTAGCCCAGCAAACCTCCTACTTATCACAAGCCTAATCACAGGACAATTTACTATGATTAATTAACCTACTAACTGGCACATTTTGGACGGTGGGAGGAAACCAGAGCACCCAGAAGAAACCCACGTGGTTCATGAAGAGGACATACAAAGTCCTTACAAATGGCGCCGGAACAGAACTCAGAAATTCGGAAAGCCCGGAACTGTGACAACATCACGTTGACCACTATGCGCCCATGGTGCCTCTGATTCTGAGGAAGTGAGAACTGGAGAGCAAGCTCACGTGATGTACTGAGCTCTGTTCACAACTCTCCGCAGTTTCCTGCGTCGCGGGAACAGCAGTTGGCGTACCAGGCCGTGATGCACCCAGACAGGATGCTTTCTATGGTGAATCAATAAAAATTGGTGAGCATTGACAGAAACAGGCCAAATTTCCTTGGTCTCCTGAGGAAGTAGTGGACCACACACAGCCCTATCAACCAGGACACATTGGATGAAATTGTAGCTAAGTTCCATGGGCACTTAACCTCCATCCTGTGCTCTATGTTCCCGTGTGAACAAAGAAAGTCACTAGAGAGAAGTAACTGGTAGATATAAAGTAGTCTCTTTATCCAATAAAATGAGAGACAGCAGACATCCTACGAGACCCTTTCAGAGGAAGAGGCCTGCCCGACCCAACACTACATGACATTTTCGATGCTAAAGATTAAAGTACAATTCTATACTTACAATGTATCTACAATGCTCTCCTTTGCATTACATATAACTTTCACGCCTCCTTCTTCGCACCCACACTATAGATGCACAAATAAATGTTAATTCAGCATTGTGTGCTCTTCCAATTATCTGCAGTTCACAACTTTTAGAAACCAGATCTACATGTTAAATTTAATCTACAGTCCATATTCAGATCTGAAGATTAGTGGCTGAATTTAGTTGCTGAGGTTACTTGCTCTACCTACTAACCCCAAAAGTGCCCTAACACTCCTTAGCCAAACTTCTTGGTAGATTGACACCCACCCCAGACCAAGTGCACACTTGCATCTCTGATCTATTCTGAAATTCTACCTATGACCCTTATTATTTGATCCGTATGAACAGCAGGCAAGGCAAGCTTTTCATTATATCTTTGTACATGTGGCAATAACACTGGACAATAAATCTTTTTGAAAGAGCTGCTTCCTCAGAATTTTTTTGTTTATGATAGACTGCTTGAAGCTCAACACAAATATAATTTCAGACTACATGTATCACGTAGGAATTTGGAGAAAAAAATAACTTTTATTGAATATAATGCATTTAATGGAAGAATGGACAAAAAGTGGCAGATGGAATTCAGCGCTGGGAAAAGTATGATCATGCATTTTGGTAAAAGGAATAATAGTGCATACTATTATCTAAATGGGGAGAAGGTTCAAACATCAGAGGTGCAGAGGGACTTCTGAGTCCTCATGTATGACTTCCAGAAGGTTAATTTACAGGTTGAGACTCTGGTAAAGAAGGCGCATGCAATGCTGGCATTTATTTCAAGAATAGAATATAAAAGCAAAGAGATAATGCTGAGGCTTTATAAAGCACCGGTCAGGTCGCACTTGGAGTATTGTCAACAGTTTTGGGCCCCATATATCAGAAAGGATGTGTTGTCATTGGAGAGAGTCCAGAGGAGGTCCATAAGGATGATTCTGGGAATGAAGAGGTTAACATATGAGGAATGTTTGGCAGCTTTAGGCCTGTTCTCACTGGAATTTAGAAAAACACGGAAGATCTCATTGAAACCTGCTGAGTGTTGAGAGGGCTAGATAGGCTGGATGTGAAGAGGATGTTTCCTTGGGTGGGGGTATCCAGAACTAGTGGGCACAGTCTCAAAATCGAGGGATGACCTTTTAGAACAGAGGTAAGGAGGATATTTTTTAGCCAGAGAGTAGTGAATCTGTGGAAGGCTCTGTCACAGACAGCCGTGGAGGATTTAAGGCAGAAGTTGTTAGATTCCTAATTGGTCAGGGCATCAAAGGATACGGCGATAAGGTAGGTATATGGAGTGAAGTGGGATCTGGGATCAGCCATGATGGAATGGCAGAGCAAACTCGATGGCTGAATGGCCTGATTCTGTTCCTATGTCTTATGGTCTCATTGCATAACAATGCTGACACTTAGAAATAGTTCAGCTAGGCTAAAAATGTTTTGTTGATGGTTTTCATTTGCACTCAGTGTCTGAGGCTTCTCACTTAAGTGTCCGACAATAATCGGTCAGCATTGATGGATTCCAGTTGTCCTGAAACTGTTTCTCCATGACCGCAATGTCCTGGTGAAACCAATATCTAATCAGCCAATCATGTAGCATCAACTCAATGCATAAAAGCATGCAGACAAGTATACGAAAGGAAAGATGACACACCATGGCTAACAAGAGAAGTCAAAGCCAACATAAAAACCAAAGAGTGGGCATATAACAGAGCAAAAATTAGTGGGAAGTTAGAGATTGGGAAGCTTTCAAATGCCAACAGAAGACAACTAAAAATTCATTAACAAGGTAAAGATGGACTACGAAAATAAGCTAGCCAGTAATATTAAAGAGGATACCAAAAGTTTCTTCAGATATGTAAAGTAGGTGAGAGTAGATACTGCTGGAATGGTAGTAATGGGGGACAACAAAATGGCAGACAAACTGAATAAATATTTTGCTTCAGTCTTTACTGAGGAAGACACTAGCAGTATGGTGGAAGTTCCAGATGTCAGAGGGCATGAAGTGTGTGAAGTTACCATTACAAAGGAGAAGGTTCTTGGGAACTTGAAAGGTCTGAAGGTAGATAAGTCATCTGGACCAGATGGTGGACACCCCTGGACTCTGAAAGAGGAGGCTAAAGAGTATGTGGAGACATTAGTAATATTCTTTCAAGAATCACTAGATTCTGGAATGGGTCTGGAAGACCCATTGCAAATGTTACTCCACTCTTCAAGAAGGGAGAAAGGCAGAACAAAAGTAAATTATAGGCCAGTTAGTCTGACCTGAGAGGCTGGGAAGATGTTGGAGTCGATTGTTAAGGATGTAGTTTTGGGGTACTTGGAGGCACATAATAAAATAAGCCATAGCCAGCATGGTTTCCTCAAGGGAAAATTTTGCCTGACAAATCTGTTGGAATACTTTGAAGAAATAACCAGTAGGATAGACAAAGGAGAATTGGTTGATGTTGTGTATTTGGATTTTCTGATGGCCTTTGACAAGGTGCCACACACGAAGCTGCTTAACAAGCTATGAGCCCATGGTATTACAGAAAAGATTCTAGCATGGATAAAGCAGTGGCTGATTGGCAGGAGGCAAAGAGTGGGAATAAAGGGAGCCTTTTCTGGTTGGCTGCCGGTGACTAGTGGTGTTCCACAGGGGTCTGTGTTGGGACCAATTCTTTTTACGTTATATGTTAATGATTTGCATGATGGTATTGATGGCTTTGTTGCAAAGTTTGCAGATGATATGAAGGTAGGTGGAGGGGCAGGTAGTTTTGAGGAAGCAGAGAGGCTACAGAAGGACTTGGATAGATTAGGAGAATGAGGAAAGAATACAGTGCCGGGAAGTGTATGGTCATGCACTTTGGTAGAAGAAATGAAAGCGTTGACTATTTTCTAAATAGAGAGGAAATACAAAAAAAAAGTGAGGCACAAGGGGACTTGGGTGTCTTCGCGCCGGATTCCCTGAAGGTTAATTGGCAGGTTTAAGTCATTGGTGAGGGAGGCAGATGTTATGTTAGGACTAGAACATAAAAGCAAGAATGTAATGTTGAGACCTTTTTAAAGCACT
The DNA here is from genome assembly GCF_030028105.1 of Mobula birostris. NCBI lineage: Eukaryota > Metazoa > Chordata > Chondrichthyes > Myliobatiformes > Myliobatidae > Mobula > Mobula birostris. Next base: position 109,125,199 of record NC_092381.1, read on the forward strand.
GGTGAGGGCTCACTTGGAGTATTGTGAGCAGTTTTGGGTCCCTTATCTTAGAAAGGATGTGCTGAAACTGGAGAGGGTACAAAGGAGTTTCATTAAAATGATTCCAGGATTGATGGCCTGTCATATGAAAAGCGTTTGATGGTTCTGGGCCTGTATTCACTAGAATTCAGAAGAATGAGGGGTGACCTCATTGAAATCTATCGAATGGTAAAAGGCCTTGAGAGAGTGGATATGGAGAGGATGTTTGCTATGGTGGGAGAGTCTAAGACCAAAGGACATAGCCTCAGAATAGAGGAGTGTCCTACTAGAACAGAGATGAAGAGGAACTTCTTTAGCCAAAGAGCGGTGAATCCCTGCCACAGATAAATGTGGAGGCCAAGTCTTCATGTATATTTAAGGGAGAGGTTTGATAGGTTTTTGATTGTTCAGGACATGAAGGGATGCAGAGAGAAGGCAGGAGATTGGGGCTGAGAGGAAAAATGAATCAGCCATGGTGAAATGGTGGCACGGACTCAATGGGCCAAATGGCCTAATTCTGCTCCTGTATCTCACGGTCTTGTGCTCAAGAGGTTCAGTTGTTGTTCAGGCCAAACATCGGAATGGGGAAAGAAATTGTGATCTAAGTGACTTTGACTGCGGAATGACCGTTTGTTGGTGCCAGACGGGGTGATTTGAGTATCTCTGAAACTGTTGATCTCCTGGGATTTTCACATACCACAGTCTCTAGAGATTACAAAGAATGGTGCAAAAAATGAAAAAAACATCCAGTGAGCAGTAGTTCTGCGGTCGAAAACACCTTGTTAATGAGAGAGGTTGGTGGGGAATGGGCAGACTGGGTCAAGCTGACAGGAAGGTGACAGTAACTCAAATAACCACACGTTACAACAGTGGTGTGCAGAACAGCATCTCTGAACACACAACACGTCAAACCTTGAAGTGATAGACAACAACAGAGAAAGATCATAACGCATTCCGCTCTGATATGTCATAAAGTGGCCAATGAGTGCATGTTTTTGGAGCAGGAGGAACACCCTGAAGAAACCCACATGGTCATGGGAAAAAGGTACAAACTTCTGAAAGACAGCGGTGGAGTGGACTGCAGGTCACTAGAGCTGAAATAGCATTATGTTAACCTCTACACTACCACATCACCCTCATACCATGCCAACATTTTGGTCCAAGACCCTTCACTCTGCCCGAAATGTCAACTGTTTATTCCCCTCCATGGATCCTGCTGAGTTCCTCCGGCATTTTGTGTGATGCTCTGGATTTCCAGCATTTGCAGAATCTCCTGTGTTTATGGTCTCGCTAAACAGTAATGGGACAGAAGAGTGACTACTGCTCCTCATTCTGATGCAAAGGGGTGTAAATGAGTGCCGTTTCCAGGACTACCTTTGCAAGGAGCTCGTGTCTGGGCCTTGTGAGCACTCGGTTGTTGCCAGTCACCATGGAGACGGGCACACTCAGCGATTATAAAGCTGCATCGAGCTGCAAGGTGCAGGCAGTGGAACTGAGAGGAGATGTCGAAAGTTTTGGGAAAAGACAGGCGGGAGTTGTCGGGAGTGGAGACTTTCCTCCTGGCCATGGAGCAAGGGAACGTGCGCCTGGCCAGGTTTGTCCTGGACGCCTTGGACGGGAGTATCGTGAACGCCAGGATGGAAGGAGGCAGGACTCTGTTGATGTGCGCCACGCTGTTGCCTGAGGCCGGTCAGGCCCTTTGCTTTGCCAAGCTGCTGCTGGGGAGGAACGCCGAGGTGAACAGCCAGGACGACAAGGGTAGGACTGCCATCAGTCACGCCTGTCAGTGGGGGGACGTAGACATGGTCAGGCTCCTGGTCCAATCCAACGCCGATCCCGAAATCATCGACTGCTGGGGCAACAGCTCCCTGATTTATGGAGCTTGGTCCGGCCAGGCTGCGGTGGTGGATTTCCTGGTGAGATCCTTCAAACGGCTGGGGTTGGACATCGACAGGACCAACGCCTTTGGCCAGTCAGCCCTGGATGTGGCTGAATCCTTAGGCCACCAGGGCTGCGCCCAGGTACTGGTGGGCCACGGGAGGAGACGGCTCGACAGGGATCCAAGCTCCCTAGAAGACCTCACCTTCAAGAGAAACCCACATGGGCAGAGCCAAGGCCTGCTGACAGCTTGGGGCGGTGGGAAGGAGAGGAGGGCCCAGGAATGGTTTCTGGTTCCCGGGAGGAAAACAAAGCCAGTTCTGGCTTACAATCCAGTGCAAGGGAATGGAAGCCCCATCACAAAACTGATCCAACCTCATTGCAGACCTCAGGAGAACAGCCAGGACTTCCCAAAGGTCCATAAGACCGTCTCAGACACCGATCCGGAATGTGTTGATGCAGAGTATTTGATTGATCCTCGTACTTGGCAGCAGGACTCCTGTCTTGGTCTGGGGATGAATGATCAGGAGATCTCATTGATTAGCATTGACTGGGATTGGAAGAGTCAGACAACAGCTAGGCCCAGCGAGGGCAAACTCAATCCTTCCTTATTCAAGGCGCCGAGGACATTCCTTAAACCAGTGGCTGCCTCGTCCCTTGACGGGGGCCATATGCAGTGTAAGACTGAAGGAGGACAGCTCAGAGAAGCTTGGGACTTTAGCAGAGATGCCGGGAACCGGCTGCTGCAAGGTTACACCGCAGAGGAGCCACATGATCAGGACACTTTGCCACAGGACACCCGAAGCCGGGACGGGCTACCTCCACAGTCCCACGAGGGGCATTCCGGCATACCGCCTGGGAGGCAGAAGGCACCGAGCCCCTGCACGTCACAGCTGAACAGGAGAGGGAGCTGCAAGGTGGCACCTATGCTCAGGAGCTTCCCAGGAGGCTCTCTGGCCCCTGTCGCCAGTGGGAGGGCACTGAGGTCACCAGATGCTCCGGTTGGCTCAATGGGCAATTCCCAGAGCCAGGGAAACATCTCCAGGAAGTTCCCACCCCTAGATTCAGTGCAGAGGAGGTGCTGGAGGTGTGGGCAGGAGGATACACCCCTGCGGCGGAGGATGGTGCTACTGCCGCACATTGCCTCTCCGTCCACTCAGCGCCTCCGTGGACCCACCGCGGTCAGGGAGACGGAGAGCAGATGGAGCAAAGCACAGACGGCGGGTGATGAGCTGGACACCTCCGTTAGGCTCAGCGACTGCAAGCTGGAGGGACTACTTGGCACTGACGATGGACCTTCCTTGCTAGGTGGCGTGCCGGGAACTCAGAGCCAGCCCATGGCCAAGACCCTCCTCACCCTCAGCCTGATGCGTCTCTTTCGCAGGTCCACCATGCCCCAACTGAGAGACCCGACCGAGGACTGGCAGGGCCAGCACTTGGGAGATGGAGACAACGGAAGGCAGCTTCCCCGCTCCAAGACATTCCCAAGCTACTGGCAAACAGTCCGAGTTGGCAACAAGCTTGGTGCTGGCAAAGGAGGACCGTAAGACCATAAGAAATAGAAGCATATTTGGCCCATCGACTCTGCTATGCCATTCCATCATGGCTGATTTATTATTCCACTAATCAAGACTAATCAAGAATCTATCAAACTCTGCTTTAAGTGCACCCAATGACTTGGTCTCCACAGCCGTCTGTGGCAAAGAATTCAACAGATTCACTAACCCCTGGCTAAAGAAATTTCTTCAGATCTGTTCTAAAGGGACGTCTGTGTATTCTGAGGCTGTGCCCTCTCGTTCTGGTCTCCCCCAGCTATAAGAAACATCCTCTCCGCGTCCATTCTATCCAGGCCATCACTGGGTGAGGGGTGTTGAAAGATGGATGTGAATTTTGCCCCAGAAATGCGAGTTCACACTTCTGTCGTGAGGATAGGATTGGCTTCCGGCTTCAGCCAAGGTTCCGCCGTGAGATAGGAGGCCACCGACTCTTTGGGAAAGGAGGTGTGAGTGCTGCTGCTAATGTCGACCTGAAGTATTTTGGCTGTTATGCATGATTTCCACTAGATGGCACCATCACTGCTCTGCTGAACCTGAATGGGCACCCAATGGGGACCTCTGTCCCGTCTGTTAAGTGTATATCAAAACAGACAGTAAAACGCGTCCGAGAATTGTGCCGGGGGCAGCCCTCAGGTGTCGCCATGCTCCCAGCACCAATATAGCACGCCCACAACTTACAAACCCTAACCAGCGGGTCTTTGGGCTGTGGGAGGAAACCAGAGCACCTGGAGGAAACCCACACGGCCAAGGGGAGTGTGTCCAGGCTGGGGGCGGGAACTGAACCTGGCTCACTTCACTGCCACTGTAATTTGTTACATTAACCACTATGTTTTGTTAGTCTTTATGACCCTCTCCCCTTACCCTTCTCAACACTTGCCCCTCCTTCCTTCATGTTCGCAACTCCTTTTCCTTTAACACACCGCCCCGATCAGCCACATCCCAATTCATGTTGACATCAACGCCTTCCTGTGTATAGAAATAAACAGTTACATCATCATTAATGTTTTTATTCCCATGGTTTATAGAACTTTAAAAGAGTTAAATAGATTTTTAATTATGTCACTTACTGTCTCGTATTTCTCCAACAAGAGTTGTGCTGAGGTGGCAGTTGTTACTTAATTGTAGCGTTGGTGTTTTGGGCAGGTGAGTGTGTGATATTTACCATTTTTAACTTAATAAAACAAAGTAGATGAATGGTGTTTCATTGTTTGGAGCATTTATGATAGATTTGCTGATTAGGAGAATCTTACCTTGTAATGACACAGGCCATTCAGCCCAGAGTACAATCCTATCAGTCCCATTCCCCTCCTTGTTTCCATTGACACATGCAACTTACTCTCCTTCATTCCCCTTTGATTCCATTGACACTTAAGTGGAACAACGAGCAGTATGGCCCTTCGGCCCATGATGTTGTGCTAACCCTTTAACCTGCTCCAAGCTCAATCCAACCCTTCCCTCCTACAACACAAACAACAGGAATTCTGCAGATGCTGGAAATTCAAGCAACACACATCAAAGTTGCTGGTGAACGCAGCAGGCCAGGCAGCATCTCTAGGAAGAGGTACAGTCGACGTTTTGGGCCGAGACCCTTCGTCAGGACTAACTGAAGGAAGAGTGAGTAAGAGATTTGAAAGTGGGAGGGGGAGGGGGAGATCCAAAATGATAGGAGAAGACAGGAGGGGGAGGGATGGAGCCAAGAGCTGGACAGGTGATAGGCAAAAGGGGATACGAGAGGATCATGGGACAGGAGGTCCGGGAAGAAAGACAAGGAGGGGGGGGGGACCCACAGGATGGGCAAGGGGTATATTCAGAGGGACAGAGGGAGAAAAAGGAGAGTGAGAGAAAGAACGTGTGTATAAAAATAAATAACGGATGGGGTACAAGGAGGAGGTGGGGCATTAGCGGAAGTTAGAGAAGTCGATGTTCATGCCATCAGGTTGGAGGCTACCCAGACGGAATATAAGGTGTTGTTCCTCCAACCTGAGTGTGGCTTCATCTTTACAGTAGAGGAGGCCGTGGATAGACATGTCAGAATGGGAATGGGATGTGGAATTAAAATGTGTGGCCACTGGGAGATCCTGCTTTCTCTGGCGGACAGAGCGTAGATGTTCAGCAAAGCGGTCTCCCAGTCTGCGTCGGGTCTCGCCAATATATAAAAGGCCACGTCGGGAGCACCGGACGCAGTACATCACCCCAACCGACTCACAGGTGAAGTGTTGCCTCACCTGGAAGGACTGTTTGGGGCCCTGAATGGTGGTAAGGGAGGAAGTGTAAGGGCATGTGTAGCACTTGTTCTGCTTACACAGATAAGTGCCAGGAGGGAGATCAGTGGGGAGGGATGGGGGGGACGAATGGACAAGGGAGTTGCGTAGGGAGCGATCCCTGCGGAAAGCGGGGGGGGGAGGGAAAGATGTGCTTAGTGGTGGGATCCTGTTGGAGGTGGTGGAAGTTACGGAGAATAATATGTTGGACCCGGAGGCTGGTGGGGTGGTAGGTGAGGACCAGGGGAACCCTATTCCTAGTGGGGTGGCGGGAGGATGGAGTGAGAGCAGATGTGCACGAAATGGGGGAGATGCGTTTGAGAGCAGAGTTGATGGTGGAGGAAGGGAAGCCCCTTTCTTTAAAAAAGGAGGACATCTCCCTCATCCTGGAATGAAAAGCCTCATCCTGAGAGCAGATGCGGCAGAGACGGAGGAATTGCGAGAGGGGAATGGCGTTTTTGCAAGAGACAGGGTGAGAAGAGGAATAGTCCAGATAGCTGTGAGAGTCAGTAGGCTTATAGTAGACATCAGTGGATAAGCCAGAGGCAGAGACAGAAAGATCTAGAAAGGGGAGGGAGGTGTCAGAAATGGACCAGGTAAACTTGAGGACAGGGTGAAAGTTGGAGGTAAAGTTAATGAAGTCAACGAGCTCTGCATGCGTGCAGGAAGCAGCACCAATGCAGTCGTCGATGTAGCGAAGGAAAAGTGGGGGACAGATACCAGGATAGGTATGGAACATAGATTGTTCCACAAACCCAACTAAAAGGCAGGCATAGCTAGGACCCATACGGGTGCCCATAGCTACACCTTTAGTTTGGAGGAAGTGGGAGGAGCCGAAGGAGAAATTATTAAGGACTAATTCCGCTAGACGGAGCAGAGGGGTGGTAGAGGGGAACTGATTAGATCTGGAATCCAAAAAGAAGCGTAGAGCTTTGAGACCATCCTGATGGGGGATGGAAGTATATAAGGACTGGACATTCATGGTGAAAATAAAGCGGTGGGGGCCAGGGAACTTAAAACTATCGAAAAGTTTAAGAGCGTGAGAAGTGTCACGAACATAGGTAGGAAGGGATTGAACAAGGGGGGATAAAACTGTGTCAAGGTATGCAGAAACGAGTTCGGTGGGGCAGGAGCAAGCTGAGACAATAGGTCGGCCAGGACAGGCAGGTTTGTGGATCTTGAGTTTCCTCCTACATAGGCAGGTGGACGACAGAAAATGGAGGACTATCAAAGAGTCTCTTAAATGTCCCGAATGTATCTGTTTCTACCACCGCCTCTGGCAGCATGCTCCATACACCCACTACCCCTGACATCCCCTCTGTCCTTTCCTCAGAGTTCAAAGTAAATTTATTATCAAACTACATAAATGTCATCATATACAATCCTGAGATTCATTTTCTTGTGGGCATACTCAATAAATCTATAGAATAATAACCAAAACAGAATCACTGAAAGACCGCACCAACTTGGGTCTTCAGTCAGTGTGCAAAAGACTACAACTGTGCAAATACAAAAAGAAAGAAAAAACAAATAAAAATAATAATAAAAAGATAAGCAATAAATATCGAGAACATGAGATGTTCACACCTGAGGTATTGTGTGCAGTTTTGGTCCCCTAATCTGAGGAAAGACATCCTTGCCATAGAGGGAGTACAAAGAAGGTTCATCAGATTGATTCCTGGGATGGCAGGACTTTCATATGATGAAAGACTGGATGAACTAGGCTTACACTCACTGGAATTTAGAAGATTGAGGGGGGATCTTATTGAAACGTATAAAATCCTAAAGGGATTGGACAGGCTAGATGCAGGAAGATTGTTCCCGATGTTGGGGAAGTCCAGAACGAGGGGTCACAGTTTGAGGATAAAGGGGAAGCCTTTTAGGACCGAGATTAGGAAAAACTTCTTCACACAGAGAGTGGTGAATCTGTGGAATTCTCTGCCACAGGAAACAGTTGAGGCCAGTTCATTGGCTATATTTAAGAGGGAGTTAGATACGGCCCTTGTGGCTAAAGGGATCAGGAGGTATGGGGAGAAGGCAGGTACAGAGTTCTGAGTTGGATGATCAGCCATGATCATACTGAATGGCAGTGCAGGCTTGAAGGGCCGAATGGCCTACTCCTGCACCTATTTTCTATGTTCCTATGTTTCTATGAAGTGTCCTTGAAAGTGAGTCCATAGGTTGTTGGAACATTCAAATGATGGGCCAAGTGACATTGAGTAAAATTTTCCCCTTTGGTTCAGGAGCCTAATGGTTGTGGGGTAATAACTGTTCCTGAACCTGGTGGTGTGGGACCTGAGGCTCATTGTGGTGAGTGAAGTTATCCACACTGGTTCAGGAGCCTGATGGTTGTGGGGTAATAACTGTTCCTGAACCTGGTGGTGTGGGACCTGAGGCTCATTGTGGTGAGTGAAGTTATCCACACTGGTTCAGGAGCCTGATGGTTGAGGGGTAATAACTGTTCCTGAACCTGGAGGTGTGGGTCCTGAGACTCCCGTACCTTCTTCCTGATGGCAGCAGCGAGAAGAGATCATGGTCTGGGTGGTGGCAAGGGGTGGTGGGGGGGAGGGTGTCCCTGATGTTGGATGCTGTTTTCCTGCATTGACGTTTCATGTAGATGTGCTCAGTGATGGGGAGGGGTTTATCCATGATGGTAAAGCCCTCCCCACCATTAATTGGGGATGGACTGGGCTGTATCCACTACTTTTTGTAGAATTTTCCGTTCAAGGGCATTGGTGTTTCAATACCAGGCTGTGATTCAGCCAGTCAATACACTGTCAACTACACATCTATAGAAGTTTGTGGAAGTTTTAGATGTCATGCTGAATCTTCGCAGACTCCTAAGGAAGTAGAGGCGCTGCTGTGCTTTCTTCATAATTGTATTTATGTGCTGGGTCCAGCACATGTCATTTGAAATAATAACACTGAGGAACTTTAAGTTGCTGACCCTCTCCACCTCTGGTTTATGGACCTCCGGTTTCCTCCTCCTGAAGTCAATAATCAGCTCCTTGGTTTTGCTGACATTGAGTGAGAGGTTGTTGTTATGGCACCACTCAGCCAGATTTTCAATCTCCCTCCTGTATGCTCAATCATCACCAATCTCCTTAAAATTATGGCATCTTGTATTAGCCATTTCCACACTGGGAAAATGTCTCTGACTATCCGTGCAGTCTATGCCTCTTATCATCTTGTACATCCCTTCTCCTTCTTTGCTCCGAAGAGGAAAGCCCCAGCTCACTCAGCCTATCCTCATAAACCATGTTCTCTAATCCAGACAGCATCCTGGTGAATCTCCCACTCACCCTCTCCAAAGTTTCACATCCTTCCAATGAGGTGACCAGAACTGAACACAACAATCCAAAGCTCAACCAGAGTTTTATAGAGCTGCAACATTACCCTGCAACTCTTGAAGTTAAATAAAAAGCATGGTTAGATGTCACAAAGTAGATGGCAATGCTGTAATAATTTGACCTAAGGCCCCTTCCATCCTTATCAAGGGGCCTGCTAACCTTCCCTCCTTTCATACAACGTGTTATCATGATCTTACTCATTGTGCAACTGGTAAATGTTTGACCAGGAAGAGGCCACTCGGTCCTTCAAGCTTCTCCCGTTCCAATAACTCAATCTATTCTGGGCAGATGGTCTCATCTGTTGTGGTTGGCAGCTCATCCAGGAGAAGGAAAATGTTGATATCAAACTCTACTGCCTTGTGGCTATACCCAATCATGGGGAAGGCTTTGGGAGTGAACCTCGAGGAAAAAAGTCTGGAGCTAGCAGCCCTAAGGTAGTCCTACATTGAGTTCAACACTGACTGGCAACTCCTGCAACGCCGCTGGTCTCTGTCGTTCCTTTGGATGCGGAGAGGGGGAGCCTGTTGCATGGCATCTGCTTGCTCTCCATATCGTGCTGCTCTGGCTTCAATGTTGACCGGTAGGACACAACATCTATGGTTGACCCAGGCCAACAGAGGGCCACCAACTCAAACTACTGGCCTTGATTTCATAACATGTAGCACCCTTGCTAAACAAAAGTTTTTAAATCTCCAAAGCGTGATCTTAAGTTGACTTCTAACCTCAAGGAATCCTTGGAAGGATTCCCAATTTCCACTTCCTTCTTCATGTTCTCTGACTTTACTCCAAAATTTTCTGCACCCTTACGTCAGGCTCCTTCCCAGTCGTGTACCCGCCCCCCTCACTACGCCAAACACCAGAGGATGTATGCTCAAACCAGAGCTCATAGAGGAATGAGAAGTGGAAAGAGTGAGCAGTTTCAAATTCCTGGGTGTCACTATCTCTGGACGCCACATATCAATGTACCTACAAAGAGGAAACAGCAGTATCCGTATATCATTAGGAGTTTGAGGAGATTTGATATGGCACCAAAAACACTTGAAAATGTCTACAGATGCACCACATCCTGACTGGCTGCATCACAATCTGGTATAGAGCACAGGAGGGCTACTGCACAGGATCGAAATAAGGTGCGGAGAGTTGTGAACTCAGTCAGCTCCATCATGGGCACTGGCCTCCGCTGTTTCCAGGTCATCTTCAAGGAGCGATGCCTCAAAAAGGCAGTGTCCATCATTAAGGACCCCCACCACCCAGGACATGTCCTGTTCTCACTGCTACCAGCAGGAAGGAGGTACAGAAGCCCGAAGACAGACACTCAGTGATGCAGGAACAGCTTCTTCCCGTCTGCTATCTGGTTTCTGAATAGACATTAAACCCACAAACACTACCTCACTACTTCTATTGTTTTTTTCTTTTTGCACTACTTGCTCATTTAACTAGTTAATAATTTAATATATATATATAACAAGAGAAAATATGCAGATGCTGGAAATCCAAGCAATGCACACAAAATGCTGGAGGAATTCAGCAGGCCAGGCAGCATCAATGGAAAAGAGTAAAGTCGACATTTTGGGCAAGACCTTTCGGCAGGACTGGAGAAAAAAAGTTGAGGAGTAGGTTTAAAAGGTGGGAGGAGGGAAGGCAGAGGCACAAGGCGATGGGTGAAACCTGGTGGGGGAAGGATGAAATAAAGAGCTGTGAAGTTGACTGGTGAAATTCAGGGTCTCTAATAGTCCTTTCAGGCAATGCAACACTTCATCTGTGAGTCTAATGGGGTCATATATTGTTTCCTGGTGTGGTCTCCTGTACATTGGTGAGACCTGATGTAGATTGGGAGACCGCTTCGCCGACCATTTATGCTCCATCTGCCAGAAGAAACAGGATCTCCCAGTGGCCACCCATTTCAATTCCACTTCCCATTCCCATTCCAATATGTCCATCCATGGCCTCCTCCACTGTCGTGATGAGGCCACACTTAGGTTGGAGGAACAACACCTTATATTCCACCTGGGTCGCCTCCAACCTGATGGCATGAACTTCCGGTAATACCCTCCCCCATCCCCTTTTCCCTCTCTCATCTTATCTGCTTGCTTGCCCATTGCCTCCCTCTAGTTCTCTTCCCCACTTTTCTTTCTTCCATAGCCTTCTGTCCTCTTCTATCAGGCTCCCCCTTCTCAAGCCCTGTATCTCTTTCACCAATCAACTTCCAAGCTCTTTACTTTATCCCCCCCCCCCAGGGTTTCATCCATTACCCGTGTTTCTCCCTCCCCTCTTTTAAATCTACTCCTCAGCTTTTTTTCTCCAGTCCTGCCAAAGAGTATCTGCCGAAACGTCAGCTGTACTCCTTTCCTAGTTGCTGCCCGGCCTGCTGAGTTCCTCCAGCATTTTGTGCGTGTTGCTGATATATTCAGTTTGTTTTATCATGTACAGTATTGCATTGTGCTGCTGCCGCATGACAACAAATTTCACGACATGTGTCGGTGACATCAAACCTGATTCTCATTCTTGAAGGTCTAATAAAGGACAGCACTTGTTGCAGCCGTTCTCCCACCTCCAGGAACACGGACTCGAGGCCAGCCTCTGTTGCCGTCCGTGTGGAACGTTCATGACGACGGGTGTTTTGTATAATGCTTCCGTTCCACCTCGAGAGCCATAGATCGAGTGGTCTCTCCGAGACTGCTCCAGGGCAGAAAGAGGGCATCGTTTTAAGGTGGTTGGGAGAAAGTATACATGGGGGGGGTGGAGTCAGGGCTCAGGCGGACAAGGGGTCTCCGGTTGAGACCTACCGGAAAGAAAAAAACCCGGGGTCTAACAGAAGGCAAGAGATTGCTGTAGCAGAGAAGGTGAAGGAAAATCGGAAGGGAATCTACAGATGTGTTAAGAGCAAAAGGATTGCAAGGGACAAAGTTGGTCCTCTGGAAGATTAGAATGGCAATTTATGTGTGGAGCCGAAAGAGATGTGGGAGATCTTAAATTGTTTTGCATCTGTATTTACTAAAGAGATTAACACGGAGTCTATAGAAGTGAGACAAAGAGGCATTAACTTCATGGACCCTATACGGATTACAGAGGAGAACATTTTTTGCTGTCTTGAGGCAAATACGGCTGGATAAATCCCCAGGGCCTGACAAGGGGTTCTCTCGGAACCTGAGAGAGGCAAGAAGAGAAATTTGCTGGGGACCCAGCAGAGATGGTTAAATCATTCTTAGTGACGGGAGAGGTACCAGAGGATTGTAGGATAGCCAATGTTGTCCCACTGTTTAAGAAATGCTTTAAAAATAAACCAAGAAATTACAGGCCAATAAGCTGGACATCAGTAGTGGGAAAGCCATTGGAAGGTATTCTATGGGACCAGGTATATGGGTGTTTGTGGTTTGCAGTAAACTTGTGGCATGGCGTCATCCGAAGCTCCCAATTGATCTACCGCTCGATCCTTGATTTCCGTCTGCCTTCACCGTGATGGCAAGCTGATAATGGCTTTCAGCCCCGGGGCAGAAACGCTCTCCCACTTTTCGTCCCTGTCCAGCCCTTCGTGCGCACGTCGGGACAAGGCATGAGCATCGGTGCTCCTGCTTCCCTGCCGGTACCTCAGGCTGAAATCATTGGCAGACAACACCGCCAGCCACCGATGGCTTGCGGCATCCAGCTTCGCCGAGGTCAGGATATAAATTAGGGGATTGTTGTCCGTCCTCACCGCAAACTTGGCACCGTAGAGGGAGCCAACTCAGCTTATCTACCACAGCCCATTTCAACGCCAGAAACTCCAACTTGGGCGCGGGATAGTTTTTTTCTCAGAGGGTGACATACTCTGGCTGACAAACGCAATGGGTCTCAACCCGGAGCCCTGATCCAGATACAGGACGCCCTCTAAACCCTCTCCGCTGGCTCCCGTATGCAGATGTACGGCAACCGGGGGTCTGCGAAAACCAGCACAAGCGCCTGGGTCATCACCTCCTCCAGCGACTGAGAGACCTCCTCAAGTTTCTCAAGTTTTTATAGATATGTAAAAAGAAAAAGACTGGTAAAGACAAATGTAGGTCCCCTACAGACAGAAACAGGTGAATTGAATATGGGGAGCAAGGACATGGCAGACCAATTGAATAATTACTTTGGTTCTGTCTTCACTAAGGAGGACATAAATAATCTTCCAGAAATAGTAGGAGACAGAGGGTCCAGTGAGATGGAGGAACTGAGCGAAATACATGTTAGTAGGGAAGTGGTGTTAGGTAAATTGAAGGGATTGAAGGCAGATAAATCCCCAGGGCCAGATGGTCTGCATCCCAGGGTGCTTAAGGAAGTAGCCCAAGAAATAGTGGATGCATTAGTGATAATTTTTCAAAACTCGTTAGATTCTGGACTAGTTCCTGAGGATTGGAGGGTGGCTAATGTAACTCCACTTTTTAAAAAAGGAGGGAGAGAGAAACCGGGGAATTATAGACTGGTTAGCCTAACGTCGGTGGTGGGGAAACTGCTGGAGTCAGTTATCAAGGGTGTGATAACAGCACATTCGGGAAAGCGGTGAAATGATCGGACAAAGTCAGCATGGATTTGTGAAAGGAAAATCATGTCTGACGAATCTCATAGAATTTTTTGAGGATGTAACTAGTAGAGTGGATAGGGGAGAACCAGTGGATGTGGTATATTTGGATTTTCAGAAGGCTTTTGACAAGGTCCCTCACAGGAGATTAGTGTGCAAACTTAAAGCACACGGTATTGGGGGTAAGGTATTGGTGTGGGTGGAGAGTTGGTTAGCAGACAGGAAGCAAAGAGTGGGAATAAACGGGACCTTTTCAGAATGGCAGGCGGTGACTAGTGGGGTACCGCAAGGCTCAGTGCTGGGACCCCAGCTGTTTACAATATATATTAATGACTTGGATGAGGGAATTTTGCGGATGACACGAAGCTGGGTGGCAGTGTTAGCTGTGAGGAGGATGCTAAGAGGATGCAGGGTGACTTGGATAGGTTGGGTGAGTGGGCAAATTCATGGCAGATGCAATTTAATGTGGATAAATGTGAAGTTATCCACTTTGGTGGCAAAAATAGGAAAACAGATTATTATCTGAATGGTGGCTGATTAGGAAAAGGGGAGGTGCAACGTGACCTGGGTGTCATTATACACCAGTCATTGAAAGTGGGCATGCAGGTACAGCAGGCGGTGAAAAAGGCGAATGGTATGCTGGCATTTATAGCAAGAGGATTCGAGTACAGGAGCAGGGAGGTACTACTGCAGTTGTACAAGGCCTTGGTGAGACCACACCTGGAGTATTGTGTGCAGTTTTGGTCCCCTAATCTGAGGAAAGACATCCTTGCCATAGAGGGAGTACAGAGAAGGTTCACCAGATTGATTCCTGGGATGGCAGGACTTTCATATGAAGAAAGACTGGATGAACTGGGCTTGTACTCGTTGGAATTTAGAAGATTGAGGGGGGATCTGATTGAAACGTATAAGATCCTAAAGGGATTGGACAGGCTAGATGCAGGAAGATTGTTCCCGATGTTGGGGAAGTCCAGAACGAGGGGTCATAGTTTGAGGATAGAGGGGAAGCCTTTTAGGACCGAGATTAGGAAAAACTTCTTCACACAGAGAGTGGTGAATCTGTGGAATTCTCTGCCACAGGAAACAGTTGAGGCCAGTTCATTGGCTATATTTAAGAGGGAGTTAGATATGGCCCTTGTGGCTACGGGGGTCAGGGGGTATGGAGGGAAGGCTGGGGCGGTGTTCTGAGTTGGATGATCAGCCATGATCATAATAAATGGCGGTGCAGGCTCAAAGGGCCGAATGGCCTACTCCTGCACCTATTTGCTATGTTTCTATCCCACCTCGATCCAAAAGGCTCCGACGAGCTAAGATACTCTCTACCCCCCTCTCCCTTTCTTCCCCAACGGAGGGTAACCACACAAAAGCTGATTCACTTCCGCGTAGTCCTTCACGAACCTCCGATGAATCTCCGGGTTGTATATGGTGACATAAATGAACCCAAAGTATCATCCACACGTGAATGGTGGATCAGACTGAATGGGGCGAATGGCTTAATGCAGCTCCCGCATCTTATGGTCAATACTTGACACACCGCTGTTCAGCTTGGCGAAGAAGCCGATTATAGACTTTGCAGCAGACGGAAACCTAAGGTCTGCGGACCTCTTTGGGGATCGAAGTGGAGATCGAGGGACAGCAAGTTTAAATTTCCAGCTCTTAGTTCAGAGGACCGGGCCTGCGCCCAGCATGCAAATACAATTATGAAGAAAGCACGGCAGCACCTCAGCTTCCTTAGGAATTTGCAAAGATTCGGCACGACAACAAACTTCTATAGATGTGTAGTGGAGAGTATATTGTCTGGCTGTAATGGAAACACCAATACCCTTGAACTGAAAATCGTACAGAAAGTGGTGAATACAGCCCAGATTACTACGGGCAACACCCTCCCAACCACTGAGCGCATCTACATGAAACGTCGTCTCAGGAAAACAGCGTCCATCATCAGGAATCCCTGCCACTCAGGTCATGGTCTCATCTCGTTGCTGCCATCATGGAGGAGGAACAGGAGCCTCAGGTCCCACACCACCAGGTTCAGGAACAGTTATTACCCCACAACCATCAGGCTCCTGAACCAGTGTGGATAACTTCACTCACCACAATGAGCCTCAGGTCCCACACCACCAGGTTCAGGAACAGTTCTTACCCCTCAACCATCAGGCTCCTGAACCAGTGTGGATAACTTCACTCACCACAATGAGCCTCAGGTCCCACACCACCAGGTTCAGGAACAGTTATTACCCCACAACCATCAGGCTCCTGAACCAGTGTGGATAACTTCACTCACCACAATGAGCCTCAGGACCCACACCACCAGGTTCAGGAACAGTTATTACCCCTCAACCATCAGGCTCCTGAACAAAAGGGAATACTTCATTTGCCTCATCATTGAAATGTTCCCACAACCAATGAACTGATTTTCAAAGACTCTTTAGCTCATGTTCTCAATGATTATTGTTTATTTATTTATATTAGTGTTTCTTTCTGTATTTTTGGTTTGTTGGCTTCTGCACTCTGGCTGAATGGCCCAGTTGAGACAGCCTTCAATCATTCTATTATGGTTATTATTCTATTATGGATTTACTGAATATGCCCTCAAGAAAACAAATTTTAAGGTTGTATATGGTGACATATTTGTACTTTGTACATTGTTCAGACCAAACATCAGAATGGGGGAAGAAATGTGATCCAAGTGACTTTGACCATGCTGGTGCCAGAAGGGTGGTTCGAGTATCTCAGAAACCGCTGGTCTCCTGGGATTTTCACGCACAGCAGGTTCCAAGCCTTCCTTTACGCCACAGACCCCTACCATAAACCAAAGGGTCCATGAAACCCAGGATGCAAATCCCAGCTCCAGAGTTTACAGAGAATGGTGCAAACAAAAAAAACCCAAAACACCTAGTGAGCAGCAGTTGTATGTGTGTAAACACCTCATTAATGAGGCCAAGGCTGGTTCAAGCTGACGGGACGGTAACAACATGTCGAAGGGGATAGACTAAGGCAACAGAAGCCCACGAACATAATCAGTGGCCAGTTTATTAGGTACAGGCAGCACCTGATAAAGTGGCCACTGAGTGTATCGACACACACACACTTGGAATTTGC